>NC_135235.1:135206907-135831907 GCF_051348905.1 Ranitomeya variabilis | reverse complement strand
TTGGCTTTGCTAATTTTTATCACCGCTTTATTGCTAATTTTTCTAGTGTGGTGAAGCCTCTGACCGATTTGACGAAGAAAGGCGCTGATGTGATGAATTGGTCCTCTGCGGCTGTTGAGGCCTTTCAGGAGCTTAAACGTCGTTTTACTTCTGCCCCTGTGTTGCGTCAGCCAGATGTTTCTCTCCCTTTTCAGGTTGAGGTTGATGCTTCTGAGATTGGGGCAGGGGCCGTTTTGTCTCAGAGAAATTCTCATGGCTCTTTGATGAAACCATGTGCTTTCTTCTCCAGAAAGTTTTTGCCTGCTGAGCGTAATTATGATGTCGGCAATCGGGAGTTGTTGGCTATGAAGTGGGCATTTGAGTAGTGGCGACATTGGCTTGAGGGAGCCAAGCATCTCGTGGTGGTCTTGACTGATCATAAAAATTTGATTTACCTCGAGTCTGCTAAGCGGTTGAATCCTAGACAAGCTCGGTGGTCTCTGTTTTTCTCCCGTTTTGATTTTGTGGTCTCGTATATTCCGGGATCTAAGAATGTGAAGGCTGATGCCCTTTCTAGGAGTTTTTTGCCTGATTCTCCGGGAGTTCTCGAGCTGGCTGGGATTCTCAAGGAGGGGGTGATTCTTTCTGCCATCTCCCCTGATTTGCGGCGGGTACTTCAGGAGTTTCAGGCTGATAAACCTGACCGCTGTCCAGTGGGGAAACTCTTTGTTCCTGATAGATGGACTAGCAGGGTAATTTCTGAAGTTCATTGTTCGGTGTTGGCTGGTCATCCTGGGATTTTCAGTACCAGAGATTTGGTGGCTAGGTCCTTTTGGTGGCCTTCCTTGTCGCGGGATGTGCGTTTGTTTGTGCAGTCCTGTTGGATCTGTGCTCGGGCTAAGCCTTGCTGTTCCCGTGCCAGTGGGTTGCTTTTGCCTTTGCCTATTCCTGAGAGGCCCTGAACGCATATTTCCATGGATTTTATTTCTGATCTTCCTGTTTCTCAGAAGATGTCTGTCATCTGGGTGGTTTATGACCGGTTTTCTAAGATGGTCCATTTGGTACCGTTGCCTAAGTTGCCTTCCTCCTCTGATTTGGTTCCATTATTTTTTCAGCATGTGGTTCATTTGCATGGTATTCCGGAGAATATTGTGTCTGACAGAGGTTCCCAGTTCGTTTCTGGGTTTTGGCGGTCCTTTTGTGCTAGAATGGGCATTGATTTGTCTTTTTCTTCAGCATTCCATCCTCAGACAAATGGCCAAACGGAGCGAACCAATCAGACCTTGGAAACCTATTTGAGATGCTTCGTGTCTGCTGATCAGGATGATTGGGTGACCTTTTTGCCGTTGGCCGAGTTTGCCCTTAATAATCGGGCTAGTTCTGCTACCTTGGTTTCGCCTTTCTTTTGTAACTTTGGTTTTCATCCTTGTTTTTCTTCAGGGCAGCCTGAGTGTTATGACTAGTGTTGAGCATTCCGATGCTGCAAGTATCGGGTATCGGCCGATACTTGCTGTATCGGAATTCCGATACCGGGATTCCGATACTCTTGTGGTATCGGGTATCGGGTATCGGAACAACATTTTATTTTAATTCTCTCTTTTACACATTTTAACATTGTTAAAATGTGTAAAAGAGAGAATTAAAATAAAAAATATCGCTATACTCACCTGTCCGACGCAGCCGGGACCTCAGCGCAGGAACCGGCAGCGTTGTTTGTTTAAAATTCCCGCTTTTACATGGTTACGCGAACTCCCGGCTTGTGATTGGTCAGGGCGCCCATGTTGCCGGGCCGCGGACCAATCACAGCAAGCCGTGACGAAAATACGTCACGGCTTGCTGTGATTGGTCCGCGTCCCGGCAACATGGCCGCCATTAACCAATCACAAGCCGTGACGTCACGGGAGGCTGGACTTGCGCGCTTTTGAAAAAGCGCGCGTGTCCAGCCTCCAGTGACGTCCCGGCTTATGATTGGTTGCGCCGCGATCAACCAATCACAAGCCGGGAGGCTGGACACGCGCGCAATTTTAAAATGCGC
This sequence comes from Ranitomeya variabilis, assembly GCF_051348905.1. NCBI lineage: Eukaryota > Metazoa > Chordata > Amphibia > Anura > Dendrobatidae > Ranitomeya > Ranitomeya variabilis. Next base: position 135,829,893 of record NC_135235.1, on the reverse strand, counting down.
GCTTGTCCTGCCTCCCGTGACGTCACGGCTTGTGATTGGTTAATGGCGGCCATGTTGCCGGGCCGCGGACCAATCACAGCAAGCCGTGACGTATTTTCGTCACGGCTTGCTGTGATTGGTCCGCGTCCCGGCAACATGGCGCCGTGACCAATCATAAGCCGGGACGTCACTGGAGGCTGGACACGCGCGCTTTTTCAAAAGCGCGCAAGTCCAGCCTCCCGTGACGTCACGGCTTGTGATTGGTTAATGGCGGCCATGTTGCCGGGACGCGGACCAATCACAGCAAGCCGTGACGTATTTTCGTCACGGCTTGCTGTGATTGGTCCGCGGCCCGGCAACATGGGCGCCCTGACCAATCACAAGCCGGGAGTTCGCGTAACCATGTAAAAGCGGGAATTTTAAACAAACAACGCTGCCGGTTCCTGCGCTGAGGTCCCGGCTGCGTCGGACAGGTGAGTATAGCGATATTTTTTATTTTAATTCTTTCTTTTACACATTTATATGGTTCCCAGGGCCTGAAGGAGAGTTTCCTCTCCTTCAGACCCTGGGAACCATCAGGAATACCGTCCGATACTTGAGTCCCATTGACTTGTATTGGTATCGGGTATCGGTATCGGATTGGATCCGATACTTTGCCGGTATCGGCCGATACTTTCCGATACCGATACTTTCAAGTATCGGACGGTATCGCTCAACACTAGTTATGACCCCAATAGCGAGGGTCTCAGAGATATCAGCAAGTCTGCGAAGTACAAAAATCCAGCTCATAGGGCAGTGGTAACTGGGTTGACCATATATCTACTCCTAACGCCAACACTAGAAGTAGCCGGGGAACATGCCTACGTTGGTCGCTAGATGTCTCGCGCCAGCCGGAGGACTAACTACCCCTAGAAGAGGAAAACAAAGACCTCTCTTGCCTCCAGAGAATAGACCCCAAAAGTTGGATACAAGCCCCCCACAAATAATAACGGTGAGGTAAGAGGAAATGACAAACACAGAGATGAACTAGGTTTAGCAAAGAGAGGCCCACTCACTAATAGCAGAATGTAGTAAGATAACTTATATGGTCAACAAAAACCCTACAAAAATCCACACTGGAGATTCAAGAACCCCCGAACCGTCTAACGGCCCGGGGGGAGAACTCCAGCCTCCCTAGAGCTTCCAGCAAGGATAGGATACAGATTATGTACAAGCTGGACAAAAATGCAAACAAAAACAATAGCAAAAAGCAAGAAAGCAGACTTAGCTTAATCAAGCAGGAACCAGGATCAGTAGACAAGAGCACTACAGATTAGCTCTGATATCAACGTTGCCAGGCATAGAACTGAAGGTCCAGGGAGCTAATATAGCAACACCCCTGACCTAACGACCCAGGTGAGCATACAAGGGATGATAGACATACCCAGAGAAAAAACACTAGTAGCCACTAGAGGGAGCCAAAAGGTAAATTCACAACAGTACCCCCCCCTTAGTGAGGGGTCACCGAACCCTCACCAAGACCACCAGGGCGATCAGGATGAGCGGCGTGAAAGGCGCAAACTAAATCGGCCGCATGCACATCAGAGGCGACCACCCAGGAATTATCCTCCTGACCATAGCCCTTCCACTTGACCAGGTACTGAAGCCTCCGCCTGGAGAGACGAGAATCTAAGATCTTCTCCACCACGTACTCCAACTCGCCCTCAACCAACACCGGAGCAGGAGGCTCAGCAGAAGGAACCACAGGCACAACGTACCGCCGCAACAAGGACCTATGAAATACGTTGTGAATGGCAAACGACACCGGAAGATCCAGGCGAAAGGATACAGGATTAAGGATCTCCAATATCTTGTAAGGACCAATGAATCGAGGCTTAAATTTGGGAGAGGAGACCTTCATAGGAACAAATCGAGAAGACAGCCATACCAAATCCCCAACACGAAGTCGGGGACCCACACCGCGGCGGCGATTGGCAAAACGCTGAGCCTTCTCCTGTGACAACTTCAAGTTGTCCACCACATGATTCCAGATCCGCTGCAACCTATCCACCACAGAATCCACTCCAGGACAGTCAGAAGGCTCCACATGTCCCGAGGAAAAACGAGGATGGAAACCGGAGTTGCAGAAAAATGGCGAAACCAAGGTGGCAGAACTAGCCCGATTATTAAGGGCAAATTCAGCCAACGGCAAGAAGGTCACCCAATCATCCTGATCAGAAGAGACAAAACACCTCAAATACGCCTCCAGAGTCTGATTAGTTCGTTCCGTTTGTCCGTTAGTCTGTGGATGAAAAGCGGACGAAAACGACAAATCAATGCCCATCCTACCACAAAAGGATCGCCAGAACCTGGAAACAAACTGGGATCCTCTGTCCGACACAATATTCTCAGGAATGCCGTGCAAACGAACCACGTTCTGGAAGAACACAGGAACCAGATCAGCAGAGGAAGGCAGCTTAGGCAAAGGAACCAGATGGACCATCTTGGAGAAACGATCACATATCACCCAGATGACAGACATGCCTTTAGACACCAGGAGATCCGAAATGAAATCCATAGAGATGTGTGTCCAAGGTCTCTTCGGGACAGGCAAGGGCAAGAGCAACCCGCTGGCACGAGAACAGCAAGGCTTAGCTCGAGCACAAGTACCGCAGGACTGCACAAATGACCGCACATCCCTTGACAAGGAAGACCACCAAAAGGACCTGGCCACCAGATCTCTGGTGCCAAAAATTCCCGGGTGCCCTGCCAACACTGAGGAATGAACCTCGGAAATGACTCTGCTGGTCCATTTAGCAGGCACAAACAATCTGTCAGGTGGACAAGAGTCAGGCCTACCAGCCTGAAATCTCTGCAACACACGTCGCAGATCTGGAGAAATCGCTGACAAGATAACTCCTTCCTTAAGAATACCCTCAGGTTCAGCGACTCCAGGAGCATCAGGCACAAAGCTCCTAGACAGAGCATCGGCCTTCACATTCTTAGAACCTGGTAAATACGAGACCACAAAGTCAAAACGGGAGAAAAACAATGACCAGCGGGCCTGTCTAGGATTCAGGCGTTTAGCAGACTCGAGATACATCAAATTTTTGTGATCAGTCAAGACCACCACCCGATGCTTAGCACCCTCGAGCCAATGACGCCACTCCTCAAATGCCCACTTCATGGCCAATAACTCCCGATTGCCCACATCATAATTTCGCTCTGCCGGCGAAAACTTCCTAGAGAAAAAGGCACAAGGTCTCATAGTAGAGCAACCAGGGCCTCTCTGCGACAAAACGGCCCCTGCCCCAATCTCCGAAGCATCCACCTCAACCTGAAAGGGAAGTGAGACATCAGGCTGGCACAAAACAGGCGCCGAAGTAAACCGGCGTTTCAACTCCTGGAAAGCCTCCACGGCAGCAGGAGCCCAGTTAGCTACATCAGAGCCTTTCTTGGTCATATCCGTCAGCGGTTTAACAACGCTAGAGAAATTTGCGATAAAACGACGGTAGAAGTTAGCAAAACCCAAGAACTTCTGAAGACTCTTAACTGACGAGGGTTGAGTCCAATCATGAATAGCTCGGACCTTGACTGGATCCATCTCCACAGCAGAAGGGGAAAAAATGAACCCCAAAAAGGGAACCTTCTGTACACCAAAGAGACACTTTGAGCCTTTTACAAACAAAGAATTTTCACGCAAAATCTCAAAAACCATCCTGACCTGCTCCACATGCGAGTCCCAATCATCAGAAAAAAACAGAATATTATCCAGATAAACAATCAAAAATTTATCCAGATACTTCCGGAAAATGTCATGCATGAAGGACTGAAAAACTGAAGGTGCATTAGAGAGCCCAAATGGCATCACCAAGTACTCAAAATGACCTTCGGGCGTATTGAATGCGGTTTTCCATTCATCGCCCTGCCTAATGCGCACAAGGTTGTACGCACCACGAAGGTCTATCTTGGTGAACCACTTGGCACCTTTAATCCGGGCAAACAAATCAGACAACAACGGCAAAGGATACTGAAATTTGACAGTGATCTTATTTAAAAGCCGATAGTCAATACAAGGCCTCAAAGATCCGTCCTTTTTGGCCACAAAAAAGAATCCCGCACCAAGAGGGGAAGAAGAAGGACGGATATGCCCCTTCTCAAGAGACTCCTTGATATATGAACGCATCGCGGTATGTTCAGGTACTGACAGATTAAACAGTCTCCCCTTAGGAAACTTACTGCCAGGGATCAAATCTATTGCACAGTCACATTCCCTATGAGGAGGCAGTGCACTGGACTTAGACTCGCTGAAGACATCCTGATAATCAGACAAATACGCCGGAACTTCCGAAGGCGTAGAAGAAGCAATAGACAAGGGCAGGGAATCTCCATGAATTCCATGGCAGCCCCAACTTGACACTGACATAGCCTTCCAGTCCAAGACTGGATTATGGGTCTGTAACCATGGCAAACCCAAAACAACCAAATCATGCATTTTATGCAGAACAAGAAAACGTATTACCTCCCGATGTTCGGGAGTCATGCACATGGTAACCTGTGTCCAAAACTGCGGTTTATTTTTTGCCAATGGCGTAGAATCAATACCCCTAAGAGGGATAGGATTTTCCAATGGCTCAAGAACAAATCCGCAGCGCTTGGCAAATGACAGATCCATAAGGCTCAGGGCCGCACCTGAGTCCACAAACGCCATGACAGGATATGATGACAGTGAGCAAATCAAAGTTACAGATAGAATAAATTTAGGTTGCAAATTACCAATGACGACCGGACTAACAACCTTAGTAAGACGTTTAGAGCATGCTGAGATAACATGTGTAGAATCACCACAGTAGTAACACAAGCCATTCTGGCGTCTATGAATTTTCCGCTCATTTCTAGTCAGGATTCTATCACATTGCATTAATTCAGGTGCCTGTTCAGACAACACCATGAGGGAATTTGCGGTTTTGCGCTCCCGCAACCGCCGGTCGATTTGAATAGCCAGGGCCATAGAATCATTCAGACCTGTGGGAATGGGAAAACCCACCATCACATTCTTAATGGCTTCAGAAAGACCATTTCTAAAATTTGCAGCCAATGCACACTCGTTCCACTGGGTCAGCACGGACCATTTCCGAAATTTTTGGCAATACACTTCAGCCTCGTCCTGGCCCTGAGACATAGCCAGCAAGGCTTTTTCTGCCTGAATCTCAAGATTGGGTTCCTCATAAAGCAAACCGAGCGCCAGAAAAAACGCATCAATATCAGCCAATGCCGGATCTCCTGGCGCCAGCGAGAAAGCCCAATCCTGAGGGTCGCCCCGTAAAAAAGAAATAACAATTTTCACTTGCTGAGCGGAGTCTCCAGAGGAACAGGGTCTCAGGGACAAAAACAATTTACAATTATTCCTGAAATTTCTAAACTTAAATCGGTCTCCGGAAAACAGTTCAGGAATCGGTATCTTAGGTTCTGACATAGGATTTCTGGTAACATAATCTTGTATGCCCTGCACACGAGCAGCAAGCTGGTCCACACTTGTAATCAAGGTCTGGACATTCATGTCTGCAGCAATCACAAGCCACTCAGAGGTAAAGGGGAAAAGAAAAAAAAATGAGAGAGAGAAAAAAAAACTCAGAACTTTCTTTCTTATAATCCCGCTTCTGCAATGCATTTAACATTTAATACGGGCCTGGCAAACTGTTATGACCCCAATAGCGAGGGTCTCAGAGATATCAGCAAGTCTGCGAAGTACAAAAATCCAGCTCATAGGGCAGTGGTAACTGGGTTGACCATATATCTACTCCTAACGCCAACACTAGAAGTAGCCGGGGAACATGCCTACGTTGGTCGCTAGATGTCTCGCGCCCTCCAGAGAATAGACCCCAAAAGTTGGATACAAGCCCCCCACAAATAATAACGGTGAGGTAAGAGGAAATGACAAACACAGAGATGAACTAGGTTTAGCAAAGAGAGGCCCACTCACTAATAGCAGCATGTAGTAAGATAACTTATATGGTCAACAAAAACCCTACAAAAATCCACACTGGAGATTCAAGAACCCCCGAACCGTCTAACGGCCCGGGGGGAGAACTCCAGCCTCCCTAGAGCTTCCAGCAAGGATAGGATACAGATTATGTACAAGCTGGACAAAAATGCAAACAAAAACAATAGCAAAAAGCAAGAAAGCAGACTTAGCTTAATCAAGCAGGAACCAGGATCAGTAGACAAGAGCACTACAGATTAGCTCTGATATCAACGTTGCCAGGCATAGAACTGAAGGTCCAGGGAGCTAATATAGCAACACCCCTGACCTAACGACCCAGGTGAGCATACAAGGGATGATAGACATACCCAGAGAAAAAACACTAGTAGCCACTAGAGGGAGCCAAAAGGTAAATTCACAACACCTGAGCCTTCTGACTGTCCTGGTGTGGATTCTGTGGTGGACAGGTTGCAGCAAATTTGGACTCATGTGGTGGACAATTTGACGTTGTCTCAGGAAAAGGCTCAACGTTTTGCTAACCGTCGTCGGTGTGTTGGTCCCCGGCTTCGTGTGGGGGATTTGGTCTGGTTGTCTTCTCGTCATGTTCCTATGAAGGTTTCTTCCCCTAAGTTCAAGCCTCGCTTTATTAGGCCTTATAAGATTTCTGAAATTGTCAATCCGGTGTCTTTTCGTTTGGCCCTTCCAGCTTCTTTTTCCATTCATAATGTGTTCCATAGATCCTTGTTGCGGAGATATGTGGTACCTATGGTTCCCTCCGTTGATCCAAGATCAACAAGATCGCCACATACCTGCCTGGCTGTGCTGGATGCTGAGGCATAAGGACCTGTGTGATGTCATGAAGTGGGCGGGCTGGAGCATCACATGACAGCACAGAGCCCTCCCTCTTCTGATGTCATCACAGGTCCTTCAGACTCCCCACTAGAATCTGCTGGCTTCCTCTTATGACCTGTGCTGTGGAAAGGCAACAAGAGGGAGAGCTCTGTGTGTGCAGTCATGGGATGCTCCAGCTTTTCACCTCACCACAGTGGCTGGCTGGCTGCCACAATTAGGCCGGCATCACACTGGCATATTGCATCGGATGCGAGAGCATCGGATGCGATATGCTAATGACACTCGGCTCCTGCTCACAGCAGAGCAGGAGCCAAGTCTCATGCGTCTGTGCTCTGATTCTCTCACATAGGGAGGATCGGAGCACAGCTGTGGAGGAGGTGGAGAAATGAATTTCTCCATCTCCTCCATTGCTGGGGTCCGCTTTTAACGCACATCACTTGGATGATATCCAAGTGATGTGCATTGTCTCACTCGCACCCATAGGCTTATATGGGTGCGAGTGAGCTGAGAGTTTTCCTCGGTCCGAGACAATCGCAGCATGCACGAGGAAAACGGCCGACAAAAAGTCGGCTGGTGGGAGCTGCCCCATAGCTTAACATTGGTCCGAGTGCAATGCGATTTTTTATCGCATTGCACTCGGCAGTTTAAAACGCCAGTGTGACGCCAGCCTTAAAAGGTTAGTCTTTACAACACACAATAAAGCACTCTGGCACTCCTGTGGTGAACTATAACTCCCAGCATGCCATAGGATCTGCAGGACATGCTGGGAGTTATAGTTCTCCCAATGGGATCTTAAAGCAGCATTCCAGTGTTATTTTTCAGTGCTGGAGTGGTGCTTTAAATATAAGCCCTGTGCCCCCCTTCTTATAGTCACCCACCAGCATCTTCACATAGTACATTACAGACACCACACTGGTCCCGCAGCTTCCAACATAATAACATACTATTATATATAATATAACACCACATATAATATGATGTTATTAAATTTTACCACTTTTTTTTTTGCTTCAAATATTTTTTCCCTATTTTCCACCTCTAAAACCTGGGTGCGTCTTATAGTCCGAAAAATACTGTATGTTGCATACATTTTTTTAAAATGACCAAAAATACCACTTACAAGGGACAAATACTGTGACACCGTGACAAGAACACATATTTGCTACCACATATTGGCTGAATAATACCACATACAAGGAACAAATACTGCCACACTATGACTAGACCACATATTACCACCACATAGTGATGGAATACTACAATTTTGATCATTAATAGAAAACCACAATGCTAATATTACCATATGTGCCATTATACACAGGAGTTTTGTACATAGTATACAATGTATAGTGTCAGTGTACAGGTAATACAGTGACTCACCAGTGACATTATAAACAGGAGCTCTGTACATAGTGTACAGTGTATAGTGTAAGTGTACAGGTAATACAGTAATGCAGTGAACACCAGTGATATTATACACAGGAGCTCTGCATATAGTGTCAGTGTACAGGTAATACAGTGATCACCAGTGATATTATACACAAGAGCTCTGTGTATAGTGTCAGTGTACAGGTAATACAGTGATCACTGTTGTGAACTCTGTTTTCAGGCTCCCTCTTGTGGTCACTGGTGGTATGGTGTGACTTTTGCTTTGGGCTCCCCCTGGTGGCTTTGTTTGTTATCCTGCTGGTCTCTGGTTATCAGCTGGTACGTTATCCTCTGGGAGGTTCCTATATAGCTCTGTTTTACTTCAACTTGTTGCCGGCTGTCGATGTAATCAGTGCTACTCAGATTCCTTCTGACTACCTTGCTCCCAGTCCATCCAGGATAAGCTAAGTTTTGTTTGCTCATTTTTTGATCAGCAGTGTTTATCATGTTTTCTTGTCCAGCTTGCTAAAATGTGATTCCCTCGCTTGCTGGATGCTCTAGAGGACTGAGTTTCTCCCCACACACCATTAGTTGGTGCGTGGGTTCTTGAAATCTCAGGATGGATATTTTGTAAGGGTTTTTTATTGATCGCATAGACCCCTGCTCTATTTTCTGCTTTCTAGTACTAGTGGGCCTCTTTTGCTGAATCTGATTTCATCCCTACGTATGTGCCTTCTTCTTACTTCACCGTTAATATTTGTTGGGGGCTTCTAAATCTTTGGGGATTATTTCTCTGGAGGCAAGCGAGGTCTTTCTTTCTCGTTAGGGGTAGCTATTTCCTCAGGCTGGCTCGAGACGTCTAGGAATTTTTTAGGCACGTTCACCGGCTACCTCTAGTTGGGTTGGATAGATTCAGATTTGCGATCAATCCAGTTACCATCTCCCTTGAGCTTGTCCTTAGTTTATTCACTTGCTGGTCTATTCGTGATCCTCAGCCACTAAGGATCATAACAGATCACCAGTGATATTATACACAGGAGCTCTGCATATAGTGTCAGTGTACAGGCAATACAGTGATCACCAGTGATATTATACACAAGAGCTCTGTGTATAGTGTCAGTGTACAGGTAATACAGTGATCACCAGTAACATTATACACTGGAGCTCTGTATATATTGTCAGTATATGGGTAATACAGTGATCACTAGTGACATTATGCACAGGAGCTCTGTATATAGTGTCAGTATACATGTAATACAGTGATCACTAGTGACATTATAAACAGAAGCTCTGTATATAATGTCAGTGTACAGGTAATACAGTGATCACCAGATACATTATACACAGGAGTTCTGTACACAGTATATAGTGTATAGTGTTAGTGTACAGATAACACACTAACTCACTGGTGACATCTCTAGTTGGTGTCCTTCATCTTTGCTTTTTTCCTTCATCCAGTGCAGACCCCCATCACTTCTTCCAGCCATGACTCATCTCTACATAAAATAACACACAGTTATCGAGAGCACTTCTTCCTGAGCACATTCCCCATCTTCTGCGCTACACAGCTGAATATAGAAATGCACCCACCATTAATATATAATTATTATGCAACCCACAATTCCAAGTATAAATTGTAATCCACCACTGTGCCCCCACTAACTATAAATAGGCACTTTCCCCAACCAATAAATATATAAATTAATTAGCACATCTACTCTTTCCCCAAATTCATTACAAGTCACACTCCGTCATCCTCAACGTCCCTCACTCTATACCTCCCACTCCCCCAATTCATTATATTTACATGCACCCCTCGGCCCCACTTCATTATGTCATGTTCTCTCTCCCCCAACCCTCTATTCATCATGATTTACTCTCCCCTACCCCCAAATAATCATTTGTTGTCCCCATCCACCATCGAGTCATCATTTGCTCTCTCCACCCTCCACCCTCACGTCATTTGCTCTCCCCACTCCCCACCTTTAATTAATCATTTTCTGTCCCCCGTCCCCCACCCTCAATTCATCATTTGCTCTCCCCACCCTCAATTCATCATTTGCCTCTCCCAACCACACCCTCAAATCATCACTTGCTCTCCCCACCCCCTCAATTCATCATTTGCTCTCCACTGTCCCCCACTCCCAATTCGTCAATTGCTATCCCCCCTCCCTTTTCTTAATCCCCCAACTCATAATTTGTCATTTGCTATCCCCCACTCCCTTTTCTTAATCCCCCACTCTTAATTCGTCATTTGCTCTTAAAATTCATAATTTGCTCCCCCTACTCCAAATTTATCATTTGCTCTCACCACCGCCCACTCCCAATTCATCATTTGCTCTACCATTTCTTCATTTGCTCTGCCCTACTCTTAATTTGTCAATTTTCTCTCCCCTCACTCCCAATTCGTCATTTGCTATCCCCCATTCCCTTTTCTTAATCCTCATAATTTGCTCCCCCTACTCCAAATTCATCATTTGCTCTTCCCACCCCCCACTCTCAATTCAGAATTTGCCCCCCCACTCCCAATTCATCATTTGCTCTCCCCCAATCCTAATTCATCCTTTGCTTTCCTCCACTCCCAATTCATCATTTGCTGTCCCCAAGATCATTTATTGAATTCTATTAAAAAAATAAGTTTTAGATACTTGCCTCTCATCTGAGCCCCTGCAGCTTCACTTCAGGACTGGCATCCTGGCCTTCTATCATGACGGCATGAACGCGATGTTGTCATCATGTAAGTAGTGTCAACAGTGTGTCACAGAGGAGGAGGGACTCCCTTGGAGGCGCATGGCCATTTTGCCATGAGAGCTCCGAGCCTCCCTGCGCTGAGATGTACAGTGCTGGTGGTGGCGCGCCGGAACACAATACCCTGGGGCCCAGTGAGCAGAAGCACAAGAGGGATCACCTGCTCTTTACTTCTGTTCACCAGTCCCCATACAGCAGTAAGGGCAGTAATGCCCTGATAGCGGCCTGAGCATGAATTCATGTGCTTACAGTATACAGGGGCAAAATGACAGCAGTTTCAGAGTATATCAAACAATTCAGAGACTAGCTGGTATAATATAGGATTAATTGCAATGGAAATTACTCATTAACAAGCAAGAAGGGAGATATTTATAGTTAAATTAACAAGCAATAATGGAAAAAAGCTGAAAAGAAACTAATGACAACATTTGGCAAGCAGAAATGTAAGATGAATATAAATGACTATTTACTGCCAAATCCAAGTGAAAATATAGCAGAAAATACGAAACACGTGGAAATAGGCCAGAAGGAAAGTTAAGAACATTTATCCAAGTACTACATACTGATTACCCATATTTACATCAACAGCATAGCTGTGATGACAAGCTTGAAACGTTGTTTCTGTTAGAACAACAGGATATTTTCATTCATCTGTAATACGATCGCATGCTTCAACAACACTGCCTATCATTCTTTTAAAGGGTGATTCTCAAGTTGCGTCTTGAACAGCAAATACAGTAGCTCTCCAATTTCTTTCAATTCCTTGTTGCTAGAGAGTGAGCTTTCCTCCTTGAGTGGCAGCCTTAAGTACCAGTCCTGGTTCAGAAGCCTTGTCCTCAGGCGGAGCTTATGCAACTGTGACATATCTCTGTCAGAGCATATTTAAAGTCTACACTATTATCAATATACTTTAATGTAGAGATTACAGGACCATATAGAGATTACAGGAAAACTGCTTTAAAAAAATGCAGATGGTTCTGCGCTGATAGCTTTACAGGAATACTAACAGCAGCTAAGTCAGAAACAAATTTTGTAATTGCCTTTTTTAACAATCCTTTCAAGGCTGCTGTTATCCCGATTGCTTGTGCACCCTTTTCTACTACACTTTTTCCTTCCACTCAACTTTCCATTAATATGCTTGGATGCAGCACTCTGTGAACAGCCAGCTTCTTTAGCAATGTAGAACAAACATCGAATGCACTACTATTGGTGCTCAAGTAGGTTCCCACACCATATACAGTACAGACCAAAAGTTAGACACACTTTCTCATTTAAAGATTTTTCTGTATTTTCATGACTATGAAAATTGTACATTCACACTGAAGGCATCAAAACTATGAATTAGCACATGTGGAATTATATACTTGACAAAAAAGTGTGAAACAACTGAAATTATGTCTTATATTCTAGGTTCTTCAAAGTAGCCACCTTTTGCTTTGATGACTGCTTTGCACACTCTTGGCATTCTCTTGATGAGCTTCAAGAGGTAATCACCGGGAATGGTTTTCACTTCACAGGTGTACCCTGTAAGGTTTAATAAGTGGGATTTCTTACCTTATAAATGGTTTTGGGACCATCAGTTTTGTTGTGCAGAAGTCTGGTGGATACACAGCTGACAGTCCTACTGAATAGACTGTTAGAATTTGTATTATGGCAAGAAAAAAGCAGCTAAGTAAAGAAAAACGAGTGGCCATCATTACTTAAAGAAATGAAGGTCAGTCAGTCTGAAAAATTGGGAAAACTTTGAAAGTGTCCCCAAGTGCAGTGGCAAAAACCATCAAGTGCTACAAAGAAACTGGCTCACATGAGGACCTCCCCAGGAAAGGAAGACCAAGAGTCACCTCTGCTTCTGAGGATAAGTTTATCCAAGTCACCAGCCTCAGAAATCGCAGGTTAACAGCAGCTCAGATTAGAGACCAATGCCACACAAAGTTCTAGCAGCAGACACATCTCTACAACAACTGTTAAGAGGAGACTTTATGCAGCAGGCCTTCATGGTAAAATAGCTGCTAGGAAACCACTGCTAAGGACAGGCAACAAGCAGAAGTGACTTGTTTGGGCTAAAGAAAACAAGGAATGGACATTAGCCAGTGGAAATATGTGCTTTGATCTGATGAGTCCAAATTTGAGATCTTTGGTTCCAACCACCGTGTCTTTGTGCGATGCAGAAAAGGTGAACGGATGGACTCTACATGCCTGGTTCCCACTGTGAAGTATGGAGGAGGAGGTGTGATGATGTGGGGGTGCTTTGCTGGTGACACTGTTGGGGATTTATTCAAAATTGAAGGCATACTGAACCAGCATGGCTACCACAGCATCTTGCAGCGGCATGCTATTCCGTCCAGTTTGCATTTGGTTGGACCATCATTTATTTTTCAACAGGACAATGACCCCAAACACATCTCCAGGCTGTGTAAGGGCTATTTGACCAAGAAGGAGATGACCTGGCCTCCACAGTCACTAGACCTGAACCCAATCGAGATGGTTTGGGGTGAGCTGGACCGCAGAGTGAAGGCAAAAGGGCCAACAAGTGCTAAGCATCTCTGGGAACTCCTTCAAGATTGTTGGAAGACCATTCCCAATGACTACCTCTTGAAGCTCATCAAGAGAATGCCAAGAGTGTGCAAAGCAGTCATCAAAGCAGTATAAAGAAAGCAAACTTGGCACTCAACTTGTGATGACTTTTTTTGTGGTTTAATGCAGTCAAAGGAGTTAACAAAAATGTTTCGGACACGCTACACGCCACTTCTGAGGGACTAACAGCTATACCGCCTAGACCGGTTGGACCTAATATAACAAAAAATTACAAAGAACTGTAACTGAGGAAGGCCAAGAGTTGAGTTCCAAGTTTAGCTTTTTAGCAATGACTTTTTGTGGCTTAGCCTCCTTGTGGAGTGTGTCAGTCAGCAGTCTTCTCCACTATTATAAAACCTATTGAAACAGACTGTGGCCTTTTTAAATGCTTAGGAAACCTTTGCAGGTGTTTTTTTGTTAATTATTCTAATTTACTGAGATAATAACTTTTGGGTTTTCATTGGCTGTAAGCCAATGTTCGCTGCTATGTAGCAGAAATGCAGGTGTGCTGTGAGCGCCGACCACAGGGTGGCGCTCACAGCTGCCGGGGATCAGTAACCATAGAGGTCTCAAGGACCTCTATGGTTACTATTCTGAAGCATCGCCGACCTCCGATCATGTGACGGGGTCGGCGATGCGATCATTTCAGGCCGCCCGGCCGGAAGCGGTAGTTAAATGCCGCTGTCTGCTTTTGACAGCGGCATTTAACTAGTTAATAGGCGCGGGCAGGTCGCGATTCTGCCCGCGCCTATTACGGGCACATGTCAGCTGTTCAAAACAGCTGACATGTCCCGGCTTTGATGCGGGCTCACCGCTGGAGCCCGCATCAAAGCGGGGCTTCTGACCTCGGACGTACTATCCCGTCCGAGGTCAGAAAGGGGTTAATGTTCAGTGTCTTGAGTATTGCCCACTGCTGCAGTGTAGCAGCATGGCTGAGCATGCACAGTGCTTACAAGCTCTTTTCAAGCAGTGCTGGAGCGCATGATCGCTCTTGGCAAACTGGAAAATGGAAGGCAGACTAGTGGTGTGCTCCTGAAGAGGGCAATAACCCTTTAAAGCTCTTCAGTGTCAATGCAAAATCGGTAATGGGGCTCTCACCCATCATGTGCCTCATCCGTAACAAATATTAATTGCTGCCAGTATATTGTAAATGTAACTTTGAGGATCTCATTTGAGTAGAGACTATCTGATTGCTTATATTGTCTAACAACTGACCTATTCAATCTGGAGGTTAGGCAGCAGATGCCTGGAAATCAGTCTTAGATTTCTTTTCTATTATAATACTCTACTATAATATACAAACATGCAGTATATCATATATGGACAGGGCAACATACTAAAAAATAGATAAAAGTAACTGATGAAGTGTAAGGATTTATCGTACATCGATGAGCCTATATGTAGACAAAGACAGGAAAAAATATAACAGTGAGAAATATAAAATATGTAAGATGTGAGTAAAATTAATTACTTTGAAAATGGCTTCCAACCATAGCATTACTCTATGTATGTGACAGCACAAATCGAAGTGAATAGTCTGGAGCTCTACTGAGTGATACATAGGTATTCCCATGTCTAAAAACAGTATAGAAAGGTAGAGACAAAAAAAGCGCAAATAGGGTCTTATCCCCAGGATTGTTTCCAATCAATTATGAGAGAACTGCTCACCTGGTGGTACACAGTAAAAGCGTGTAGTTGTCAGCTGCTGCAGATCCACAGGTCGGCGTTGCGACCTCTCAGAACCGTTATAATAGATGAATGTGGATAAAATCCGCGCTGCTGCGACAAATGATCCTGAAGAAGAAGCCATGAGCTTCGAAACGCGTTGAATAAACCACCTGAACATCTTATAACCATATCTGGATCCATCATTTGTCGCAGCAGCGTGGATTTTATCCACATTCATCTATTATAAATGTCCAAAAACAATCACATGTCCACTCAAGTGATAATTTTTAGATTGTTTTGGGCCCTAATTTTGAGATCCTCTCTCCCTCATTCTGACGATCAGCGATTGAGCAGTGAGAACAAGAAAAATCAAAAAAATATCTACAGTCCAGTGAAAAGATTATTATTTTTGTAGACTGGAACATTCCTTTACAACCTATCAAGTCTTAATGTCCCTTAAATCTCATTCAGATGTCTGAATATTTGTGCATACGAGAAACTGATTTTCAGTGTCCTGGATCCAAGTTTCAGCCATTTTTAGTCTGTGTCCATTTTAACCATTAGTTTGGCATCTGTTTTTCTGGTATGCAACAAAAATAAATTCCAAGCTTTTCTTTATTAGGCTACTTTCACACTAGCGTTTTTTGTAATCCGTCGCAATCCGTCGTTTTGGGAAAAAAACGCATCCTGCAAATGTGCCCGCAGGATGCGTTTTTTCCCCATAGATTTGTATTGCCGACGGATCACGACGTATGGCCATACGTCGCGTCCGTCGTGCACTGGATGAGTCGGTATTTGGCGGACCGCCATTTCCTACCGCACATGCGCGGCCGGAACTCCGCCCCCTCCTCCCCGGACTTTAGAATGGGCAGCGGATGCGTTGAAAAACTGCATCCGCTGCCCACGTTGTGCCGAAATTTCACAACGTGCATCGGTACGTCGTGCCGGCGCTTAGCGACGGGCCCGTACCTTAATTAAAGGGAATCTGTCAGCACATTTTTGCTATGTAATCTGAAAGCAGCATAATGTAAGCTAGGTGTCACTTTCCAGGCTGCGTGCTGTAGTTTCAATACAATCAATGTTTTACCACCAGATATTATCACTACTTGACTATAAGTTGCTTGCACAACAGTCCATTAAATCTGCATAACTTTTACCCCACCACAGCCTTCTGCGATGCACAGAATATGCAGAAAATTGCCAATCTGGTTGCTAGAACTACAGCAGAGACAACAGGATTCTATCAAAACTGCACCAAGCAGCCCAGGAAGTGATACATCCCTGGAAACAGGCTCTTTGCCGCTACATCATACAGCTCTTAGATTGATTAGCAAAAACCTGCTGGCAGAGGTCAGAGGGCTGTAAGTCCAGGGGCAAGCTCCCTGTACTTTTGGCTCATTTACAAGAACACTCACGAATGGATTTCTACAAAACAGAGGCACGGACTTATAAAACAGACCTCATCAAAGTTACAGGGATTATACATGGATGATGATACAGTGGGGAAAAAAGTATTTAGTCAATGACCCATAGTGCAAGTTCTCCCACTTGAAAAGATGAAAGAGGCCTGTAATTGACATCATAGGTAGACCACAACTATGAGAGCCAAAATGAGTAAATAAAAATCCAGAAAATCACCTTGTCTGATTTGGCAAGATTTACTTTGCAAATTATGGAGGAAAATAAGTATTTGGTCATTAACAAAAGTTCATCTCCATATTTTGCTATATATCCTCTGTTGGCAATGAGTGGTCAAACGTTATCTGTAAGTCTTCACATTGTTGGTGGTATGTTGGCCCATTCCTCCATGCAGATATTCTCTAGAGCAGTGATGTTTTGGGCCTGTCGCTGGGCAACACGGACTTTCAACTCCTTCCAAAGGTTTTCTATGGGGTTGAGATCTAGAGACTGGCTAGGCCACTCCAGGACCTTCACATGCTTCTTACAAAGCCACTCCTTTGTTGCCCTGGCGGTGTGCTTGGGATCATTATCATGCTGAAAGACCCATCCATGTTTCATCTTCAATGCCTTTGCTGATGGAAGGAGGTTTGCACTCAAAATCTCACAATTCATGGCCCCATTTATTCTTTCATGTACACGGATGAGTCGTCCTGGTCCCCTTGCATAGAAACAAATGTTTTCTCATTTTGACTCAAATAGCTTTGGTCTACATATGATGTCAATAAAAGGCCTCTCTCATCTTTCTAAGTGGGAGAACTTGCACAATTGGTCGGTAACTAAATACTTTTTTTCCCCAGTGTATCTTGGGGTCTAAACACCTACTTCCCTTTAACATCCACTTCTTGTTTTTTTCTAGAATTAGCTGCACCAATTCTGCTCAGTATAAAAAAAGCACTAAGATAAAATGGCACATAAAGCAAAGATTTTGGGAATACTACTGTATCATGGTGAGAGGTAGTAACCTTGGGTGAGGTACTAGTGTTTCATGCCCCGGCATGCTATATGAAATTGTGATCCTGGCTATGTGTGCTCTTGTTACCTGGGCAATATGCGTCCGCAGACTGCATGATGCTGTTAAGTAGGGCAGGACAGGAACATATGTTAGGGAATGAATTGAGGGAGACCGAAGTACAACATTAAGCTTATTTTTACTGAACATGAACTTGATAAGAACTATGTACATCAGATAATGTTTCTTCACAAGGATTTCTCTTGCTTTAACCATACATGGGCATGTCTTAGCTACATTTAATAATACTTTATTTCTCTTGCACTTCACACTCTTGCATCTCATGACAATCCAGCAATCGATTATGGGAGACTTTGCCTTTCCCTGAGAGGGCCGCATGGGTCAAAGCCTTATTTATTTACTTTTTTTTTTTTTATAAAAAACAGGCTTAACAAGAGGGGAGGAGGTGTTGCATTGTATGTTAGGAAAGCCTATATCTCCACAGAGATCCAAGTTTCATAGAATGGTAGCTCTGTAGAAACTGTTTGGGTAAGAATACAAGGAGAGAAGAACAGAAAAGACACTATTGTAGAACTTTTTACATCAGATGTCTGTCTCTGTTCAAAAAAAGAAGTATGACATTTTGATCATGGGAGATTTTAACTTTTAACTATCCAGATATTTGTTGGGAATCTCTCTCGGGCAAAAGTAATAGGTTCAGAAAATTCTTATCTTCTCTCGCTGAAAACTTTATCATTTAAAAGGTAGAAGAGAAAACAAAAGGATCTGTCAACTTGGACCTGATTGTTACCAACAGGGAGCAAATGGTTGAAGAAGTAAAGGTGGTTGGGAATTTAGTAGACAGCAATCATGGTATCTTCCAATTTTGGATTACAAGGAGAAGAAGACCTGTGAGGACTCAGACTTTAAGGTTGGACTTCAGAAAGGCAGATTTTAATGAACACTGAAAGAGTTTAGAAAAGGTCCAATGGCTGGATGTTCTAAAGGATAGAAATGTCCAAGAAGGATGGGAGATTTTGCTAAACGAAATCTTGCTGCAAAATCAGTAGCAATCCAGAAAAGATGGAAGGATTGGAAGCATTTTAAGAGACCAGGATAGATAAACACAGAACTTAAACACGTACTAAAAAGGAAAAAAGAAATGTATATCAAATGGAAAAAGGGGGACATATCTAAATAAGAATATAATGCGGTCTGCAATGAATGCAGGGTAAGGGTTAGAAAATCTAAAGCCATTAAAGAAGGTAGGCTTCCAAGGGAGAGCAAAAACAACAATAAAAAAGCATTTTGGGGATACGTCAAAAGCAAAATATGCTACAGAATTTTTACAGGATGAAAAGGGTGAAGTGGTCAAAAATGATGTTGAGAAGGCCAAACTTTAAATTACTGTTTTGCATCTGTGTTTTCTAAGAAAGCAAATTTAACATCAACTGATCTTCACTGTGCTATTGAAGGAATAAAATAATCCACACTATCTATAAACAGAGAGATGGTGAGGGAACACTTAGCTAATTTGTGTAAGTGGGCTAAGAGCTAACTCAGGGATAGGAAACAAAGGGTGGTTATTAATGGAGCACACTCGGACTGGGCCACAGTTAGCAGTGGGGTACTACAGGGGTCAGTATTGAGCCCACTTCTTTTTAACATATTTATTAATGACCTTATAGGGGGCATACAGAGCAGAATTTCAATATTTGCAGATGACTCTAAACTCTGCAGGGTAATCAATACAGAGGTGCACAATTTTATATTACAGGAGGATTTATGTAAACTAGAAGTTTGGGCTGATAAATGGCAAATGAGCTTTAAAGGGGATAAATGTAAGGTCATGCACTTGGGTAGAGCAAATAAGATGTATAATTATGTGCTTAATTGTAAAACAATAGGCAAAACCGTCAATGAAAAAGAGCTGGGTGTATGGGTGGACAACAAACTCACATTTAGTGGGCAGTGTCAGGCAGCTGCTACAAAGGCAAATAAAATAATGGGATGCATTAAAAGAGGAATAGATGCTCATGAGGAGAACATAATTTTACCTCTATACAACTCACTAGTTCGACCACACTTAGAATACTGTGTACAGTTCTGGTCTCCGGTGTATAAGACAGACATAGCTGAACTAGAGCAGGTGCAGAGAAGAGCGACCAAGGTTATTAGAGGACTGGGGGGGTTTGCAATACCAAGACAAATTATTACACTTGGGGTTATTTAGTTTGGAAAAACGAAGGCTAAGGGGTGATCTTATTTTAATGTATAAATATATGAGGGGACAGTACAAAGACCTTTCTAATTACCTTTTTACTCATAGAGCTGAGACAGGGACAAGGGGGCATACTCTACGTCTGGAGGAAAGAAAGTTTAAGCATAATCATAGATGTGGATTCTTTACTGTAAGAGCAGTGAGACTATGAAACTCTCTGCCGTATGATGTTGTAATGAGTGATTCCCTACTAAAATTTAAGAGGGGACTGGATACCTTTCTTGAAAAGTATAATGTTACAGGTTATATACTCTAGTTTCCTTGATATTGCTTTGATCCAGGGAACTAATCTGATTGCCATATGTGGAGTCGGGAAGGAATTTTTTTCCCCAATGTGAAGCTTACTGTTTGCCACATGTTTTTTTTGCCTTCCTCTGGATCAACATGTTAGGGCATGTTAGATAAGGCTATGGGTTGAACTAGATGGACTTAAAGTCTTCCTTGAACCTTAATGACTATGTTACTATGTTAAATTAATTTAAATCTCCTAGTCCATATTAATCTACTATATAATTGTCTCAGGGGTATTAACATCTTTCTGTCTGTCCTTCTGTCTGTCTAACTGTCTGTCTGTCACGGATATTTATTGGTCGCGGCCTCTGTCTGTCATGGAATCCAAGTAGCTGATTGGTCTCGCCAGCTGCCTGTCATGGCTGCCGCGACCAATCAGCAACAGCCACAGTCCGATTAGTCCCTCCCTACTCCCCTGCAGTCAGTGCGCCCGCTCCATACTCCCCGCAGTCACCGCTTACACAGGGTTAATGCCAGCGGTAACGGACCGCGTTATGCCACGGGTAACTCACTCCGTAACCGCCGCTATTAACCCTGTGTCACCAAGTTTTTACTATTGATGCTGCCTATGCAGCGTCAATAGTAAAAGATCTAATGTTAAAAATAATTAGAAAAGTAAAAAATCATTATATACTCACCTACGCTGCTTTTCCCGCTCCTCGCGACGCTCCGGTGACCGCTCCATGCAAGTGGCAGGTTCTGGTGGCAAGGATCTGCCATGATGAGAAGGACCTGCGATAACGTCACGGTCATGTGACCGCAATGTCATCACGCCCTGGGACCGGAAGCTGCCGTCTGCACGGGCCACAGGCGACAGAACTACAAGGGGCCCCTCGGATGGTGAGTATATGTTTATTTTTATTTTTTAACCTGTGACATATGTGGCTGGGCAATATACTATGTAGCTGAGCAATATACTACGTGCCTCTGTGCTGTATACTACGTCGCTGTGCAATATACTATGTGGCTCTGTGCTGTATACTATGTCACTGGGCAATATACTACGTCACTGGTAGTGTTGAGCATTCCGATACCGCAAGTATCGGGTATCGGCCGATACTTGCGGGTATCGGAATTCCGATACCGAGATCCGATACTTTTGTGATATCGGGAATCAGTATCGGGATTAATATCAATGTGTAAAATAAAGAATTAAAATAAAAAATATTGCTATACTCACCTCTCCGACGCAGCCTGCATTTGAAAATTACGTCACGGCTTGTGATTGGTCGCGTGCCGCCCATGTGACCGCGACGCGACCAATCACAAGCCGTGACGTAATTTTCAAATCCTGAATGCCTAGAATTAGGCATTCAGGACCTGAAATTACGTCACGGCTTGTTGTGATTGGTCGCGTCGCTGTCACATGGGCGGCACGTGACCAATCAGAAGCCGTGACGTCACGGAAGGCAGTAAACGCGCGCATTTTAAGCAAAGAAGGCTGCCGGTTCCCTCAGTAAGGTGCAGGCTGCGTCGGAGAGGTGAGTATAGCAATATTTTTTATTTTAATTCTTTATTTTACACAGTAATATGGATCCCAGGGCCTGAAGGAGAGTTTCCTCTCCTTCAGACCCTGGGAACCATAAGGGATACCATCCGATACTTGAGTCCCATTGACTTGTATTGGTATCGGGTATCGGTATCGGATTAGATCCGATACTTTGCCGGTATCGGCCGATACTTTCCGATACCGATACTTTCAAGTATCGGACGGTATCGCTTAACACTAGTCACTGGGCAATATGCTACGTAACTGGGCAATATACTATGTGGCTGGGCAATATGCTACTTGGCTCTGTGCTGTATACTGCGTGGCTGGGCAATATACTACTTGGCTCTGTGCTGTATACTACGTGGCTGGGCAATATACTACGTCACTGGGCAATATACTACGTGGCTGGGCAATATACTACGTGGCTGGGCAATATACTACGTCACTGTGCAATATGCTACGTGGCTGGGCAATATACTACGTGACTGGCCAATATACTACATGGCTGGGCAATATACTACGTGGCTCTGTGCTGTATACTATGTCGTTGTGCAATATACTATGTGGCTCTGCTGTATACTATGTAACTGGGCAATATACTACATGGCTGGTCAATATACCACATGGACATGCATATTCTAGAATACCCAATGCGTTAGAATTGGGCCACCATCTAGTTATATCATAATCTACTAAAAGAGATGATAAACTGCAGAACAACCAGACAGAATCTTTGAAAAATCCTG
The DNA here is from genome assembly GCF_051348905.1 of Ranitomeya variabilis. NCBI lineage: Eukaryota > Metazoa > Chordata > Amphibia > Anura > Dendrobatidae > Ranitomeya > Ranitomeya variabilis. The sequence continues at coordinate 135,807,522 of NC_135235.1, read as the reverse complement.
TAGAACAGAAGTTATAGAAGATTGGAGAAGGGCAAATATTGTCCCTATCTCCAAAAAAGGAAAGAAGATGGAGCTAGGAAATTACAGGCCAGTGAGCATTACTTCTATACCAGAATAGATCTTTGTACAAATTATTAAACAACATGTATGTAAGAACTTGGAAAAGAATACAGTAATTAGCCAGAGCCAGCATGGATTCGTAGCAAACAAGTCATGCCAGAGTAATCAAATTTCCTTCTATGATGGATTCTGACTTAGTGGATCAGGGAATTGCGATAGACATAGTATATCTGGATTTTAGCAAAGCATTTGATAAAGTACCTCATACTATCCTTATTGAAAAAATTACCAAGTATGGGATTGAAAAGGCCACGGTTAGGTGGATTCATAACTGGCTCAGTGATCATACTGAAAGAGTGGTAGTGAATGGTTGCATATCCAAGTTTTTCAAGTAGGTTATGACAAGGCTCTGTACTGGCACCAGTGTTGTTCAACATTTTTATAAATGATCTAGATAAGTGAACTGAAGGTATACTAATCAAATTTGCAGATGATGCAAAGTGCAAATGCAAAGTAATTATCCCTTTCTGCTCCTCCTTGGTCAGACCTCATATGGAATACTTTGTCCAGTTCTGGGCACAACATTTTATAGAAAGACATTGAAAAACTGGAGCAAGTTCAGAGAAGAGCTACCAGGATGGTGAATGGAAACAAAACTATGTTCTACGACGAATGCTAAAAGCATCTGGGAATGTTTACTTGTAAAAAAGAAGACTGAGAGGAGACTTCATAGCTGTCTGCAAATATCTGAAGCGATGTCACCAGGGGCGTAATTACCACGGTCACAGCGGTCGCTGCTGCAACCGGGCCTGGTGGGTCAGGGGCCCGAAAGGTCTGAGGCACCCGACACCATGTTGCAGTGCAGGAGATTTCTCCCTCACGGCAACAGTCAGAGGTGTATCTAGGGGGAGGGGGCAGCCAGGGCATGTGAGAGATAGGAAGCAGCTTCAGTCAGCACGGTGAGACAGCTTCTCCTGCTCTGCAGCCCCTGGACAGAAGGTGAGAGCAGGGGGGAGGTGCGGGACAGGGCAGAGCTGCTGTAGTCAGGAGAAGCTGAGGAGCTGCACGTTTATATCAGCCTCCCCTGTACCAGAGAGGAGAGTGTGAGAAGTGTGTATGAGCAGGTATCGTGTGTGTGATCTGTAGTGAGTGTGTGGTGATCTGTAGTATGTGTGTGTGATCTGTAGTGTGTGCGTGTGTGTGATCTGTAGTGTGTGTGTGTGTGATCTGTATTATGTGTGTGTGTGTGAGGCAGGGGCGTAACTACCACAGTCGCAGTGGTCGCCGCTGCGACTGGACCTGGCAGGTCAGAAGCACCCGACTCCCCCCGCCGCCGCATTGAACTATACTGGCATCTATGACACCGGTACAGTTCAAAGCAATAATGGAGGAGAGAGCGTCAGCTGATGCTCCCTCTCCCATCATTCCCCTCTGCCTCTGACACTGCGGGTGCGTGATGACATAACTTCATTGCACACCCGCTGTCTGCAGGACCCAGGCAGTTCAGCACCTGTACAGTTGATGGCGACCGCCATATTGGCAGAGCCTGTTGTGGCTCGCGGGTCCGAGGAACATTTGGCTCTGGATCTGGCGGGGGGCACATGGACCGATCTGCCTAGTAGGGGCATGCTGCAGCCCCTCAGCCATGTGGAGGATCCAGGGATGAATATGGAGGTGTACGGGACCGGCGGCAGTGAGGTGTGTCTGCTGCCCGTGTGTCGTCGTCTTCGGCCCCCAGCATCCCCAGCCCCCTGTGACACCAGCCCCATTTTCTCCCTGCTCTCCCGTGCCCCATGCCCTCGTAGGTCGCCAGGTTCAGGTCATTGTGCTACTCCAGGCCCCCTTATGCGCCTTGTCACTCCTTCTCTGGTCCCCCAATGCTCCCCATCTCCCATGCCATGAGTCCTCCTGCTCTCCCCATGCATTCCCAGCCCCCTGTGTCATGAATCCCAAAGGCAAGGGATAGCACAGGACAAGCAAAGTACAAATAAATAACGGACGAGCTCTAGGGTGATGGAACCTGGGCTGACCGCTGCCCTACGCCTGACAAACGCAACTAGAGATAGCCAGGGAGCGTGCCTACGTTGGTTCTAGACGCCACGCACCAGCCTAAGAGCTAACTAGCACTGCAGAGAAAATAAAGACCTCACTTGCCTCCAGAGGAATGAACCCCAAAAGGTATAGTTGCCCCCCACATGTATTGACGGTGAAATGAGAGGAAGGCACACACATAGAGATGATATATATAGTTTTAGCAAATTGAGGCCCGCTGTAAACTAGAAAGCAGAACGATACAAAAGGGGTCTGAGCGGTCAGCAAAAAACCCTAATCAAAAAAACCATCCTGAGATTACAAGAACCCATGTGCCAACTCATGGCACATGGGGAGAACCTCAGTCCACTAGAGCTACCAGCTAGCATAGAGACATAATAAGCAAGCTGGACAAAAAACCAAACAACTGAAAATCAGCACTTAGCTTATACTGAAAGATCTGGGAGCAGGTAGGCAGGAACCAAACTGAGCACATATGAATACATTGATAGCCGGCAAGGAAATGACAGAAAGGCCAGGCTAAATAGGAAACACCCAGCCACTGATGGACAGGTGGAACCCAGAGACCGCAACCCACCAAAGTCACCCAGTACCAGCAGTAACCACCAGAGGGAGCCCACAAACAGAATCCACAACACCCCTGTCCTCATGTGACCCGTCTGCCCTGCTCTCAAGTCTCCCCTGTCCCCTTTCTCACTGTGTGTTCCCCATCTACTCTGTCCTCGTAATCCCTGTGCCCCTTCTTCCCTGCTCCCAAGTCTCCCTGTCTTCCCCTGTCCCCTTACAACTCCATCTACTTGCGTCCCTATCTACTCTGCCCTCGGAGTCCCCTTGTGTCCTCTTGTGCCTGTCTCCCTTGCCCCCTAGTCCCCATGTGTCCCCTTGTGCCCTTCTCCTCTTCTTCCTGGTCCCCATGAGTCCCCTTGTGCTTGTGTCCCTTGTTCGCGTGTGTAGCCTTGTGTCAGTCTCCCTTGCCCACTAGTCCCTGTGTGTCCCCTTATGCATGTCTCCTTTGTCCCTTGTCCCCGTGTGTCCCCTTGTGTCAGTCTCCCTTGCCCACTAGTCCCCTTGTGCCCTTCTCCCCTGCCTCCTAGCCCGCATGTGTCCCCTTGTGCCTGCCTTCCTTGCTCCCTAGCCCCCCTGTGTCACCATTGTGCCTGTCACCCCTAGCCCCCTTGTGTCCTTCTCCCCTGCCCCATAGTCACCACTTGCCTGTGTCTTTCTCAATGCACCTGTATGGAGGGGTTGCATTATACTATGAGGGGGGCTGCATTATATTCTATGGGGGTTACATTATATTGTATGGTGGGGCTGCATTATACTTTTGTGGGGTGGCTGCATTATATTCTGTGGGGTGGCTGCATTATACTATATGTGGGCTGCGTTATACTGTATCGAGGACTATGAGGAATACATTGTACTATATGAAGAACTATGGGGTGCATTATACTATGAAAAGTGAATTGTACGACATAGATGACGATGGAGGTGCATTATACTATATGGAGGACTGAGCAGTGTATTTTAATATATGGAGGGCTAGGAGGAGTGTATAATACTATATGGAGGACTGAGGAGTGTATTATACTATATGGAGGACAATGAGGGATGCATTATACTATATAGAGCACTATGAGCAGTGTATACTATATGGAGGACTGATGAGTTAGTATTCTATATGGAGGACTGAGCAGTGTATTACACTATATGGAGCACTATGAGGAGTGTATTTTAATATATGAAGGACTATGAGGAGTGTATTATACTATATGGATGACTATGGAGAGTGTATTATACTATATGGATGACTATGGAGAGTGTATTATACTATATGGATGACTATGAACTGTGCAGTATATTATATAGAGGACTATGGGGGTGCATTATATTATAAAGAGTGCTATGGGTGTGCATTATACTTCTTATATGGATCCCCATGACTTCTATGTAAGCCCCTGATGAGTATAATGGTTTATTTTCTTTTATAAATTACATAACAATGGCAGTACGGGGGACAGATATATACCAGGATGGGGCACCGGATAGTTACGCCACTGAGGTCACACTATACAACTTTGCAATAAAACTATAGTGTGCAAAATGAACAGGGAAAATCTGAATTTAGGTGGAAAATATTTTTCCATGGTTGGGGGTCCCCATTTGAAAGTTCGCATCGGGGCCCATAACTTTCTAGTTACGCCACTGGATGTCACAGTGTAGAGGGATCATCCTTATTCTAATTTGCACATGAAAACACAATAAATGAACCAAAGGAGAGCTCACAGTAAATGTGATGAGAAGGTGATAGAAGAATATAAAATAATTTTCCGCGTGATATAGGATACTAGTGAGCCAGACCAACATGAAAGAAATGGACAGTCAGAGAATACAATATTAGAAACCGAAAGAGAACCACAGAACCGACCATAAGTCCATTATGAAATAGTTTTTATTCATATAAAATTTCTAGTAAAAACAACAGTATTTGGGGGGAAAAAAAACAAAAACAGTGCAAATATAGCTTATAGGTCACAGTGCCTTTATCTACATGGTATAAAAATATTGTATACATAGAAAAAACAGGGAGGTATATTCAGGAGGCAAGTATTGTAAATATAATTAAATAAACCACAAAAATGTGAAAACTGTTAAGGGATCACACTCAATTATGTGAGTGAACAGCAAGATATCAAACCATTGTGTCTCACTGGTAAACAATCCAATGTAAAAAAAACATGCCCCTGACGAAGCCAAAAGAGCCGAAACACGCGTTGGGGAGGATGCCATCCAGGAGCCCTTGATCCACAGACCCATTGTGAGTGAACATTTATACTGATATCCAATCCTTCCTCCTTCACTATTATCATTTATTGTCTTTCACTATAGTTATATTCCTTGTCACTCTGTGAACATGTAATACACCTAAATGTTATTATGTTTTGATTGATGGTGTTTTCACGATTTTGACAGACACTGGTCTTGTTGCTGTCTGGCTATTTTTTTGAGGTTGACACTCACCTTTATTTATAGGATTTTTTCATATGTTTTTTTACATTGGATTGTTTACAAGTGAGACACAATGGTTTGATATCTTGCTGTTCACTCACATAATTGAGTGTGATCCCTTAACAGTTTTCACATTTTTGTGGTTTATTTAATTATATTTACAATACTTGCCTCCTGAATATACGTCCCTGTTTTTTCTATGTATACAATATTTTTAAACCATGTAGATTAACCCCTGGTAGTGACAGAGCCAATTTGGTACTTAATGACCGAGCCAATTTTTACAATTCTGACTACTGTCACTTTATGAGGTTATAACTCTGGAACGCTTTAACGGATCCTGCTGATTCTGAGAATGTTTTTTCGTGACATGTTGTACCTCATGGTAGTGGTAACATTTCTTCGATATTACTTGCGATTATTTATGAAAAAAATGGAAATATGGTGAAAATTTTTAATTTAATTAATTTTGCAATTTTCAAATTTTTTATTTTTATGCCCTTAAATCAGAGAGATATGTCACACAAAATAGTTAATAAATAACATTTCCGACATGTCTACTTTACATCAGCACAATTTTGGAAACAAAATATTTTTTTGTTAGGGAGTTATAAGGGTTAAAATTTGACCAGCAATTTCTCATTTTTACAACACCATTTTTTTTTAGGGACCACATCACATTTGAAGTCATTTTGAGGGGTCTATATGATAGAAAATAACCAAGTGTGACACCATTCTAAAAACTGCACCCCTCAAGGTACTTAAAACCACATTCAAGAAGTTTATTAACCCTTTACGTGCTTCACAGGAACTCAAACAATGTGGAAGGAAAAAATGAACATTTAACTTTTTTTGCAAACACTTTAATTCAGAACCATATTTTTTATTTTCACAAGTGTAAAAACAGAAATTTAACAATACATTTTGTTGTGCAATTTCTCCTGAGTACGTCGATACCCCATATGTGGGGGTAAACCACTTTTTGGGCGCACCGCAGAGCTTGGAAGAGAAGGAGTGCTGTTTTACTTTTTCAATGTAGAATTGGCTGGAATTGAGATCGGACGCCATGTCGCGTTTGGAGAGCCCCTGATGTGCCTAAACAGTGGAAACCCCCCACAAGTGACACCATTTTGGAAACTAGACCCCATAAGGAACTTAACTAGATGTGTGGTGAGCACTTTGATCCCCCAGGTGCTTCACGGAAGTTTATAACGTAGAGCCGTGAAAATAAAAAATCACATTTTTTCTACAAAAATGATCTTTTTGCCCCAAAATTTTTATTTTCCCAAGGGTAACAGGAGAAATTAGATCACAAAAGTTGTTGTGCAATTTCTCCTGAGTACGTTGATACCCCATATGTGGGGGTAAACCACTGTTTGGGCTCACTGCAGAGCTTGGAAGAGAAGGAGCGCCGTTTTACTTTTTCAATGTAGAATTAGCTGGAATTGAGATCGGATGCCATGTCGCGTTTGGAGAGCCACTGATGTGCCTAAACAGTGGAAACCCCCCACAAATGACACCATTTTGGAAACTAGACCCCTTAAGGAACTTATCTAGATGTGTGGTGAGCACTTTAAACCCCCAGGTGCTTCACGGAAGTTTATAACGTAGAGCCGTGAAAATAAAAAATCCTTTTTTTTCACTCAAAAATGATTATTTAGCCTGCAATTTTTTATTTTATCAAGGGTAACAGGAGACATTGGACCACAAAATCTGTTGACCAGTTTGTCCTGAGTACGCTGATACCCCATATGTGGGGAAAGGGCACTGTTTGGGCACCCATCAGGGGTCGGAAGGGAAGGAGCGCCGCTTGGAATGCAGACTTTGATGGGATGGTCTGCAGGTGTCATGTTGCATTTGCAGAGATCCTGATGTACCTAAACAGTAGAAACCCCCCACAAGTGACTCCATTTTGGAAACTAGACCCCCAAAAGAGCTTATCTAGATGTGTGGTGAGCACTAGGAACCCCCAACTGCTTCACAGAAGTTTATAATGTAGAGCCATGAAAATAAAAAAAATCATATTTTTTCCACAAAAATGATCTTTTCACCCCCAAATTTTTACTTTCACAAGGGTAACAGGAGAAATTGGACCCAAAAATTTATTGTGCAATTTATGCTGAGTAGGCTGATACCCCATATGTGGGGGATAAACCACTGTTTGGGCGCATGGCAGAGCTTGGAAGGGAAGGAGCGCCGTTTTGGAATGCAGACTTTGATAGAATGGTCTGCAGGCATTATGTTGCGTTTGCAGAGCCCCTGATGTACCTAAACAGTAGAAACCCCCCACAAGTGACCTCATTTTGGAAACTAGACCCCCCAAGGAACTTATCTAGATGTGTTGTGAGAACTTTGAATGCCCAAGTGCTTCACAGAAGTTTATAATGCAGAGTCGTGAAAACAAAAAAAATATTTTTTTCACAAAAAAGATTTTTTAGCCCCCCAATTTTTATTTTCACAAAGGTAACAAGAGAAATTGGACCCCAAAAGTTGTTGTCCAATTTGTCCTGAGTACACTGATACCCCATGTGTGGGGGGACCACTGTTTAGGTGCATGGCTGAGCTCGGAAGGGAAGGAGTGCCGTTTTGGAATGCAGACTTTGATAGAATGGTCTGCGGGCGTTATGTTGCATTCGCAGAGCCCCAGATATACCTAAACAGTAGAGACCCCCCAGAAGTGACCCCATTTTGGAAACTAGACCCCCCAAGGAACTTATCTAGATGTGTGGTGAGAACTTTGAATGCCCAAGTGCTTCACAGAAGTTTATAATGCAGAGTCGTGAAAATAAAAAATATTTTTTTTTTCCACAAAAAAAGATTTTTTAGCCCCCAAGTTTTTATTTTCACAAGGGTATCAGGAGAAATTGGACCCCAAAAGTTGTTGTCCAATTTATCCCGAGTACGCTGATGCCCCAAATGTGGGGATAAACCACTGTTTGGGCGCATGGCAGAGCTCAGAAGGTAGGGAGCACCATTTTACTTTTTGAGCACAAAATTGGCTGTGGCGTTTAGAGACCCCCTGATGTACCTAAACAGTGGAAACCCCCCAATTCTAACTCCAACCCTAACCCCAACACACCCCTAACCCTAATCCCAACCCGATCCATAATCCTAATCACAACCCTAACCCCCAAAACACCCCTAACCCTAATCCCAAAGCTAACCATAACCCTAATCAAAACCCTAAACCCAACACCCCCCTAATCCTAATCTCAACCCTAACCTCAAAACCTAACCCTAATCCCAATACACCCCTATCCTTAATCCCAACCCTAGCCTTAACCCTAATCCCAAACCTAACCCTAATCCCAAATGTAACCCTAATGCCAACCCTAATCCAAATCCTAATCCCAACTCTAACCCTAACTTTAGCCCCAACCCTAGCCCTAACCCTAACTTTAGCCCAAACCCTAACTTTAGCCCTAAACCTAGCCCCAACCCTAACCCTAACTTTAGCCCCAACCCTAGCCCTAACCCTAATCCTAGCTCTAACCCTAACCCAAGCCCTAACCCTAACCCTAAGGCTATGTGCACATGTTGCGGATTTTGCTGCGGATCCTCAGGGTTTCCGCAGCTGTGGGTCCGCAGCAGTTTCCCATGAGTTTACAGTACAATGTAAACCTATGGGAAACATAAAACGCTGTGCCCATGCTGCTGAAAAAACCACACGGAAACGCAGCGGTTTACATTCCGCAGCATGTCAATTCTTTCTGCTGATTCCGCAGCGGTTTTACACCCGCTCCATAATAGAAAACCGCAGGTGTAAAACCGCAGTGGAATCCGCACAAAAACCACGGTACATCCGCGATAAATCCGCAGGAAAAACGCAGCGTTTTGGTCCTGCGGATTTATCAAATCCGCTGCGGAAAAATCCGCAGAGAACCATTCTATGTGTGCACATATCCTAACCCTACCCCTAACCCTAACCCTAGCCCTAACCCTAACCCTACTCCTAACCCTATCCCTAACCCTAACCCTATTTGGAAAATAGAAATTCATACATTTTTTTTTATTTTATTATTTTTTTCTTACTAAGGGGGTGATAAAGGGGGGGGTTATTTACTATTTTTTTTATTTTGATCACTGTGATAGGATCTCACAGTGACCAAAATAAAAAAAGAGGAAGAATTTTCTTCTGCCGGCCATGCGCATGCGCCCGCCATTTTCTTACCGGAGCAAGAAGCCGGCGGCCAGCAGAAGGAGCAGGAGGACCCAGGGACACCGGTAAGTATAACAGGGTCCCCGAATCCCCCTATTTCTCTGTCCTCTGATGTGCGATCACATCAGAGGACAGAGAATGACATCGCTTTTTTTTTTTTTTGCGGTCGCCGGTAAACAGTTAATTACCGGCGATCGCAAAACAGGGGTCGGTAAAAACCGACCCCGATCATGTTCTTTGGGGTCTCGGCTACCCCCGGCAGCCGAGACCCCAAAGAACATCCGGGTGCCGGGCGGCGGGCGCACTGCGCATGCGCCCGCCATTATTTCCCCGGAAAAAGATGGCGGCGCCCATCGGGAGCCACGAGGAGCACCGGGGGAGGTAGGTGAGTATTGGGGGGCTATTGGGGGCTATCGGGGACCACATTTCTCTGTCCTCCGATGTGCGATCACATCGGAGGACAGAGAAATTAAATGGCAAATCGCGTTTTTTTTTTTGTTGCGACCGCTGGTAAACGGTTAATTACCGGCGATCGCAACTCAGGGGTCGGTAAAAAACCCCACGAATCATGTTCTCTGGGGTCTCGGCTACCCTCGGCAACCAAGACCCCAGAGAAAATCCGACTCTGGGGGGCGCTATTCACTTTTTCCACAGCGCCGCTGTGGTTTAAGTACCCTTAGCGGCCGCCGTTAAAAGGCATATCGGCGGTCGTTAAGGGGTTAAGACACTGTGACCTACAAGCTATATTTGCACAGTTCCCCCCCCCCAAAATACTGTTGTTTTTACTAGAAATTTTATATGAATAAAAACTATTTCATACTGGACTTATGGTCGGTTCTGTGGTTCTCTTTCGGTTTCTAACATGAAAACACAAGAAGCAATGGAATTAAATTGAAAGGGAGAAGAAACAGATTAGATATTAGAATAAACATTTTGACAGTGGGGGTGATCAATGGGTGGAACCGGCTGCTATAAGAGGTAGTGAGTTTTCCTTCAATGGAAGTCTTCAAACAGAGGCTGGACAAACATGTGTCTGAGATGGTTTAGGAAATCCTGCATTGAGCAGGGGTGGACACGGTGACCCTGGTGGTCCCTTCCTACTCTAACATCATATGATTACTCTCAGTAAGCTCAGTAATCAGCTACTCTCAGTTCCCAACTAATGAGGACCACTTTGCTTGAGGTACAGCTATACAACTCTTCACTACAACCTTAAAAAATGGTCAGCTGTTTTCCATTGGAGAGTTTAAGTCCCAATATGGTGAACATTGCTTCCTTTCAATACACACAATTGAGTTCCTTTCACTGTAGCTAACTGTTCACTAGATTCCTAATGATACAATTTATTCTCAATCAATACCCTTTAAACGGGCCTTCGACTTTCCCTGGGTTAAGTCCCATTCCATTTAGGTGGCCTCTCTAGCCTGGGTTCCAATCTGTCACTCCGTCAAATCTCTCTGTCAGATATCTCTTCATGTTTCCTTGGTCTTTAGGATGTATTATGTGAGGTACTGTGCTCTTCCCTCTTCAAAAACAGCACACTATAACATGTCAGTCTGCCAACTGGCAAACCTTAGGTCTGTCTCCACTGAACACTGGGCTCTAACTGACTATCAGGAAATTGTCTTCTTTCTTCCAACATAGCGCCTTCCATTCTGCACTAGTCCTAACTGTTGACTCTATCTCTTCCCCATCAAAGTGCATGCAAATTACTAAACAAATAAAATTACATTTATAACAATGCAATGGATTAAATAATAAGATATATACCTTCAAGGAGGTGTGGGCAACACCTATTTTTCCTTACACTGCCATTATTTTTGTTTCCTAATTTCTAAGAATTTGAGAGTTGTTATGATATTTAAAGTTTTATGTTCTTGAACTATGACTAAGCTCATCATAGTGGTAACATTTAAAGGGAATGGATCATCAAATAAAAAAGTAAGACAATTAAAAAAAAATATTAATGTATTATTTAAAAAAAATGATAAATCCTTGTTTAAATTGTATAAAATATGAACAAACATTTTGAATGTTTCGATATTTTCAACTTTTCAATACTAAGTGGAGAAGCTTTTCATATTTAACATGAAATTTGAGTGAAATACCAGCTGATATTAAGACTACAGTAAATGGGGACAGGGTCTGGGCTTTTACAAAAGGAGGGAAGGGGAGAATAACATTTAGACCGGGGTCACACTTGTAAGTGCAATGCGAGAAACTCGCACGAGTCTCTTGCATCAATACCCGGCATTGCCACCGTCATTCGAGACCGGAGAGTTCAGCTGCATATATTTCTATGCAGCTGAATGCTCCGTTCCCGAGAGCTGGCAGCAGTGTCGGGTATTGATGCAAGAGACTCACCGCGAGTTTCTCGCATTGCACTTACAAGTGTGACCCCAGCCTTAGGATCATAGTGCATTTCTATTTTGTTAGTGACTGCAGTGTGATACTGACATGTAGAGAGTATCACTGTGGACCACTGGGGGGGTCAATTCTGTTTTTCTGCTGAAACGAAAATTGAAATGGTACCCTTCCTGAGTGCAATAAAAAATGCAAAATATAATTGCAATTACTTATTTTTTTACTTTTTGGGGTGGGGATTAGGGTTTGTGTGTGTTCTTTATTACGTTCATTATGTGTTAACCGCTTTCTGCCATTGGACGTACTAGCCCGTCCATGTGACCGTGGGAAACTGGGGGAGCGCGGCTGATTGCGACCAGGTGTCACTATGTGCCAGGAGCAGTCACAGACCGCTCCCGGCACTTTAACCCCTTTATCACTGTGATCAAACAAGACCCGGGCATAGGGAAGCATCGCGCAACGCGATGTGATTGCGTTGTTCCGAGGGCCTCCTCCCTGCAGGTCCAACATGACTGCGGGGTCCTGCAGGGAGGTGGCTTGCAGTACCTGCTGAGAGCAGGTGCCGAGAAGCCTCCCACTCTGCCTGTCAGATCGATGATCTGACACAGTGCTCTGCAAAGTGTCAGATCAGCGATCTGACTTTATACAGTCATGTCCCACCCTGGGACAATGTAAAAAAGTAAAGAAAAAAATTAACATGTGTAAAAATATTTTTAAAAAATTCCTAAATGAAGAAGAAAAATACATAGTTTCCAAAAAAATAAATTTCTTTATGTAAAAAAAATAAATAATAAAAGTACACATATACACTGCGTCTGTAGCAACCCGACCTATAAAACTGTCCCACTAGTTAATCCCTTCAGTGAACACCGTAAAAAAAAAACCGAGGCAGAAAACAATGCTTTATCATCATACCACTGAACAAAAATTTTAATAACACGCAATCAAAAAGACGGATATAAATAACCATGGTACCGCTGAAAACGTCATCTTGTCTCGCAAAAATGAGCCTCCATACAGCACCATCAGCAAAAAAGTAAAAAAGATACAGCCCTCAGAATAAAGCGATGCAAAAATAATTATTTTTTATATAAAATAGTTTTATTGTATAAAAGCGCCAAAACATAAAAAAATTATACAAATGAGGTATTGTTGTAATCGTACTAACTCGAAGAATAAAACTGCTTTATCAATTTTACCACATGTGAAATGGTATTAATGCCCCACTCTAAAGATATTCATGAATTGTTGTTTTTTGTTCATTCTGCCTCCCAAAAATGGTAATAAAAAACGATCAAAAAAATCATGTGCCCAAAAATGGTAGCAATAAAAACGTCAACTTCATCCTGCAAAAATAAGACCTCACATGACTCTGTGGGCCAAAATATGGAAACATTCTAGCTCTTAAAATGTGGTAACGCAAAAACTTTTTTTTGCAATAAAAAGCGTCTTTTAGTGTGGGACAGCTGCCAAACAAAACCCCGCTATAAAACCTTGCTATAAATAGTAAATCAAACCCCCTTTATCATCCCGTTAGGAAAAATAATAAAATTAAAAAAAAATTTATTTCCATTTTCCCATTAGGGTTAGGGCTAAAGTTAGGGTTGGTGCTAAAGTTAGGGTTAGGGATGGGGCTAAAGCTAGGGTTAGGGTTGGGGCTAAAGTTAGGGTTAAGGTTGGGGCTAGAGATGGGTTTAGAGTTTGGATTATGTTTACGTTTGGGATTAGGGTTGGGATTAGGGTTAGGGGTGTGTCAGGGTTAGGGGTATGTCTAGAGGTTATGGTTAGGGTTGGGATTAGGGTTAGGGGTGTGTTGGGGTTAGTGATGTGTTGGGGTTAGGGGTGTGGTTAGGGTTGGGATTAGGGTTAGGGGCATGTTCGGGTTAGGGGTGTGGTTAGGGTTATGGTTAGGGTTGGGATTAGGGTTAGGAGTGTGTTCAAGTTAGGGTTGCAATTAGAATTGGGGGTCAACATTGTTTAGGCACATCAGGGGCTCTCCAAACGCGACATTGCATCCGATCTCAATTCCAGCTAATTCCGAGTTGAAAAAAGTAAAACGGCGCTGCTTCCCTTCCAAGCTCTGCCGTGTGCCCAAACAGTGGTTTACCCCCACATATGGGGTATCAGCGTACTTAGGACAAATTGGACAACAACTTTTGTGGTCCAATTTCTCCTGTTATCCTTTAGAAAATAAAAATATGGGTGCGAAAAAATTATTTTTGTGGGAAAGATAATTTTTTTATTTTCACAGTTCTGCGTTATGAACTTTAGTGAAACACCTGGGGGTTCAAAGTTCTTACAACACATCTAGATAAGTTCCTGAGGGTCTAGTTTCCAAAATGGGGTCACATGTGGGGGTTTCTACTGTTTAAGCACATCAGTGCAAATGCAACATGACGCCGCAGACCATTCCATCAAAGTTTGCATACCAAAACGACGCTCCTTCCCTTCCGAGCTCTCCCATGTGCCCAAACGGTGCTTCCCCCACATATGGGGTTGCAGCGTACTCAGGACAAATTGCACAACAACTTTTGGGGTCCAATTTCTCCTGATACCGGTGGGAAAATAAAAATTTGGGTAAAAAAGATAATTTTTGTGAAAAAAATATGATTTTTTATTTTTGCAGCTCTACATTATAAGCTTCTGTGAAGCACTTGGGGGTTCAAAGTGCTCAACACACATCTAGATAAGTTCCGTAGAGGGTCTACTTTCCAAAATGGTGTCACTTGTGGGGGTTTGCACTGTTTAGGCACATCAGGGGCTCTCCAAATGCGACATGGCGTCCTATCTCAATTCCAACCAATTTTGCATTGAAAAGTCAAACGGTGCTCCTTCCCTTCCGAGCTCTGCCATGCACCCAAACAGTGGTTTACCCCCACATATGGGGTATTGGCGTACTCTGGACAAATTGTGCAACAACTTTTGGCATTCAATTTCTCCTGTTACCCTTTGTAAAATAAAACAAATTGGATCTGAATTAATTTTTTTGTGAAAAAAAGTTAAATGTTCATTTTTTTAAACATTCCAAAAATTCCTGTGAAGCACCTGTTAAGTGTCAAGTTCCCACCACTGCACAGGAGGAATCTCAAACCATCTCTGCTGTGGTCTCCCATTCTCCTCCAGCCACAGTTTAGCCTGCTCAGCAGAGATATCGGTCCCACTAGTGTAAACTTATTATCGTGTATGTATGCCTGTTGATGGATGAAAGCTCTGAATCATTCCCATCCCTAGTGTTAGGTGTCGTTGACTGTTCGCGAATGGTGGAAGCTACTTAGCGCTTGACAGTGCTATCCCGCACAGTTAGCACACGATACAGCGTCTGATAGCAGTGACCGCCAGTGCGGCTCCGTGCGCTAATAGAGCGCTTTCCTGGCCCAAGTCTGGGTGGTTAGTGGCGTCCACCAGAGCGGCACTGCATGCACTCTTGTGCAGTAAATTATTAGTTGTATTAATCCCTGACACCCCAATAGCGGTGTCGAGCGCAAGAGGTCTAGAGGAACTCTTTCCCTGAGTCTTGGGACAAAGTTCTGTGACTCTTTGCTTGCGTTCTTTGTGCGGTACTGCAGACCTGTGATGCAACAGGGTTCGCTTCCTTCATACCGGGTGAAGCTAACCACCATATAGTCCGTCATTACTCAACAGCAGGTTCCATCTCTGCACGGTGGACCTCGGGCTGCGAACGCACCTTATACCATCCTTATAATTATTTGGTGCTGTCCGCTAGCCCTAACAGCACCTGAAGGGTTAATAAACTTCTTGAATGTGGTTTTGAGCACTTTGAGGGGTGCCGTTTTTAGAATGGTGTCACTTTTTGGAATTTTCTATCATATACACCCCTCAAAGTGACTTCAAATGTGATGTGGTCCCTTAAAAAAATGGTGGTGTAAAAATGAGAAATCACTGGTCAGCTTTTAACCCTTATAACTTCTTAACAAAAAAAAAATTGTGTTCCAAAATTGTGCTGATGTAAAGTAGACATGTGGGAAATGTTGCTTATTAAGTATTTTGTGTGACATATCTCAGTGATTTAAGGGCATGAAAAATCACCAAATTTCCATTTTTTTCACAAATAAACACAAGTCATGTCAAAGAAATTTTACCACTAATGTGAAGTAAAACATGTCACCAGAAAACAGAATCACCAGGATCCATGGATGCATTTCAGAGTTATTTCCTCAATAAATTTTGATTATTTTTCTGTTTATGGACCAGACTTTTACAAATGGGGCAATACCAACTATTTTTATCAATAACATTTTACCACACTCGTTTTTTTTTTCTGTTTTTGTTTGTACAGTACATATTAATGTGAATGACATCATTAAAATCAAAGCTACAAATTGTACCGCAAAAAAAAAGTCCTCAGACAAAACTGTTGTGAAATGCATGTGTGAAGTTTGGTGTGTGTGCCCTCTCTATACCTTCTTGGTATAGTGTGTATGAAATCATTGATCACATTGATGTTTGGTCCAATATGACTTTACGTAACCCCTTTGCGCTGCAGCCCTTTTTCGTTTTTGAGTTTTTCATTTTTGCTCCCCTTCTTCCCTGAGCCATAACTTTTTTATTTTTCCCTCAATATAGCCATGTGGGGGCTTGTTTTTTGTGAGACAAGTTGTACTTTTGAAAGACACCATTGGTTTTAACATATCGCTTACTCAAAAATGGGAAAAAAAATTCCAAGTGTGGTGAAATTGCAAAAAAGTGCAATTCACCAACTGTTTTTTGGATTTTTTTCTACCATGTTCACCAAATGCTAAAACTAACCTACTGTTATGATAGGGCTAGCGGAACGCACCTAATGAAAGTATATATTTTATTAGGATAGATGCGTTCGCAGCCCGGGGTCCACCATGCAGGAGAACCTGCTGCTAGTAAATAGCGGAACTAATAGCAGTGTTAGCTAACTCTGTTACTTCACAGAGCAGCCATGAACTCAAAGCGCTGCGCCTTGTTAGACTCCACAGAGGCACAGGCTAACTGTCTAAACAAGAGCAGTCAGTGGTCTTGCACGCACAAGAAACTCCTCGCCGGCGGTGCCAGCATTCTAGGGGCTTATTTCGGCCAGGTCCCTGAACACACAAGCATACGAACTCCTCGCCGGAGGTGCCAGCATTCTAGGGGCTTATTTCAGCCGGGTCCCTGAACACACACATACAAGACCACACTGGCGCAAAGTACATAAATGAAAGCAATACTAGCGCTTTGCAGTGCGGCCATACGAGCAGCAAGTAAAAGACCTTCCCAGAAGGACCAATGAGAGGCTGCCATACCTGAGCATGTGACCCTAAATCTCCACTGAGAGATCTTGCCCTGGGCATGCTCAGTGTGTGCCAAGCAGGACTTAGTCCTAGCACCTACAGGACCTTCCTGAAAGGACCAATGGACTTAGCTGCAGTATCTGACCATGTGACCCTCGATCTCCAGTGAGAGATCTTACTCAGGGCATGCTCAGAACGAGAAGAGCAGGACTTAGTCCCAGAAGCGTCTGCTCGCCACTGCCCAGCATTGACTTCAATGGCAGAAGCAGGAAAAGCAGCAGTAACTCTTTGTACAGAGTGGGACTGAGCAAGATGCTGGGACTGATGTCTCCGCTGAGCAGACTCCACTGCGGCAGGAGAAGAATGGGAGACTGCAGGGGAGATGGCCCGAGATTCCCCCTGTGCAGAGACGGGAACTCGACCCCTAACTTCTACCACTATGATTCTCCAGGTCATTACGAGTTTATAGACACCAAACATGTTTATTTTTTTTTTACTTAAGAGGTTAGATAAAATCCAATGTTTGTTAAAATAAAATTGTGTCGTTTCCGAAACATGTAGCCTCTCTTTTTTTCATGATCGGGTTGGGTGAGGGATTATTTTTTGCCTGCCGAGCTGACATTTTTAATTATACCTTTTTGGTGCAGATAGGATCTTTAGATTGCCCATTATTGCATTTTAATGCAATGTTGCGGTGACTATAACAATGTAATTCTGCCGTTTTTTTTCTTATTTAGCAAACGGGTTAATTCTTTTTTTTATTGATAGATTGAGCAATTCTGAATGCGGCGATGCGAAATATGTGTATGTTTAATTTTTTTATTGCTATATTTTGAATTGGACGAAAGGGGGTGATTTAAACTTTTATATATTTTTTACTTTTTATTATTTTTAAAAACTTTTTTTAACATTTCGCATGCTTTAATAGTCTCCATGGGAGACTAGAAGCTGCAATAACCTGATTGGCTCTGCTACATACAGGCGATAATCAGATCGCCTCTATGTTGCAGAATTGCTGACTTGCTATGAGCGCCGACCACCGGGCGGCACTCATAGCAATCCGGCATTCACAACCATAAAGGTCTGCAGGAGACCTCTGGTTGTCATACTGACTCATCATTGACCTGCGGTCACATGACGTGGGTCACCAATAGGTGGATTTTCTGCGCCATTGCCAGAAGCGTGCATTAGATGCCGCTGTCAGAATTTGACAGCGGCATTTAACGGGTTACCTGCCACGGGTGGATCGCGATGCCAGCCGGGGCTTTTCCAGGCATATGTCAGCTGTTCAAAATGGCTGACGTGCTGGAAAAGATGTGGGCTCAGTGGTGGAGCCCACATCAAAGGGAAGACATGATATGCGCAATACATGTACGGCTCATGTTGTGAAGGGGTTAAAGGGAATCTGTCAGCAGATTTTTGCTGAGGGCAGCATGAGGAAGGGGCTGAGACACTGATTTCAGCATTTTGTCATGTATTAGGCTGTGTGCTGTTGTTTCAATACAGTGAGTGTTTCATCAGCAGGACTATGTGCCCGGGTGTATCCTGGTCCAATCATGCCCCCAGCACTGATTAGCAGCTTACTGTCAATATACAGTGTACACAGAATGTTTTGGTGTGGGTAGGGCCAGCTTTCTGAACTCTGTTACATGCTACTTCTAAAATCTCTGATTGTATTACAACGGCTTCACCCAGTAATCTAAATGATACATCGTTGGATTGAGCTTCTATTTGCCTACGTCAGACTGCTCTCAGATGAGTTAACAAAAACCTGCTGACAGATTCCCTTTAAGTGTTTACTGTGTTGTTTTGTCTTACTTTTCTTTCTCATTTGAGGCAATTCTTTTTTGTACATTTCACTATTTGCTATCCTTACCATTAAATATTATCTAATACAAGTTATATGTACTTTTATTGAATAAATGATTATTTATATCTTGTCAGTCCAATTACATAATTAAAAACATCCACTCCTATCATCTAGATTTTTCTTATGCTGCACTAGCAATCTGGAATGTATTACCCCAGAGAGTCAGGTTAATTTCCTATTCTCATAGTTTTAAGCATGTTTGAAAAACACATCTTTTTAATCAGGCCTGTCACACCACTTCATTGGTCCATAAATATATTTTAGATGCATGTAGTAAAATGTTCAGCAAAGTTATAAATGTTTTGAATGGAGCCTTCACAATGAAGGACTCTATTAATAGCAGAACGGTACAGTTAAATATAGTTTGATACAGAAATGATAATAAAAACCATATGGAATGAGAATCTGACATCCTTCAGGAGAAGCAGACAAAAGAGGAACAAAAGGACACAGGCAACACCATAAACATAAAGGGCAGAAGGTAAAGACCTAGACAACAACAAAGTGGAAGAAATATAGAAGCAGACCAGAAAAGAAAGGGTCCAGCTACTGAACAATGGTACTCATAAGGTAGAGGTCAAAAGTCACAGTGCCTCAGGCCAAAATGAACAAAGACTAGTGTTTGAGTATAACCGTCATCATTTTCCAGCTGCAACCAGGGTGTAATGAGCCAAGACTTTAAATATTTTCAAAATATAAGACAAGGTTCAACCTAGAAGCCCTTAAGGTAGTTCATAGGGTAGACGTGAACAATTGTCAGCTCATTGGACATATTTCATAAAGCATAAAAATAGTTTTTCATAAAACGCAAGAAAAAGTTAATTCATGATAAAAAAAATCTATTCTTGTTTCTGTGAAATATCATCCATGTTCACAAAATTTAGAACATAGGGATTTGGTTTTCTGAATTCATGAAACAGAGAACGTTCACTCACAAATAGACATGAGCTGATCGTTTGAAATTCAAATTCACCCAATTTGCTGAATTCTCCACAAAATTTGATTTTTGGAGAATACATTTTCGCAGAACTCAATAATTGAAAAGTGAGGCTGAAGAGAGAGAAAGAGATAAAAAAAGAGAGAGAGACCACAAGAATAATATATAATGTTTCTAAATGATCTATAATACCCAGTGACTTTGGAGAGGGAATCCGGCTCTGTCATTCCTATCACCAGTCTTATGCTTGACTGTGCTGCACTGGGACCTGTTGATCTCCGATGACCCAATGGACTACCATTATACAAGATATTACAATATGCTTGATAAGCTAAGATGTGATATCATAGCTGACAGACATTATGACCACGCAACATGGGCCCACTCTCTGATGCTTCTCCAGGAATTGGTGCTGAGAAAGTTGTTTTTTGCTTTTTGCAAATCGAATGTCAAAATATTTAAATTTGTATGTAACCCTGAATTTCAGGAAATTTTTCTCAAGCTTGGTTCTCCGTTGATCCATCTGCTTATCTCTACTCACAAATGTAAATACAATCTTATTATGTAGACCTGTGGTGTCCAGCCTGTGGCTAATCAATTAATGTGCATTGTAGCTAAAACTCACAAAATGCTATAACTGTGGAGAAAAAGGCATGGGCCACACATCTAAAACTCATAAATGGATCTATTGCAGCTAAGCAAAAATTTATAAAATTGAACACAAGGTTCTTATTTAACATTCTGATCAGACTGTATGAAGCCCACTGCCACACCATGATGAACCACCCAGTGGAACCCTGACCTTAAAGGTGCAGCAACCACTACTGATGTGATGCTGTATCAACATTGGAAGTGACCCAAACACCCTACAGCACCCATTCTGCAAGGCAAAGCCCCCATGAGTCCAGGTAACACCACAGGTGCAGCATCACAGCAACAATGGCTGCCTTAAAGCACCAGCACCTACATAAAGAAGCTAGTGATCCACTAAGTGGTTCACTGCAACATGGTTCAGGGCAACATGTTCAGTTTTGTAAACTTTTGCCTAGCAGCAATAGAACGTATGAGTTTTGGATGTGTGTAGATGAGAGTGTATGAGTTTTGGATGTGTGTGGATGAGAATGTATGAGTGTTAGATATTTGTGAAAGGGAATGTATGAATTTTGGATGTGCATGGATGAGAATGGATGAGTGTTAGATATGTGTGAAAGGGAATGTATGAGTTTTGGATGTGCATGGGTGAGAATGTATGAGTTTTGGATGTGTGTGGATGAGAATGTATGAGTTTTGGATGTGTGTGGATGAGAATGTATGAATTTCAGATGTGTGTGGATGCGAATGTATGAGTTTAGGATGTGTGTGGATGAGAATGGATGAGTGCTAGATATTTGTGAAAGGGAATGTATGAGTTTTGGATGTGTATGTATGAGTTTTGGATGTGTGTGGATGAGAATGTATGAGTTTTGGATGTGTATGGGTGAGAATGCATGAGTTTTGGATGTGTATGGATGAGGATGTATGAGTTTCAGATATGTGTGGATGCGAATGTATGAGTTTCGGATGTGTGTGGATGCAAATGTATGAGTTTTGGATGTGTGTGAATGTGAATGTATGAGTTTTGGATGTATGGTTCTTATCTTTTTTTCTACAGTTATAGTATAAAACTCGCAACACGTTGTCAGGCCATATTGGGAACTGTACTTTCTCAAATAAAGACAACTGATGAAGAATTTGTCTATGTATTTGCCTTAGCAATGATGAAAAGCTCTTTCTATTATTTCACTTTGCAGTCTCAGTGTGGAAGAAATAGAAGAGTTCTTTCCCTATTACATGTGATATTTATGTTGTGATCTCAGCCATTTGGCTCTCTGTACTATTGATGAAATAGTGTACCCTGGTTGACGCTCGTGAACAAGTTATGGGTAAGCCAGAATGCACTTTCTTACAAATATCTTTAGATATGAAGGAAACATTACAATTTGAAGGTAAGATGTGTATGTGCTGGAAGTTTGGAAAAGATTTCTATTTTCTTCTATTTTCCATTGTAGCTAAAACATTTTTCTATATGGCATCGTCTCCGGGAGCCTGTGGAGAAGACAGCTGCAAGACAACTGCTGCCTCACCAGAGAGGCTGATAGACCCAAGGCCATAAGGAAGCTAATGTGTGGGTTGGTGCTTCTGCTCCTCAGAGCGTGCATTAATGCAATACCAGGCAGCTGCATATTGCAAGAGCAACAAAACGATTTGGATAAATGGAGTTTTATGATTGGCTGATTCACAGTAAACTGTGTATAAATATTAAAGCAGCATATCATATTCTGAGGGAAAGATTTTTCCTTTCTGGGTATTTACATGTTGCTTGCTATAATTACTCTCTGTAACTTTAATTTCATTTGCCAAGAACCTCTTTCTTTTTGGTTAGGGCAGCTCGATGTTTTTGTCTGTTCCAGTCATAAAACTGACTTTTCTGCATTCTTTACTGTTCTTTCTGGATAACTGAAAGCTGTTTTCTTACTAAAGGTTTATATTATTTGGTGAAATGTACTGAAACAATAATATCCCCTTAGTGACCACCAATACATCTTTTTACTGACCTGCATTATAAGAGACTAGCATCCCAGTATGGGTGACAATCTTGTAGCTGTCAGCTGTACAATTTAGCTGACTTGCTGCATCAGCCATGATCAGTGTTGGTACTGTCCATATCTTTTTAACCCCTTAAATGCTGCTGTCAACAATGACTACAGCAGTGGTTAACAAAGTGTGGGGGTTTCTGTTATGATCCTTAGTGGTTGAGGATCACGAATTACTCCAACTAAGTAACAAACATAGGACAAGCGCTAGGGAGGTGGCAAACTGGACTGACCGCAAATCTGAACCTATCCAAACACACTAGAAGTAGCCGGTGAACGTGCCTAAAAAATTCCTAGACGTCTCGAAGCCAGCCTGAGGAACTAACTACCCCTGGAGAGAAAGAAAGACCTCTCTTGCCTCCAGAGAAATAATCCCCAAAGATATAGAAGCCCCCAACAAATAATAACAGTGAGGTAAGAGGAAGGCACATACACAGGGGTGAAAACAGATTCAGCAAATGAGGCCCACTAATACTAGATAGCAGAAAATAGAAAAGGGGTCTGTGCGGTCAGTAAAAAACCCTTACAAAATATCCACACTGAGATTCAAGAACCCCCGCACCAACTAACGGTGTGGGGGGAGAAACTCAGTCCCCTAGAGCAACCAGCAAGCGAGGAGATCACATCCTAGCAAGCTGGACGAGAAACATGATGAATGCTGATAATCAAAAATGAACAAACAAAAACTTAGCTTGTCTTGGAGAGGCTGGGAGCAAGGTAATCACAAGGAATCTGAAGAGCACTGAATACATTGATAGCAGGCAAGGAACTGAGTATCCAGGTGGACTAAATAGGAAACCAACCAAGGATAACGAACCAGCTGATGAAGCAACCTGCAGAAAGACAACACTACCCAGTACCGCTTGTGACCACTAGAGGGAGCCCAAAAATAGAGTTTACAACAGTACCCCCCCTTGAGGAGGGGTCACCGAACCCTCATCACGACCCCCAGGGCGATCAGGACGAGCTGTGTGGAAGGCGCGAACCAAATCGGCCGCATGAACATCAGAGGCGACAACATCATGTAAATTATGCAAAACAAGAAAGCGAATCACCTCCTGATGAACGGGAGTCATGCACATGGTCATTTGCGTCCAATACTGAGGTTTATTCTCAGCCAATGGCGTAGCATCAATTCCCCTCAGAGGAATAGGAAATTCCAAAGGCTCCAGGACAAAACCATAGCGCCTGGCAAATGACAAATCCATCAGATTCAGGGCAGCGCCCGAATCCACAAAGGCCATAACCGAGTAGGACGACAAAGAACAAATCAAAGTAACAGACAAAATAAATTTAGGCTGTATAGTACCAATGGTGACAGGTTTAGCGACCTTTTGTAAGCGTTTAGAGCATGCTGAGATAACATGAGCAGAATCACCACAGTAAAAGCACAACCCATTTTGACATCTATGACTTTGTCGCTCAATTCTGGTCAGAGTTCGATCACATTGCATAGACTCAGGTCTCTGTTCAGAAAATACCGCCAAAGGATGAGCAGATTTGCGCTCCTGCAAACGCCGATCAACCTGAATGGCTAAAGCCATAGAATCACTCAAGACTTGTAGGGGTGGGAAACCCCACCATAACATCCTTAATGGCTTCAGAAAGACCTTCTCTGAAATTTGCAGCCAGAGCACACTCATTCCATTGAGTAAGCACTGACCATTTCCGAAATTTTTGACAATACACCTCTGCTTCATCCTGCCCTTGAGAGAGGGCCAGCAATGCTTTTTCTGCCTGATTCTCAAGATTAGGCTCCTCATAAAGCAGTCCAAGAGCCAGAAAAAACGCATCCACATTAAGCAATGCAGGATCTCCTGGCGCCAGAGAGAAAGCCCAATCCTGAGGGTCGCCATGCAACAAGGAGATAACAATTTTTATTTGCTGAGCGGAATCACCAGAGGAACGAGGTCTCAGAGATAGAAATAACTTACAATTATTCTTAAAATTCTGAAACCTAGATCTATCTCCAGAAAACAACTCAGGAATGGGTATCTTTGGTTCTGACATAGGGCTATGAATAACAAAATCCTGAATACTTTGTACCCGTGCAGCAAGATGATCCACACTAGAAGTCAGAGTCTGAACATCCATGTCTGCAGCTGAGCTCAAAACCACTCAGAGTTCAAGGGGATGAAAAGAAGCTAGACAGACTGCAGTGTCATGGTTCCCAATGGCAAGGGAACGTCAGAGAACTTAAAGAACAGACTAGCTCTTGGGTGATGGAATCTCGAGCTGACCGTGAGCTAAACCTACCACACAACTAACAGTGGCCGGGTGACGTACCTACGTTTTATCCCTAGACGCCTAGCGCCAGCCGGAGGACTAACTAACCCTAATAGAGGAAAAGACAGACCTGGCTTACCTCTAGGGAAATTCCCCCAAAAAGGAGACAGAAGCCCCCCACATATATTGACGGTGAGTTCAGAGGAAAAGACATACGCAGTATGAAGGTAGGTTCAGCAAAGCGAGGTCCGCTTACTAGATAGCAAGAAGATACAATAGGGAACTTCACGGTCAACTGAAAACCCTATTAAAATACCATCCCGAAATTACTTTAAGACTCATGTGTCAACTCATGACACCGGAGTGGCAATTTCGGCCCACAAGAGCTTCCAGCTACAGAAAAATAACATAACTGTGAACTGGAACAAAAATGCAAAACAAACTTAGGACTAAGAGTCCAACTTAGCTGATAGTAGTCTAGAAGCAGGAACATGCAACAGAAAGGCTCTGGTTACATTGATGGCCGGCACTAGAATAACTGAGCAGCAAGGCTAAATAGGATACACCCATATCCTGATGGAAACAGGTGAACAGAGAAAGTGAAGCACACAAGTCCAGTACCACCAGTGACCACCGGGGGAGCCCAAAAACCAAATTCACAACAGTACCCCCCCCCTCAAGGAGGGGGCACCGAACCCTCACAAGAACCACCAGGGCGATCAGGATGAGCCCTATGAAAGGCACGGACCAAATCAGAGGCATGAACATCAGAGGCTGTCACCCAAGAATTATCCTCTTGACCGTAGCCCTTCCACTTGACCAGATACTGAAGTTTCCGTCTGGAAACACGGGAGTCCAAGATCTTCTCCACAACGTACTCCAATTCACCCTCAACCAACACCGGAGCGGGAGGCTCAACGGAAGGCACAACCGGTACCTCATACCTGCGCAATAATGACCGATGGAAGACATTATGGATAGAAAAAGATGCTGGGAGGTCCAATCGAAAGGACACGGGGTTAAGAATCTCCAAAATCTTATACGGGCCGATGAACCGAGGCTTAAACTTAGGAGAAGAAACCCTCATAGGGACAAAACGAGAAGACAACCACACCAAGTCCCCAACACGAAGACGAGGACCAACACGACGACGGCGGTTAGCAAAATGCCGAGTCTTCTCCTGGGACAACTCCAAATTGTCCACCACCTGTCCCCAAATCCGATGCAACCTATCCACCACAGTATCCACTCCAGGACCATCCGAAGACTCCACCTGACCAGAAGAAAAACGAGGATGAAACCCCGAATTGCAAAAGAAAGGAGAAACCAAAGTGGCAGAACTAGCCCGATTATTGAGGGCAAACTCCGCCAACGGCAAAAAGGCAACCCAGTCATCCTGATCCGCAGACACAAAACACCTCAAATAAGTCTCCAAGGTCTGATTAGTCCGCTCAGTCTGGCCATTAGTCTGAGGATGGAACGCAGACGAAAAAGACAAATCAATGCCCATCCTAGCACAGAACGCCCGCCAAAATCTAGACACGAACTGGGTCCCCCTGTCAGAAACGATATTCTCCGGAATACCATGCAAGCGAACCACATTTTGAAAAAACAGAGGAACCAACTCGGATGAGGAAGGCAACTTAGGCAAGGGCACCAAATGGACCATCTTTGAAAAACGGTCACACACCACCCAGATGACAGACATTTTCTGAGAAACAGGGAGATCAGAAATAAAATCCATAGAGATGTGAGTCCAAGGCCTCTTCGGAATAGGCAAAGACAACAACAATCCGCTGGCCCGAGAACAACAAGGTTTGGCCCGAGCACAAACATCACAAGACTGCACAAAAACTCGTACATCTCGAGACAGGGAAGGCCACCAGAAGGACCTAGACACCAAATCCCTGGTACCAAAGATCCCGGGATGACCTGCCAACACAGAAGAATGAACCTCCGAGATGACTCTACTGGTCCAATCATCAGGAACAAACAGTCTACCAGGCGGGCAACGATCAGGTCTATCCACCTGAAACTCCTGCAAAGCCCGTCGCAGGTCTGGGAAACAGCAGATAATATCACCCCATCCTTAAGGATACCTGTAGGTTCAGAATCACCAGGGGAATCAGGCTCAAAACTCCTAGAAAGGGCATCCGCCTTCACATTCTTAGAACCTGGTAAGTATGAGACCACAAAATTAAACCGAGAGAAAAACAACGACCAGCGCGCCTGTCTAGGATTCAGGCGCCTGGCAGACTCAAGATAAATCAAATTCTTGTGATCGGTCAATACCACCACCTGATGTCTAGCCCCCTCAAGCCAATGACGCCACTCCTCAAAAGCCCACTTCATAGCCAAAAGCTCCCGATTACCAATATCATAATTTCGCTCGGCGGGCGCAAATTTTCGTGAAAAGAACGCACAAGGTCTCATCACGGAGCAGTCGGAACTTTTCTGCGACACGACCGCCCCAGCTCCGATCTCGGAAGCATCAACCTCAAGCTGAAAAGGAAGAGTAACATCAGGCTGACGCAACACAGGGGCGGAAGAAAAGCGGCGCTTAAGCTCCCGAAAGGCCTCCACAGCAGCAGGGGACTAGGGTTGAGCGACTTTCATTTTTTTAAGATCGAGTAGGGTTTTGGGAAACCCGATTTTGTCCAGAGTCGAGTCGAGTGCAGTCGGCCGATTATCGCTAAAAGTCGGGGATCGACCGAAACACGAAACCCAATGCAAGTCAATGGGGAAGCATAGTCGGCAGTGAGTGGAGGCCAGGAAAACACCTACAGTGCCCATTTTAATGCCAAAAACATCCATTCTTGTTTCTGAAGCTTGCCAATCTTAATTAACTGTATAATAATAGTTGGGCATAGGGAATTGGGGGAAAGTTGTGGGGGGAGTAGGGCTGGCTCAAGTTTTTCGTGGGCCCAGGAAATGCGGACTACGTCACGGCGGTGTTGCAGGGAAAGGTAAGTATTTAAAAGTTGCAAGTGCTGTGATCCTGAGCAAGCAGGGGGGGCCCACTCGTTCGCATTGCCACTGGCACAGGGCCCCTCAAAGTACGGCGGTGTGTTTGCATGGCGGGGGCGCCTCCCACCAGCAGCGACACTTTTGCGTACTCTGAGGGGCCCTGTGCCAGTGACGTCGCCAACGAGTATGCCCCCCCACCTGATGAAGGAACCTGCACTTTCATCTGCACCTTCCTCTTTGTCCCTGTGTAAGGTGGTATAACATGCGGGAAGGGGAACCTTACTTTCAGCAGGGACAGATTCTGGCTGTGTAGAGTACAAGGGGAATGTAGTGGTCTAGGTCAATGTACCAGCAGACTCATTTAGCAGTGGCTGGGCAATGGGCAGGATGAGGAGGAAACAGATATAGGGCCAAAGAATAAAGTAGGCTACATGCAGTTCAAAATTGGTAACAGGACTAAACAGGCGGCATTGCTTTGTTCAGTGGAGTAGCAAACCCAAGAGCAGCAGACACTGTTTCAAGGGCCTAACCACACTAGTAGGCCAAATGCAGTTTAATATCTGATAGTATAGGGCGAAAGCCAGAATGTGGAAGCTCAGCTTTGTTCAGTTGAGGACAACACCAGGGAGGGGCAGACACCTTTAGTAGGCCGGAAAAGCCTATTGCATTTTTTAAAATGGTAATTTGGAGCAGAAGGTTGAAGCTCAGCTTTATTTAGTTGAGGGCAACACCAGGGAGGGGCAGAAGCCGTTAGTAGGCCCTAACCACCATTTTTTTTTTTTTTAAAACCACTTAATGAGAGCCGGAAGGTTGAAGCTCAGCTTTATTTAGTTGAGGACAACACCAGGGAGGGGCAGAAGCCGTTAGTAGGCCCTAACCACCATTTTTTTTTTAAAACCACATAATGAGAGCCGGAAGGTTGAAGCTCAGCTTTATTTAGTTGAGGACAACACCAGGGAGGGGCAGAAGCCGTTAGTAGGCCCTAACCACCATTTTTTTTTTAAAACCACATAATGAGAGCCGGAAGGTTGAAGCTCAGCTTTATTTAGTTGAGGACAACACCAGGGAGGGGCAGAAGCCGTTAGTAGGCCCTAACCACCATTTTTTTTTTAAAACCACTTAATGAGAGCCGGAAGGTTGAAGCTCAGCTTTATTTAGTTGAGGACAACACCAGGGAGGGGCAGAAGCCGTTAGTAGGCCCTAACCACCATTTTTTTTTTTTTTAAAACCACATAATGAGAGCCGGAAGGTTGAAGCTCAGCTTTATTTAGTTGAGGACAACACCAGGGAGGGGCAGAAGCCGTTAGTAGGCCCTAACCACCATTTTTTTTTTTAAAACCACATAATGAGAGCCGGAAGGTTGAAGCTCAGCTTTATTTAGTTGAGGACAACACCAGGGAGGGGCAGAAGCCGTTAGTAGGCCCTAACCACCATTTTTTTTTTTAAAACCACATAATGAGAGCCGGAAGGTTGAAGCTCAGCTTTATTTAGTTGAGGACAACACCAGGGAGGGGCAGAAGCCGTTAGTAGGCCCTAACCACCATTTTTTTTTTAAAACCACTTAATGAGAGCCGGAAGGTTGAAGCTCAGCTTTATTTAGTTGAGGACAACACCAGGGAGGGGCAGAAGCCGTTAGTAGGCCCTAACCACCATTTTTTTTTTTTTTAAAACCACATAATGAGAGCCGGAAGGTTGAAGCTCAGCTTTATTTAGTTGAGGACAACACCAGGGAGGGGCAGAAGCCGTTAGTAGGCCCTAACCACCATTTTTTTTTTTAAAACCACATAATGAGAGCCGGAAGGTTGAAGCTCAGCTTTATTTAGTTGAGGACAACACCAGGGAGGGGCAGAAGCCGTTAGTAGGCCCTAACCACCATTTTTTTTTTTAAAACCACATAATGAGAGCCGGAAGGTTGAAGCTCAGCTTTATTTAGTTGAGGACAACACCAGGGAGGGGCAGAAGCCGTTAGTAGGCCCTAACCACCATTTTTTTTTTAAAACCACTTAATGAGAGCCGGAAGGTTGAAGCTCAGCTTTATTTAGTTGAGGACAACACCAGGGAGGGGCAGAAGCCGTTAGTAGGCCCTAACCACCATTTTTTTTTTTTTTAAAACCACATAATGAGAGCCGGAAGGTTGAAGCTCAGCTTTATTTAGTTGAGGACAACACCAGGGAGGGGCAGAAGCCGTTAGTAGGCCCTAACCACCATTTTTTTTTTAAAACCACTTAATGAGAGCCGGAAGGTTGAAGCTCAGCTTTATTTAGTTGAGGACAACACCAGGGAGGGGCAGAAGCCGTTAGTAGGCCCTAACCACCATTTTTTTTTTTTTTAAAACCACATAATGAGAGCCGGAAGGTTGAAGCTCAGCTTTATTTAGTTGAGGACAACACCAGGGAGGGGCAGAAGCCGTTAGTAGGCCCTAACCACCATTTTTTTTTTAAAACCACTTAATGAGAGCCGGAAGGTTGAAGCTCAGCTTTATTTAGTTGAGGACAACACCAGGGAGGGGCAGAAGCCGTTAGTAGGCCCTAACCACCATTTTTTTTTTAAAACCACTTAATGAGAGCCGGAAGGTTGAAGCTCAGCTTTATTTAGTTGAGGACAACACCAGGGAGGGGCAGAAGCCGTTAGTAGGCCCTAACCACCATTTTTTTTTTAAAACCACTTAATGAGAGCCGGAAGGTTGAAGCTCAGCTTTATTTAGTTGAGGACAACACCAGGGAGGGGCAGAAGCCGTTAGTAGGCCCAAACCACCATTTTTTTTTTTTTTAAAACCACTTAATGAGAGCCGGAAGGTTGAAGCTCAGCTTTATTTAGTTGAGGACAACACCAGGGAGGGGCAGAAGCCGTTAGTAGGCCCAAACCACCATTTTTTTTTTTTTTAAAACCACTTAATGAGAGCCGGAAGGTTGAAGCTCAGCTTTATTTAGTTGAGGACAACACCAGGGAGGGGCAGAAGCCGTTAGTAGGCCCTAACCACCATTTTTTTTTTAAAACCACTTAATGAGAGCCGGAAGGTTGAAGCTCAGCTTTATTTAGTTGAGGACAACACCAGGGAGGGGCAGAAGCCGTTAGTAGGCCCTAACCACCATTTTTTTTTTAAAACCACTTAATGAGAGCCGGAAGGTTGAAGCTCAGCTTTATTTAGTTGAGGACAACACCAGGGAGGGGCAGAAGCCGTTAGTAGGCCCTAACCACCATTTTTTTTTTTTTAAAACCACATAATGAGAGCCGGAAGGTTGAAGCTCAGCTTTATTTAGTTGAGGACAACACCAGGGAGGGGCAGAAGCCGTTAGTAGGCCCTAACCACCATTTTTTTTTTTTAAACCACATAATGAGAGCCGGAAGGTTGAAGCTCAGCTTTATTTAGTTGAGGACAACACCAGGGAGGGGCAGAAGCCGTTAGTAGGCCCTAACCACCATTTTTTTTTTTAAAACCACATAATGAGAGCCGGAAGGTTGAAGCTCAGCTTTATTTAGTTGAGGGCAACACCAGGGAGGGGCAGAAGCCGTTAGTAGGCCCTAACCAAAGTTGAAGGCCAAATGCAGTTTAATTTCTGATACTATAGGCCGAAAGCCAGAAGGTGGAAGTTCCGATTTAGACAGTGGAGGACAATTTGAATTAGGGACTGCAGACAGACTTAGTAGGCTGTCCCCTGTGGACCATGCATCCACCACATTAACCCATTGCGCCGTAATGGACACGTAATCTTCCGTGGCCATGCCTACAGGTCCATGCGTCTGTTGTCAGGTGCACCTTTGTACTCACAGATTGCCAGAGTGCATGGACAATGCGGTCTTCTACATGCTGGTGGAGGGTTGGGATGGCTTTTCTCGCAAAAGAAGTGTCGACTGGTTAGCTTGTAGCGTGGTACAGCGTAGTCCATCATGGCCTTATTAATAGTAAATAAAATATATAACTAGGCTCTATGAACTTTTAAATAGGTTCCAGGGGTACACGGGCAGCATTGGTGTGGTCAGTGGAGGAGTATTGCAAGTAGGGGCTGCAGACAGGCTATCAAAGGCCTAAAATAACAAACAGTAGGCAGTCATGGCAGTTTTACATCGGTTACATGGATACACAGGCAGGCACTCCAGGCAGCATTGTGCTCAGTGGAGGAGTATTGCAAGTAGGGGCCGCAGACAGGCTATCAAAGGCCTAAAATAACAAACAGTAGGCAGTCATGGCAGTTTTACATCGGTTACATGGATACACAGGCAGGCACTCCAGGCAGCATTGTGGTCAGTGGAGGAGTATTGCAAGTAGGGGCCGCAGACAGGCTATCAAAGGCCTAAAATAACAAACAGTAGGCAGTCATGGCAGTTTTACATCGGTTACATGGATACACAGGCAGCTAGGTGGTGAGTGGAGGAGTATTTAAAGTAAGGACCGCAGACAGGCTATCAAAGGCCTAACATAACAAACAATAGGCTCATGGCAGTTTTACAGCGGTTACATGGATACACGGGCAGGCAGCTTGGTGGTGAGTGGAGGAGTATTTAAAGTATGGACCGCAGACAGGCTTCGAAGGCCTAACACAATAAAATGGGCTGGCTGTAGGCACTTTAAAATTGGTTCCAGGGGTACACGGGCAGCAGTGGTCTGGTCAGTGGAGGCCTAGTGGAAGTATGGACCGCAGACAGGCTTCGAAGGCCTAACACAATAAAATGGGCTGGCTGTAGGCACTTTAAAATTGGTTCCAGGGGTACACGGGCAGCAGTGGTCTGGTCAGTGGAGGCCTAGTGGAAGTATGGACCGCAGACAGGCTTCGAAGGCCTAACACAATAAAATGGGCTGACTGTAGGCACTTTAAAATTGGTTCCAGGGGTACACGGGCAGCAGTGGTCTGGTCAGTGGAGGACTAGTGGAAGTATGGACCGCAGACAGGCTTCGAAGGCCTAACACAATAAAATGGGCTGGCTGTAGGCACTTTAAAATTGGTTCCAGGGGTACACGGGCAGCAGTGGTCTGGTCAGTGGAGGCCTAGTGGAAGTATGGACCGCAGACAGGCTTCGAAGGCCTAACACAATAAAATGGGCTGGCTGTAGGCACTTTAAAATTGGTTCCAGGGGTACACGGGCAGCAGTGGTCTGGTCAGTGGAGGCCTAGTGGAAGTATGGACCGCAGACAGGCTTCGAAGGCCTAACACAATAAAATGGGCTGGCTGTAGGCACTTTAAAATTGGTTCCAGGGGTACACGGGCAGCAGTGGTCTGGTCAGTGGAGGCCTAGTGGAAGTATGGACCGCAGACAGGCTTCGAAGGCCTAACACAATAAAATGGGCTGGCTGTAGGCACTTTAAAATTGGTTCCAGGGGTACACGGGCAGCAGTGGTCTGGTCAGTGGAGGACTAGTGGAAGTATGGACCGCAGACAGGCTTCGAAGGCCTAACACAATAAAATGGGCTGGCTGTAGGCACTTTAAAATTGGTTCCAGGGGTACACGGGCAGCAGTGGTCTGGTCAGTGGAGGCCTAGTGGAAGGAGGGACCGCAGACAGGCTTCGAAGGCCTAACACAATAAAATGGGCTGGCTGTAGGCACTTTAAAATTGGTTCCAGGGGTACACGGGCAGCAGTGGTCTGGTCAGTGGAGGACTAGTGGAAGGAGGGAGCGCAGAAAGGCTTCAAAGGCCTAAAATAACAAACAATAGGCTCATGGCAGTTTTACAGCGGTTACATGGATACACGGGCAGGCAGCTTGGTGGTCAGTGGAGGAGTAGGGACCGCAGACAGGCTATCAAAGGCCTAAAATAACAAACAATAGGCTCATGGCAGTTTTACAGCGGTTACATGGATACACGGGCAGGCAGCTTGGTGCTGAGTGGAGGAGTAGTGCAAGGAGTGTCTGTCCCAGTACTCCCAAAATATAAATAGATGTTAATGTCTCGCAAAACAACCAAAACAAAAAAAAAGATGGCATACTTAGGTACAGGGGTGGGCTCATCTGCTGTGTTTCTGACATAGTAATTTGGCAGTAACTATTTAATGGTGCCAATATAGGACACAGACACAGACTACTTTAAGTTGCATCATAGATGTCTACAAATTTGTATTGTCAGTGCCAGACATTGAATGATGTCAGCGAATAGACTAAAGATTGGTGGAGCTGTGCGACATAATTTTGCACGTAGTAGAGCCCAGTTTGAGCTGGGGTAGGGGGGAACTCTCTTGAGGCCGGCGGGACCGCCCCAGGGCCACTCATGTTACAACGGTGTGTCTGACGTTGGGTGCGCACCACCACCGCCAGAGACACTACATTGTACTATGAGGGACCCAGTAGCAATGCCGTCAACCAAAAGCGAGCACACCCACCTCTTCAGACAAACAGCAGTCTCACGGGTGCTTGCGCCAAGTCGCGATACCACGGCCCCGTGTGGGGAGTTTGGCCATTTAGGGAGGTGTAAACATGTCGTATGCTGTACAATCTGCAGCAGCAAATTAGACATTAGAAAAGTAATTCACAGGCAAGAGCTTTTCATAGGAAAGCTAGGTGTCGGCCGGGCAAGGTGGGGCAAAAGATTTTGAAATCCAGTTGTGGTTCATTTTAATGAATGTTAGATCGTCAACATTTTGGGTAGCCAGACGAGTCCTTTTTTCGGTTAATATTGACCCTGCAGCACTGAATACTCTTTCTGATAGGACACTTGCTGCCGGGCAAGCAAGCTCCTGCAATGCATATTCTGCCAATTCTGGCCAGGTGTCTAATTTGGAGGCCCAGTAATCAAATGGGAATGACGGTTGAGGGAGAACATCGATAAGGGATGAAAAATAGTTAGTAACCATACTGGACAAATGTTGTCTCCTGTCACTTTCAATTGATGCAGCAGTACCTGTCCTGTCTGCGGTCATAGCAAAATCACTCCACAACCTGGTCAGAAAACCCCTCTGTCCAACGCCACTTCTGATGTGTGCACCCCTAACACTCCTAGTCTGCTGCCCCCTGGAGCTCGTGTGAGAACGATCACGTGCGCTGTGTGCTGGGAATGCCTGAAGCAAACGGTCAACAAGAGTTGATTGTTTGGTTGCTAATATTAGTTCCAAGTTCTCATGTGGCATAATATTTTGCAATTTGCCTTTATAGCGTGGATCAAGGAGGCAGGCCAACCAGTAATCGTCATCGTTCATCATTTTCGTAATGCGTGTGTCCCTTTGTAGGATACGTAAGGCATAATCCGCCATGTGGGCCAAAGTTCCACTTGTCAAATCTCCGGTTGTGATTGGTTGAGGGGCAGTTGCAGGCAAATCTACGTCACTTGTGTCCCTCAAAAAACCAGAACCCGGCCGTGACACGCAACCAATTTCCTGTGCCCCCGTGAAAGTTTCCGCATTAAAAATATACTCATCCCCATCATCCTCCTCGTCCTCCACCTCCTCTTCGCCCGCTACCTCGTCCTGTACACTGCCCTGACCAGACAATGGCTGACTGTCATCAAGGCTTCCCTCTTCCTCTGGTGCAGACGCCTGCTCCTTTATGTGCGTCAAACTTTGCATCAGCAGACGCATTAGGGGGATGCTCATGCTTATTACGGCGTTGTCTGCACTAACCAGCCGTGTGCATTCCTCAAAACACTGAAGGACTTGACACATGTCTTGTATCTTCGACCACTGCACACCTGACAACTCCATGTCTGCCATCCTACTGCCTGCCCGTGTATCCTCCCACAAATAAATAACAGCACGCCTCTGTTCGCACAGTCTCTGAAGCATGTGCAGTGTTGAGTTCCACCTTGTTGCAACGTCTATGATTAGGCGATGCTGGGGAAGGTTCAAAGACCGCTGATAGGTCTGCATACGGCTGGCGTGTACAGGCGAACGTCGGATATGTGAGCAAAGTGCACGCACTTTGAGGAGCAGGTCGGAGAACCCAGGATAAGTTTTCAATAAGCACTGCACCACCAGGTTTAAGGTGTGAGCCAGGCAAGGAATGTGTTTCAGTTGGGAAAGGGAGATGGCAGCCATGAAATTCCTTCCGTTATCACTCACTACCTTGCCTGCCTCAAGATCTACTGTGCCCAGCCACGACTGCGTTTCTTGTTGCAAGAACTCGGACAGAACTTCCGCGGTGTGTCTGTTGTCGCCCAAACACTTCATAGCCAATACAGCCTGCTGACGCTTGGCAGTAGCTGGCCCATAATGGGACAACTGGTGTGCAACAGTGTCATCTGCCGATGGAGTGGTTGGCCGACTGCGTTCTGTGGAAGAGCTGTAGCTTCTGCAGGAGGACGAGGAGGAGGAGGAGGGGGTGCGAACGCCTACAGCCAACTGTTTCCTAGACCGTGGGCTAGGCACAACTGTCCCTAAATTGATGTCGCCTGTGGACCCTGCATCCACCACATTCACCCAGTGTGCCGTGATGGACACATAACGTCCCTGGCCATGCCTACTGGTCCATGCATCTGTAGTCAGGTGCACCTTTGTACTCACAGATTGCCTGAGTGCATGGACGATGCGCTGTTTAACATGCTGGTGCAGGGCTGGGATGGCTTTTCTGGAAAAAAAGTGTCGACTGGGTAGCTCGTATCGTGGTTCAGCGTACTCCATCAGGGCTTTGAAAGCTTCGCTTTCAACTAACCGGTAGGGCATCATCTCTAACGAGATTAGTCTAGCTATGTGGGCGTTAAAACCCTGTGTACGCGGATGCGAGGATAAGTACTTCCTTTTTCTAACCAGAGTCTCATGTAGGGTGAGCTGGACTGGAGAGCTGTAGATCGTGGAACTTTCGGGTGTGCCGGTGGACATGGCAGACTGAGAGACGGTTGGAGACGGTATTGTTTCCGCCGGTGCCCTACATGCAATATTTCCTCCTACAAAACTGGTGATTCCCTGACCCTGACTGCTTTTGGCTGGCAAAGAAACCTGCACAGATACTGCCGGTGGTGCGGAAAATGGTGGCCTTACAGTGACGGAAGGGATGTTGCGTTGCTGACTAGCTTCATTGGCCGAGGGTGCTACAACCTTGAGGGACGTTTGGTAGTTAGTCCAGGCTTGAGAATGCATGGTGGTTAAGTGTCTATGCATGCAACTAGTATTTAGACTTTTCAGATTCTGACCTCTGCTTAAGCTAGTTGAACATTTTTGACAGATGACTTTGCGCTGATCAGTTGGATGTTGTTTAAAAAAATGCCAGACTGCACTCTTCCTAGACTCTGATCCCTTTTCAGGGATTGCAGACTGAGCTTTAACCGGATGGCAACGCTGTGCTCCAACAGGTTTTGGCTTTGACACGCGTTTTGGTCCAGATACGGGCCCGGCAGATGGAACCTGTTGCGATGTTGATGCCTGCTGCGGCCCCTCCTCCACCTCCGCTTCTGAACTACTGCCGCCTGCACCCTGTTCCCCCAATGGCTGCCAATCGGGGTCAATAACTGGGTCATCTATTACCTCCTCTTCGAGCTCGTGTGCAACTTCGTCTGTGTCACTGTGTCGGTCGGTGGTATAGCGTTCGTGGCGGGGCAACATAGTCTCATCAGGGTCTGATTGTGGATCTGTACCCTGAGAGGGCAATGTGGTGGTCTGAGTCAAAGGAGCAGCATAGTACTCTGGCTGTGGCTGTGCATCAGTGCACTCCATGTCAGAATATACTTGTAATGGGCATGGCCTGTTAAATGTTTCACTTTCTAAGCCAGGGACGGTATGTGTAAAGAGCTCCATGGAGTGACCCGTTGTGTCGCCTGCTGCATCCTTCTCTCTTGTTGTAGTTTTTGCTGAGGAGGACAAGGAAGCGACTTGTCCCTGACCGTGAACATCCACAAGCGACGCGCTGCTTTTACATTTACCAGTTTCGGAAGAGGAGGCAAAAGAGCTAGAGGCTGAGTCTGCAATGTAAGCCAAAACTTGCTGTTGCTGCTCCGCCTTTAAAAGCGGTTTTCCTACTCCCAGAAAAGAGAGCGTTCGAGGCCTTGTGTAGCCTGACGACGAAACTGGCTCCACAGCTCCAGACTTAGGTGGAATATTTTTATCCCCACGACCACCTGATGCTCCACTACCACTACCATCATTACCAGCTGACAATGAACGCCCACGACGACCTCTTGCACCAGACTTCCTCATTGTTTTAAAATCTTAACCAAAGTAACTTTATTTGTTGCTATCAAACAACTTACACGGTGAGCTATAACTTCAGTATGATTTCAATATCCCTTAACAGGTTGGTGAGACCACAAGGAAAATCAGGCACAATGTTACACACTCTGTTTTCTGTGGCACAAAATCACAGAGATGACACACACGCAGGACTGTCACTCAAGCACTAATGTCAATATTAATCTCCCACCTAATTTATTTATTTTTTTTTCTCAGGGAGACTTTAGAAACCAAATAATATTAAAAAAAAAAAAAAAAAAGGCTTTCTATGGCCCACAATTAGAGAGAGAGAGGTGGCACAACCAGGAGTCAAGACTGGCGCACAAGCTGAAAGGGCAATATTACTCTCCCACTGTTTTTTATGTTTTTTTTGTTTTTTTCAGGGAGACTTTAGAAACCAAATAATATTAAAAAAACCAAAAAAAAAAAAGGCTTTCTATGGCCCACTGAATGAGAGGGAGAGAGGTGGCACACCCAGGAGTCAAGACTGGCACACAAGCTGAAAGGGCAATATTACTCTCCCACTGTTTTTTTATGTATTTTTTGTTTTTTCAGGGAGACTTTAGAAACCCAAT
This sequence comes from Ranitomeya variabilis, assembly GCF_051348905.1. Classification (NCBI taxonomy): domain Eukaryota; kingdom Metazoa; phylum Chordata; class Amphibia; order Anura; family Dendrobatidae; genus Ranitomeya; species Ranitomeya variabilis. The sequence goes on along the minus strand of NC_135235.1, from coordinate 135,769,330 downwards.
AATATTTTAAAAAAAAAAAAAGGCTTTCTATGGCCCACAATTAGAGAGAGAGAGGTGGCACAACCAGGAGTCAAGACTGGCGCACAAGCTGAAAGGGCAATATTACTCTCCCACTGTTTTTTATGTTTTTTTTGTTTTTTTCAGGGAGACTTTAGAAACCAAATAATATTAAAAAAAGCAAAAAAAAAAAAGGCTTTCTATGGCCCACTGAATGAGAGGGAGAGAGGTGGCACACCCAGGAGTCAAGACTGGCACACAAGCTGAAAGGGCAATATTACTCTCCCACTGTTTTTTTATGTATTTTTTGTTTTTTTCAGGGAGACTTTAGAAACCCAATAATATTTAAAAAAAAAAATAAATAGGCTTTCTATGGCCCACTGAATGAGAGGGAGAGAGGTGGCACACCCAGGAGTCAAGACTGGCACACAAGCTGAAAGGGCAATATTACTCTCCCACTGTTTTTTTAGGTTTTTTTTTTTTTTCAGGGAGACTTTTGAAACCAAATAATATTAAAAAAAAAAAAAAAAAAAAAATATAGGCTTGCTATAGCCCACTGAATGAGAGATAGCGCACACACAGCAGTGGCACACAAGCCCTGACTGAGGCCAATATTTTTCTCCCACTGATTGATGTAGTGTTTCTGTGTTGAGGTAGATTTTAGAACACAAATCACGGAAAAAATAAATAGGCTTTCTATGGCCCACTCAGTGAGAGATGGCACACACAGGGATGGCACTGTAGCAGAAATGCCAATCTTAATCTCCCACAAAAACAAAACAAAAAAAAAAAAAAAACTGTCCTACAATTACTATCTCCCTGCAGTAATGTAAGCCAGGTATGGCAGGCAGCAATAGGAGTGGACTGATGCACAAATTAAATAAAAAGTGTGGACAAACAAAAAAGATAGCTGTGCAGAAAGGAAGGAACAAGAGGATATGTGCTTTGAAAAAAGCAGTTGGTTTCCACAGTGGCGTACACACAGCAATACAGCTATCACGGAGCCTTCTAGGGCAGCCCAATGAGCTACAGCGCTGAGGGGAAAAAAAAAAAAAAATAGCTTCCACTGTTCCTGCACACCGAAGGTGGTGTTGGACAGTGGAAATCGCTGCAGCACAAGCGGTTTGGTGGTTAGTGGACCCTGCCTAACGCTCTCCCTGCTTCTGATGAAGCGGCAGCAACCTGTCCCTAAGCTCAGATCAGCAGCAGTAAGATGGCGGTCGGCGGGAACGCCCCTTTATAGCCCCTGTGACGCCGCAGACAGCAAGCCAATCACTGCAATGCCCTTCTCTAAGATGGTGGGGACCAGGATCTATGTCATCACGCTGCCCACACTCTGCGTTCACCTTCATTGGCTGAGAAATGGCGCTTTTCGCGTCATTGAAACGCGACTTTGGCGCGAAAGTCGCGTACCGCATGGCCGACAAGCACAGGGGTCGGATCGGGTTTCATGAGACGCCGACTTAGCCAAAAGTCGGCGACTTTTGAAAATGATCGACCCGTTTCGCTCAACCCTACAGGGGACCAATCAGCAACATCAGCACCCTTTTTGGTCAAATCAGTCAAAGGTTTAGCAACATCAGAAAAACCAGTTATAAATCGACGATAAAAATTAGCAAAACCCAAAAATTTCTGAAGGCTCTTAAGAGAAGAAGGTTGCGTCCAATCACAAATAGCCCGAACCTTGACAGGATCCATCTCAATGGAAGAGGGGGAAAAAATGTACCCCAAAAAAGAAATCTTTTGAACCCCAAAAATACACTTAGAACCCTTCACACACAAGGAATTAGCCCGCAAAACCTGAAAAACCCTCCTGACCTGTTGGACATGAGAATCCCAGTCATCCGAAAAAAATCAAAATATCATCCAGATACACGATCATAAATTTATCCAAATATTCACGGAAAATGTCATGCATAAAGGACTGAAAGACTGAAGGGGCATTTGAAAGACCAAAAGGCATTACTAAATACTCAAAATGGCCCTCGTGCGTATTAAATGCGGTTTTCCACTCATCCCCCTGCTTAATTCGCACCAAATTATACGCCCCCCGGAGATCAATCTTAGAGAACCACTTAGCCCCCTTTATTCGAGCAAACAAATCAGTCAGCAGTGGCAGAGGATACTGATATTTGACTGTAATTTTATTCAAGAGTCGATAATCAATACACGGCCTCAAAGAGCCATCTTTTTTAGATACAAAGAAAAAACCGGCTCCCAAGGGAGATGAAGAAGGACGAATATGTCCCTTTTCCAGGGACTCCTTAATATATTCTCGCATAGCAGCATGTTCAGGTACAGATAGATTAAATAAACGACCCTTTGGAAATCTACTGCCCGGAATCAGATCTATGGTACAATCGCAATCTCTGTGAGGAGGTAGTGAACCAAGCTTAGGCTCCTCAAAAACATCACGATAATCAGACAAAAATTCCGGAATCTCAGAGGGAATAGATGACGAAATGGAAACCAAAGGTACGTCCCCATGAGCCCCCTGACATCCCCAGCTTAACACAGACATAGCTTTCCAGTCAAGGACTGGGTTATGAGATTGTAACCATGGTAATCCGAGCACCAAAACGTCATGTAGATTGTACAACACAAGGAAGCGAATCATCTCCTGATGGTCTGGATTCATACGCATAGTCACTTGTGTCCAGTATTGTGGTTTATTACCAGCCAATGGTGTAGAGTCAATACCCTTCAGAGGTATAGGAACTTCCAGAGGCTCTAGATCAAACCCACAGCGCCTGGCAAAGGACCAATCCATTAGACTCAAAGCGGCGCCAGAGTCGACATAGGCATCCGCGGTAATTGACGATAATGAACAAATCAAGGTCACAGACAGAATAAACTTAGACTGTAAAGTGCCAATTGAAATAGACTTATCAACCTTTTTTGTACGTTTAGAGCATGCTGATATAACATGAGTTGAATCACCACAATAGAAGCACAACCCATTTTTTCGCCTAAAATTCTGCCGTTCGCTTCTGGACAGAATTCTATCACATTGCATATTTTCTGGAGCCTTCTCAGAAGACACCGCCAAATGGTGCACAGGTTTGCGCTCCCGCAAATGCCGATCAATCTGAATAGCCATTGTCATGGACTCATTCAGACCTGTAGGTGCAGGGAACCCCACCATAACATCTTTAATGGCATCAGAGAGACCCTCTCTGAAATTCGCCGCCAGGGCGCACTCATTCCACTGAGTAAGCACAGACCATTTACGAAATTTTTGGCAGTATATTTCAGCTTCATCTTGCCCTTGAGATAGGGCCATCAAGGCTTTTTCAGCCTGAATCTCTAAGTTAGGTTCCTCATAAAGCAACCCCAAAGCCAGAAAAAACGCATCCACATTGAGCAACGCAGGATCCCCGGGTGCCAATGCAAATGCCCAGTCTTGAGGGTCACCCCGCAGCAAGGAAATTACTATCCTAACCTGCTGTGCGGGATCTCCAGCGGAGCGAGATCTCAGGGAAAGAAATAATTTACAATTATTTTTGAAATTCAGGAAACGAGATCTATCCCCGGAGAAAAATTCTGGTATAGGAATTCTAGGTTCAGATATAGGAGCATGAATAACAAAATCCTGTAAATTTTGAACCTTCGTAGCAAGATTATTCAAACCTGTAACAAAACTCTGAGGATCCATTTTAATCAGGTGAGATCAGAGTCATTCAAGGATTAGAAGGAGAGAGAGAGACAAAGGCTGCAATTAGAGCAGAAATGCAACTGAGTCAACTAAAAAGCAAACTCAGAAGGAAAAAAAAAAAAAAAATCTGCAGACTTCATTTTCTCTCCTTTCTTCTGCCAACGGTTTTAACCCTTGGCCGGCCATACTGTCATGGTTCCCAATGGCAAGGGAACGTCAGAGAACTTAAAGAACAGACTAGCTCTTGGGTGATGGAATCTCGAGCTGACCGTGAGCTAAACCTACCACACAACTAACAGTGGCCGGGTGACGTACCTACGTTTTATCCCTAGACGCCTAGCGCCAGCCGGAGGACTAACTAACCCTAATAGAGGAAAAGACAGACCTGGCTTACCTCTAGGGAAATTCCCCCAAAAAGGAGACAGAAGCCCCCCCACATATATTGACGGTGAGTTCAGAGGAAAAGACATACGCAGTATGAAGGTAGGTTCAGCAAAGCGAGGTCCGCTTACTAGATAGCAAGAAGATACAATAGGGAACTTCATGGTCAACTGAAAACCCTATTAAAATACCATCCCGAAATTACTTTAAGACTCATGTGTCAACTCATGACACCGGAGTGGCAATTTCGGCCCACAAGAGCTTCCAGCTACAGAAAAATAACATAACTGTGAACTGGAACAAAAATGCAAAACAAACTTAGGACTAAGAGTCCAACTTAGCTGATAGTAGTCTAGAAGCAGGAACATGCAACAGAAAGGCTCTGGTTACATTGATGGCCGGCACTAGAATAACTGAGCAGCAAGGCTAAATAGGATACACCCATATCCTGATGGAAACAGGTGAACAGAGAAAGTGAAGCACACAAGTCCAGTACCACCAGTGACCACCGGGGGAGCCCAAAAACCAAATTCACAACACTGCAGCACAAAAAAAAAAAATGTACTCAGGTCTTCTTTTAATCCCACTTCAGCGATGCATTAAACACTTTCGGCCTGCTATACTGTTATGATCCTTAGTGGTTGAGGATCACGAATTACTCCAACTAAGTAACAAACATAGGACAAGCTCTAGGGAGGTGGCAAACTGGACTGACCGCAAATCTGAACCTATCCAAACACACTAGAAGTAGCTGGTGAACGTGCCTAAAAAAATCCTAGACGTCTCGAGCCAGCCTGAGGAACTAACTACCCCTGGAGAGAAAGATAGACCTCTCTTGCCTCCAGAGAAATAATCCCCAAAGATATAGAAGCCCCCAACAAATAATAACGGTGAGGTAAGAGGAAGGCACATACACAGGGGTGAAAACAGATTCAGCAAATGAGGCCCACTAATACTAGATAGCAGAAAATAGAAAAGGGGTCTGTGCGGTCAGTAAAAAACCCTTACAAAATATCCACACTGAGATTCAAGAACCCCCGCACCAACTAATGGTGTGGGGGGAGAAACTCAGTCCCCTAGAGCAACCAGCAAGCGAGGAGATCACATCCTAGCAAGCTGGACAAGAAACATGATGAATGCTGATAATCAAAAATGAACGGACAAAAACTTAGCTTGTCTTGGAGAGGCTGGGAGCAAGGTAATCACAAGGAATCTGAAGAGCACTGAATACATTGATAGCAGGCAAAGAACTGAGTATCCAGGTGGGCTAAATAGGAAACCAACCAAGGATAACGAACCAGCTGATGAAGCAACCTGCAGAAAGACAACACTACCCAGTACCGCTTGTGACCACTAGAGGGAGCCCAAAAATAGAGTTCACAACAGGTTTCCTCTTTAACCCCATCAACACCCTGAGATCTTGGTTGTGTGGTCTTGATGTTTTCCATGGCAATACATCTCTTAATAATGACCTTAATGGCTTCCAGCTATAGTGGCCTGTTCAGAAGTTATCGACACTTTGATGGTAAAAATAAATTTTTTCTTTCCTGTCATGCCACTTTGAATTAATTCCTGAAAAGCACCTGAAGGGTTAATTAACTACATAAAAGCAATTTTACGTTATTACTTTTGGGGTTTTCCCAAAGTGACTTCAAAACCCAATAGGTCTCTAAAAGAATAAGTTTTGTAAATTTCCTTGAAAAAATGAAAAATTACTGCTAGATTTTTAAACCTTCTAAAATGCGAACAAAATAAATTAACATTTTACAACCGGTACTGATGTAAAACAAACATGAGGAAAACAATATTTATTAATGCTTTTGTGTGACATGACTATCTGGATTAAAGGGATAATTATTCCAAGTTTAAAAATTGCTAATTTTTGGAAAATGTTGTAAAATTTCTGATATTTTTATAAATAAATGCAGAAAATATCAACATAAATTTACCATTATCATAAAGTACAATTTGTCATGAAAAAACAATCTCAAAATCAGTGGCATCTGTTGAAACATCCCAGAATTATTATCACATAAAGTGACAGTGGTCAGATTTCAAAAATTTTGCCCGGTCACTAAAGGGATATACAGTGGGTATGGAAAGTATTCAGACCCCTTTAAATTTTTCACTCTTTGTTTCATTGAAGCCAATTTATTGAAAATAAAAACTGAAATATCACATTATCATAAGTATTCAGACCCTTTGCTCAAACACTCATATTTAAGTCACATGCTGTCCATTTCTTTGTGATCCTCCTTGAGATGGTTCTACTCCTTCACTGGAGTCCAGCTGTGTTTAATTAAACTGATTGGACTTGATTTGGAAAGGCACACACCTGTCTATATAAGACCTCACAGCTCACAATGCAAGTCAGACCAAACGAGAATCATGAGGCCAAAGGAACTGGCCAAGGAGCTCAGAGACAGAATTGTGACAAGGCACAGATCTGGCCAAGGTTACAAAAGAATTTCTGCAGTACTCAAGGTTCCTAAGAGCACAGTGGCCTCCATAATACTTGAATGGAAGAAGTTTGGGACCACCAGAAGTCTTCCTAGATCTGGCCGTCCAGCCAAACTAAGCAATCGTGAGAGAAGACCTTTGGTAAGAGAGGCAAAAAAGAACCCCAAGATCACTGTGACTGAGCTCCAGAGATGCAGTAGGGAGATGGGAGAAAGTTCCATAATGTCACCTATCACTGCAGCCCTTCACCAGTCAGGCCTTTATGGCAGAGAGGCCCGATGGAAGCTTCTCCTCAGTGGAAGACATATGAAAGCCCACATAGAGTTTGCTAAAAATCACATGAAGGACTCCCAGACTATGAGAAATAAGATTCTCTGGTCTGAAGAGATGAAGATAGACCTTTTTGATGATAATTCTAAGCGGTATGTGTGGAGAAAACCAGGCACTGCTCATCACCTGCCCAATACAATCCCAACAGTAAAACATGGTGGTGGCAGCATCATGCTATGGGGGTGTTTTTCAGCTGCAGGGACAGGACGACTGGTTGCTATTGAAGTAAACATGAATGCGGCCAAGTACAGAGCTATCATGGATGAAAACCTCTTCCAGAATGCTCTGGACCTCAGATTTAGCTGAAGGTTCACCTTTCAACAAGAAAATTACCCTAAGCACACAGCTAAAATAACAAAGAAGTGGCTTCAGAACAACTCTGTGACCATTTTTGACTGGCCCAGCAAGAGCCCTGACCTATACCTAATCGAGCATCTGTGGAGAAAACTAAAAATGGTTGTCCACCAACGTTCACCATCCAAACTGACCGAACAGGTGAGGATCTGCAAGGAAGAATGGCGGAGGATCCCCAAATCCAGGTGTGAAGAAGTTGTTGCATCATTCCCAAGAATACTCATGGCTGTTCTAGCTCAAAAAGGTGCTTCTACTCAATACTGAGCAAAGAGTCTGAATACTTATGACCACGTGATATTTCAGTTTTTCTTTTTTAATCAATTTGCAAAAATTTCTATGTTTCTGTTTTTTTTCTGTCAAGTTGGTGTTCAGTGTGTACATTAATAAGAAAAAAAAATAACTTTTTCAATTTACCAAATGACTGCAATGAAACAAAAAGTGAAAAATTTAAAGGGGTCTGAATACTTTCTGCACCCATAATGCAATGGAAATAAATTAGCAAATTTTTGAACTTCTTGATTAGTAGTGGATGTTCTAGTTCATCTAGGTTGATTGAACTTTAGTCCAAAGTACCAGAACGCTACCTGAACTTGAATCTTAACCAGAGCCCAATAGAAGTCAATGGGGACATGAACTTTGGTGCTGTAAAATGGCTGTAAAATAGTCATAGTAAGGGCAGGGGAGCTGCAAAAGGGAGCTAAATGGGGGCAAGAGCAGGACAATTGCCATGCAAACAAATATAGATAGGGAAATGACTTAAAGGGGTTTTCCCACCAAAGAAAGTTAATTTTAAAGTTGATTTTAATCAATATAATGTATCTTGGAATAATAATAATATTAACACAGGTATGCAAATTTGGGGTTTATGAATTTTTTTTCAAATCCAATAACTGATTCTAATGTTTTCTTATGCCCTGATTAAAAAAACACCTTTATTTTTAACCATCACGTATGGATCTTGCACAAAACACACATGAAATTAAGTACAAGCAAGATGAACAAGGAAAATCTTTAATGTACCCAAAATGTGCACAATATTATATATACATTTTTATTGAGCATTCATTCTGCAACTTTATTGCAAATTAATTCTTGCGTCTTTTCTTTTTCTCTTCAAAGCTTCTCTTTTTACCTTTTCTCTTATAGAAGGCCTGCAGATCTTCTCTGTGAAGCATCCAGTGGTAGTCTCCCATCATGTTCACGTTCCATCTACCTTGGTATCATCAGTCATACTCCTTGATATCCAGATTAAATTTTTCTCCTTGTTCTTCGCTAGCAACAAACAAAAGTTTTCAGGAAAGTAGTCCAAATGGGAATGTAAAAATGTAACTTCAAATTCATCAGACAATCCAAGGATTTGAAATGTTTCTGCATGTTCTCCACAATGGACTTAAATTTTGGATCTTTGTTTGTTGCCTAGAAATTTCTTCATAACTCTTTTAAAAAGAATCCCAAGAATTTTTCTCAACAGCTTTCATTTTTTATTTAAACACGTCGGACTTTATGAGTTTTCAAATATCCGGAACCACAAAAATGTCTTCCTTCAGTTTTGCTTTGGACAGTCCCTGAAACTTGGTAAACCAGGTATTTAGAAGTCTCTCCTTATTTTGGTAGTGCTTTCACAGACTGTTTCATCAGTCCAAACTTAAGGTGACAGGAAAGCTTTCGTGGGATCAACTAAACTTTTCGAAACTAAGTTCTTGAAACCAGTGTGCAAAGGTGTTCTCGTTGGCTAACTTTTTGGGCTTCGGTGATGAGTCCTATCCCGGCTTTCACATTACCACAAAAAGCATAGGTTATTCGTGTATCCTCCTTAGTGCCCAAGGAGCAAAGAGAGAACTTTCAGATCACCATATATTGACCATTCTTGATCCTCTAGATCTGACTTTATTAGGGTCTTTGGCCACGCCGACGTTTTATATTTTCATCAGGTCGGGGAACTTTATATAATGAAGGTCCTGACCACACACAGTCCTGTGGTCCAATTGCCCTTCAACAGGTTTTACTGAATATTTTTTAACGTTCTTACAGAGTCTTTGTAGGCGCATACACTTAACGATTGCAGTAACACATATTATTAGCTTATTATTAGTGATCATAAGATGGCATTCTCATTTGTCAATATCAACTATAATCAAACCTTGTGACTGCAATTCTACTCAGCCAATCTTAATGGTCACCTCTTTATACACTACTTGTGGCAAAGGCTGACCATTGCTGGTGACTATTGTCAGATCATTATCTGGGCTGTGAGTAATATCAGAGTCAGCCCAGCACTGTTTGTAAAGAATGTATGGCATAGTCGTCACCTGGGAGCCCGTGTCCATTAAAGCATTCATCGGAATGCCATCAATCGTGACGGGCAGGACCGGCCGTCCTCCCACGTACTTGTTTTGACAACTGTGGGGGACTGGACATCTTACTATGGGATTTGGCCCTCTGCCCAGTGGTTGCTCATTTAAATTGCAGAATCTTGCGATGTGTCCTACCTTGTTGCAGCGGCGACAGATGGGTTGTCCGTCCTGGTCGCAGCGATCGTTGTCTCTCCCTCTGGTCGGTGGGATCCTCTTCTGCCATCACCATGGGATGTCATCTGGACTGGAAGCCAGCTGGATCTTCTCCTTTGGGGACACTTGCATGGACTGCATGGTTTTGGCTAGTGCAGCCATGCTTTTGGTCAGCTCCTGGACCTGGAGACGTAGGTCTGCAGAGGAGTTATTATCTAGGGTCTGAGCTTCGGCTTCTACGAGGGTCTGGGGAAAGTAAGCTGCTTCCTGGTAGCATGTAATTGCTGGGTGCCTAAGGGGCACTGTGTGGCTGGAATACGGTTCATGCAGCACCAGGATGGCCCTATATTTAAAATGTGCAAAGTCCAGGTCAGGATTTTGTAGGGCCAAGATGCGCAGCTGTGTCCTGTGAGTGCTGGACAAAAGTCCATCCAAAAACTGCTCCTTTAACAATCTGTCCCCATCTTACATGCTGTCAGGGTCAACCTGCTTAATGGTCCACAGCGCCTCCTGGAGATTAAAGGCATAGTCCCGCATACTGTCCTGCACCCTTTGGTTACACCTAAATAATCTCATTTTAATCTCTGCTGTAGTGCGGGTGTCAAAGGTATCCTTCAGCCTGGCCAATATTTGTTTAACAGTTCTTTTATCAGTATGCAGCCGGGACTTTACTTCCCTCTGAGCTGCACGAGTTAACTGGCCAGTGAGGATGCTGACTTTTTGATTCTCAGACAGGGTGCACACTTCAAACAAACTACAGAGTCTCTCCTTAAAATCTCTCAGGGTGTGTGACTCCACTGAGTACTGCGGTAACCAGGCTGCTCCTGGTATGTACTGCATTGTTAACGGCATTATGGAAGCTGTGGCTGCAGCTGCCGCTGGATCTGGCTGCAGCATGGGGGCTGCGGATGCTGCAGAATCTCCACCTGAATTGGACATTTTCTCCTCCTCCCTAGTTAACTTCAGCCAGGCCCTGCGTTTTGTTACCGAAGTCAGCGGCTGCTCCACCGGCGGTCTTGATGGTGCTCCTTCCGGATTTCAAATCCTGGGCCTCCGGCTTTTCTGCCCGCTGATGGCAGAGCACAGAGTGCAGCTCCTCTTTGCTCTCTTTCTTAGGCTCTGCCCACAAAGACACACACCCTCTGCTCCTCTCACGCCACATGGCACAACAATGGCAGCGATCAAACAGTTCAATACAGTCTATGGCGCAAAAGACCCAGTTTGCTAGGGCGGTCCATCCTGTTCATGATGCCAGAAATGCAACACCTGCTTGGGCCATGAGATACTCAGAACTGGATCAGACGGCTCTTAATGGGGTGGTCACTGCAGTAGTGACCCGGTCCATGGCCCTGGGCATGCAATAAAAGGGATGAGGGAAATGTTTGTTGGGGATTATTCACGACGCCACCTATGGTGTTCGGCTAGAGATGACCGACGCTGCTTAAGGGGACCGCAGTGAGCGGTGGTGTTGCAGCTGAGATGGTTTGACTCCCCACAGGTGGAGCGGGACCCCAGGGCTACAAGAACAGTCTATGAGGGGTTGTGGACTTTGGAGTGCAAGAATAATTTGTGGACACATGGACTGTAGTTTCTTTACCTTTAATTGTAGGTGCAGTGCGGAGCACAGATAACAGGTGGTATTACAGATCCAGGCAGCCTGGAAGCAGGTAAGAATTCCCATAGTCAGGTGGGGTTGGAAGCCTCCCTACTGCGCTGCTCTCTGGGTGTTACACCCGGTCTAGTTCCTGTACCTTCGCGGGGTCACTGTTGGGACTCCCGCTCTGTGCCGGCTCCACGCTGTCCTGACAGCGCCTCTTCTTCCCCTCCCTCCTCTGCTTCCTGGCATGCAGCCAGCAGGTCCTCGGGCTGTGTGCTTAAGTCGCGCACTCGCTCCTGGTCTCTTAAAGAGACAGCACGCATTTTCCAAAAGGAGCTTTGGACCAATGGTGTGTTAATGATTCCTATTTCTAGCCCCTCCACCATAGGGAGGGTGCCGGAGCAACAAGTATCCTCAAGTGCTAACTTCCGGTTCCTGCTAGCATGTGCTTCTGTTTCTGAAGTCTCTGTCAGTTCTCCACTTACACTGTTTGTCTCCACACACTATCTGCTACCTGTGACCTGGCTTTCCTGGACGATCTCCAATCTGCTTACTCCAGTTCCGTCTCGTCTCGCCATTCAGTTACCTGAACCTCAGGACAATGTCAGTACCACTGGAACCAGCTTCTACCCGTACCCTCGGTACCCACCGGTTAGCACCACATCACCCGCTAACCCTGCTTGTCCGTCCCGCTGGGTCAGCTACCACGAGTCCGGGGTCTAACTGGAGGTAGCACCCGTGTCCTCCAGGTATGCCATTCTGACCCTGTTTGAGGGGTCTTACCACGGGTGTCTGGGGCTCATGTAGTTACGCCCTTTTTGGAGCCCCCCGGGCCATGGTCCAGAGGTTCCTCGTTTAATTACAATAAAAACGAATGTGAACTTCACCATCTGTGCCTCCACTGGGTTCCTGATGCTTGTAGTTCACCTCAAGTCCCTCTCTCAGTCTGTCCACTTAGTGAAATGCTACACACATGGCAGGCAGCTTGAGCCTTTTCCAACTGGACTCCTAGGGTGCCACATTGGTAACCATAGGTAATCCACATGAGACAAATTGGCGCATTACAGCAAGGAGCCTTAATAATGGTGAATAGAGTATTCATTATCCATGGACTCTACAAAAAACAGCTTTACAGATATGAATAATAATACTTATTATCTTGATAGATTTGACTCCATCTTTAACAAACTGCAACATAACGTGTCTGCTAATCTTGATAATCCACCAAATAATGACATGGTTCAATTAATGAAAGTTGGAAAACAAAAAAATCTAAAGACATTAAATTATGGTTAGACTCAACCTCAATGAAATTATACATATCGAAAAATATGATTCCTATAGGTTTGAGGATTAACAAGAATGCCACCTTCCTCTATACTGATACCTTTCTGCATCATTGGAACCAGATTTTTTCATCTTGCTTTCTAAGACTCATGGAACTCATAGTTAAACATGAAGAAACAGAGCTCCTTAAAATTAAAAAGGACATTAATACCATTCAAACCTCCCTTAAGTCTGTAACCAACACAGATGAATTCTCTAAGGCTAATCAAAAAATGCTTTAGAATTTTCAAATGATGGAAGACTCTATCTCCATTCTCAAAAAAACTAAATTTGAGAGAGATACTAGAGACTATGAAAGGAATGAGGTTTATACATGGAAAGTTAATAAACCCTGAACCTCAATTTTTAAAAAAACAAGCATTTTGATAAATATAATGGAAATAAAGAGAGATGGAAAATCAGTTTCTACAACCCTAATTTGTCCATTGCCTCCTCAAACTCTTTTGTGTCATCAAATGATTTTTCAGACGACTCTGCAGGCCCTCAAAGGGATTGTTCCTTTCATCATAGGAAAACTGGGCCAATACAATCTAATCCAAAAATGATGCAGAAGGGCAGGCAGAAAACATAGGGGGAAGAAGATATCCACAACGGAACAGGAATCACTACTAACTTGTCCTGTCTGGAATCTCTCCACTATATACTCTCAACTGCACAAATTTCATTGCTATCTAAGGGGTAATGTTTTCTCCTACAAAACAAATCAATATTTTCAGGACTCTATTGGACATTAACAAACTATCTAGGAATCATACTCTGAAATGTCATTTTTTGCAGGATTCTCTTGAAGATTTTTTTTAATTTTCACTTTTTCTCCAATTTAGGACGTACTCCCCTCTCTAACAATGTTTTTTCATTTGCCGAACTACAGCATGTCACAGAACTTTGAAATACAGAGTCAGAATCTATTCAAGCTGATAGCTCTTTGTATGATGTCTTTTCTAAACATAATCCCTTTTTTATATGATCCAATCATGACCCCGAGTATTAGATTCCTTTCAGGAACTTATAGAAAAAGAAATGGGGTCTTGGACTGTAATACCAAAACTCTCAGAGACAATTTCTCTCCCGCAGAGAGATTGTCTCTCACAGAATTAACAGAAAATAAGACTCTACTAATCAGATCAGCTGACAAAAAGGGAGGAATAGTTATCTTAAATGCAACCCTTTACTGCTTAGAAAATATGAAAATTCTGAACGATTACACCTCTTACATTAAACTCAGATCAGATCCTACTGTCCAATTTCAACTAGAACTTTCCAAATTGTTAAAAGAGGGAGTCTGTATGGGCGCGATAGATGTCAAACTCTCTGAATATTTGTATATAGAGCATCCGATCATGCCCATATATTATGCTCTCCCAAAAGTACATAAAGGCGTTCCCCTCCTCTAGGCCGATCATTGCTGGGATAGGAGCATTAGGGGAAAAATTAGGTTAATGGGTTGATCTGTACTTTAAGCCATTAGTGTACTACTAAGAATTATTAGGGGCACCAAAATGCTGATCTCCACATTAGACAAATATCCATGGAACCCTTTGTTTAAATAGCTCAGCTGCAATGTTATCATCTTGTATCCATCTATTTCGCATAATGTTGCCTTGTGTAGTTTAAAACATTTTCCGGCTAAATACAGTACTTATGAAAAGAAGATACAGAATTTTTTATTAACAGCAGTTTCCTTTTTACTGTCGCACAACTATTTTTCCTTTGCAGGTGAATATTTCCTCCAAACCAAGGGAGTTAGCATGGGAGGCAAATTCTCCCCCTCCATTGTTAACTTAGTCATTGCTGTTTTGGAAGAATTTTTATTATTTTCCCATAAAAATGTTTTCCAAGATAGAATCAAATTTTATGGTCGTTACATTGATGACGTCTTTATAATTTGGAAAGGCACAGAATTTGAAGCCAATTAATTCATTTCGTATATGAATGACAACAATTTAAATTTAAAATTCATACATGTTTTGCCAACTTCATATGTTAATTATCTTGATATTACTCTTGTGGGAGGTCATGTTACTAACAGTATTTCTATTTTTCCATACAAAAAGCCAACAGACAGTAATTCTATCCTAGATGCCAGATCATATCATCCACCACATGTGATTCAGAATATTCCTGTTGGTGAACTGACTAAAATTAAAAGGAATTGTTGTTCTGATAACACATTTACTATTGAACAGCAGAAAATAAAAAATAGACTAAAAAATAGGGGATATACAAATCACACTCTGAATACAGCCTCATCTATAGTCAATAAGATAGATAGACAAGAATTGTTATTAGACTGCTCTACAGTGAAAAATAATAAACCTTTTATAACATTTTGAGACAATACAGTCCCCAATATCCAGAAATAATAAATATCATACTGAAATATTTACCAATTCTTAATAAAGATGCTAAACTCTCTAAGGCTTTTAAACAATTGAATATCAGATTTGTAGCAAGGAAATCTCCCACTTTGGGCAACATTCTGTCACCTAGTTTTTTTTTTACAGGTCACTCACCAGTTATCTTCACAACCCACTTAGCTTTCCCCTAAAGGGTTTTTTAAATGCAGACATAAATCATGCAAAGCATGTGGCCATGTGGAAGATTCAGTAATAAACGCAATTTTGTATCCAATGTCACTAACCAACAATTTTCAATTAACAGTTTCATTAACTGCAACACTACAGGGGTGATTTACCTTATTGAATGTACAGAGTGTAACCTCCAATATGTAGGTTGTATTACTACACCACTTAACAAAAGCATTAGAATGCACTTATCTTATGTGGTTAGTTCCACAGCACTCAATATTTCAACCATTTCCAAACATTTTTCTTATAATCATCACAGTAACATAAATGCATTTAAATTTTTTGGGAGAGAGTATTTAAGCCTAAAAGAAGGGGGGAGGGATCTAAAGATAATAAATAAATAAAAAAAATAACAGGGAATCCTTTTGGATCTATACACTTCAAACCAGGGTTCCTTCTGGTATGAATTCCAGACATGATCTGATATTGCAATACAACTGAGTTTTCCAAGTATGTTCATTTATATTAATGATTTTATTTGTTTTGTCAACTGTTTGTACTATTATGTGTTTTTATATGTTTTTTTTCTACTGACACTGGGCTCCATCTATCCTCTTTGTCTGATACTAAAGAGTTCACATTTGCAGGGATCAGGGTTATTAACCTTCTACACCTGTTCTGCACTCAAGAAGGATGTATTATGTATTAGAGCCCTGTTTTCATACCACTCTACACACTATAATTAATTTTCCAGTTTTACTTGATAGCAATGTAGTACCTCTAAAGAATAGTAGTATTTTAAAGCATGAATTGTTTGTGGCCACATGGTAGCTCTAAAGGTGGCTACCATGAACAGGCTTGGCTCTAATCACTCAGTTTACCAGATCTCAGTGGTTGCCCTGGCTTTCACCCTTTAAGCCCTGTATATTGATCTATACTTACAGAGGGGCTCCTGGGCTGGGGCCACTGAGTCGGCTGTTGTTCAGTGGTTCAGGCTGGCAAGAAGAATAGTCAAGTAGCTGGATCAGAACCGGGAGTCACAGGTAGGTACAAAATCATCAGGCAGGAGTAACATCAGTAAACAAACCAAAGTCTATAGGAGCGGTCACAACTAGCGCTGAAAACAGGAAGAAATACAAACTAGGATTTAACACCAAAGCTTTCGGACTGGCTGCTCTTCAGCAGTATGGAAAATGGTACTGGGAAAGTTTTTTTTATTTTCAAATCAAATCTTTGCGGGTATGTGCACACATAGATGAACTCTGTGGATTTTTCCGCACCTGTTTTGAGAAATCCGCAGGTAAAAAGCACTGCGTTTTACCTGCGGATTTACCGCAAATTTTATGTGTTTTTTGTGTGGATTCCACCTGCAGTTTTACACCTGCGGATTCCAATTATGGAGCAGGTGTAAACTGCAGCGGAATCTGCACAAAGAATGAACATGCTGCGGAATAAACAATGCAGCGTTTCCGCATAGTTTTTTCCGCAGCATGTGCACTGCAGATTTTGTTTTCCATAGGTTTACATGGTACTGTAAATTCATAGAAAACAGCTGCGAATCCTCAGCGTCAAAACTGCTGCGGATCTGCAGCAAAATCGGAACGTGTGCACATAGTCTGAATGTTCGAATTCACGTGAATCTGAGAATCTCAGGAAATTCAAATTAAACTCAATACTTCACCGCACGACCTGCTTATCTCTATTCAGCAACCATCTCCCCGATTGTCCTATACATAGGAGCGCTCAGCTGTGTTCAGTGAGAGGGAGTCACTGCTAGACATCTCTGGCATCGGCTTATCTCTTAGAGAGCAAATGAATTGGCAATCCAAAATTGGATATCACAGATACTTCTGTCCCCTGACATCATCTATAGGGGAATAGTCTGGAGAACCCCATGCACTATAGACTGAGCCAAAACCGTCACCATTGAAGGGCTGGACAGACGTTAGTGATAGATATATGAGGGACTTTATTCATAGGGAAATTTCATTAAGCATAGTCCCTGAAGATATTTAGCTTTGATTGCCAGGAACAATTTCACCTTCATGATATCACAGGCTTACTATTATGCGGCTGATTAGATTTATACTGGAGTGTAATGGGTTGTAAATGGAAGTATATGTGTGAGATGGATGGTGGTGATTAAGCACAGTAAATGTTTTGTGAGAATGGTACTGAAGTCTTCCCTGTATATTTCAGATGGCATTCGTTTTTTTTCCTCCCCTTCTTCCAGCTCCAGAGTTACTTTTTGTGGATGACAAACTCCTTTCTTTTCTCCAAACCACTATTTAACAAACATTAGATCATTGTCAGCCAGATGCCAGCCGACAACTGTCTGTCCCCGATGACTCATAACTTGGCACATTTGGATTTGCCAACCATGCCAGCTTATTTCAGTGCAGAGAGGGCAATAAACTGGTGCATGACACTTCTGGTTTAGGATTCCATGTTACTCCCCAGGTAAATGTGAAGGTGACCAAAGTCCCTATTTTTAAAGAGCTCAATATAACTTTTGCAGACTAAACTGGGATTTCCTTTTTCTCTACTCCTACCAATCTAAGAATATTGGTTTAATGGGGTACAGATCTTTCCTGATTACAAATTAGCATATCCATACTTTAGTAAATTAGGCCTCCTTGAACCAGGGCTATATTTGCCACTAGGCACTGGAGGTCCAATGCCTCAGGCAGCAGGCTACGTGGGACACTGCTAACAACTGCTAATAAAAATTAAATTTTAATGGTTTTTTTACAAACCTCTTCCCTGCCTACCACCACATTTACACATGAATGAGGGGAGAGATGGTGGAGGCTGTTGCTCTAAACACTCATCTGAGTCTTCAAAACAAATATACTTATCGCTGATTAGTAGAACATTATCAGTAGGAGCTGCTCCACCAATCAGTGAGTTGGCTGCACACTATCCATCCAGAGCGCACATCAAGTTACTACTGTTGTCTACGTTATTATGTGAATTGCTTTGCTGTTTACAGTAAAGAAATAAAAAGATCGCTGTGACCGAAACTTCTTGCGTTGTAAACTATCTAGTCCAGAAGATGGCTATTCAATTAGCTAATTTACAAACATCGTTGACTTCAAAATAACATTTGGTCACAAAAAATTGAAAAATAAAAAGCCATAAAAACACCAACAAAACCAGTTAGAAAAGCTGCTAAACAATGTAAATTATCCAGCCAAAAGTGCTAGAAATATTTTTAAAAACATCACTACATCTTAAGGGATCAAGCTCTTTGGTAATCAGTAGCGTTCATACAGGCAGGTAATGCGAATGGGTTCAAAACAGGTAAAGTTTATTAAATAAATTTCCAAAGTCCAAACAATACAGCCGATTTCAGGAACAAAAGGTATAATAGAACCAAATAGAATAAAAGCAGTCCATATATAGCACTAGCTCACCTGTTTAGATGTCAGTCCTTCACTTCAGTATATAAGAATAAACGCGTGCACAGCCGTTGGAGAGGTGCCAGAGTAGGTTCCAATGCCATGAATAATAGCAAAAAACTCTGCACTCAGACTTAACCTAATCAGGTAAAGTGATTTAATGGTGACCACGGTAAATAACAGAAGAAACGTTTCGGTCCTATAGCCGGACCTTCATCAGTCGCAATATTTGATCGTGAACTTAAGCTAGTGGACCCGAAAGATTATGGGTTTTCATTAAGGTCATAGATGTAGGTGGACACAGCTAGTGTCTCAGGGGAATAAGTCCAGCGGTATTTCCTTCTGTGGTATAGAGCCTGTGTGTCCTGGTCAGTGGAGGACGCGGTATCCACCGCAAGTCCGTGCGTCACTTTATCTGATTAAGTTAAGTTTGAGTGCCGAGTTTTTTGCTATTAGTCCTTCACTTCAGGTCTTTCACCCTCCACACAGCCCCTTATGAAGCAGTTCAACTGCCATTTTATACCAGTTGTGTCTTCTGGATTGGAGGATGGGAATGACCAGTCCCACCCAGGTCTTCCAGTCATTCATAAAACCCGGAATCGAAATCCGGGTACATTAAAAACCCTCTCAGCACTATCTATTATGGTGCCTTCTCTCTGGGTTTCCATCACCAAGCCAAGGCTAGGCACCTCAGAGACACATACACTCCACCCAGAACCTGTCTGGCAGCGACCTTGCAACCTGTATATGATTTGTGGCTGGTACAAAGCTTAGGGCCAATGAAGTGAGTGTCAGTAATCTGCTATACTATACAGTGCCTTGAGAAGTATTCGCCCCACCTGGAACTTTTCAACCTTTTCCCGCATATCATGCTTCAAACATAAAGATACCAAATGTAAATTTTTGGTGAAGAATCAACAAGTGGAACACAATTGTGAAGTTGAACAAAATTTATTGGTTATTTTAATTTTTTGTGGAAATTCAAAAACTGAAAAGTGGGGCGCGCAATATTATTTGGCTCTTTACTTTCAGTGTAGAAAACTCACTCCAGAAGTTCATTGTGGATCTCTGAATGATCCAATGTTGTCCTTATTGCCTAATGATGATAAATATAATCCACCTGTGTGTAATCAAGTCTCCGTATAAATGCACCTGCTCTTTTAGTCTCAGGGTTCTGTTTGAAGCACAAAGAGCATCATGAAGACCAAGGAACACAACAGGCAGGTCCGTCATACTGTTGTGGAGAAGTTTAAAGCTGGATTTGGATACAAAATGATTTCCAAAACTTTAAACATCCCAAGGAGTACTGTGCAAGCGATCATATTGAAATAAAAGGAGTATCATACCACTGCAAATCTACCAAGACCCTGCCGTCCCTCAAAACTTTCATCTCAAACAAGGAGAAGACTGATCAGAGATGCAGCCAAGAGGCCCATGATCACTCTGGATGAATTGCAGAGATCTACAGCTGAGGTTGGACAGTCTGTCCATAGGACAACAATCAGTCGTACACTGCACAAATCTGGCCTTTATGGAAGAGTGGCAAGAAGAAAGCCAGTTCTCAAAGATATTCATAAAAAGTGTGGCTTAAAGTTTGCAACAAAGCACCTGGGAGACACACCAAACATGTGGAAGAAAGTGCTCTGATCAGATAAAACCAAAATCAAACTTTGGCAACAATGCCAAACGATATGTTTGGCGTAAAGGCAACACAGCTCATCACCCTGAACACACCATCCCCACTGTCAAACATGGTGGTGGCAGCATCATGGGCCTGCTTTTCTTCAGCGGGGACAGGGAAGATGGTTAAAATTGATAGAAAGATGGATGGAGCCAAACACAGGACCATTCTTGAAGAAAACCTGTTGGAGTCTGCAAAAGACCTGAGACTGGGACAGAGATTTGTCTTCCAACAAGACAATGATCCAAAACATAAAGCAAAATCTACAATGGAATGGTTCACAAATAAATGTATCCAGGTGTTAGAATGGCCAAGTCAAAGTCCAGACCTCAATCCAATCAAGAATCTGTGGAAAAAGCTGAAAACTGCTGTTCACAAATGATCTCCATCAAACCTCACAGAGCTCGAGCTGTTTGCCAAGGAAGAATGGGCAAGAATTTCAGTCTCTCGATTTACAAAACTGATAGAGACAGACATATCCCAAGTGACTTGCAGCTGTAATCGCAGCAAAAGGTGGCGCAACAAAGTATTAAAGGGCCACTGTCACCCCCTCCAGCCATTATAAACTAAAAGAGCCACCTTGTGCAGCAGTAATGCTGCAGTCTAACAAGAAGAACAGCGCGCAGGGGGCGGCGACCATCGCCCCAGAAGAGATGAGTGACGGCAGTTGGGCGCTTCACAGAGGAGGCTTCAGACCTGCCTCCAGGTACAAAGACAGGTATTTAGGGAAAATTATAAAACGCTTTATTGAGGGAATAACAGAAGCAAAAACTAAAAGAGCCACCTTGTTAGACTGCAGCATTACTGCTGCACAAGCTGGCTCTTTTAGTTTATAACGGCTGGAGGGGGTGACAGTGGCCCTTTAAGTTAAAGGGCCGAATAATATTGCATGCCCCACTTTTCAGTTTTTGAATTTCCACAAAATTTTAAAATAACCAATAAATTTTGTTCAACTTCACAATTTTGTGCCACTTGTTGTTGATTCTTCACCAAAAATATACATTTGGTATCTTTATGTTTGAAGCATGATATGTGGGAAAAGGTTGAAAAGTTCCAGGGGCCGAATACTTTCGCAAGGCACTGTATATAAGGGCTGACTCACTCAAGCTTATAACACAGCCAAGTGCTATCCAATGTTTTATTGGATAGACTTGGACCATTTTTATACTAAGGGGCATGGCATAGCTATGATTTTTTCCCATACTGATTCGACTTGCTGCAAGTGAAATGGTGAAGATGGAGAAATTAAGTTCTCTTTCTTCTCCACACTTGTGATGCAATTCTCTCATATGAGAGAATCGGATCGTAGTAAGATGACACTCGCCTCAAACTCTGACTGCAGCCTAACAAGTGGACAAGCATAACACAGCTTTTGAAAGAATCCTGCACAACCCGTTAAAGTGCAGCATTTATAAAAAGTTCTTTATAATATTATGAACTAAGCAAAATATTATAAATAATCTGAATAGTCCTCTTATTTTCTAATTTAGTTGGATTTCCATCTAGAAGGGCGCAGTTTGGGATTATAATTCAGAAAATTATTTGATGCTGTGCACTGTCATGTTTAATTAATTTCATAATTTAGTTAAATATCTGTGTTGAAGTAATATTGCACATAACCAAATCCGCTGCTTACAGACTTGCCAGTTGGAATCACGACCCTTTAATATGCAGCTGCTGTTGCATGATTTTTTTTGTTGAATTAATGAGAACCATTATACTTGTCCATTGTTCCAATTTGAAAAGATTCCAGAGGTAGGATTTTGCAATTTCAAACCAAAAGTAGAAGAGTGTCTTTTACTAAATTATTTGTTTTTGACTAGCATATTCTGTTTATTTTTACGTGGTGATGGAGATAGATATGATTATGTAAAAATAGATATTTATATTCCCAAGTGTGTGTAGGAGGAATGGAATAGGAAATCTGTAATAACCTGCCAAAATGCGAATAGAATATTCAAGGGCACTTTAAATTATATGTCAAGCAGTATTCATACCAGGGGTTATACATATAATGCTATAACAAGAGATGTAGGATGGGCACAATACCACTCTGTGACACAACCATTCAGGAACCTCACACGTAACATGGTACAGGGCCTTTCTTTAATGGTATTGAGAGAATGTTTATGCTGAAAATACACATCTCTGGCAGTAAAGCACATAGAAAAATGTGAAAACAAACAGATATATATATATTTATTTATTTCAGAATAAGACTAAATAACACCCATAACTCTCAATCTTAAGCGCCTATGGCAGATCTACTGGACATGCTATAAATGTGTAACAGCTGCAAATGCCACCTCTATGGGCCTCATCTAGAGAAGTGTGTACAGTTACCCTAGTGTCCACTTTTTCCACGACACACTCCATTGTGTGTATTACAGAGGTGGCAGAGCTGTTTGCTCATCTTTTCCTTGGAATATACAACAGCTGCAGGCTTATACTGAGGACTATTTTAAGTGGACAACAGATAGCACTGTGATATTGGAGCGCCCGCTAGAATCCTAGGGTACTCGGTCCCGGGTCCAGTGTTCATTAAAGGGGTAGTCATGGTGGCAGCGACCTGGTCTGTGGCCCTGGGCATCCAAGTTAAAGGGAAAGTCTGTAAAGGGGTTATTGTGAATAAAGAATAAAGTTTGTTCATGACGCCACGTGTGGTATTGGGTCATGGATGACCGATGCTGCTTAAAGGGGTCTACTGGGATGATGTTATTGAAGCAGGGATGGTATGGCTTCTCACATGTGAAGCTTAGTCCCCAGGGCTCCGGGTGTAGTAGGCAAAAATGGTAGACAGTGTGTTGCCAGAAAGAATTAGAGGACACAAGGTTGCAGTCTCTTTACCTTTACTGGTATTATGCAGCCACAGTCCAGGGTATGGATCACAGGTGATAGTGAGGTCCAGCCAGCTTGGAAGCGATTCGGAATCCCCTTAGCCAGGTGGGGTTGGAATTAGCCAGGTGAGGTTGGAAGCCTTCCTTACTGCGCTGTGTTGTAGTCCCTTGCTGCCTAAGGCTTCACACAAGGCCCTCACTTTCTCTCTGTCCCTTTTAGTAGGACAATATCCATAAGGCAGGCAATTCGAGACTTTTTACAGGAGTCCCTACTTGCGGCGACTCCGGTCCCTATTTGCTGCTGTGCCTTCGGATGTAATGGTGGACAGGCGACTTGAAATCTCCTGCCCGCTGGTTTCTGCTGTGGGACATACAGTTACCCCCACTTATTCAGCCCTTCAGTGTGGAGGGAGCTCAGTCGCAGGTCCCCTCCAGCTCTTCACTTCTCCTGTGCTCCTTCTCCCCTCACAGTCCCTCACAGACCACTCTGTCTCTCTCTTTTCCCTTTCCAGGAACTGCAGAACCACGTGTCTGCACGGCCCCAGCTTTCCACTCCTCACTCCTCTCTCTCAGACTC
Organism: Ranitomeya variabilis; assembly: GCF_051348905.1. NCBI lineage: Eukaryota > Metazoa > Chordata > Amphibia > Anura > Dendrobatidae > Ranitomeya > Ranitomeya variabilis. Next base: position 135,745,678 of record NC_135235.1, on the reverse strand, counting down.
CCTCTCACAGACTAACTAACTCCTCCCCAGCCAGAATATATATAGGGAAGCTCCAGTGAAACCGGGTCTAGAGCTCCCCCTTCTGGCCTGGAGTCAGAACAGTGTTGAGGAAGGCAATACCACTTGAGGACGGCAATACCACTCCCCTTGAGGAAGGCAATACCACTGTGACAACCAAACTCCTGGTGTGTCACAATATCTGTGACCAACTGTTCATATATGTGTAGTTCCTTTAGACTGTACTATTCAATTTCTTAGGTTGCTGTATGTCTTAAATAAACTAGTTCATTTTCTACAATGTCTGAAAGCTGAATATTCTGCTGAAAGTTGAAATTTCCAACAGAATTTAATACAAATGTTGTGCAGAAGCCATAAATCCTTACATTGGTAATACCACTTAACCCCTCTACCCCCGAAGGTGTTTTGCACGTTAATGACCAGGCCAATTTTCACCACTGACCACTGTCAATTTATGAGGTAATAACTCGTGAACACTTCAACTGATCCAGTGATTTTTACATGACATATTGTACTTAATGATAGTGGTAACATTTCTTCAGTATGATTTGCGTTTATTTGTGAAAAAATGGAAATCTGGAGAAAATGTTGAAAATTTCGCAATTTTCCAACTTTGAATTTTCATGCCCTTAAATCACCGAAATAAGTCACACAAAATACTAAATCATTAAGTCCACTGGGAGACCCCATGAAGTGCCAGAAATGCATAAAACTACATAAGTGACCTCATTTTACAAACTACACCTCTCAATAAATTCATCTATGGGTGCATTGATCATATTGCCACTGCGTGTGTGCCACAGAATTTTATACCATTGGGCTTGGATGCAAAAAAAACCCTACATTTCTATCACCAAAATTTTGTTTTAGCCCCAGATTTTCCATTTTCACACAAGAATTAGTATAAATGGCACCAAAATTTGTCCCACAATTTCTACTGAATAGGCAATACCCCATATGTGACTGTACAGTGCTACTTATACAGAGAGACTCGGGAGGAAGGGGGCGCTATTTGCCTCAATGAGCGCAGATTTTCCTAGAACAGTTTGTAGACTTCATATACAGAGACCCTAATTGCTACAAGAGCAGAATCCCCCTCAAGTCACCCCATTTTGTAATCTATATCCCTTGGGGAAGATATCTACACGTGTAGTGACAATTTTGACTCCATGGGTTTTTTCCAGAAACAAGCAGCAATGAATGTTGCTGAGAGAAAATCACAAACTGCCGCTGTAGTGACCAGTACGCTGTAGTGACAAGTACATTGCAGTCACACTAGTGGCATCTTTTGCTTTATTTTATTACTACTATTGTTTTTTTTTTATTCTAATGAAATAAAATATGCTATTTTTAATAATTTTGCTGAAGTGGTTACTTTTGTATGCCCTTTCACCCCATATGTGGATTGATTAGAGGCAATACATGTTGATTTGCATTATTACTTATAGTACCACAATACTTGGACACCCTTGTTTGATTTACTATAATAGTTTTGTCTCAATGAGCACTTAGTAACAGTGACTAAAGATGATCCTAGGGCAAAATAAACGTAATATGTAGGAAAAATCCTTTCACTCATCTTACCACTCCTTGTTACATCTTCTGATCCCTGACACTAGAATTTTAATTTCTGGTCTTCTCACACTGAGCTGAGACTTCAGTCTCTTATGAGGCCAGGAACGGTTCTGCGCAAGTGCACGCAAGATTATAATGTCATGATGTCACAACGTGCACTGTGACCTTGCTCGTGCATGCACAGAACCATCTGGAGTCTCATCACAGCCGGAAGTCCAGGTTCAGTGTGAGAGGCCTGGGTATTTCAGCACTTGCAGGAGGGATTAGAAGTTCAGAATAAGACTGGATGGATGACGGTAAATAGTTGAGAGGCTTGAGAGGTGAGTGGTGAAATGAGTCCTTTGCAGCACAGAAACATTTTTGCTCAATCGACGCAGAATTGTATTAAAACAAATCCACATTAAAGAAAATATAGATTTTTGTAAAATATGAGTACAATTCAATTCCACTTTAATGTATTTGCTCATCTCTAACAGCCACCCATGTGGACAAGCTGATGTCACGATTCGACTGGCGACAACTTTGGGGCAACTTTCCTGGCCCTAACACTAGGGGGCGCCCTAGCCTACCCTGTTCCCTGGGATCCTTCAGATGGCGAAGACGCTGGGGCCTCCGCCCTTGCACTATCTCCTACATTAGCTCTTCATCTGTCCCCTTTCCCCACCCAGGGAAGAGGGGCACTACTGTGCACCGCAGTACACCAACCGGACCAGACAGGGTAACAAAGACAAGGGTTAACTGAAAACTACACACACACAAAATATATACTCACAAAAAACAGTATTCACCAGGATGTGTAGGGAGGGGGAAGAAAGCAAAACATGGAAGGATGAGGAATTACCAAGCATACAAACTCGGCAACAGTCGCTAATAAATTCCTCCAGCCCTCCTTCACAAAAACCAACTTCTCATGTCTCAACTCCTATGTCTTGCAGCATTGGCTAATTCAGACAAGGACTTGGTAATAGAGCCCAGATTTTATAGGGAAAAGGAGTGACTAACCGAGCACAACTGAATGCAGGTATTTCCAATGTGGCCAATTAACCCCTGTTCGGCTGAAAGAAGTAAACACATTTAATACACTGGAGAAGCGCTTCTTCTCAGTGGTGCAGTAGGAGCCACCAGACGCAGCGATCTTCTAGCTCTGCTCTGTTGCGGTAACCCAGTGACAGCTGATATGTCTTAGTGAACAGTGAAGGAGCTCTAGTTTCATTCTGCTGATAGTAGTGTTGTAGTCAAGACTGTCAAAGTATGACATCAAATATTTTCAGCCTGTTGTAAGATCGAAACAGAAATTTCAGAAATCCCCTTTAACTTTATTGTAATGTAATATTTCATTATGACTAGTGTTGAGCATTCCGATACCCCAAGTATCGGGTATCGGACGATATTTGCGGTATCGGAATTCCGATACCGAGTTCCGATATTTTCAGTATATTGGATACCGGAATCGGAAGTTCCCATAATTCAGAGACAGAATTCAGCCAATGAGGAATGCTTAGAAGTGTGGGCACATCCTGTTCTGCATGGTAGGCATGTAAGTACTGGCATGGCTGTGATTGGCTGCTGAAATGATGTCATGATGAACGCTAAAAGTCGCCGCCGCCATTTTGGGCTCACTCTGCTGTGAATTCAGTTAGGGACAGGACGCTGTGTTCTGACTGAGGGCCAGTTTAGAGTTAGCGATTTGCTTCATTGTGCTTTACCCAGGCTAATTTAGCAACCGCTGTGTGAGAACCTTGCTTTTGCCTTGCAGCGATGTTCACAGCTGTCTGCAAGGTCTCTGTGTGTGTGAGTGCAGCTCACTCTGTAGTCTGTCCGCAGCCACAGCCAGTTGTAGTTAGCTCAGGGTGCGTCACTGCCTCATACTGTTCAATCCATTGTCCTTTTTTGCAATTAGTGCAGCTTGCTGCACATTTTTTCAAATATTTCCTATTAGTGGCTTTCCATCCGTATCCAGCTAGATTGTGGAAAAACACTATATAGGATTACGTAGAGGAGCTTTTTTTGGCCTTGCAGCGCCGTTTACGGCTGTCTGCACGGTCTCTGTGTGAGTGCACATCGCTCTGTAGTCTGTCCGCAGCCACAGCCGGTTGTAGTCAGCTCAGGGTGCATCACTGCCTCATACCGTTCCATTGTCCTTTTTTGCAATTAGTGCAGCCTGCTGCACATTTTTCCAAATATTTCCTATTAGTGGCTTTCCATCCGTATCCAGCTAGATTGTGGAAAAACACTATATAGGATTACGTAGAGGAGCTTTTTTTGGCCTTGAAGCGCCGTTTATGGCTGTCTGCATGGTCTCTGTGTGAGTGCACATCGCTCTGTAGTCTGTCCACAGCCACAGCTGGTTGTACTCAGCTCAGGGTGCGTCACTGCCTCATACCGTTCCATTGTCCTTCTTTGCAATTAGTGCAGCCTGCTGCACATTTTTTCAAATTTATTCTATTAGTGGCTTTCCATCCGGATCCTGCTAGATTGTGGAAAAACACTATATAGGATTACATAGAGGAGCTGTTTTTGGCCTTGCAGCGCCATTTATGGCTGTCTGCATGGTCTGTGTGTGAGTGCAGCTCGCTCTGTAGTCTGTTCTGCCACCACAGCCGGTTGTAGTCAGCTCAGGGTGTGTCACTGCCTCATACCGTTCCATTGTCCTTTTTTGCAATTAGTGCAGTCTGCTGCAGAATTTTTTCAAATTTATCCTATTAGTGGCTTTCCATCCGTATCCTGCTAGATTTTGGAAAAACACTATATAGGATTACGTAGAGGAGCATTTTTTGGCCTTGCAGCGCCGTTTACGACTGTCTGAAATGTCTGTGTGTGAGTGCAGCTCGCTCTGTAGTCTGTTCTGTGGAAAAAACAAAAAGTTTATAAAGTTCACCAAACACTCCACTTTAGAGTTGTGTAGGCCACATTAGCTCATATTAAAGACAAGTCCACACTTGATTAAATTAGTGTTCCTTATAACTGTTAGCAGCTGTTCAGGAATAGGCACACTATGCCCTTAGTACTTTTCTGCCTATCTTTATCAGTCTACCAAGATGAAGAAGGCAGGGAGTAAGGCACGTGGGCGTGGGCGTGGAGCAAGGAGAGGATGTGGGGATTGTGTGCCTGCTGCGGGCACCAGTGAATCATCATCCCCCAGTTTTAGCAGGGAACAGTTCTTCATGCGCAGCTTTGTAGGAGCTCGCCGTGCCCCGCTGCTGCGGGACGAACAAATTGAAGCCGTTGTCAGATGGATGGCAGCTAACGCATTGACTTCAGTTAGTGCCACATTCTCTCAGGCACAGAGCACTGAAGAGCACCCATCTGTCTCTTCACCACCTGCCAAATTGCCCAGGCAGTCAGAGAGCCCAGGACAGGAGCCATCTCTACTTCTGTTCTCTGAATCTCTTGGCTTGGAAAGAGGGGGCCAGCCAAGCAGCATTGGAGAAATGGAAGAAGAGGCAGTATGCAGTGATGCCCAACAGCTTTGTCCCTCTGACTCTGAAGAGACGGGTGGCCCAGTGCCTCCGGTCAGCACACCTCAGTACGCATCTGATGATGAGACTCAGGTGCCACTTTCAGGTGCATACTGTGCTGCCGAGACTACACAGGAGAAGCAGTTGGTGGAAGAGGGTAGTGTAGATGATGAGATCCTTGACCCATCATGGCGTGAGGTACAGGAAGGTGGTGGGAGCAGCTCTGAGGAAGAGATTCCTCGAACGGCCCAAAGAGGGAGAGGGAGGGGGAAGACTGCGGAGCCTGTAGCCTCCACTTCAGCACCCATTAGGAGCATGCCAAAAGCCAAAACGGGCGCTCCCAAGACTTGCAGTGCTTGGTCCTTTTTTGACAAAGTTGCAGATGACATTTGCTTTGTCAAATGCAAGGTGTGTCATCAGAAAGTCAAAAGAGGGAAAAATGTCAGCAACCTCAATACCACAAATATGTGGAAACATGTGCGGACCAAGCACGCGGTGGAGTTACAAAAACACACTGAAGACCTAGGCCAACCTACAGCGGCACCTACCACCTCTTCAGCTTGTGTTGTTGCCTCTTCCTCCAGCTCACACACAGCTGGTTCGGCTTCCTCACAGGATCGCCATGGAAGAACCTCTGGCACTGTTGTCCACAGACCCAGTTTAATTCCACCCACAGCACCACATTCCCAGTCATCCTCACACTCCCAACCCAGTCTACAGCCATTGGTAGCACAGGCATGGGAGAAAATGCAGCCATTCTCGGCAAACCACCCCCGAGCACAGGCTCTGAATGCTGGCATTGCAAAACTACTGTCCCTTGAAATGCTGTCATTCAGGTTGGTGGAGACTGACAGCTTCTGTAACTTGATGGCATTGGCAGTCCCACAATACAATGTGCCCAGCTGCTTTTATTTCAGCAGGCAAGCCGTCCCTGCCCTGCACAAGCATGTGGAGGGACACATAAAACACGTGCTACTGAACGCCGTCAGTAGCAAGGTCCACCTCACCACCGATGCGTGGACCAGTCACCATGGACAGGGGCGATACCTTTCCCTCACTGCCCATTAGGTTAATGTTGTTGAGCCAGGTACAGATCGTGCGAGTGGCGCAGGATGTGTTCTGCCAACTCCAAGGATTGCAGGAATCCAGTCTGTACGCATTGACTCCTCCTCATACACAAGTTCCTCAGAATCATCGCCTCAGGAGTTGTCACAGTCTACCTCCACATGGACCCATGAACGTTTACCTGTTACAACCGATATGAGCACAGCTGTGGCCAAACGTCAACAGGTCGTCTTGAAATTAATTTCTTTGGGGAATCGAAGCCACACAGCGCAGGAGCTCTGGAATGCCATCAAGCAGGAGAGCAACGTGTGGTCTGTGCCAGCAAATCTCCAGCCAGGCATGGTAGTGTGTGACAATGGCCGAAATCTGGTGGCAGCTCTGGGCCTAGGCAACCTCACTCACATCCCATGTCAGGCACATGTGCTCAACTTGGTCGTGCAGAGTTTTTTGAGGGACTATCCGGATCTTCATGCACTGCTGCACAAGGTCTGCCTAGAGTGTGCTCACTTGCGGCGTTCCAGCATGGCAAGATCGCGCATTGCAGCTCTGCAGTGCCAATTCCGCCTTCCGGAACATTGCATCATATGTGACCTACCCACCAGGTGGAATTACACGTTACATATGTTGGAGCAGTTGTGTGAGCAGCAGCAAGCAGTAATGGAGTACCAGCTGTATCAGGCGCAAAGAAGTCGCACTGCGCGCCGTTCAGACTTCACAACCACAGAGCGGGCCACTATGAAGGACGTCTGCCAGGTTTTGCGTTCCTTCGATGATTCCACACGGATGGCGAGTGCAGATGATGTACTAGTCAGCATGACTGTCCCCCTTATCTGCCTGCTTCAACAAACACTGCCAGTGCTAAGGGATGATGTTGTGGAAGAGGTGGAGGATGAGGAGTCACCAATCCCATCAGCTTCTGGACAGTCAGCACTACGTGGTTCCTCACAAAGGCCTAGGCAGGGGTCACTTTGTGAGGAGGATGAGGAGGAGTCAATGGAGGAGGAAGACATCTGTTATGAACTATACTTTTTGGCTCCCTCTTGTGGTCACTAGCGGTATGGCTCTTGGATACTCTTTCCCCAGGTTGGTAGTCACCTGGTTCGTTAAGACTCTGGGTGTTTCTATTTAAACTTCCTGGAGTCTTAGTCCATTGCCTGGCATCCATGTAATCAGTCCTTGTCTGGTTGCTCTTGTCTACTGGTCCTGATTTTTGCAACATAAGCTAAGTCCTGCTTTCTTGTTTTTTTTGTTATTTGTATTATTCTGTTTTTTGTCCAGCTTGTTCATAATGTGATTCCTGATTTTGCTGGAAGCTCTAAGGGGGCTGATATTCTCCCCCCATACCGTTAGTCGGTATGGGGGTTCTTGGATATTCAGCGTGGATATTTTTGTAGGGTTTTTCGCTGACCACATAAGTCCGCTTTCTATATTTCTGCTATTATTTAGTGGGCCTCTCTTTGCTGAATCTAGTTCATACTTACGTTTGTCCTTTCCTCTTACCTCACCGTTATTATTTGTTGGGGGCCTGTATCTACTTTGGGGTACCTTTCTCTGGAGGCAAGTGAGGTCTGTATTTTCTCTGAAAGGGTTAGTTAGATCTCCGGCTGGCGCGAGACGTCTAGAACCAACGTAGGTACGTTCCCCAGCTGCTATTAGTTGTGGGCTAGGATCAGGTATGTGGTCAGCTCAGTTACCACCTCCCTAAGAGCTAGTTTTTATGTTTGCAGACTTTGCTGAAGACCCTGAGATCCTCTGCCATTAGGATCACAACTAGTGTTGAGCGATACCGTCCGATACTTGAAAGTATCGGTATCGGAAAGTATCGGCCGATACCGGCAAAGTATCGGATCCAATCCGATACCGATACCCGATACCAATACAAGTCAATGGGACTCAAGTATCGGACGGTATTCCTGATGGTTCTCAGGGTCTGAAGGAGAGGAAACTCTCCTTCAGGCCCTGGGATCCATATTAATGTGTAAAAGAAAGAATTAAAATAAAAAATATTGCTATACTCACCTCTCCGACGCAGCCTGAACCTCAGCGAGGGAACCGGCAGCGTTGTTTGCTTAAAATTCGCGCTTTTCTTTCCTTACGTGAAGTCCCGGCTTGTGATTGGTCGCGTGCCGCCCATGTGGCGGCGACGCAACCAATCACAGCAAGCCGTGACGTAATTTCAGGTCATTCAGTATTTTAAAATTACGCTCCGGCTTTGTGATTGGTTGCGTCGCAGTCACATGGGCGACGCAACCAATCACAGCATGCCGTGACGTAATTTCAGGTCCTTAAGGATTTTAAAATTACGTCCCGGCTTTGTGATTGGTTGCGTCGCAGTCACATGGGCGACGCAACCAATCACAAGCCGTGACGTCACGGGAGGCTGGACATTCGCGCATTTTAAAATGCGCGCGTGTCCAGCCTCCCGTGACGTCCCAGCTTGTGATTGGTTGCGGCGCGGTCAACCAATCACAAGCCGGGAGGCTGGACACGCGCGCATTTTAAAATGCGCGCGTGTCCAGCCTCCCGTGACATCACGGCTTGTGATTGGTTGCGTCACCCATGTGACTGCGACGCAACCAATCACAAAGCCGGGACGTAATTTTAAAATCCTTAAGGACCTGAAATTACGTCACGGCTTGCTGTGATTGGTTGCGTCGCCCATGTGACTTCGACGCAACCAATCACAAAGCCGGAGCGTAATTTTAAAATACTGAATGACCTGAAATTACGTCACGGCTTGCTGTGATTGGTTGCGTCGCCGCCACATGGGCGGCACGCGACCAATCACAAGCCGGGACTTCACGTAAGGAAAGAAAAGCGCGAATTTTAAACAAAGAACGCTGCCGCTTCCCTCGGTAAGGTGCAGGCTGTGTCGGAGAGGTGAGTATAGCAATATTTTTTATTTTAATTCTCTCTTTTACACATTTTTACATTAATGTTGTTTTGATACCGATACCCGATACCACAAAAGTATCGGATCTCGGCATCGGAATTCCGATACCCGCAAGTATCGGCCGATACCCGATACTTGCGGTATCGGAATGCTCAACACTAATCACAACAGCATGCCAGGCCAGTGAATAGTTAATGCATTGCAGAAGTGGGATTAAAAGAAAAGAAGTTCTGAGTTTTTTTTTCTTCCTTCCCCTTTATCTCTGAATGGCTTGAAACGCTGCTGCAGACATGAATGTGCAAACTCTGATTACTAGTGTGGATCAGCTTGCTGCTCGTGTGCAGGGCATTCAGGATTTTGTTACTAGCAGTCCTATGTCAGAACCTAAGATTCCTATTCCTGAGCTGTTCTCTGGAGATCGATTTAAATTTAGGAATTTTAGGAATAATTGTAAATTGTTTCTATCTTTGAGACCTCGTTCGTCTGGAGACTCAGCTCAGCAAGTTAAAATTGTTATCTCCTTCTTGCGGGGCGACCCTCAGGATTGGGCTTTCTCATTGGCGCCAGGAGATCCGACATTGGCGAATATTGATGCGTTTTTTCTGGCACTCGGATTGCTTTATGAGGAGCCCAATCTTGAAATTCAGGCAGAGAAGGCTTTGCTGGCTATTTCTCAGGGCCAGGATGAAGCCGAAGTGTATTGCCAAAAATGTCGGAAATGGTCCGTGCTTACTCAGTGGAATGAGTGTGCTCTGGCTGCAAATTTCAGAAGTGGCCTTTCTGAAACCATTAAGAATGTGATGGTGGGCTTTCCCATTCCTACAAGTCTGAATGATTCTATGACGCTGGCCATTCAGATTGATCGGCGTTTGCGGGAGCGCAAATCCGCTAATCCTTTGGCGGTGTTGTCTGAACAGCCGCCTGATTTAATGCAATGTGATAGAATTCAGACTAGAACTGAACGGCAAAATCATAGACGTCAGAATGGGTTGTGTTTTTACTGTGGTGATGCTACACATGTTATATCAGCATGCTCTATACGTCTAACAAAGTTTGTTAGTCCTGTCGCCGTTGGTAACTTGCAGCCTAAATTTATTTTGTCTGTGACTTTAATTTGCTCATTGTCTTCCTACCCTGTTATGGCGTTTGTGGATTCAGGCGCTGCCCTGAGTCTTATGGACCTGTCGTTTGCCAGGCGCTGTGGTTTTGTCCTGGAGCCTTTGGAAAATCCTATTCCTCTTAGAGGAATTGATGCTACGCCATTGGCGGAGAATAAACCGCAGTATTGGACACAAGTGACCATGTGCATGACTCCTGAACATCGGGAGGTGATTCGTTTTCTTGTTCTGCATAAGATGCATGATTTGGTCGTTTTGGGTCTGCCATGGTTACAGGCTCATAATCCTGTTCTGGATTGGAGAGCTATGTCTGTGTCAAGTTGGGGTTGTCAGGGAATTCATTGCGATTCCCCGTCGGTGTCTATTGCTTCCTCCACTCCTTCAGAAGTTCCTGAGTATTTGCTTGACTATCAGGAGGTGTTCAGTGAGTCCAGGTCCAGTGTTCTTCCTCCTCATAGGGACTGTGACTGCGCTATAGATTTGATTCCTGGTAGTAAGTTTCCTAAGGGACGATTATTTAATCTGTCGGTACCTGAGCATGCCGCGATGCGTTCTTATATAAAGGAGTCTTTGGAGAAAGGACATATTCGTCCATCCTCTTCCCCTCTTGGTGCGGGATTCTTTTTTGTGGCCAAGAAAGACGGATCTTTGAGACCTTGTATAGACTATCGGCTTCTGAATAAAATCACGGTTAAATTTCAATACCCTCTGCCACTATTGTCGGACTTGTTTGCTCGGATTAAGGGTGCCTGTTGGTTCACCAAGATAGATCTTCGTGGTGCGTACAACCTTGTGCGCATTAGGCAGGGAGATGAATGGAAAACTGCATTTAATACGCCCGAAGGTCATTTTGAGTACTTGGTGATGCCTTTTGGGCTCTCTAATGCTCCTTCAGTGTTTCAATCCTTTATGCATGACATCTTCCGGAAGTATCTAGATAAATTTGTGATTGTTTATCTGGATGACATTTTACTTTTTTCTGATGATTGGGATTCTCATTTAAAGCAGGTCAGGATGGTGTTTCAGGTTTTGCGTGATAATGCTTTGTTTGTGAAGGGCTCAAAGTGTCTCTTTGGAGTGCAGAAGGTTTCTTTTTTGGGTTTTATTTTTTCCCCTTCTGCTGTGGAGATGGACCCAGTCAAGGTCCGAGCTATTCATGATTGGACTCAACCCACGTCTGTTAAGAGTCTTCAGAAGTTTTTGGGTTTTGCTAATTTCTACTCTCGTTTTATTGCTAACTTTTCTAGCGTTGTTAAACCTCTGACGGATATGACCAAGAAAGGTTCTGATGTCGCTAATTGGGCTCCTGCGGCCATTGAGGCCTTCCGGGAGCTGAAACGCCAGTTTACTTCGGCGCCTGTTTTGTGCCGGCCTGATGTCTCACTTCCCTTTCAGGTTGAAGTGGATGCTTCTGAGATCGGTGCAGGAGCTGTTTTGTCGCAGAGAGGCTCTGGTTGCTCTGTGATGAAACCATGTGCTTTCTTTTCCAGGAAGTTTTCGCCGGCTGAGCGGAACTATGATGTTGGTAATCGGGAGTTGTTGGCCATGAAGTGGGCATTTGAGGAGTGGCGTCATTGGCTCGAGGGAGCTAAGCATCGTGTGGTGGTCTTGACTGATCACAAAAATCTGATGTACCTCGAGTCTGCTAAACGCCTGAATCCTAGACAGGCTCGTTGGTCATTGTTTTTCTCCCGTTTTGACTTTGTGGTCTCATACCTGCCTGGTTCGAAAAATGTGAAGGCTGATGCTCTGTCTAGGAGCTTTGTGCCTGACTCTCCTGGAGTCTCAGAGCCGGCTGGTATTCTTAAAGAGGGAGTGATTTTGTCGGCCATTTCTCCTGATTTGCGACGTGTGTTGCAGAGATTTCAGGCTGGTAGACCTGACTCTTGTCCACCTGATAGACTGTTTGTTCCTGATAAATGGACCAGCAGAGTTATTTCCGAGGTTCATTCCTCGGTGTTGGCAGGGCATCCTGGGATTTTTGGTACCAGAGATTTGGTGGCTAGGTCCTTTTGGTGGCCTTCCTTGTCACGGGATGTGCGTTCTTTCGTGCAGTCCTGTGGGACTTGTGCTCGGGCTAAGCCTTGCTGTTCTCGTGCCAGCGGGTTGCTTTTGCCCTTGCTCGTCCCGAAGAGGCCTTGGACACACATTTCCATGGATTTCATTTCAGATCTTCCGGTGTCTCAGGGAATGTCTGTCATCTGGGTGGTGTGTGATCGTTTTTCCAAGATGGTCCATTTGGTGCCCTTGCCTAAGTTGCCGTCCTCTTCCGATCTGGTTCCTTTGTTTTTTCAGAATGTGGTTCGTTTACATGGCATTCCTGAGAATATCGTGTCTGACAGAGGATCCCAGTTTGTGTCCAGATTCTGGCGATCTTTTTGTGCTAAGATGGGCATTGATCTGTCGTTCTCGTCTGCCTTTCATCCTCAGACTAATGGCCAAACGGAGCGAACTAATCAGACGCTGGAGGCTTATTTGAGATGTTTTGTTTCTGCGGATCAGGATGATTGGGTGACCTTCTTGCCATTGGCTGAGTTTGCCCTCAATAATCGGGCTAGTTCCGCTACTTTGGTTTCGCCATTTTTCTGCAACTCTGGTTTTCATCCTCGTTTCTCCTCGGGTCATGTTGAGCCTTCTGACTGTCCTGGGGTGGATTCCGTGGTTGATAGGTTGCAGCGGACTTGGAATCATGTGGTGGACAACTTGAAGTTGTCACAGGAGAAGGCTCAGCGTTTTGCCAACCGCCGCCACGGTGTGGGTCCCCGACTTCGTGTTGCGGATTTGGTTTGGTTGTCTTCTCGGTTTGTCCCTCTGAAGGTTTCCTCTCCTAAGTTTAAGTCTCGCTTTATTGGTCCTTATAGAATTTTGGAGGTCCTTAATCCGGTGTCTTTTCGTTTGGATCTTCCTGTGTCGTTTGCCATTCACAATGTGTTCCATAGGTCTTTGTTGCGGCGGTACATTGTGCCTGTGGTTCCTGCTGTTGACCCTCCTGCTCCGGTCTTGGTTGAGGGCGAGTTGGAGTATGTGGTGGAGAAGATCTTAGATTCTCATCTCTCTAGACGGAGGCTTCAGTATCTGGTCAAATGGAAAGCTATGGTCAGGAGGAAAATTCCTGGGTGGTCGCCTCTGATGTTCATGCGGCCGATTTGGTTCGTGCCTTTCACGCTGCCCATCCTGATCGCCCTGGTGGTCGTAGTGAGGGTTCGGTGACCCCTCCTTAAAGGGGGGGTACTGTTATGAACTATACTTTTTGGCTCCCTCTTGTGGTCACTAGCGGTATGGCTCTTGGATACTCTTTCCCCAGGTTGGTAGTCACCTGGTTCGTTAAGACTCTGGGTGTTTCTATTTAAACTTCCTGGAGTCTTAGTCCATTGCCTGGCATCCATGTAATCAATCAGTCCTTGTCTGGTTGCTCTTGTCTACTGGTCCTGATTTTTGCAGCATAAGCTAAGTCCTGCTTTCTTGTTTTTTTTGTTATTTGTATTATTCTGTTTTTTGTCCAGCTTGTTCATAATGTGATTCCTGATTTTGCTGGAAGCTCTAAGGGGGCTGATATTCTCCCCCCATACCGTTAGTCGGTACGGGGGTTCTTGGATATTCAGCATGGATATTTTTGTAGGGTTTTTCGCTGACCACATAAGTCCGCTTTCTATATTTCTGCTATTATTTAGTGGGCCTCTCTTTGCTGAATCTAGTTCATACTTACGTTTGTCCTTTCCTCTTACCTCACCGTTATTATTTGTTGGGGGCCTGTATCTACTTTGGGGTACCTTTCTCTGGAGGCAAGTGAGGTCTGTATTTTCTCTGAAAGGGTTAGTTAGATCTCCGGCTGGCGCGAGACGTCTAGAACCAACGTAGGTACGTTCCCCGGCTGCTATTAGTTGTGGGCTAGGATCAGGTATGTGGTCAGCTCAGTTACCACCTCCCTAAGAGCTAGTTTTTATGTTTGCAGACTTTGCTGAAGACCCTGAGATCCTCTGCCATTAGGATCACAACAGACATCGGTCAATAGGAGGGAGTTACACAATTCTCCAATAGTCAGTGTGTAGAGTGAGGGTGGGGTGATGCAGAGCAGGCAGAGATCACGCCTCAAGCAGGGGACAGCGTTTCTAGGCCAGTTGGCAGTCTGCAGCACATGATTGATTACATGCTGCAGTGCCTGAGAAACGACCGCCGCATCGCCCACATTCTCAACATGGCTGATTATTGGGTGCACACCCTCCTAGATCCTCGCTACCGGGACAACTTACAAAGCCTCATAACACCGTTGAACCGGGAGCGTAAAATGCGGGAGCACCAAGACACACTGGTGAATTCCATCATCTTCTCCAGTCCAACTGAGAGCAGTGCTGTTAGTGCTTTACAAAGCAGCTCAGTGCGTCAAGGCAGTGGAGGAAGCTCTGCACAAAGAGGGAGCAGAAGCAGTGCCTCAGCACAAGGCAAGACCAGTATGGCCCAACTGTGGCACAGTTTTGTGTGCCCGCCACAAATGTCTACACCATCACAGGCGGCTCCAGTCAGCAGGAGGCAACGTTTCCATCAGATGGTGACAGATTACATGTCTTGCCCTCTTACTGTACTCCCAGACAGGTCTTCCCCCTTCACGTTTTGGGTCTCTAAGCTGGATACATGGCCAGAGCTAAGCCAGTATGCATTGGAGGTGCTGGCTTGCCCTGCTGCTAGTGTATTATCGGAACGTGTCTTTAGTGCCGCAGGTGGTGTACTAGCAGACCGTCGCATGCGACTATCCTTCGATAACATTGACCGGCTTACTTTTCTGAAAATGAACAAGGCCTGGATCTCGCAGGAATTTGCCATTCCTCTTCCAGATTAAATAATTGGTTGGCTACAGTATCCAGGTCTCCTGTTGCGTTCATGTTTCTGCCACCTGAAATATAATCCCTGGGCTCCAACACCACCAGTTGATGATCAGAAGTGCCGTATGCACAGTCAAAACACATGACCCAGTGTTATTGGGTTTCAGTAACATCAGCTGATCCCCATCTGTGTATCCGGCAATGTGATCTGTGACCGCCACGCTGACACTCCAACAGATGTTAAACTGCCTCGAGTGCAGGCTTCGGCCTACATTCTGCTCCTCCTGCTGACCCTGGGCTCCAACACCGCTAGTTGCTGCTCGGAAGTGCTGTTTGCACAGAGAAAAACACTCGCTCCTGTGTTAGTGGGGTTCAGTAACGTCAGCTGTTCCCCTGCTGTGTATCCGGCAATGTGTCCTGCGACCGCCACGCTGACACTCCATCAGATATTAAACTGCCTCGAGTGCAGGCTTCAGCCTACACTCTGCTCCTCCTGCTGACCCTGGGCTCCAACACTGCTAGTTGCTGCCCGGAAGTGCTGTTTGCACAGTCAACAGATGCTCCTCTGTTATTGGGTTTCAGTAACGTCAGCTGATCCCCAGCTGTGTATCCGGCAATGTGTCCTGCGATCGTCACGCTGACACTCCATCAGATATTAAACTGCCTTAAGTGCAGGCTTCGGCCTACACTCTGCTCCTCCTGCTGACCCTGGGCTCCAACACCGCTAGTTGCTGCTCGGAAGTGCTGTTTGCACAGAGAAAAACACTCACTCCTGTGTTAGTGGGGTTCAGTAACGTCAGCTGTTCCCCTGCTGTGTATCTGGCAATGTGTCCTGCGACCGCCACGCTGACACTCCATCAGATATTAAACTGCCTTGAGTGCAGGCTTCGGCCTACACTCTGCTCCTCCTGCTGACCCTGGGCTCCAACACCGCTAGTTGCTGCTCGGAAGTGCTGTTTGCACAGAGAAAAACACTCACTCCTGTGTTAGTGGGGTTCAGTAACGTCAGCTGTTCCCCTGCTGTGTATCTGGCAATGTGTCCTGCGACCGCCACGCTGACACTCCATCAGATATTAAACTGCCTTGAGTGCAGGCTTCGGCCTACACTCTGCTCCTCCTGCTGACCCTGGGCTCTAACACTGCCAGTTGGTGCTCGGAAGTGCTGTCTGCACAGAAAAAAACACTCGCTCCTGTGTTAGTGGGGTTCAGTAACACCATCTGCGCCCCTGCTGTGTTGTGGCAATAACTCTACCCTGCTCCTCCTGCTGTCCCTGGGCTCCAACACTGCTAGTTGCTGCTCAAAAGTGTCTTTGGCACCAGTACTCCCTCCTGCCCAGCCCGGTTACAGCACACCAGCTGTTTCCAGGTAGTGTCAAGGTCACTTGGCCTCCAATAGGTTGTCCTGTCTGGTTGTGGTCAGGTTAGCCGACTCCATGGTGCCTGCAGTTTAGGTGCTTCCTATGTGGGCTGCGGGAACTGGCAATCAAGGCTGGTCCGGTATTGCCAATAGGACAAGCTCCCCCTTATAGGACTGTGGATTTTCGGAAACCACGGCCAGCTCACGGCCTAGCTACTTTTGTTTTTCCTGTGGACCTTCTTCTGCCTATCAGAGTTCCAGTACCATTAGCTGGTTCTTAGGAAGACAATCTTGAATAGGTCCCCCTGGTTCCAGTACCGTCAGCTGGTTCCGGGCTGACCTTTTGGCTTAGGTGCCTCCTAGGTATCCAAGTTCCACAAATGTCAGGTGGTCCTTGGTAGTGCTTTCTGGCATGGGTACCTCCTGCTAAGTAACCGGGTTCCAGTACCGTCAGCTGGTCCTCGGTTGTTCCATTGGCTCTTTTACCTTCTGCTACCCATCCGGGTTCCAGTACCATCAGCTGTTTCTCGGCAGTGTCTTTTGCTCTTGTACCTTCTGGTCCCCATCCTGGTTCGAGTACCATCAGCTGGTTCTGGGCAGAGCCTTTGGCTTAGGTGCCTCCTTCTGGGTATCTGAGTTCCACCAACATCAGGTGGTCCTTGGTAGTGCTTTCTGTCACGGGTACCTCCCGCTTTGTAACCGGGTTCCAGTACCGCCAGCTGGTCCTCGGTTGTTCCATTGGCTCTTTTACCTTCTACTACCCATCTGGGTTCCAGTACCGTCAGCTGTTTCTCGGCAGTGTCTTTTGCTCTTGTACCTTCTGGTCCCCATCCTGGTTCCAGTACCATCAGCTGGTTCCGGGCAGAGCCTTTGGCTTAGGTGCCTCCTTCTGGGTATCTGAGTTCCACCAACATCAGGTGGTCCTTGGTAGTGCTTTCTGGCACGGGTACCACCCGCTTTGTAAGCGGGTTCCAGTTCCGCCAGCTGGTCCTCGGTTGTTCCAATTGCTCTTTTACCTTCTACTACCCATCCAGGTTCCAGTACTGTCAGCTGTTTCTCGGCAGTGTCTTTTGCTCTTGTACCTTCTGCTCCCCATACTGGTTCCAGTACCATCAGCTGGTTGTGGGCAGAGCCTTTGGCTTAGGTGCCTCCTTCTGGGTATCCGAGTTCCACCAACGTCAGGTGGTCCTTGGTAGTGCTTTCTGGCACAGGTACCTCCTGCTTAGTAACCGGGTTCCAGCAACGTCAGCTGGTCCTCGGTAGTTCCATTGGCTCTTGTACCTTCGGCTACCCATCCGGGTTCCAGTTCCATCAGCTGGTTCTCAGCAGTGTCTTTTGCTCTTGTACCTTCTGCTCCCCATCCTGGTTCCAGTACCGTCAGCTGGTTCCGGGCAGAGCCTTTGGCTTAGGTGCCTCCTTCTGGGTATCCGAGTTCCACCAACATCAGGTGGTCCTTGGTAGTGCTTTCTGGCACGGGTACCTCCTGCTTTGTAACCGGGTTCCAGTACCGTCAGCTGGTCCTCGGTAGTTCCTTTGGCTCTTGGACCTTTGGGTAGCCATCCGGGTTCCAGTACCGTCAGCTGGTTCTCGGCATTTCCTCAGACTTCTTGTACCTTCTGCTACATTTCCAAGTTCAAGACCCTAAAGACGACGACCCTGAAGACCACCCCTAAGATGACGATGACCCCAGAGACGACGACCCCTGAGACGATGACCCTGGAGACGACGACCCTGAAGACCACCCCGAAGACGACGATGACCCCGGAGACGACGACCCTGGAGACGATGACCCTGGAGACCGAGAAGCAGAAGAACAAGAAGCTGCAGAACAAAGAGCAGAAGAACATTAAGCATAAGACTAAACATCAGAGCAATAGATATTATCTAAATTATAAGCAGAAGAAGACTAAGCAGTGTATTGGGGTGAGTCCGTTCCTCCTCATGGTGCCCCTGGAAAAAGCCTGCTGCTGCAGGCCTAACTGAACGCGGACAAATCCTGTTGTTACTCTTTTGTGACAGGCAGAACGGAAGGTGTAATCTTCAAACTTTTATAGATAACAACTACAGGAATGCCTGTCACAAATAAGAATATGATGAAGAAGTAGAATATGAAGAAGAAAAATAGTTGAATAGAAAGAATATGAAGAATGTAACAAAAAAGAATAATAGGCAGAAGAAGAAGAAGATGAATAAGGTGAAGAAGAAGTTGATGTAAAAGATGCTAAGGATGATGAAGAAGAAAGTGTCGGAGAAGTAAAAAAGAAGGTGAAGAGTATGGAAGTAGTGAAACATTAATATCTGACAAAATATAAAAAATTTTAACATAGTCAATATCTTTGTAACTCTGAACGTCTTAAAAAAAATTGAAATTCCTGCTATTCCATTTGATTGGGCTAAACCTCTATGCCTTTAATGTCTCCGCCACCTCCCCCAATACATCCTACATTACTCTTAGTTGTTTTCCTTCATGTAGAATGAACCTACAAGGAAAGAAAGGGTTTATTTTAATTCCGATATTTTGGTCCCATTGACTTGCATTGGTATCGGGTATCGGTATTGGCGATATCCGATATTTTTTGAATATCGGCCGATCCAATCCGATACCGATACTTTTGGATATCGGAAGATATCGCTGAACACTAATTATGACCTTACATTACTGCTTGTGCATATGAATATTAAATTGAATCAAAGAGTATCAAACAAATAACAAAAAATACATTGAAATACAAACATATGTCTTCATTGCTCTATGAATGCACCTAGGGTTGCTCAGTACTAGTTTTTAAGCTTAATCAGATGTATCAGGAGCGTCTTCAAAATTTTCTTTTCCTTATACATGAAAATTCTTCCTGATGACAAAATGTTGTTCGCCTACTGATTCCTCCACAGTCCTCTTTGCTAATCTGTAAAGCATATAGGAAATTGGACAGCACCAGTATTTTTAATTAGGTGCTTCATTGCTTTATACGGACAGGATTTTTTCTGTCCGGATGTTCTGTTATTGAGCAAACAAACCTAAAACAGATGATGACATGAGACTATGTTTTGTTCACAGTACAGCACAGTGGTTTCCAACTGTACTAAAACTTTTCCAAAGCATATTGAATAAAAAGCAGCTAATAACATACAAAAAACCCTTAGTCCATAAATTACAATGAAACATTTTTAGATATTGTAAGAACTAAATTGAGCAGTGATTTTTTTCCAGGAATACAATGCACACAAGACGTGTGCAGCGATTAAAAAGTGTAGTGCTAGAATTGAGCATCAAAATGGTAAATCATAATTTACTTTTCACAAATAATACACAACTGGCCTCTGCTGTGAAATATCACAGTAGCAAAACTAGAAAACTACAGTGAAAATGCACTATGTGCATATCCCAATGATCTATTGTACGTGATACAGGGCTCTTAATGACTGTATAAAACTATTTCAAAAACATAAGTTTATCTTAGATTTTACTTTTCTTAGTGTAAATATATTCCCATGAGGTGAGCAGAGAGTGCTCGTCAATGATATTAACATGATTCACTGAGTATAAAACAGTATAAACTATTGATAAGCTCCACTAACCTGGCGCTACCTGGCACGCTTGCCTGCTCTCATCTGCACAGGCTTTCCTTTCATGTCCAAGTGGCCAGATGGCTACTGTACCTTAGAGACATCTGAAACCTGTGTGCGCATGCTACCTCCTTTATGTTTATTGAATCTTCAACAAAATGTTGGATTTGATATTGATATTAAATAAATTATATATATTGCAGCAATGCAGCTGCTATAGGGGCAAGTTTATATTTCAGGCATCCAGGGAATATGTGCAGCTGAGGAAGAGACATTTATCTTTTAAACTGGGTTTTAACACTGAGAATAGGGCCTTAGAGAAAGAGGGTTAGGAGAGAAGAGCAGGCTTCCAATAACCCTTTCATTTTCTTGGCTGCCTAATAAGCCATGTTGGGTAACACATGAGAGTCTTTAAATAAGGCATAAGGCTGGTTTTTAACTTCCATTAAACACAGACTTGCTTGCATCAGAAGACCCCGCCTGACCACCACGTCTACTGACACGCTAACCACCACGTCTACTGACACGCTAACCACATTCTAGGCATATATGAATCAGGTATCTCAGGGTAGCCAACCTGGCTTGTTGACTGGGACTACTGATGCAAGTCCATGTCTCAAGAATGTGTAAAACTGACCTAAGCATCACTGCTAAGACTCCCAGTCAGAGGAACGAGCCTTGTCAAGTCATCACTATGAGCAATGGTATGGATGAAATGTATAGGTTTTGAGTTATAGATATATGTGTGAAAGTATGTTTAATCAATGAATGGAGATCACATATTTCAAAATTAGACATTTCTAGAGATTGCATCCACAGCTATCAGGTATTTATGCCATATCCTATTAATATGTCAGAAATATTTAACCCTTGAAGGACCAAGCATAGGTTGACCTTAGTGAGCAATCTTTTTTTTCATTGTTGTACAAACTTGGAGATGAGAGTAGATGTAAACCTATGCTGTCAAGGAACTAATATACGATAAAAGACCAGATACAGACTGGATATGGTTTTATTTGTCAACGCGTTTCGAGGTAATCATGGAATACATGGATACTGACATTTTGGATTGTCCTGGATCTTTTTCACTGATGTATGTTGAAATAGAAATGAAAAATAATAATATATACAGTATCACAGAATATAGCTGCACCAGTTCCCTGGAATGTGCTACCCCAGAAAATCTGGCTAATTCTCAATAACCACAGTTATTAGAGTGCCCTCTAAATACTTCCCTTTAGACTGATCTATCACATCACCTCACTAACCTAAGTGTTTTCCCTTCCAAAATTTTCCTCAGACTATCATTCTTCATCTATTCTCATTCTCTCCGTGCACTCAAAAGCACTTTGTAGCTATACTTACCCTGATACTGGCTGGTGACCGGTTCATGCAGCATTATATTAACAACCTTATATATCATTTTTATGGTGGACTGTATAAGCAAGCACTTTTTACCTTTTGGGATTGAAGCTTGAGGAGGCCAATTTGCATATTTTAGGTGCCTTCTGGGAAAAGCAAAGAGTCAACCTCAGTAAGAAGGTCGTTGGGTACAGCCGGGACCAGCTGCGTGGAAAGCATCGCCAAACCAGGGATTGAAGCTTGATGAGGCCAATTTGCATATTCCAGGTGCCTTCTGGGAAAAGCGAAGAGTCTCCCTCTTTTTTTTTCTGCTTCTAGGGCATTATTGCAAGAAGGCTTGGCTGATTGAGTAGATTACACAAGAAGGAACAGCAGATTACACAAGAAGGAAGACACACAGCAAGCTAGCAGGATCTAGGGGCAACATGGAGATGTGACAACCTACAACATACATGGTGAGCTGCAACATGTGCTACATGTTCACAAATTGACCAGAAGAAGATTTTTCCAACTTCACCTGCCAGAAGTGTAGACTACTGGCCCTTTTAGAAGAAAAGGTGCATGGTCTGGAAGAAAGAATTGCAACTTTGAAACTCATCAAAGAAAATGAAGACTTCCCAGACAGAACAGAAGCATCTCTACAGGTCACAGAAGGTGATGAAAGTGTCAGAGAACCTCCAAAAGCAGATGAGTGGAAGCATGTGACCAAAAGAAGCAAGAAGACCATGGCGACATCACCAGCCACACAACTGAGAAACGGATACCAAGGCCTTGTGGAGGACAAAAATGGCACACCTAAGGATGAGGCACTACCAGCAAGCAAAGAAGAAAAGGGCACACAGCAACACCCAGAAGTGACAACAAAAAGTACAGCCAAGAAGCGAAGAAGAGTGGTAGTGGTGGTAGACTCACTATTGAGAGGTACAGAAGCAGCCATCTGCAGACCGGACATAACCGAAAGAGAAGTATGCTGCCTTCCAGGTGCGAAGATCAAGGATGTGACCGATAGGATACCAAAGCTCATCAGTTCCAAGGATGTCCACCCATTTCTTCTGATACATGTTGGAACCAATGACATGGCAAGGAAGGACCTACCAACAATCTGCAAGAACATTGAAGAGTTGGGGAAGAAAGTAAAGGAACTGGATGCACAGGTAGTTTTTTCTTTTATCCTTCCAGTAGACAGGCATGGCACCAGGAGATGGAACAGGATCCTTGATGCGAACAACTGGCTACTACGATGGTGCAGACAACAAGGATTCAGATTCCTAGACCACGGTGTGAATTATCTGTGTGATGGACTCCTAGCCAGAGATGGAATACACCTCAACAAACCTGGGAAACACACATTTGCCAGAAGACTCGCTTTACTCATCAGGAGGGCGTTGAACTAGAAGAAGAGGGGATGGGAAGAAAAACGTTAGACATGAACATGAAGCCAGGAATTATACTGATGAAGGATATGAGGTGCGGCAGAAAAGACCCAAGACCACATACTCCAAAGGGAGGTAAGAAAATTTTTAAAACAATCCACAGGGAGGAGATTGAAACAAAACAACATCCTCTAAACTGCATGCTTGCAAATGCCAGAAGCCTGACAAACAGGATGGATGAACTGGAAGCAGAAATATCTACAGGAAACTATGACATAGTGGGAATAACCGAGACATGGTTAGATGAAAGGTATGAGTGGGCAGTTAACTTACAGGGTTACAGTCTGTTTAGAAAGGATCACAAAAATTGGAGAGGAGGAGGGGTTTGTCTTTATGTAAAGTCTTGTCTAAAGTCCACTTTAAGGCAGGATATTAGCAAAGCGAATGAGGATGTCGAGTCCATATGGGTCGAAATACTTGGAGGGAAAAATAGCAACAAAATTCTCATTGGGGTCTGTTACAAACCACCAAATATAACAGAAATCATGGAAAGTCTACTGCTAAGGCAGATAGATGAAGCTGCAACCCATAATCAGGTCCTTGTTATGGAGGACTTTAACTACCCTGATAATAACTGGGAAACAGAGACCTGCGAAACCCATAAAGGTAACAGGTTTCTGCTAATAACCAAGAAAAATTATCTTTCACAAATGGTGCAGAATCCAACCAGAGGCGCAGCACTTTTAGATCTAATACTAGCTAACAGACCTGATGTTAGGGCTAGCAGAACGCACCAAATGAATATATAGATTTTATTATGATAGATGCGTTCACAGCCCGGGGTCCACCGTGCAGGAGAACCTGCTGACAGCAAATATCGGAACTAAATGACGGTGTTAGCTAACTCTGTTACTTCACAGAGCAGCCGTGAACTCAAAGCACTGCGCCCTGTTAGACTCCACAGAGGCACAGGCTAACTGCCTAAACAAAAGCAGTCAGTGGTCATGCATGCACACGAAACTCCTTGCCGGAGGTGCCAGCATTCTAAGGGCTTATTTCGGCCAGGTCCCTGAATACCCAAGCATACAAACTCCTCACCGGAGGTGCCAGCATTCTAGGGGCTTATTTCAGCCGGGTCCCTGAACACACTCATACAAGACCACACTGGCGCAAAGTACATAAATAAAGAGCAGTACTAGCGCATGGCCGTGCGGTCATGCGAGCCTTAAATAGTTGCAGCACGTACAGGACCTTCCTGGAAGGACCAATGAGAGGCTGCCACAGAGCGTGAGCACCTACAGGACCTTAGCTGCAGTGTCTGATCATGTGACCCTCGATCTCCACTGAGAGATCTTACTCTGGGCATGCTCAGAACGAGAAAAGCAGGACTTAGTCCCAGAAGCGTCTGCTCGCCGCTGCCCAGCACTGACTTCAATGGCAGAAGCAGGAAAAGCAGCAGTAACTCTCTGTACAGAGTCAGACTGAGCGAGACGCTGGGACCGACGTCTCCGCTGAGCAGACTCCACTGTGGCAGGAGAAGAATGGGAGACCACAGCGGAGATGGCTGGAGATTCCCCCTGTGCAGAGACGGGAACTCGACCCCTAACATTACCCCCCCTCCTTGGACCTCGCTATGCTCGAAGGCAGCAATGAGCTGTGGAGCCCGAATGTGCTCAGCAGGCTCCCAGGACCTATCCTCAGGACCGTAACCCTTCCAGTCCACCAAATAACATTTTTTGCCACAAACCACCTTGCACCCCAAAATAGCGTTCACCTCGAAATCGTCCGTAGACGAACCCGATGTCCCGGCAGATGACTCGGAGAACCGGGACATGTATACATGTTTCAAGAGGGACACATGAAAGGTGTCGGTGATACCCAGGCGTGGCGGAAGGGCTAACCGATAGACCACAGGGTTAACCTGTTCGAGGACCTTGAAAGGACCCAAGTAGCGAGGTGCAAACTTAGTGGACTCAACACGCAGCCTGATGTTACGGGCGGAGAGCCACACTAAGTCGCCAGGAGCAAAGGTCGGAGCGGGGCGCCGATGTGCATCAGCGGAGGACCTCATTCTCTCCTTGGAGGCCTGAATGCCATCCTAAGTGCGGTCCCAAATATCCCGTGTTTCCACAGCCCAGTCTGCCACCCTGGAGTCGGCAGAAGACACGGGCATAGGCACAGGTACCCGCGGATGCTGACCATAGTTGAGGAGGAATGGGTTTGTCCAGTGGAGTCGGCTACCGCATTGTTCAGCTCAAACTCTGCCCACGGTAGCAAGGATGCCCAGTCATCTTGCCTGGCTGAGACAAAATGTCGCAGATATGTGACCAAGGTCTGATTGGCCCTCTCTACCAATCCATTCATCTCGGGATGATATGCGGAAGAGAGATTTAACTCAATGCTGAGAAGACGACAAAGCTCTCTCCAGAACCAAGACACAAACTGGGGACCCCGGTCACTGACAATTTTGTCTAGCATACCATGTAGGTGGAAGATGTGCTTTATGAACAACGCTGCCAAGGCCCAGGCCGAAGGTAACCGTGGAAGCGGCACCAAATGCACCATTTTTGAAAAATGATCAGTGATAACCCAAATGATGGTACAGCCCTGAGACTTGGGCAAACCCACCACAAAGTCCATCCCGACCATCTCCCATGGCCTGTCTGCCACCGGCAATGGATAGAGTAACCCAGCTGGCTGTTGTCGAGGAGACTTATTTTTGGCGCAGGAGACACACACCTGAATATAATCCCTGACATCACGGACCATATGTGGCCACCAGTACGTCCTCGCCAACAGCTCAGATGTCCTTTTTGTCCCAAAATGTCCACCCACCCTGGACGAATGAGCCCACGAGAGAACCTCCGGTCGCAAACTAATGGGTACAAAAGTCTTGCCCGGAGGCACAGACTCTAGCGAAACCGGAGCTGAAGTTCTCAGACTCTCAGTGGGGACAATAAGCCGAGGTTCCTCTTCCTCCTCCACAGATGACACAACGGAATAAGAGAGCGTCGGCACGAATGTTCTTCTCCCCCGAAAGAAAATGGAGGGTGAAATGGAACCGGGAGAAGAACAAGGACCATCTAGCCTGGCGAGAATTTAACTGCTGAGCTGTCTGCAGGTACACCAAATTTTTATGGTCTGTGAAGACTTGGAAAGGAAAACGAGCTCCCTCCAAGAGATGTCTCCACTCCGAGAAAGCCAACTTCATGGCCAGCAACTCCCTGTCCCCGATGGAATAATTCCTCTCTGCTGGTGAGGTCTTAGAAAAGAAGAAGCAAGGATGCTTCCGACCTTGAGCATCTTTTTGGAAGAGGACTGCTCCAGCACCAACAGATGAGGCATCCACCTCCATGATAAATGGTTTGTCTACATCGGGGCTATGTAGGATAGGAGCGCTAGCAAAGTGTGACATTATGGAATTAAAGGCCTTGGAGACCTCCTCAGACCACAATTTGGGATTTGCTCCCTTCTTGGTAAGGGCAACCAAGGGAGCTACCAAAGTTGAGAAGTGTGGAATGAACTGTCGATAGTAGTTAATGAACCCCATAAAGCGCTGCTTTAAGAGAATGGGGTTCCTGCCAGTCTATCACAGCCTGTAGCTTGGCAGGATCCATAACCAAACCCTGAGCAGAGATGATATAAGCAAGAAATGACAAGGACTCCTGCTCAAACACACACTTCTCCAACTTGGCGTAGAGGGAGTTTGCCCGTAAGTGGTCAAAGACTTTGCAAACATCTCTCCGATGGGAGTCAATATCTGGAGAGTAGATGAGAATATTATCCAGATAGACTACGACCGAGGTGGTGAGCATATCCCGGAAGATGTCGTTCACAAAGTCTTTGAAAACGGCTGGGGCATTACAGAGCCCGAAGGGCATCACCAGATACTCATAGTGCCCATCCCTGGTGTTAAAAGCCGTCTTCCATTCGTCCCCCTCACGGATGCTAATCAGGTTGTAAGCACCCCGCAGATCTAATTTTGTAAATACCCTTGCTCCCCGTACCCTATCAAAAAGCTCAGATATCAGGGGTAATGGGTATTTGTTCTTAACGGTGATGGCGTTAAGACCCCTGTAGTCTATACATGGACGCAGTTCCCCATTCTTCTTTTGAACAAAGAAGAACCCAGCCCCAGCAGGCGACACTGACTTCCTGATGAACCCTCTTGCCAGATTTTCTTGGATGTACTGAGACATAGCCTCCGTCTCCGGGAGAGATAATGGATAAACTCGACTCCGGGGAGGCTCAGCACCAGGCAAGAGATCAATAGGACAATCATAGGGGCGGTGAGGCAGAAGGGTCTCCGCCGCCTTTTTGGAGAACACGTCCGCATGAGACCAGTATTGCTTGGGGAGGGAGGATAGATCTGCAGGTACCTCTGTAGTAGCAACCTGAATGCACTCCCTTTGACACCTACCCTCACAAGACTCACCCCATCCCAAAATTCTGCCTGAGGACCACTCGATATGTGGAGAGTGGTACTGTAACCAAGGTATTCCCAACAGGACCTCAACAATTCCCTCAGGAATGACGAGCAGAGATATTGTCTCCTGATGGGATGGCGACATGGACAGAGTAAAAGGAATGGTCTGGTGAGTTATCTGTGAGGGCAGTGTGGACCCATTCACCACTCGTACCATAACTGGTTGCGCTAGTATAACCAGGGGTATTGCGTGACGTTGGGTGAAGGCGGAAGACATAAAATTGCCCTCCGCCCCAGAATCCACACAGAGCTCTACTGAGTGGGAAGATGAGCCAATAACAATTGTCCCCTTAAAGGACAATTTTGAGGCAAATGTCGCCGTATCTTGTGTACCTCCACCGACTACCACTAGAGGCTGATGTCTCCCCGACCGCTGGGAACATCTGGTGGCAAGATGTCCAGACTGCTGGCATACATGACAGACCTTGGGTGCCCAAGCGGTCCGGGACTTAGAACCCGCTCGAGACACTTCCCTGGACTCATGTGACTCAGGAACCTGGACCGGAGATTCCAGAGGTTTGGCGAAGGTGGGAGCCAGCCGAAACCTCTGCCTACACTGGGCTTGCTCTAACCTCCGCTCGTTAAAACGGAGGTCAATACGGGTAGAGACAGTTATTAACTCCTCCAGTGTGGCTGAAACCTCCCTAGTGGCCAGAGCGTCCTTAACGTGATCAGCCAGCCCCCTCCAAAATATGGGGATAAGGGCTTTATCCGACCACTCCAGCTCTGAAGCTAAAGTTCGGAAACGGATGGCAAATTGGCTGACCAAGGACTCACCCTGAGTTAATGCCAGCACCCGTATCATGGGTGACTTGAGGTCCTAGGAAGACCTGTTTCAGAGTGCTCAGAAACAACGGAGCACTCTGCACCACACGATCATCACGCTCCCACAACGGCATAGCCCATTCCAACGCCCTGTCCGACAAGAGGGACACAATAAATCCCACCTTAGCCCGCTCTGTGGGAAAACGTGCAGCCAGTAGCTCGAGGTGAATAGAGCACTGACTCACGAATCCCCTACAAGATCTGCTTTCTCCAGAAACGGTGTTAGCTAACTCTGTTACTTCACAGAGCAGCCGTGAACTCAAAGCACTGCGCCCTGTTAAACTCCACAGAGGCACAGGCTAACTGCCTAAACAAGAGCAGTGAGTGGTTATGCATGCACACGAAACTCCTTGCCGGAGGTGCCAGCATTCTAAGGGCTTATTTCAGCCAGGTCCCTGAATACCCAAGCATACAAACTCCTCACCGGAGGTGCCAGCATTCTAGGGGCTTATTTCAGCCGGGTCCCTGAACACACTCATACAAGACCACACTGGCACAAAGTACATAAATAAAGAGCAATACTAGCCGTGTGGCCATGCGAGCCTTAAATAGTTGCAGCACGTACAGGACCTTCCTGGAAGGACCAATGAGAGGCTGCCACAGAGCGTGAGCACCTACAGGACCTTAGCTGCAGTGTCTGATCATGTGACCCTCGATCTCCACTGAGAGATCTTACTCTGGGCATGCTCAGAACGAGAAAAGCAGGACTTAGTCCCAGAAGTGTCTGCTCGCCGCTGCCCATCACTGACTTCAATGGCAGAAGCATAAAAAGCAGCAGTAACTCTCTGTACAGAGTCAGACTGAGCGTAGACGCTGGGACCGACGTCTCTGCTGAGCAAACTCCACTGCGGCAGGAGAAGAATGGGAGACCGCAGCGGAGATGGCCCGAGATTCCCCCTGTGCAGAGACGGGAACTCGACCCCCAACACCTGACAGAATAAAAAATCTGCAGGTCTTCGGGCATCTAGGAAATAGCAACCACAATATTGTACAGTTTCACTTGTCTTTCGCGAGGGGGACTTGTCAGGGAGTCACAAAAACACTGAACTTTAGGAAGGCAAAGTTTGACCAGCTTAGAGATGCCCTTAATTTGGTTGACTGGGACAAGGTCCTCAGAAATAAGAATACAGATGGGAAATGTTTAAGAACATCCTAAATAGGCACTGTAAGTGGTTTATACCTTGTGGGAACAAAAGGACAGGAAAAGCCCAATATGGCTAAACAAAGAAGTAAGAGGGGCAATTAACAGTAAAAAGAAAGCATTTAAACTACTAAAGCAGGATGGTACCGCTGAAGCTTTAAAAAACTATAGGGAGAAAAATACTTTATCTAAAAAACTAATTAAAGCTGCCAAAAAGGAAACAGATAAGCACACTGATAAGGAGAGTAAAACTAATCCCAAACTGTTCTTTAACTATATCAATAGTAAAAGAATCATAACTGAAAGTGTAGGCCCCTTAAAAAATTGTGAGGAAAGAATGATTGTAGATGACAAGGAAAAAGCAAATATATTAAACACCTTCTTCTCCACGGTATTCACGGTGGAAATGAAATGCCGAGAGATAAAGAAAACCCTATATTAAGGGTCACCAATATACTGTAACCCAAAGAAGAGGTGCAAAACCTGCTAAATAAGATTAAAATAGATAAATCTCCAGGTCCGGATGGCATACACCCACGAGTACTAAGACAACTAAGTAATGTAATAGACAAACCATTATTTCTTATATTTAAGGACTCCATAGCAGGGTCTGTTCCACAGGA
The DNA here is from genome assembly GCF_051348905.1 of Ranitomeya variabilis. NCBI lineage: Eukaryota > Metazoa > Chordata > Amphibia > Anura > Dendrobatidae > Ranitomeya > Ranitomeya variabilis. The sequence continues at coordinate 135,716,000 of NC_135235.1, read as the reverse complement.
CTGGCGCATAGCAAGTGTGGTACCAATATTCAAAAAGGGCTCTAAAAAGTGAACCTGGAAATTATAGGCCAGTAAGTCTAACCTCTATTGTTGGTAAAATATTTGAAGGGTTTCTGAGGGATGTTATTCTGGATTATCTCAATGAGAATTAAGGTACCGTCACATTAAGCGACGCTGCAGCGATATAGACAACGATGCCGATCGCTGCAGCGTCGCTGTTTCATCGTGTGGTCGCTGGAGAGCTGTCACACAGACAGCTCTCCAGCGACCAACTATGCCAAAGTCCCCGGGTAACCAGGGTAAACATCGGGTTACTAAGCGCAGGGCCGCGCTTAGTAACCCGATGTTTACCCTGGTTACCAGTGTAAATGCAAAAAAAACCAAACAGTACATACTTACATTCCAGTGCCTGTCGCGTCCCCCGGCGTCCGCTTCCCTGCACTGTGTAAGCGCCGGCCCTAAAGCACAGCGGTGACGTCACCGCTGTGCTTTGCTTCACGGCCGGCACTGACACATTCAGTGCAGGAAGCTCTGAGCAGCAGCGCTGACGCCGGGGGACGTGACAGACATCAGAAGGTGAGTATGTAGTGTTTTTTTTTTTACTTTTACAATGGTAACCAGGGTAAATATCGGGTTACTAAGTGCGGCCCTGCGCTTAGTAACCCGACATTTACCCTGGTTACCATTGTAAAACATTGCTGGCATCGTTGCTTTTGCTGTCAAACACAACGATACACGCCGATCTGACGACCAAATAAAGTTCTGGACTTTAAGCTCCGACCAACGATATCACAGCAGGATCCAGATCGCTGCTGCGTGTCAAACACAACGATATCGCTATCCAGGACGCTGCAACGTCACGGATCGCTATCGTTATTGTTGGAAAGTTGGTCAGTGTGAAGGTACCTTAACTGTTTAATTCCATATCAGCATGGGTTTATGAGAAATCGCTCCTGTCAAACCAATCTAATCAGCTTTTTTTGAAGAGGTAAGCTATAGACTGGACCAAGGTGAGTCACTGGACATGGTATATCTTGATTTTTCCAAAGCGTTTGATACCGTGCCACACAAGAGGTTGGTACACAAAATGAGAATGCTGAGTCTGGAGGAAAATGTGTATAAATGGGTAAGTAACTGGCTTAGTGATAAAAAGCAGAGGGTAGTTATAAATAGTATATTCTCTAACTAGGTCGCTGTGACCAGTGAGGTACCGCAGGGGTCGGTGTTGGGACCTGTTCTCTGCAACATATTTATTAGCGATTTGGTAGAAGGTTTACAAAGTAAAATATTAATATTTGCAGATGATACAAAACTGTGTAAGGCTGGTTTCACACTTGCGTTTTGATCTGCAGCGTTTGTATAGAAAAAAACGCGTGCTTTTTTTCCCCTATGTTTAACATTAAAAATGCATGCGCTTTTTTTGTACGCGTTTGGCCGCGTTTAACGACGCATGCGTTTTTTTGCTGCATGCGTTCTGTCGCAGAAATGCAACATGTAGTAATTTCTAGAGGCGTTTTTTTGCCGCAAAAAAAACATGCGTTTTTAAGCACATGCGTTTGCTTGCGTTAAAAACGCATGCGTTTTTATCGAAAAAAAACAAGAATACACCCTGATAAGCCACCCCCCACCATCAAGGTGATAAAGGGATCCTACCCCTAACCCTAACCCTAACAATATGACAGTGAATACTCTACGGAGTTAATATTTTTAGTACTCTATAGCAATACCGTATATCTTGGGGTGTCCACATTGAACAAAGCTTTTTATTAGAAGAATGTCCTGGTCACCAGGTCAACATAATAGCCAATCCCTATGGATCACTAGGATCCCTAGGGTTAGGGTTAGGGATAGGGTTTGGATCCCTAGGGTTAGGGTTAGGGTTAGAGTTAGGGTAAGGATTTGGATCCCTAGGGTTAGGGTTAGGGTTTGGATCCCTAGGGTTAGGGTTAGGGTTTGGATCCCTTTATCACCTTGATGGTGGGGGGTGGCTTATCAGTGACCTGGTGACCAGGACATTCTTCTAATAAAAAGCTATCCCTAACCCTAACCCTAACCCTAGGGATCCAAACCCTAACCCTACCCATAACACTAACCCTAGCTATTTCTATTTATAGTGGGTTTTCTAGTTGATTTTCATGATTGGCAGCTGTCACACACTTCTCAGCATGCGTTTCAAAAACGCAAATGCATGAAAAAAGCATGTAAACGCGTCAAAACGCTGCGTTTTTTTTACCGCATGCAAAAACGCATGCGTCTAAAAAACGCAGCGTTTGAACGCGTTTACATGCGTTTTTTTCACCATCTGCATTTTTTTTAAAACGCTGCGTTTATAAACGCAAATGTGAAACCAGCCTTAAGCAGTCAATATAAGAGAAGATAGTATTTTGCTACAGATGGATCTGGATAAGTTGGAAACATGGGCCGAAAGGTGGCAGATGCGGTTTAATAATGATAAATGTAGGTTACACACATAGGAAGAAGGAATCAATATCACCATTACACACTGAACGGGAAACCACTCGGTAAATCTGACATGGAGAAGGACTTGGGGAACCTAGTTAACGATAACCTTACCTGGAGCAGCTAGTGCCAGGCAGCAGCTGCCAAGGCAAACAGGATCATGGGGTGCATTAAAAGAGGTCTGAATACACATGATGAGAGCATTATACTGCCTCTGTACAAATCCCTGGTTAGACTGCACATGGAGTACTGTGTACAGTTTTGGGCACCGGTGCTCAGGAAGGATATAATGGAACAAGAGCGAGTACAAAGGAGAGCAACAAAATTAATAAAAGGGATGGGGAACTACAATATCCAGATAGATTAGGAAAATTAGGATTAATTAGTCTAGAAAAAAGATGACTGGGGGTGATCTAATAACCGTGTATAAGTATATAAGGGGACAACACAAATATCTCTCTGAGGATCTGTTTATACCAAGGAAGGTGATGGTCACAAGGGGGCATTCTCTGCCTCTGGAGGAGAGAAGGTTTTTACACCAACATAGAAGAGGATTCTTTACTGCTAAGGCAGTGAGAATCTGGAATTCCTTGTCTGAGGAGGTGGTGATGGCGTACTCAGTCGAGAGGTCCAAGAGAGGCCTGGATGTCTTCCTGGAGTGTAACAACATTGTATCTTACAGTTTTTAGGATCTTTAGAAGGACGTAGATCTGGGGATTTATTCTGATGGAATATGAGCTGAACTGGATGGACAAATGTCTTTTTTCGGCCTTGCTAACTATGTATGTTACTATGCCTCCACTACTTACTTTATGCATTGTAAGCTTGTGAGCAAGACCCTGATTTTGGTAATTTAACTGAAAAAAATTACCTGCAGTTTAAATTGGTATGTATACAAAATGGGAGCATGTTCATACTAGTGATAAAACAGTCAAAACCTAACACAGAAACAAAATGAGCAAATACCCTGCTGTAAGTAAATAAGTAAAAGCAAGAGTGCATATAAATAACATTGGGCACTTAGTAAACACCTTGTTTGATCGAAAAAAAAAGCATTAAAGCCATCCCACCATTATCAAGGTGTACCCAAATCGGGAATAGTCATAAGCTCTAGTATTAAAACTTTACCATGTGTCATAGTGACAACAGTGTGAATAAGGGCCGAACATGACTACATCCCGAATATGGATAGCCAGCAAATGGAAAGCTATATAAACGTTATGTCAAGCTGCAAGAAAGGGCCACCAAAGTGTTACCTGTACTAAATGCAGAAACCTAAAATTTAACTGAAAAAAATAATTTTAATAATTATAGAATTATGTATTGCTCGGTAATGTCTGATATTGCTAGTTATTGTCATCTCTGATCGGGAGAGGGCTGTGGAATATGTTTGCATTATAAAAATAAAATTATTTATTATTAATTAGTCTAGATTTAAATGAAAGCAACACAATTTTGGATAAATATGGCCATAGTTCAGTAATTGTACATTCTTTAGAACATTAACAATGAGTTACATTGACATTCACTGTATTACTAACTAAAATATAATGGTAAATTCAGCCAAAATCTGCTGATTCCCTCAACTAATGCTACATGAGTAATGAAGGATGAAAAAATAAGCTTCAAAGACCTTTAACTCAGAATGCGTTTCCCTAAATTCGTTCACTATTTCTCAGTGTGCCAGTGGTAGTGACCTTTATGCAGCTCTACTTGCTGAGCTGAGAAAATGACATTGGAAAACCTCAGGCATGTACTTTAAGCAAGTGACATTAACACATAATTAGCATCCCAAGGTCCAAGAAGAACAGTGGAGAACCATTAGCGGAATTTGTGTACAAAAAGTTACAGGTCAAGATAGGCCCAAACAGAGTCTATCCTTGAGTTTTGAAGTTACTTAGAATGTCTTTAAACTCTGTATATCGTATTGATTGGTCTGGTGCTCACTTACAGTAGCACCTTTGGTCTATTGTAACACAGTCATGGGAAAATGAAGATTGTGTCATTACAGCAATGTGTCCTTAGGAGAAAAAAAGGTGACCCTATAACTATCGAAAGCGTAATATATCAGGCTGTCAAATAGCCTAGAAGATAACACTGTCTACATGATGACCCCTTTGCACAAGGCCAAATATTACTCAACTTCTGGAGCTATAAAACAAGGCATATAATATATATATATATATATATATATATATATATATATACTATAAAGATTTATTTCAATCAGAAGTGTCATTATTAGGATGGGGTTTGTACAGTGTATGCCAAAAGGGCATACTCAAGCTTTCTGCCATGACTAGAGTATTCACATATCAAGTATGAGCAACTAAATACATCTTTTCCCTTGGTGAAAGGAAGTGTCTGTATGACTATGGCAATATGTCTAGTCCTCTAAGTTACATCATACATTAATTAATGCCAATAAATAAATTCCCAATTCTGCTATTTGCTTGAACCGAAAATATTTTTTTTGTGGCAGGAAAATAACATGCACACAGGCTGCAACCCAAGACAAGTATAACATTTATTTCTTTTACACACTTATATAGCACCATTAACCCCTTTACCCCCAAGGGTGGTTTGCACGTTAATGACGGGCCAATTTTTACAATTCTGACCACTGTCTCTTTATGAGGTTATAACTCTGAAACACTTTAATGGATCTTGGCGATTCTGAGTTTGTTTTATTGTGACTTATTGTACTTCATGATAGTTGTAAAATTTCTTTTATATAACTTGCATTTATTTGTGGAAAAAATGGAAATTTGGCAAAAATTTAGAAAATTTCACAATTTTCAAATTTTTAATTTTTATTCTGTTAAATCAGAGCGTTATGTGACACAAAATAGTTAATAAATAATATTTCCCACATGTCTACTTTACATCAGCACAATTTTGGAAACAACATTTTTTTTTCCTAGGAAGTTATAAGGGTTAAAATTTGACCAGCAATTTCTCATTTTTACAACAAAATTTACAAAACCATTTTTTTCGAGACCATCTCACATTTGAAGTCACTTTGAGGGGTCTATATGGCAGAAAACACCCAAAAGTGACACCATTCTGAAAACTGCACCCCTCAAGGTGCTCAAAACCACATTTTAGAAGTTTATTAACCCTCCAGGTGTTTCACAGCAGCAGAAGCAACATGGAAAGAAAAAATGAACATTTTACGTTTCACAAAAAATTCCCAAGGGTAAAAAGAGATAATGGACCTCAAAAGTTGTTGTCCAATTTGTCCTGAGTACGATGATACCCCACATGTGGGGGAACCACTTTTTTGGTGCACAGCAGGGCTCAGAACTTAAGGAGCACCGTTTGACATTTTCAAGCTAAAATTGGCTGGAATTGAGATCGGACGCCATGTCGCGTTTGACGAGCCCCTGATGTCTCTAAACAGTGGAAACCCCCCACAAGTGACCCCATTTTGGAAACTAGACCTCCTAAGGAACTTATCTAGGTGTATGTTGAGCACTTTGATCCCCCAAGTGCTTCACAGAAGTTTATAACGCCCGGCATGAAAATAAAAAATCCTATTTTTTCCACAAACGTGATCATTTAGCCCCCAATTTTTTATTTTCTCAAGGGTAACAGGAGAAATTGGACCCCAAAAGTTGTTGTCCAATTTGTCCTGAGTATGTTGGTACCCCATATGTGGGAGAAAACTACTGTTTGGGCACACTTCGGGGCTCGGAAGGGAAGTAGTGATGTTTTGGAATGCAGACTTTGATGGAATGATCTGCGGGCATCATGTTCCATTTGGTGAGCCCCTGATGTGCCTAAACAGTAAAAACTCCCCACAAGTGACCCCATTTTGGAAACTTGACCCCCTAACGAACTTATCTAGGTGTGTGGTGAGAATTTTGAACCCCCAAGTGCTTCACTAAAGTTTATGACGTCCGGCGTGAAAATAAAAAATTCTATTTTTTTTCCCACAAAAATGATATTTTAGTCCCCAATTTTTAATTTTCCCAATGGTAACAGGAGAAATTGGACCCCAAAAGTTGTCCAATTTGTCCTGTGTAGGCTGGTACCCCGTATGTGGGAAAAAAAAGTTTGGGCACGTCGGGACTCAGAAGAGAAGCAGTGACGATTTGCAATGCAGACTTTGATGGAATGGTCTGAGGGCGTCATGTTCCATTTTCAGAGCCCCTGATGTGCCTAAACAGTAAAAAATAAAAACACAAGTGACATCATTTAGACCCCCAAGGAACTTACCTAGATGTGCCCCCTCTTTGGAACTAATCTACTGGTTCCTGTAAAGAACACAGTTGATTGATCCCATAAAACATATATCTTTATTAAATACATTAAAAAAGTCAGCAGTACATAGAAAAGGTACAAAAGAAACAATGGGGCTAATAGAAAAATCTAATGTCCATGCACAAAGCACATAGGGCTATGGGGTCATAACACCGCAATGATATATACTCTAATACTGGTGCAAAACCACACAAGGTGGATATAAATATATCTGAAAGCACATCAATATTCGATGGTCATCCTGAGACCAATACTAATGGTATAGTGCAAGTGCACAAAGTCAGATTAGAACCACTAGTGGCAACCATATAGTACATACATATATATTTATCGGAGGAATTACCTGATGTGCATACCGGGGTGGGCTCGGGGTCTTTCTACCGTGTATGCACATCAGGTAATTCCTCCGATAAATATATATGTATGTACTATATGGTTGCCACTAGTGGTTCTAATCTGACTTTGTGCACTTGCACTATACCATTAGTATTGGTCTCAGGATGACCATCGAATATTGATGTGCTTTCAGATATATTTATATCCACTTTGTGTGGTTTTGCACCAGTATTAGAGTATATATCATTGCGGTGTTATGACCCCATAGCCCTATGTGCTTTGTGCATGGACATTAGATTTTTCTATTAACCCCATTGTTTCTTTTGTACCTTTTCTATGTACTGCTGACTTTTTTAATGTATTTAATAAAGATATATGTTTTATGGGATCAATCAACTGTGTTCTCTGTGGAGTATTAGGATTTCTGTTTTTTCAGTTGTCCCTTGATTTAGTCCTAGCATACACACATGGAGCACCAATGTAGGTGTTTATTTGGGTATAATTAACATGTGTGTCCCATGTGTGTAAAATGTATGCCGCAACACCATTATTATTATTTGGTTCCTGTAAAGTAAATTAGTAGTGCATGGAGGTGTGGTACAATTTGAAGCAATCCTTCATACACAGGCCAGGTTTGTCAGGGCAGGTGTCGCATTGATAGATGTTGTCCTTGCGTATTCCTCTTTTGTAGCACACTTGGCACCTTTTTTGCGGCTTACCTTTTCTTCCAGTCGGCGGGATCACCCCCGGAAAATGCTGACCTGGTACGATACAAGCACCCTCAGTTCCGGAAGTACTGGTGCCCGCTCCTTCCCTCGTGCCAAACATCAGGGCCTTAACCATTACCTCCTGGAACTGGACAACGTATCAGTGTGTCATGCACATCGTGACAGCAGGAAAGCGTTGAGCATTGCCAATTGTACAATGTACACGGACAGCTTTTTGTACCACACCTTGGCCTTTCTCAAAGCACTGTATGGTTGGAGGAGTTGATTGGAGAGATCAACGCCCCCCATGTTTTTGTTGTACCCCAGTACACAGTCCGGTTTGCAGACCTGTGTAGAGATAAATCGTACAGTGCTGAGGGCGCTGCCATCACCGTGTATGGTGGTCAAGCGAAGGACATCCCTCTTGTCCTTGTACTTGACCACCAGCAGGTGGTCACTACATTGGGTTTTGCTCTCACCTTTTCTGAGCATCTGTCCAAGTAGTGTCTTCGGGAGGCCTCACTGATTTTTGCGGACAGTACCACAGGCTGCGGTACCTCGCGCAGAGAGGGATTTGTAGAGTGGGATGCTGGAATAAAAGTTATCGGTGTAGAGGTGATAACCTTTATCCAGCAGTGGGTGCACCAAATCCGACACAATTTTCCCACTCACTCCCAGGATAGAAGGACACTCAGGCAGTTCAATCCTGCTGTCCTTCCCTTCGTACACTCTAAGGCTGTAGGCGTACCCTGAGGTACTCTCACACAGCTTGTAGAGTTTGATTCCGTACCTGGCCCTCTTGTTGGGCAGGTATTTATGGAATCTGAGCCGCCCCTTAAAATGAACCAAGGACTCATCCACGCAGATATCCCTTTGGGGCACCTACACTTCAGCAAAATTTTTGCTGAAGTGGTCGATGACCGGCCAAACTTTGAACAGATGGTCAAAATTGGGGTCATCTCGTGCGAGACACTGTGCATTATCGTTGTAATGCAGGAACTTATGGATGGCCTCAAAATGCATCTGGGTCATGACCATTCGGAACACTGGAGTGTTATATAAAATATCAACACTCCAATATTGCTGAATTTCTGGCTTCTTCAGGATCCCCATATGAAGGACCACGCCCCAAAACTGCATCATTTCAACTGTGTCTACAGGAGACCAGTTAGGAAATAATGAACCAAGGTTTTGCTCCAAAAATTGCCGAGCATACAAATTAGTTTGCTGCACCATGAGGTTAACAAAATCCTCAGAGAAAAAGACTTTCCTGATTCTGCCACAAAATCAGGAATCAGTGGCTCGTAATTTTCGGTGGCAAGGTCCATACGGGGTCCGAAGAGGGGCACGCTGGTTCATCTTCAGTAGTGGGCGCTGCTTCATCTTCATGAACAGTGGGCACTGCTTCTGTTCGGTGACGTCTGCGTGGTGGTTCTGCAGGACCTGAGGAGGAAGATGAGGAGAAGGAAGAGGAGGAGGAAGAGGATGAAGAATCTGAAGAGTAAAGGAATGTGGGATCCTCTCCCTCGCTATCAGTGTCAGAGGCAAAGAAAGAATATGCCTCTTTCGCTGAATAGCGCTACTGGGACGAACGGGACGAGCGTGACATTTTTTTTTTGAGTATGGTGCTTGGGTGTACTTTATTGGTAACTGTGTAGGGGGATAGTGTTTGGTGCAAACTATTCTGAAAAGAAAAACTAAAGGAAAAAAAGCAAATAGTGAGAAAAAAATACCTGTGAAAGGAAAAGTCTAAAACAGCAGGCCCTAGCTCTGATAAGTGAACCGCATCACTTATCAAAGTTCGGCGGCTGCTGGGTGTGTGAACGGGGATGTGAAAAAAAAATGGCAGGCACGAGAGCTCTGATAAGTTAACCGCATCACTTATCAAAGTTCGGCGGCTGCTGGGAGTGTGCACGGGGATGTGGAGGAAAAAAAAGAAACAAAAGGCACGGGTTTAGATGCGGCGGCTGGGTGTGCGCATGGGGATGTGGAGGAAAAAAAAGAAATGAAAGGCACGGGTTTAGACGCGGTGCTGGGTGCGCGGATGGGAATGTGGAAAAAAATAGAAACGAAAGGCATGGCTTTAGACGCAGCGGCTGGGTGCGCACACGGGGATGTGGGAGAAAAAAAAGAAACGAAAGGCATGGGTTTAGACGCAGCGGCTGGGTGCGCACGGGGATGTGGAAAATAAAGAAATGAAAGGCACGGGTTTAGACGCAGCAGCTGGGTGCACGCACGGGAATGTGGAAAAAAAAAGAAATGAAAGGCAAGGGTTTAGATGCAGCAGCTGGGTGCGCACGGGGATGTGAAAAAAAAGAAATGAAAGGCACGGGTTTAGATGCAGCGGCTGGGTGTGCGCACGGGGATGTGGAAAAAAAAAGAAACAAAATTCACGGGTTTAGACGCAGTGGCTGGGTGTGCGGATGGGATGTGGAAAAAATAAATTAAAGGCATGGGTTTAGATGCGGCGGCTGGGTGCGCGGACAGGGATGTGGAAAAAAGTGAGCATGAGTGTTGATCGGTGAACTGCGTCAACAATCAACGTTTGGCGGCGCTAAGAGGGGTGAAAAAGAAAAGTGAGCATGAGTGTTGATCGGTGAACTGCATCACCAATCAATGCTCAGCTGCTGCTAAATTTGGGCACGGATGGACGCGGCGCAAAGTGGGGGTGGAGGGGGAAGGGGAAGGGGGGTGAAGAGAGATCGGGCCGGGATCGGGGCTGAACACTTACTTTTGTAGTCTCTCTTTTTTCTTCTGTCTTCTTTCTTCTGTCTTCTTTCTTTTTTCTTTAGCAAGAATTGTGGTGTCACAGGCTACTGTGGCACCACAAGTCTCAGCACAGGAGATCTGTCAGCGTGACTGCTCTGCAGGAATCCTCAACAAGTGTCAACAAGTGAGCAATCATACAGGTCAGGGAGAGGTGAGACAGGTCACAGAGCGGTCATACCGCTGCTGTGGCCTGTCATTTGTGGGATCGAATGATCACATCGATCCCACCAATCAGAAGAGGCCCTGGTGATGCCGGTGTTGCTAGGCACCAGCCTATGATTGGAGCTCACAGCTCCCATCATAGGCAGGTCACCGGCAGGTCACCACCAGGTGACCGGCAGGTCACCATCAGGGCACAGCGCGGTCACACTGCTGCTGTGCCCTGCGATTGGCGCAATCGACAATCACATTGATCGCGCCAATCAGTAGCTGCGGGCTCCGGAGTAGGATCTAACAGGCAGGGCACAGCAGGCAGGCACTGCAGGCTTCGGAGCAGGAATTTACAGGCAGGGCACAGCGCGGTAACAATCTGATTGGCTGAAACAATGAAAAAGGCTGAGATTGGCTGTTCAGAATTGAACAGCCAATCACAGCGATCGGGAGGTCGGGGGGGCGGCGCCATACCCCAGGATGCCGAGACCATCTTCCGTAAGGTAAGATGGCATCGGAATTTTAATGCGATCACTGCGACTTATATAGCGGTGTCGCATTAAAGGGCATGACGTACTATCCCATCGGTGGACACACGGGCCCACCCCACCTCGACGGGATAGTACGTCATATGTCAGGAAGGGGTTAATTACATAGCTCTTTACAGAAACCATCACCATCCCCATTGGGGCTTACAATCTAGTGTGGGAGAAAACCGCATGCAAACACTCCTTGCAAATGTTGTCCTTGGTGGGATTTGAACACAGGATCCCAGCGCTACAAACAGCAGTGCTAACCACTGTGTAACCATGCTGCCCAGTGGTTATATAGAAAAATGAATTTATCGTATGTATAGATGCACTGCATATAATTACAACAAAAAAAGCCAAACACTTAACATACAACACATTTTCTAAAAATACAACAGAGAGCCAAAAGAGTTTGGATCCCAGATCCATTTTTTCTACCTACACTCATCAGCATTAAAATTGAAACAAAAAGTAGGATAATTTGTGGAATTATGGAAAGCACAGGATAGACAGACATGTTAATGATATGGAAATAATGAAAAAATGATGAAATAACATTTTCAAAATTTCTCAATTTATGTAGCACATGCAGAAATAAACACACTTATACAGTAATGAGCAAAAGTGTTGGCACCTTGGAAATTGTTACAGAAAACAAAGTAATTCTCCCAGAAATGATTGCAATTATACATGTTTTGTTATACACAAGTATATTTCCTTTATGTGTATTGGAACAATCCAAAACACAGATAAAAAAGGCATATTGGACATAATTTCACACAAAACCAAAACAATGTTCAGGACAAAATTTTTGCTACATTTCCAAAATTGTAGGTAGGTAGGACAGCTTTCTTTCAAGAATGCGATACTCATTCAAATTCACCATAAAAAGGGGCGAGGTTGACTTAACCTTTGCATTGTGTGTCTGTGTGTGCCAGTCTAAGCATGGAGAACAGGAAGAGGAGAAGAGAACTGTCTGAGGACTTGATTACCAAAATTGTTGATCAATATCAACAATGTCAAGGTTATAAATCCATCTCCAGAAGAGCTTCATGTTCCTATATTTATAATGCGGAGATCTAGTTGGAGACCCGAGGCTGGAATGGATCAAACAAGGTCTATTCTCTTCAGCATGGAGTCCCCCTTTTGTCTTGGATGCAGGATTGGATTGGATTCCATGTAGATTGCATGCCAACATATAGAAAAAAGGACTTACTGATGGTATAAGGATGACAACATGGATTAGAAACCGTCTTTTTTTTTCTGGACTTAAAAAAAGATGGTTTTGCATACATTCCTGTGAACCTGCTGAGCTCCGCTGGTTGTTTTTACCCTAAGTGCCACTGTTAATAACAGTGCGCCTCCAAGAGAACAAGCCATTCTAAGTGCCCATTGGAACGCTGATGATGCGATCACAGGGAGCCAATGAGTTGCCATGATAGCTGTTCTGTGGCTGATCTTCATAGGAGACACTATTTTTTTTCTATATACAATGATACAATGTACAATCAATCAAACAATTGCAGGCTTAAGTCTCTTGACAGGACTCCAAAATACAGTAAATAGCAAAAACAAAAAAATAAGTTTTTCAAAATATAAAAAACTATAAATGTCCAAATCATCCACTTTTCCCCCAATAAAAATAAATAGGTAAAAAAATGCAATAATAAGGGATAAAAATGTTGTATTTACCTGGTGTAAATAGAAACATCAGCTCAGGGCGCAAAAATTAAACCCTTACACAGCTTTATTTATTAGAAAATGTAAATGCTACAGGACTTTAGAAGCTATTATTTTTTTTTACAAATTTGCACATTTTTTCCCATCTAAATAAAAAAATTATGTTCAAGTTTGGTGTAACCGTAATCATACTGACCTGAAGAATCAATGCCAAGTCATTTTTACCTTACACTCCCTCCTAAATCAATTGTGTAATTGCACAATTTTGTGAAATTTTATTGAATTTTATTGCACTTAACTTATTTTCCAATTTTTAAGCACATTGAATGGTAAAATAAATTGTGTCATTCAAAACTACCACTTTTTCATCAACAAAAATTCTAATAAAGCTACTGTATGTGTATAAAAAAAATTAAAAAACAGTTTGGCTCTTCAAAAACCAGTAGGAAAACATGAAAATGCAAAAACTGGAAAAATCACCTGGTTGGGAAGGGGTTAACATACATTAATGTAGTTTAGATCACACATTAGTTGAAAAAATAACATAGACCATAATATTTTGTACCATGTAATCACAACAAATACATAGATGAATCTAGAGGCATGCGAAAGTAAAAACTTAATTAAAAAACTATTACATGAATCTAAACAAATAATTTTTTGTCTTCATTTATTGTCCATTCATGTGAGTTGTATAGAAAAAAAGAATTCCTATAATATAAATCACCAAAATAACTCTTGATGTCTCCTGAAAACAAAGAAAAAACAATATGAAATTTATGGGCATACATGCAATTTCTACAGTTATAATCTGTTAAATAAATGCTAAACAAAAATTGCAAAAATTTGCTTCGGGCATTGATGTCCAAAATGCATGCAGGAGGAAGGAGTTAAAGAGTTTCTGGGAATTTGTTTTGTTTTCTTTGGCTACTCACCTTTCATTTTGTATTTCACCAGATATTTTTGTGATTTTCAAAGGCTTAAGAAGACCCTTCAGATTTCTATTGTTTTGCAATTATTGGTGTAAGCCATTTGAAGTTTAATTTTAGTCATTTATACTTAGAATACATTTTGCACGTCTAAAGGGAATAAAATATGTTTCTTTGTGCAGTCGAATACTAATGTGCGACATGTAAACCTTATTGAAAGAATAGTACTAGAATCTACTTTAAATAAGCACAAGAAAACAAATGAGAAAGTTTTTATTTAAATTTGCATTAATACATTACACACCATTTTTACAAATTTGTCAGAAAGTGCACCAGCAAAAAACAGAAAGCCATGACAAATAAATAATTAAAAGTGCAACTGATGAATTGGAACCTATTTTTGCCCTTCGAGACTAAGGTTTCTTCTTTTTTTTCATCATTTAGGTAAAAGGAAATTATATTGCGGTCACTGCTGCCAAGGTCTTTAACCCTTTAAGCCCCGAGGGTGGTTTGCACGTTAATGACCGTGCCAATTTTTACAATTCTGACCACTGTCCCTTTATGAGGTTATAACTATGGAACGCTTAAACGGATCCCGGTGATTCTGGCATTGTTTTCTTGAGACATATTGTACTTCATGATAGTGGTACAATTTATTTGATATTACCTGCGTTTATTTGTGAAAAAAATGGAAATTTGGCGAAAATTTAGAAAATTTCGCAATTTTCCAAATTTGAATTTTTATGCCCTTAAATCACAGAGATATGTCACACAAAATACTTAATAAGTAACATTTCCCACATGTCTACTTTACATCAGCACAATTTTGGAACCAAATTTTTTTTTGTTGTTAGGGAGCTATAAGGGTTACAAGTTGACCAGCAGGGGGCGTGGTTTGCCAGGGGAAGCAAGCAGTCATGCTTCACAGGAGCTCCTGCTAATTCCCCTAAAAAGCTTACAAAAAGCTTACAAAAAATGGATTTTTGGATAACTATACTATCTATTACATGCCTGGAGCCAGTCAAGCAAAGATGGGATTTATTCCCAAGAAGATGGATACAGATCGGAACCAGAAAGGATCTAAGATGACTGGAGGCTTAAAGACCCTTGGAAGGGCTCAGACCAGGTATGCAGGGACAAAGACGTCCCCTCCCCTCACACAGCACAAGCCAAAGAAGCAGGGACCTCCACCGCACACAAAGCCCCATCCAGTGGCTTAGTGAGAGGGAGGAAAAAACAGAGGGAGAAACTCCTGCTCCTGCTATCATACAAAACAATCAGCACACTCTTAACCCTATGTGTCCTCCTCACAAATTCACAGCAGACAAGCAACCTGGAAGCTTGAAGCAATTGCATTGCATTGAGCAAACTGATTGACACCAAATTCAGCAGTTTAGACCTCTCTTTAAAGGCTCTGGAGGGTGGGGTCTGTGGAAAAATTACAAAAAGTCACACACTTGGCTCCCCTGATTCCACGGGGATCTTGGGAAGCGTACATTCGGAAGAATTCCTTGAATACACTGACACGCCGGATTATGATAAAGCTACCCTTTCTAACACACCACTTACAAACTCAACAAGCGACATTTTTAGTGAGAACCATTCTCAAGCTGAAATCTCAAACAGGGGAAGGTCTCCCAACTTACTTCTTATTGAAAAGATCCCAGCCTCTGACAACTACCCGACAGAGGGTTTTATATCTGATCTGCTTAAAACTTTCCTAGTTTCAATAAACCTTGGGAGGAACGAGGATAACAGAGACTGCATCCGAGACTCAACATCTGACCATAATGATGAAATTGCTGATTTTAATCAAGCAAGAAGCTCCAAAGCATCTGAAGTCTTTATTAAAAACCTTTTTAAAGATACCCAAATCACAGTGACTAGGGACGCCGACTCATTTAAATCTTCTACCTCTGTTACGCCTAGCTCCTCAAATGCCTCTAATTCTTCTGAAACGGCGGACTCTTTTAGGAAAAGTAAACTGAGAAGACCCCTAAGCTACTCTATCCCTCAGGAACCACTGAACAAAATTCAAAGGGAAATTGACAACCTTAAAGCTGACCTAGCCGACTACGAGGATTTTAAAAGGAAAAATAATGTCAAAATAAGAGGAATTCCAGAAGCTATCCAAACCTACCAGCTTAAAGATTATATATCAAAAATGGTTTCTCACTTAATCCCTAAAACAAGCGAAAAATTTCTAATCGAGAAGTTCTTCAGAATACGCAGACCACCATCTCTTCCACAAGAAGAATCTAGAGACGTGATAGTTACTTTCTACCCTAGCTGGATGAGGAATGCTCTTCTTGCCATAACAAAAAATCCTGAATTTGCTTCATCACCTTACGGACACTTGTCATTTTTTAAAGACCTTTCACGAGACACCCTACAGAAAAGTTACTTTCTCCAATTACGCGCTGTCTACAAAAAGCTGGTATCCCCTATCTGTGGTCCAGGTCGTCTACTATAAGGATTATTCATACTTTGAAATCTTTCTTAATTGTCTCTAAGGAGGAGGGTTTCGAATTTTTGGAATCACTGGGAATTCAACACTCTTGGGCCTCTTCTGACTCTACTGCGGTTTCGTCCTCTACATCAACAACAGATCCGAATCTCGATTGAGGATTTTATATTAGATAGCTTTATTTCAACTTTAGAGCCTTTATTCAAAACCGAACATTGCCCCACGTGGTCACCTATGGGTGTACCAGATTTGACAGGCCATCATACATTACACTTGTGTTAAATTTTGGTTTACTATTATTTTTATTTTTTTGTAACTCTGAGTATATATGATTTTTTTTTCCACAGATTTTGTGATTACGCTACGCCTACTACGCATATATCCAACGTATTCATTATTCATGTCAACGCATTTTTTTTACTCCCTTTTAGGTTTTGTATTTACGCTACAACCATTTTGTATGTACTTAAAACATTACATGATTGCTTGTCTCCCCTATTTTTATAGGGGTACCTCTTCTTCCTATTCTCATATCCCTTACCTTATTCCCCTCCCATTCCTTGTTTATTCTACCTGTTTAAAATTTAAAATACCAATAAAACCGTTTGAAAAAAAAAAAAAAAAGTTGACCAGCAATTTCTCATTTTTACAACACCATTTTTTTTAGGGCCTACATCACATTTTAAGTCATTTTGAAAGGTCTATATGATAGAAAATAACCAAGTGTGACACCATTCTAAAAACTGTACCCCTCAAGGTGCTCAAACCACATTCAAGAAGTTTATTAACCCTTCTGGTGCTTCACAGAAATTTTTGAAATGTTTAAAAAAAATGAACATTTAATTTTTTTTCACAAAAAAATTACTTCAGCTCCAATTTGTTTTATTTTACCAAGGGTAACATGAGAAAATGGACCCCAAAAGTTGTTGTACAATTTGTCCTGAGAACCCCGATACCCTATATGTGGGGTAAACCACTGTTTGGGCGCATGGCAGAGCTCGGAAGGGAAGGAGCATCATTTGACTTTTCAATGCAAAATAGGCTGGAATTGAGATGGGACAACATGTTGCGTTTGGAGAGCCACTAATGTGCCTAATCATTGAAACCCCCCACAAGTGACACCATTTTGGAAAGTAGACTCCCTAAGGAACTTATCTAGATGTGTGGTGAGCACTTTGACCCAACAAATGCTTCACAGAGGTTTATAATGTAGAGCCGTAAAAATAAAAAATAATATTTTTTCACAAAAATAAATTTTTCGCCACCAATTTTTTATTTTCCCAAGGTTACCAGAAGAAATTGTACCCCAAACATTGTTGTGCAATTTGTGCTGAGTACGCTGATACCCCATATGTGGTGGTAAACCACTGTTTGGGTGCATGGCAGAGCTCGGAAGGGAAGGAGTGTCGTTTGACTTTTCAATGCAAAATTGGCTGGAATTGAGATGGAACGCCATGTTGCGTTGGGGAGCCCCTGATGTGCCGAAACATTGAAACCCCCCACAAGTGACACCATTTTGGAAAGTAGACCCTCTAAGGAACTTATCTAAATGTGTGCTGAGCACTTTGACCAAACAAGTGCTTCACAGAAGTTTATAATGTAGAGCTGTAAAAATAAAATATAATATTTTTTCACAAAAATGAACTTTTCGACCCCCAATTTTTTATTTTCCCAAGGGTACCAGAAGAAATTGTACCCCAAAAGTTGTTGTGCAATTTGTTCTGAGTACGCTGATACCCCATATATGGGGGGAACCACTGTTTGGGCGCATGCCAGAGCTCGGAAGGGAAGGAGCGCCATTTGGAATGCAGACTTAGATGGAATGGTCTGCAGGCATCACATTGAGTTTGCAGAGCCCCTAATGTAACTAAACAGTAGAAACCCTCCACAAGTGACCACATATTGAAAACTAGACCCCCCAAGGAACTTATCTAGATGTGTTGTGAGAACTTTGAACCCCAAGTATTTCAATACAGTTAATAATGCAGAGTCGTGAAAATAAAAAATCATTTTTTTCCACAAAATTATCTTTAACACCCAGTTTTGTATTTTCCCAAGGGTATCAGGAGAAATTGGTCCCCAAAAGTTGTCCAATTTGTTCTGAGTACGCTGATATCCCATATATGGGGGGAACCACTGTTTGGGTGCATGGCAGAGCTCGGAAGGGAAGGAGCGCCATTTGGAATGCAGACTTAGATGGATTGGTCTGCAGGCATCACGTTGCATTTGCAGAGCCCCTGATGTACCTAAACAGTAGAAACTCCCCACAAGTGACCTTATTGGAACCTAGACCACCCAAGGAACTTATCTAGATGTGTTGTGAGAACTTTGAACCCCAAGTATTTCACTACAGTTTATAACGCAGAGCCGTGAAAATAAAAAATAATTTTTTTCCTACAAAAATGGTTTTTTAGCCCCCCAAATTTTTATTTTCCCAAGGGTAACATGAGAAATTGGACCCCAGAAGTTGTTGTCCAATTTGTTCTGAGTATGCTGATACCCCATATAATGGGGTAAACCCCTGTTTGGGCGCACGGGAGAGCTCAGAAGGAAAAGAGCACTGTTTTACTTTTTCAGCACAGAATTGGCTGGAATTGAGATCGGATGCCATGTCCCGTTCGGAGAGCCCTGATGTGCCTAAACAGTGGAAACACCCAATTCTAACTGAAACCCTAACCCAAACACACTCCTAACCCTAATCCCAACCACACCCCTAACCCAAACTCCAACACAACCCTAACCCTAATCCCAACCATAACCCTAACCACACCCCTAACCATGACACACCCCTAGTCCCAACCGTAAATGTAATCCAAACCCTAACCCTTGCCCTAACCCTAGCCCTAACCATAGCTCTAATCCTAACCCTAACCCTAGCCCTAACCCTAGCCCTAACCCTAAGCCTAGCCCTAACCCTAGCCCTAACCCTCGCCTTAACCCTAATGGGAAAATGGAAATTAATACATTTTTTTAATTTTTTAATTTTTGCCTAACTAAGGGGGTGATGAAGTGGGTTTGATTTACTTTTATAGCGTTTTTTTAGCGGATTTTTATGACTGACAGCCGTCACACACTAAAAGACGCTTTTTATTGCAAAAAAATATTTTTTTGAGTTACCACATTTTGAGAGCTATAATTTTTCCATATTTTGGTCCACAGAGTCATGTGAGGTCTTGCTTTTTGCGGGATGAGTTGAAGTTTTTATTGGTAACATTTTCGGGCACGTGACTTTTTTGATCGCTTTTTATTCCGATTTTTGTGAGGCAGTATGACCAAAAAACAGCTATTCATGAATTTCTTTTGGTGGGGCATTTATATCGTTCCACGTTTGGTAAAATGGATAATGCAGTTTGATTCTTCGGGTCAGTACGATTACAGCAATACCTTATTTTTATAATTTTTTTATGATTTCGCGCTTTTATACAATAAAAACAATTTTATAGAAAAAATAATTATTTTTGCATCGCTTTATTCTGAGGACTATAACTTTTTTATTTTTTCGCTGATGACTCTGTATGGCAGCTCATTTTTTGCGGGACAAGATGACGTTTTCAGCGGTACCATGCTTATTTATATCCGTCTTTTTGATCTCGTGCTATTCCACTTTTTGTTTGGTGGTATGATAATAAAGCGTTGGTTTTTGCCTTGTTTTTTTTCTTACGGTGTTCACTGAAGGGGTTAACTAGTGGGACAGTTTTATAGGTCGGGTCGTTACGGATGCAGCACATAGTGCCAGATGTCAGCTGTGATAGTCAGATGACACCCAGCCGCGATCGGCCGCGCTCCCCCCGTCAGCAAGGCCGATCACTTTGACGTACTATCCAGTCCCTGGGAATTAAGTCCCAGGTCTCCTTGACAGGATAGTATGTCAAATGGGATTAAGGGGTTAAAGGGGGTTGTCCACTACTTGGCCAACCCCATGTCAATTACTATATTTGGCGATTTACAATAAACAGCCTGTAATCACTTCTGGTGCATGCACAGTTCCTGCAATGTTAGCACTACGTCTTCCGGTCTTCCGAAACATTGTTATATTGCATGAGCCCAGCAACCAATCAGCAACCGCTACTAAGTCCCTACACTCTCACTTCCTTCCGACATAACTGAAAACCTCCTAATGCAGTTCTCACTTCTTCCAGACGTCAGCTTCATTCAAAGTGAAAGTGAAGCTGACAATTGGCAGCCGCTGATTGGCTGCAAGGCTCATGTGGCATAAAAATGTCACATGAGCCCTGGCAAACCTGGCCCTAATATCTCTGGAACAGCTACGGCAACTGGGGGTGAGGACTAGCTATTTCTATTTTTCATAGGGAAATATACAGTAGTGATTGACAAGGGATTGTCGTGAGTAGAGGAGAACACCACTTTAACCTTCGTGACCAAGCACTTTTTTTAATTTCTTTTACGAATATGTGGTTTAAAGAGCTGTCATTTTTTTTCTCATTCTGATATTCTAATAATTTTTCCACCTTTTTTCATGACATATGGCACCTAATTTCTATGTTTTTTCATTCTTTTATTTTATTTTTTGTTTTTAGCATTTTCTTTATTTTTTTAAGACCACAAAAGACTAAACAAACACGTTTTAAAGTTTGTTCCCCTTTCTGAAACATTTAATATATCAGACACAATTTTTTTTATGTGAACGAAACTAGTAAAAATGATTTGAATTGGCAGTGGCATTTAATTTATTTTTGTATCTAATGCAAAATTCAGAATTCAGACACTGCTCTCTGCTGCTAAGCCTTGCCAACATATGGAAGGTCGAATTCCAGCATGTGGGCAGGTCACAAATCATTGGCGAATCAAAACCAAGTGCTGCTGCAGCGAAGCTAGACCGGTGAAAGCCTGAGATGACTTTCTAAAATGTGCTGACATGGTGTACCTTGGTAAGTAGGTCAGGCAAGTGAGGGTATATTTTTAAAAACCACTGTACAACCAATTTCAGCACGTGGGCCATGCATAGAATGTGTACCAGCTTGCTGATCTTTAAAGCCACCACCAAGTTACACCTATTATCACACACAACCAGACCTGGTTGGAGGTTCAGCGGGGAGAGACACTGATCAGTCTGGTTTTTTTATACCTTTCAATAGCTCAGCTGCATTATGAGCTTTATCACCTAAGCAGATGAGCTTCAGCAGACCGTGCTGCCGCTTCACCAAGGCAGTGCTGCAGATGCCCCTTTTGGGGAGTGATGGAAAGACTAGTTCCACAGTGGATGAGGAGGAGAAGGAGGAGAGACAGGAACTGGAATAAAAGGAGACTGAAACCCTGATGGAAGTTGGGCCCGCTACTCTTGGTGTGGGTAAGATGTGTGATGTCCCAGCCTCTGTCTCTGTCCCAGACTCCACCAGGTTATCCCAGTGTGCCATCAGGGAAATGTATCATCCCTATCCACAAGAACTTGTCCACGTATCTGTGGTTGGGTTGACTTTCCCTGTTACTGCGTTGGCTAGAGTATGGCTGATGTTTTGTAACACATGCTTATCTAACGCGGTGGATGGACATTGGGAAAAATAGTGGCAGCTGGGAATCGAGTACCATGGGTCTGTCATCACCAAGAGGTCGTGGAAAGACTACACAGCAATATGTCCATGTTTAGGCCTGTGGGTGAGTGGATGGATATTTCTGGTTTCTGGTAACCACCAGGGGCAGGGACAACTGAACGCTGCGCTGGGACAACAAACTGGTTGTGGTTGCTGACTGCTGTATCTGTGCAACCGCTGGTTGAGCGCAAGAGGCATCAGTGCCTGCTTCATGGTCAGCAGATTGGGAAGGCTATAACACAGGAAAAGAAGCAGTGGTTTCACCCTCAGACACAGATTTTTTTACCCAGGCGTTCCCTCTACCTACAGGTGTGCTTGGCATGCCATTTTGCATGATGGTGATTCTCAGGTTGGCAGTGTTCTTGTCTATTCTTAACTTGGTTTGGCAGATGCTGCAAATTACAGTTTTATCTAAAGGACTTTCAGGGGAACAAGGCACCCTTGGCCTGATATCTAGCCCAGTAAGGGGGGGGGGCGTCTTGGAACAGTTGACCGAGTTCTCCCTCTGGTCAAACCAAGACCTCTTCTTGCCTGTTTTCATGTAATGAATCCATTCCTCTCTGCACTGCTGTGCTCACTAGATGTGCCACCGTGCCAGGTTGGATCAGTGGCCTCATCATCAAACACATCATCTTCCAAGTCCTCAACCTGATCCTCCTTCTGAGTTGTGATTTAAGGCTGACCGGATGGCAACTGTGCCTCATAATTATCCTCCACCTCTTCAGACATAAATTGACCTTCCCCAATGTGTCTGCCTCCTGGCCGTGGGTGCACAAATGTTTGGGCATCACTGCTCTCCACCTCGTGATGACCCTCTTTACAGTTGTACGTTGAGAGGCCTGACAATTTACAAAGGAACATAAGCAGTTCTTCAGTGTTTCCAGCGTTGGGGTCACATGTCTCCTAGGACTCTTGATGGAGGGAGGAAGTACCAGGTTGAAGATTCAGAAGCCCATCCTCTTGGCTACTGAGACTGGACCATGTTTAAGACTTCATGGTGCTGCTTGTCAACACCTGGGAGCCATTGTGTGCCATCCAACTCACAACATCCTCACACTCGTCTGGGTTTGTTAGTGGTGTAGCAGACTGACATAAATTACAGGTAAATAGTCACATTTGCGTATCTCTGCAGGCTTTGCACAACCACTAGATAAAGATACGCTATTTTTTTTAAACCAATAGAAAATTATGATTTTTTTTAGATCGCCTTGCTGACAAACTCCAAATGTGGAGTAATGAAGATTATTGCCACTGATAAATTGTCATGTAAGATTATCTCTACTTGGATTGCGCCAGTCGCACAATGGCTAGATAAAATATACTATTTTTAAAACCAATAGAAAATTATGTTTTTGTTTAGATCGCCTTGCTGACACATTACAATTGAGGAGAAATGTGGAGTAATGAAGATTATTGGCACTGCTAAATTGCCACATAAGATTATCTCTACCCGGATTGTGCCAGTCGCACAACTGCTCGATAAAGATGTTCTATTTTTAAACCAATTGAAAATTGGCACTGGGGAATATTATTTTGCAGTAGAAAAAAAATGATAGGCTGCTACACATAAATATTATGTAGATCTGTAAAAAATTATTTTGTATATGCTCATACTACCTAATATTATTTGCCTCTACATATAGCTGATTTTATATTTTGGTAGTGGATGAAACCCTCCCTATTTCACCTTAATTACACATTCTATTCCTAATATAACTATACAACACAGTGTAAAATAGCAAAGATATGCAGAATGTACTTGCAATAATGAGAACTCCCAAGTGCCTGCCTTTCACTCTCCCTCCTATTAAATCTCTCCCTACGCTATCCCCTCCTAACAAACAACTAATCTTCACAATTTTCAGCTCTTAATGAATAACGCTCACTATAAACTCCTATCACTCTCCCTACGCTGAAACTATGCTCTCCCTACAATGTTTCCAGCTGCAATGTGCGCAAGATGATGCTGGCAGCCTTTAAATATCCCCTATGATGCTGGAAGACCAGTCAATTACAGTAATTCCACACCAAAGATGGCGCCGACATTACTGTGATTGACAAGCCAGCCCAGCATGTTCATTGGCTGTAAATAAAGCACCAAACATGCTGGGAGGGTCACTCAAATATATGAAGGTGAATACCTAATTACTCGCCGAGTAACGAATAACCCGAGACACCATACTATTCGTGTGAGTAACTAATAGTGCCGAATTTATTCGTTCATCACTAGTAATAAACCATCTATGACTTCTCTATAGGGAACTCAGCTATGTTTGACAGCCAACTCCCTGCATCCTCACCTACAGCTGCTCTATTATGCAGAGACATTTTACAATGTCATTGCAAAGTAGAACCCGTACCATCTGATTAATTAAAGTCTATGGGCAGTCCAAAAATAATCAAAGGGAATCTGTCACCTGGTTTTTGCTTCTTCATCTGAGAGTAGCATAATGTAAGTATAGGAACCCTGATTCTAAAAATGTTTCACTTACTGGACAGCCTGCTATCATTTTGAGAAAATCACTATTTTATCTGCTGCAGATCTACCAGGTGCCTGAATGCTGAGTATCTGCTCTGTATAACCCTACCCACATCACCGACTGGAAGCTGTCTTCCCATGCAGAGTTGCATAATACAATCGTTGAGCCTGCCAGCCAGCAGAGACACTGAGATACGCATCATAGTGCTGCATCAGTGTCTCACAGTTACATGAATAAGGTGAGCGGAGTTCTTAGCTGATGAACTAAGTTCACCGCACTGATATCACTTCTAGGGCAGGAGAAAGCTGGCAAGCTGATCTCTCATATCATGCCAGAATTCAGCATGCCTTGTTATGAACCAGTGGCCTAGGAGCAGCATGGACGAGTTCTGGGGTAGGTGGCCTCTATACTGACCGCAGACCCTGAACTTAACACATCAACTAGAAGTAGCCGTGGGATGTTCCTGTCACTCCCTAGACACCTCGTCACGGCCGGAGGACTAATTACACCTAAAGAAAGAAACAGGAATACTATCTTGCCTCAGAGAAAATTCCCAAAGGAAAGGCAGCCCCCCGCAAACATTGACTATGAGAGGAGAGGGAAATTACAAACGCAGACTGAAAACAGAATTTAGCAAAGGAGGCCACGCTACCTAGAAAGAAAAGACAGGAAAGAGTACTGTGCGGTCAGTATAAAAAATACTACAAAATCCACCACAGAGAATACAAAATCTCCACACCTAACTAAAGGCATGGAGGGTAACTCTGTGACTCCAGAGCTTCCATCTTGCTGAGTAAATCTTAACACAGACAAAGCTGGACAAGAAAAAAAAACATAGCAATTCACAGAACTATTAAGTCCACCGCATGTGGACTGCAAAAACAGAGCCAGGACTTATCTTTGATGATTTGGACAATCCAGAAGGAGAAACCAAGCAGAGATGTGGATCCCTAGAAAACAATGGACAACTGGCCCTCACTAAAGGAAGGAGCCAGACTAAATAGCCCCGTCTAAAGTGGAAGCAGCTGATGACTGTTGTGAAGGACAAACAGCAGCACTACCACTCATAACCACCGGAGGGAGCCCAAGAGCAGAACCCACAACAGAATTCACAACAGTACCCCCCCTTTGAGGAGGGGTCACCGAACCCCCACCAGAGCCCCCAGGCCGATCCGGACGAGCCAAATGGAAGGCATGAACCAAATCGTCAGCATGAACATCGGAGGCAACAACCCAAGAATTATCCTCCTGGCCATAACCCTTCCACTTGACAAGATACTGAAGCCTCCGTCTAGAAAAACGAGAATCCAAGATCCTCTCCACAACATACTCCAACTCCCCATCAATCAACACCGGGGCAGGAGGATCAACAGAGGGAACCACGGGCACCACATATTTCCGCAACAAAGATCTATGAAAAACATTATGGATGGAAAAAGAGGCTGGAAGGGCCAAACGAAAAGACACTGGATTGATAATCTCAGAAAGAATATAAGGACCAATAAACCGAGGCTTGAACTTCGGGGAAGAAACCTTCATAGGAACATGACGAGAAGACAACCAGACCAAATCCCCAACCCGAAGCCGGGAACCCACACGCCGACGACGGTTGGCAAAACGCCGAGGCTCCTCCTGAGACAACACCAAATTGTCCACAACATGAGCCCAAATCTGCTGCAACCTGTCAACCACAAAGTCCACCCCAGGACAATCAGAAGACTCAACCTGCCCTGAAGAAAAACGAGGATGAAACCCAGAATTACAAAAGAATGGTGACACCAAGGTAGCAGAACTAGCCCGATTATTAAGGGCAAACTCGGCCAATGGCAAGAAAGCCACCCAATCATCCTGATCGGCAGACACAAAGCATCTCAAATAAGTTTCCAAAGTCTGGTTAGTTCGCTCGGTTTGGCCGTTTGTCTGAGGATGAAATGCGGAAGAAAAAGACAAATCAATGCCCAACTTAGCACAAAAGGACCGCCGAAACCTAGAAACAAACTGGGAACCTCTATCGGACACAATATTCTCCGGAATGCCATGCAAACGAACCACATGCTGAAAAAACAACGGAACCAACTCAGAAGAGGAACGCAACTTAGGCAAAGGTACCAAATGAACCATCTTAGAAAACCAGTGACAGACCATCCAGATAACAGACATCCTCTGGGAAACAGGAAGATCCGAAATAAAATCCATAGAAATATGCGTCCAAGGCCTCTCAGGGACCGGCAAAGGCAAAAGCAACCCACTGGCGCGGGAGCAGCAAGGTTTGGCCCGCGCACAAGTCCCACAGGACTGCACAAAAGCACGCACATCCCGTGACAAAGAAGGCCACCAAAAGGAAATACTAACCAAATCTCTGGTACCAAAAATCCCAGGATGGCCAGCCAACACCGAACAGTGAACCTCAGAAATCACTTTACTAGTCCATCTGTCAGGAACAAACAGTTTCCCCGCTGGACAGCGATCAGGTTTATCAGCCTGAAACTCCTGAAGAGCCCGTCGCAAATCAGGGGAGATGGCAGAATCACCCCCTCCTTAAGAATACCAACCGGCTCAAGAATCCCAGGGGAATCAGGCAAGAAACTCCTAGAGAGGCCATCAGCCTTAACATTCTTAGAACCTGGAAGATACGAGACAACAAAATCAAAACCGGAGAAAAACAGGGACCATCGGGCCTGTCTAGGATTCAGCCATTTGGCAGACTCGAGGTAAATCAGATTCTTATGATCGGTCAAGACCACAAAACGGTGCTTGGCCCCCTCAAGCCAATGTCGCCACTCCTCAAATGCCCACTTCATAGCCAACAACTCACGATTGCCGACATCATAATTGCGTTCTGCAGGCGAAAACTTTTGAGAAAAGAAGGCACACGGTTTCATCAAGGAACCATCAGAATTCCTCTGAGACAAAACGGCCCCTGCCCCAATCTCAGAAGCGTCAACCTCAACCTGAAAAGGAAGAGAAACATCCGGCTGACGCAACACAGGGGCAGAAGTAAATCGGCGCTTAAGCTCCTGAAAGGCAGAAACGGCCTCAGAGGACCAATTAGCTACATCAGCGCCCTTCCTCATCAAATCGGTCAGGGGTTAAACCACACTGGAGAAGTTGGCAATGAAACGGCGATAAAAATTAGCAAAGCCCAAAAATTTCTGAAGGCTCTTCACGGATGTGGGCTGGATCCAATCATGAATGGCCTGCACCTTAGCCGGATCCATTTCTATAGATGGTGGAGAAAAAATGAAGCCCAAAAAAGAAACCTTCTGTACTCCAAAGAGGCACTTAGACCCCTTCACAAACAAGGCATTGTCGCGAAGGACCTGAAATACCATCCTAACTTGTTTCACATGAGACTCCCAATCATCTGAAAAAATCAAAATATCATCCAAATATACAATCATGAATTTATCAAGATAATTCCGAAAAATATCATGCATGAAGGACTGAAACACAGATGGGGCATTAGAGAGTCCGAATGGCATCACAAGATACTCAAAATGGCCCTCGGGCGTATTAAACGCAGTTTTCCATTCGTCACCCTGCTTAATACGAACAATACGAAGGTCAATCTTAGTAAACCAACTAGCCCCCTTAATCCTAGCAAATAAATCAGAAAGCAAAGGCAAAGGGTATTGGAATTTGACCGTGATCTTATTCAAGAGGCGATAATCAATACAGGGTCTCAAGGAGCCATCCTTCTTGGCAACAAAAAAAACCCTGCTCCTAATGGAGAAGAAGATGGCCGAATATGCCCCTTCTCCAAAGACTCCTTTACATAGCTCCGGATGGCGGCATGTTCAGGCACAGACAGGTTGAAAAGTCGGCCCTTAGGAAACTTACAGCCTGGAATCAAATCAATAGCACAATCACAGTCCCTATGCGGTGGAAGGGAACTGGACTTGGGCTCATCGAAAACATCCTGGAAATCTGACAGAAACTCAGGAATTTCAGAAGAGGGGGAGGAGGAAATTGACATCAGAGGAACGTCATCGTGAACCCCCTTACAACCCCAACTAGTCACAGACATAGATTTCCAATCCAACACCGGATTATGTACCTGTAACCATGGAAACCCCAGCACAACAGCATCATGCAAATTATGTAACACCAGGAAGCGACAATCTTCCTGATGGGCTGGCGCCATGCACATGGTTAACTGTGTCCAAAACTGAGGTTTATTTTTAGCCAATGGTGTAGCATCAATCCCCCTTAAAGGGAGAGGACTCCGCAAAGGCTGTAAGGAAAAACCACAACGTCTGGCAAATTCTAAGTCCATTAAATTTAAAGCGGCGCCTGAATCCACAAATGCCATGACAGAGAATGACGATAATGAGCAGATCAGGGTCACAGATAACAGAAATTTAGGTTGTACAGTACTGATAGTAACGGAATTAGCGATTCTCTTGGCACGCTTAGGGCAATCAGAAATAACATGAGCAGAATCGCCGCAGTAAAAGCACAACCTATTCTGACATCTGAATCCTTGGCGTTCCGCTCTAGACACAATCCTATCACACTGCATAGGCTCAGGACTCCGCTCGGAAGACAACGCCATAGTGTGCACAACTCTGCGCTCACGCAAGCGCCGATCAATTTGAATGGCCAGAGACATAGAATCACTCAGACCTGCAGGCGTGGGGAACCCCACCATAACATCTTTAACAGATTCAGAAAGACCCTTTCTGAAAATTGCCGCCAAAGCATCCTCATTCCACTTAGTAAGAACAGACCATTTTCTGAATTTCTGGCAATATGACTCTGCCGCTTCTTGACCCTGACAGAGGGCCAAAAGTGTTTTCTCAGCATGCTCTACAGAGTTAGGTTCATCATACAATAACCCAAGCGCCTGAAAAAAGGTGTCTACATTAAGCAAGGCCGGATTCCCAGATTCCAGGGAAAATGCCCAATCCTGGGGATCACCACGCAACAGAGAAATGACAATTTTTACCTGCTGGATGGGATCACCAGAGGAACGGGGCTTCAGAGCAAAAAACAGTTTACAGTTATTTTTAAAGCTCAAAAATTTGGATCTGTCCCCGAAGAACAGATCGGGGGTAGGAATTCTAGGCTCTAAAACAGGAGTCTGCATGATATATTCAGAAATACCCTGTACTCTAGCAGCAAGTTGATCCACCCGAGAAGCAAGTCCCTGAACATCCATGTCAACGCCTAACTCCTGAGCCACCCAGAAGTGAAGAGGGAAAAAAAAACACAACAGAGTACAGAAAAAAAAATGGCTCAGCACTTTCTTTCCCTTCTTTTAAGATGTGGTTAACTCATTGTTGGCCAGTTGTACTGTTATGAACCGGTGGCCTAGGAGCAGCATGGACGAGCTCTGGAGTAGGTGGCCTCTATACTGACCGCAGACCCTGAACTTAACACATCAACTAGAAGTAGCCGTGGGATGTTCCTGTCACTCCCTAGACACCTCGTCACAGCCGAAGGACTAATTACACCTAAAGAAAGAAACAGGAATACTATCTTGCCTCAGAGAAAATTCCCAAAGGAAAGGCAGCCCCCCACAAACATTGACTGTGAGAGGAGAGGGAAATTACAAACGCAGACTGAAAACAGAATTTAGCAAAGGAGGCCATGCTACCTAGAAAGAAAAGACAGGAAAGAGTACTGTGCGGTCAGTATAAAAAATACTACAAAATCCACCACAGAGAATACAAAATCTCCACACCTAACTAAAGGCATGGAGGGTAACTCTGTGACTCCAGAGCTTCCATCTTGCTGAGTAAATCTTAACACAGACAAAGCTGGACAAGAAAAAAAAACATAGCAATTCACAGAACTATTAAGTCCACCGCATGTGGACTGCAAAAACAGAGCCAGGACTTATCTTTGATGATTTGGACAATCCAGAAGGAGAAACCAAGCAGAGATGTGGATCCCTAGAAAACAATGGACAACTGGCCCTCACCAAAGGAAGGAGCCAAACTAAATAGCCCCGTCCAAAGTGGAAGCAGCTGATGACTGTTGTGAAGGACAAACAGCAGCACTACCACTCATAACCACCGGAGGGAGCCCAAGAGCAGAACCCACAACAGAATTCACAACAATGCCTACTAGATTTAGCAGAGAATGATAACCGGAAATCCGAATACATAGCAAGAAAATCTGGGAAAGAATACTAGTGTATATAGTGATAACACAGATTATTTTTATAATCGCTCCAAAAACTAGATGCAGAAAAAGAGGAGGACCAGGAGCATATAGTACAAATATATATAAACGAATCTTTATTTATACAAAGCATTAAAATCTGGACATCAATAATCGTAACAAGTATTCCACAACATTACATAAAAAAGGGGGAAAGTACAAACCCTAAACCTCACCACCCCAACACTATAGGGAGTGATCATGTAGACAAATATGAGCGGTAAACTCCATATAGCTGAAGGTTATCGCATGGAAAGAGAGGAAGGAAAGAAATTGCTGCTGTGCCAGGACACAACAAAGGGTCTAAGGCAAGTGCACCATAACAACTACAATAAATAACCTATGTCACAGCATCAAAAAGTTCAAAGTGCACTTACCCATGCAGGGGGGGGGGGGAGGGGGGGGGAGGAGGGTTGGTAAGTGCACTGGGTAAGTGCACTTTGAACTTTTTGCTGCTGTGACATGGGTTATTTATTGTAGTTGTTATAGTGCACTTGCCTTAGACCCTTTGTTGTGTCCTGGCACAGCAGCAATTTCTTTCCTTCCTCTCTTTCCATGCGATTACCTTCAGCTATATGGAGTTTACGCTCATATTTGTCTACATGATCACTCCCTATAGTGTTGGGGGGTGAGGTTTAGGGTTTGTGCTTTCCCATCTTTTTTATGTAATGTTGTGGAATACTTGTTACGATTATTGATGTCCAGATTTTAATGTTTTGTATAAATAAAGATTCGTTTATATATATTTGTACTATATGCTCCTGGTCCTCCTCTTTTTCTGCATCTAGATTTAGCAGAGCTAGACTCTTCAAGGGACAAATGGATTATCTTCTCGCAAAAGAGGTGAGGAATATGGTTGTTTATTTCTTTACACTTTTACAGGAGACATGGGCATTGGAGGATTATCTTCATGCTGGAAAGGTGAGGGATATAGTTGTTTATTATTCTACTTCTTTTACAGGGGACATGGACTTCGGTGGATTAGGTATGAAGGTGAGTATAACTGCTGTTTTATTTTTATTTCAAATAAAAGGGACAGTGTCTTTATTTCAAATAAAGGACTTTATTCTGGCTGTGTCTTTTTTACAATCTAACTACGGGGTTATAATGAAGGTGTCTTATAGACTCCTCTTCATTACTAATCCCAGGGCTTGATATCATTCATCATAAAACAGCTGACAGCAACCCCACAAATATTATCCTACTTGCCACCATACCAGGGCAAGTGGGAAGAGAGGGCACTCTTTCTGCGGCAGCTGCGGGCTACTATTTTTAGGCTGCCGGGGGCCAATATCCATGGTCTTTTATCAGTCTGAGAATACCAGACCCCAGCTGTCTGCTTTAGCTTGGCTGCTTGTCAAAAATGGGGGGACCCCACATCGTTTTTCTAAATTATTTATTTAAATAATGTAGAAAAATGACATGGGACCCCTCTATTCTTGATAACAGCCATGATATAGCTGAAAGGTGAGGGTTGCACCCCACAGCTGTCGGTTTTGCCTGCACTGGTTATCAAAAGTAGAAGAGACTCCCGTAATATTTACATTTATTTATTTATACCACAGGCACCAGGTGATGAATATTCTTATCAGCTTAGCGTGCTCTTGCTGTAATGAGCAACAAGTGTTCACTCATGAGAGTAGTATTCTCTCATCAGCCGAAGCCTGTGACCAGCTCTAACCTTTTAACCACCGGTCACAGCTGTTGGCTCACATGCTGTCACCTGACAGCATGGAAACCGCAGCTTTCTGACTGGCAGTAACTAACTTACTGCCCATCAGAGCTGCTCTGTTTCTTGCGCTGTCACACAGATGACATAGTGGGAAACAGCCGATGTCTGGGGTGTCAAATGCGAACAGTAAATCAGACACTAGTTGATCAATACGAACTCTGAACTTTACTGTTTGGGTTTGCCCATCACTAATTATTAATTTTACTTTCATGTTATGGGTTGAAGTAAATGTTCTATGAAACTCAGTCTAGTCAAAAGTTTGGAAATTATTCTTGTATTCAGTGAGATAATATTTAAAATATTATTTTTCAAAGAGGTGTACTTATTTATGATAATCACTTACTCAGGGGTCCTCAACCTGTGGCTCAGGAGCCACATGTGGCTCATGGACCCATGATGTGTGGGTCACGACTGCCTGCTATACAGCTTTGTGCATTAGCAGCACCAGGTCTAGCATACAACTATGAAGAGCAGGTCTTCAGATCAGGGCCGTATTTAGAGTTTCTGCTGCCCTAGGCACTTTTAGTGCTGCCTCCCCCTTTGGTGAGCATGAGACTATCGGCAGTGACTTTGGCAAGAATCGCTGATGTGAAAGTCGCCTTTTGCAGCAGATCCAGGCAGTTTTTCTGCATCTGCCGCATAATGGATCACTTACGGCAACACTGCGTTCGGCCTCATTCATTCCCTATGGGATTTGCGGCACTTGCCATGATCTGGCAAATGCGGTACCATACCTCCCAACTTTTGAAGAAGGGAAGGAGGTATAAAGTTTGCGGCACACGTAGTGCATCGCGGCAAGTTTTAGGCCACGCCTCTGACCACACCCATTTCACAACTAGTCACACCCATATCCACGTCCCAACCACAGCCATTTAGCACTGCTGATCACACTGCTCCATATACAATAATTATAAACAAAAAATATGGCCACACAGTGCTACATACTGTATAATGGCCACACATGATGCTCCATACTGTATAATGGCCACACACAGTTCTCCATACTGTATAATGGCCACACACAGTTCTCCATACTGTATAATGGCCACACAGTGCTCCATACTGTATAATGGCCACACATGAAGCTCAATACAGTATAATGGCCACACATGATGCTCCATAGTGTATAATGGCCACACATGATGCTCCATAATGTATAATGGCCACACAGTGCTCCATACTGTATAATGGCCACACATAGTGCTCCATACTGTATAACGGCCACACACAGTTCTCCATACTGTATAATGATCCCACATGATGCTCAATACTGTATAATGGCCACATATGATGCTCCATACTGTATAATGACCACACATAATGCTCCATACTGTATAATGGCCATTGGCCACACATGATGCTCCATACTGTATAACGGCTACACATGATGCTCAATACTGTATAATGGCCACACACAGTTCTCCACACTGTATAATGATCCCACATGATGCTCAATACTGTATAATGACCCCCCCCCCCTCATGTATGCATGGCTCATCTCCCTCCCATCCCATATACATGGCTCATATTCCCCCTCCTGTATGCATGGCTCATATTCCCCCCTGTATGCATGGCTCATATTCCCCCTCCTCTATGCATGGCTCATATTTCCCCTCCTGTATGCATGGCTCATATTCCCCCCTGAATGCATGGCTCATATCCCCCCCCGAATGCATGGCTCATATTCCCCCTCTGAATGCATGGCTCATATTCCCCCTCTCCCCATATACATGGCTCATATTCCCCCTCCTGTATGCATGGCTCATATCCCCCCTCCTGTATGCATGGCTCATATTTCCCCTCCTGTATGCATGGCTCATATTCCCCCCTGAATGCATGGCTCATATCCCCCCCCCGAATGCATGGCTCATATTCCCCCTCTGAATGCATGGCTCATATTCCCCCTCTCCCCGTATCCCCGTATGCATGGCTCATATCCCCCCCCCCCCCGAATGCATGGCTCATATTCCCCCCCTGAATGCATGGCTCATATTCCCCCCCCTGAATGCATGGCTCATATTCCCCCCCTGAATGCATGGCTCATATTCCCCCCTGAATGCATGGCTCATATTCATCCCCCTGAATGCATGGCTCATATTCCCCCCTGAATGCATGGCTCATATTCCCCCTCCGAATGCATGGCTCATATCCCCCCCCTGAATGAATGGCTCATATTCCCCCTCTGAATGCATGGCTCATATTCCCCCTCCCCCCGTATGCATGGCTCATATTCCCCCCCCTGAATGCATTGCTCATATTCCCCCCCTGAATTCATGGCTCATATTCCCCCCCTGAATGCATGGCTCATATTCCCCCCCTGAATGCATGGCTCACATTCCCCCCCGTATGCATGGCTCATATTCCCCCCCCCTGAATGCATGGCTCATATTCCCCCCTGAATGCATGGCTCATATACCCCCCCCATATGCATGGCTCATATTCCTCCCCCGTATGCATGGCTCATATCCCCCCCCGAATGCATGGCTCATATCCCCCCCCTGAATGCATGGCTCATATTCCCCCCCTGAATGCATGGCTCATATTCCCCCCCCTGAATGCATGGCTCATATTCCCCCCCCTGAATGCATGGCTCATATTCCCCCCCCTGAATGCATGGCTCATATTCCCCCCCCTGAATGCATGGCTCATATAACCCCCCCTGAATGCATGGCTCATATTCCCCCCTGTATGCATGGCTCATTTCCCCCCTGAATGCATGGCTCATATTCCCCCCCCTGAATGCATGGCTCATACCCCCCCGAATGCATGGCTCATATTCCCCCTGAATGCATGGCTCATATTCCCCCCCCTGAATGCATGGCTCATATTCCCCCTCTCCCCGTATGCATGGCTCATATTCCCCCCCCCTGAATGCATGGCTCATATTCCCCCCCTGAATTCATGGCTCATATTCCCCCCCTGAATGCATGGCTCATATTCCCCCCCTGAATGCATGGCTCATATTCCCCCCCGTATGCATGGCTCATATTCCCCCCCCTGAATGCATGGCTCATATTCCCCCCTGAATGCATGGCTCATATTCCCCCCCCCCACTTATGCATGGCTCATATCCCCTCGTATGCATGGCTCATATCCCCCCCCCCGAATGCATGGCTCATATTCCCCCCCTGAATGCATGGCTCATATTCCCCCCCGAATGCATGGCTCATATTCCCCCCCCCTGAATGCATGGCTCATATTCCCCCCCTGAATGCATAGCTCATATTCCCCCCCATATGCATATATTCCCCCCCCGCTCCCGCTCCCATCTTGCATGGCTTATGTCCTCCTTCATCCCCCCTCCCTGTCCCTCCGTCCCTCATACTTACCTGTTCCTCACCGCGCGGCCGCGCCGACATCCCTCTTGCTCTGTCCCGACTCCCGGCGCAGCACCTTCTTCCTGCGTGAGCGGTCATGTGATACCGCTCATTAAGGTCATGAATATGCGCATATTGGTCGGTCGGGAGGTGACCCAGTATATAACCAATTTTACATTGCAACTACTAATGTAGGAAACTGTATTTAGTGGTGTACATTTATATTAACATCTGCTGTATAGAAGTGAAAGCCATGTAGATGATAATAGCATATAGATGGCAATACAGGTGAAAAATAATTTTTTATACACTTGTATGATCTTAGCCTTTGTACAGTATTCCATTGTGTGAATTGGTCATTTGCATAATGTACATATAATTAATGTGATTGCAAAAAATCCATGTGATGGCGGATTGTTATATTCTCCTATAAGACTGAGGTCACACAACAGTATAAAACAATTGGTCTGATTTTCAAGCCTGAAAACTGGAATGATTTCTTTCTCACTTGTCATCCTTGTGCAGGCCGTGTACAATCAGTTTTTTACTCAAAAATTATTAATTATTTGCAGTTTCCCATTACAGAACTACAACGTATCCGTAAAAATTGAATGCTGTGCTGTGACTCCATATGGCATTTGATATTTTTCCATACTCATAGACTTGAATGTGTCTCATCTGATTTTAGGAGTAAAATCGTGCAGGCTGCCATTTTTTACACATGCAGGTTCAGTCAGTGAAAAAAAAATTGCGCTGCCCCATTGAACAACATTGATCGGCTTTTTTAATGGACAGCACTCGGAAGGAAAATACGATTGTGTGGAGATCGCGTTCTCCATATTGGGGGTGATGATAATCGGAATTACAACATTTTTCTTCTAAAATTTCACTTGTGATATTAAATAATATGGGGTTTCTTATACTTCTCACGTGTGAGCCCAAATGTCACCTTTCCCCTTCTACACCAGATGGGCTTTACAATATTGATAACTGTGTTGCTGTGGTCAGTCTGTCGCTCCTGCAGACCCCCTGGTAGGGGAACATAGGTCTTATCACCAATCTGCCCTGTAATCCACTCTGTCGTTCCTCTGCTGGGGTAGGCAGGGGCTCCTGCAGCCTTCAGTCTCACCTTTCTGCTGCCTCCTTGGAAGCAGCCCCCTGCTCATGTCATTCGGTGCTGGACCCCGGAGAGCAGGCGATCACAAGGAGTGGTGCTCTGACTGCAGACGCTGCTCATCTATGGGGGGATCTCACCAAAGCCTGACATCAGCTGAGGGCACTGAAATATTCATGCCATGGCAATAGGAACTGCCTGCTCTTAAAGTGCTCCTCATCAGCTGACAGGCTCCTATGTCTCTGCGCTTCTGGAGGGCTCACACAAGCTGGAGAGCTGGAGAAGACCTCACTGGATGCCTGACACTGGAAGGAGTGAAGTTGTCCCATCCTGGGAGCTCCCACAGAGCATGGAGCCCTGCACCTGCTGATGCTGAGCCCCTGTGTGCCATCCTAGACTGGTCCTGAGCCTGTGACTGCTAGTGTAGGGGTGGGAGTGAGAGGAGGGGGAGCTTGCTGCTTCTGTGTCTGGTGGAGGGGGATAGGATCTTCTGGACTGAGGGGGGAATGAAGGATTCCTGTGGCACTCCTGAAGTTCTACTCTGCTCTGCA
Source organism: Ranitomeya variabilis (assembly GCF_051348905.1). Classification (NCBI taxonomy): domain Eukaryota; kingdom Metazoa; phylum Chordata; class Amphibia; order Anura; family Dendrobatidae; genus Ranitomeya; species Ranitomeya variabilis. Next base: position 135,678,795 of record NC_135235.1, on the reverse strand, counting down.
AGGGATTAATAGCAGACCAAGGGGAATAAAAGCCACCCTGGAGCAAACTACAGGACACAGCAAGTCAGTACCTGCTCCCAATTACTGTGCAAGGAGACCTCTGCCACCCAGCTCTTAAGGTACAGTCATCTGATGCTGCCAGAATGAACTCCTTCTAGTCTGCACTTCTTCCCAATCCTTATGTCTCCATCCATAGACTCCAGCATTCACCTGGATGCCCTTCTGCCCTCCTATCAGTCATCATGTGGCCATTATCTTTGCTGCTTTCCACAAACTTTCTCTCCCTGCACATGGCACGTATTCTGCATCTGTTGGTCTCCTACATCTCAGACCCCCCTGTTGCTGCTGAGGGATAAAGTGTGTTTTGCATATATCATATCACTTTCCCATTTTGCATAATTATCTGAAAGGTCACGCTCATGTAATCAGGAGGAGCTGTATACCTTTCTCAGTCCCGCTGATTACAATCCTAGGAAATGATCGGTGTGATCTCACCTGCCGCTGGATTTTCTATCTTAAACTTTTAGGATTTTTGTGCTGTTAATGAAGTTATTCTGCGTAGATCTGACGTCTCCGGCTGCTTGTTTGGTTGTTGTAACCCTATAAATATTCTATATGTGTGGGATTGTTTCATAGCTTTAGAAACGTTATCTCCCTCAGTCGTTTTCTGTCTGTAGGTGTGAAATTCATATGCTGGGTATATTCTTGTCCAAAAGCGAAACATGCAAAGGCGACTGATTGTCATTCATCTGATGCTATTGGAGCCGTCCCAATGAATCATGGAGTAGCAGCAGAATGCTTTGGATCCATATAGACATCCCACACATGAGCATTTGCCTTCTGAATGTAGCATCATTCACAACTGATTTCACTCTTATCTAGGTAACTCTTTCCTTACCAGTTCATCTGCATTTCTTATATAGTATATAGTATAGTATATCTGCCCATTCACAAATCTCCCCAGCACATATACTTCTGTACTGTTACTCAGCAGATATTTGCAAGGTTTGATTTTCTTTTAATGGTGGGTCTTATGTTCCTACAGAATTTATCTAGATCTATTTATTTTTTTCCATGACTTGGATATTATAAGCCAAACTCAAGTTCTCTTGGTCCCAAAAGTCACTTTATTGACAGCAAGCATGAAATGTTCTGGCGGCTATAACTAACGCCAAGTTATTGGGGCACACGAATCAGCGTCTTCAGTGTGATGCTGTGGATTGGCGCATACCCTGCTAGAGATTATTTGCCAATAGGTCATTATTCGAAACCATTTTTAAGGCGCGCAGACACACTTTTTGGATTTTATGTGGGGCAGCATGTTGGGTGCCACATAATCCTACGTTAATCCCACATTATTTTCTGGCATTTAAAAAATTCCCCCGCCATACCCCAAGTAATAAGCATTGTAAGGGCAATTTTAAAGGCATTTGGCACATACATTTTTTTAAAGCCCTACAGCAAATCCTTTTGGAAAGAAGGCCAGAAAATATGTCATACAAAGAATTCTGTGTTTAAAAAAAAAACAGTGACCCAAAAGAGCCAGAAAAACCCTGCAATCAAAGATGCATTGAATATCAGATTTACATTGTTATGTGCAATGTGTCACCTCGGTATTTACAAACAGAAGGAATAAACTTGGTGTTTTTTTAATTGATGTGTGTGAGTACAGCCAACTAGAGAACAGCAGCGCTGATAACTTGCAAATCCATTAGTCAGATACGTATGAGCGGTGCAGTGCTGACAAATACTCAGTAAATCTACATTGTGGGTAAGTGTGGCCTAGGGTAAATACATGGCTAAATATATGTGCTTTTTAATTCTGGTATTTTAGTTCCCATCATTTAAAGGGGAAAGTTGGTGTTCTTCATGGTGTATTACAATCATTAAGTCTTGTAGTAACGCTGTACGACCAGCATGTGTCACTGTTGTCATTACAGTCTATAGAAAGCATTACCCTTACCCTCTAGGTGACTGATGTCTTACTAGTGGCAGCATATACGCTAATCAGGATCACTTTTATAAACCAGAATGTCATTTGATTCACAGTGGTCTACTACTGTGCAGCCTGAGAGACCTTTCTAGCCAGACCAAAATGTTCTTATGAAGTAACCTCTTCATAAATTGCAGTTATATGTGATAATGGCATTCAAGAACTTTACTATACTCCTTACATTGTGCCAGCACAGGTAGCTGCGGCCAGATCAGCTGCATACACCAGACATTCATAGTTCAGGAAAGGACCAGTGTACTTGTGCTGGTTAGTCTGGTGTCAGACGTCCAACATTCACGGTCCGAGTACGGATCACCATGAGTCATGCTGGTTAGGCTGGTGTCACACATCCAACATTCACAGTCCGAGTACGGATCACCATGTGTCATGCTGGTTAGGCTGGTGTCAGACATCCAACATTCACGGTCCGAGTACGGATCACCATGTGTCATGCTGGTTAGGCTGGTGTCAGACATCCAACATTCACGGTCCGAGTACGGATCACCATGAGTCATGCTGGTTAGGCTGGTGTCAGACATCCAACATTCACGGTCCGAGTACGGATCACCATGTGTCATGCTGGTTAGGCTGGTGTCAGACATCCAACATTCACGGTCCGAGTACGGATCACCATGAGTCATGCTGCCCAGCCTGCTAGGTATTTAGGTGACTGTTGGGTTGTGGTCAGGAGATCCGCGACCGGTCTGGACACTGTGACCAGTACTCAGACCATGAATGTTGTGTGAAAGCAGCATTATACAGAGAGATGTAACTCATGTGATCTCAGGTTACTACTCTCTGAGTTTACGTTCCACAATCTTGTAATAAAATCACTTGTTCTACAATACATTTGTGATGAAAAGACTGTTCTTATTAGAACAATGTCAGAAGTGGATCTCAACCCAATGATATTCCATGTGATGCAACCAAAGTTTGTAGCTCCATTTTACACCAGACGTTGGGCTCCTTCAGACGTCAGACTTTCTTGTACAAGTGCTCCCTGTGTTTTTCACGGATAGCACTCGTACTTATGATGGTGTATAAGCTGGTTCACATGTCTGCTTATTGTTATGGTTCACATAAAAGCACAGAGACTTGTCCAAAATTGATCAATGTCAGATCAAACTCGCCAATGCAAGTCTATGGACCCATGAAAAAATCAGACAGCACAAGGACAGCATCTGAGTGCTGTCCGATTTTTTTCATGGGTCCATACACTTGTATTGATGAGTTTGATCTGTTTTTCAAGGACTATTTTATAGGAGAAGCTGGAGAAAACACAGTTTTTTTTTTCATCTGATGAAGTTCTGATGGTTGTGTCTGACATTGACCAAACACTGATGACACTGATCAAAAATACTGATGACACTGACCAAACACTGATGACACTGACCAAAAATACTGATGACACTGGCCAAACACTGATGACACTGACCAAAAATACTGATGACACTGACCAAACACTGATGACACTGATCAGAAATACTGATGACACTGACCAAACACTGATGACACTGACTAAACACTGATGACACTGACCAAACATTGATGACACTGATCACACAAAGATGACACTGACCAAACACTGATGACACTGATCAGAAATACTGATGACACTGACCAAACATTGATGACACTGACCAAAAATACTGATGACACTGACCAAACACTGATGACACTGATCAGAAATACTGATGACACTGGCCAAACACTGATGACACTGACCAAAAATACTGATGACACTGACCAAACACTGATGACACTGATCAGAAATACTGATGACACTGACCAAACATTGATGACACTGACAAAACAAAGATGACACTGACCAAACACTGATGACACTGATCAGAAATACTGATGACACTGACCAAACACTGATGACACTGATAAGAAATACTGATGACACTGACCAAACACTGATGACACTGATCAGAAATACTGATGACACTGACCAAACACTGATGACACTGACCAAACATTGATGACACTGACCAAACAAAGATGACACTGACCAAACACTGATGACACTGATCAGAAATACTGATGACACTGACCAAACACTGATGACACTGGTCAGAAATACTGATGACAGTGACCAAACACTGATGACACTGACCAAACACTGATGACGCTGATCAGAAATACTGATGACACTGATCAGAAATACTGATGACACTGATCAGAAATACTGATGACACTGACCAAACACTGATGACACTGATCAGAAATACTGATGAAACTGACCAAACACTGATGACACTGACCAAACACTGATGACACTGATCAGAAATACTGATGACACTGACTAAACACTGATGACACTGATCAAATACTGATGACACTGACTAAACACTGATGACACTGACCAAACTCTGATGACACTGACCAATCACCGATGACACTGACCAAACACTGATGACACTGTTCAGAAATACTGATGACACTGACTAAACACTGATGACACTGATCAAATACTGATGACACTGACTAAACACTGATGACACTGACCAAACACTGATGACACTGATCAGAAATACTGATGAAACTGACCAAACACTGATGACACTGACCAAACACTGATGACGCTGATCAGAAATACTGATGACACTGATCAGAAATACTGATGACACTGATCAGAAATACTGATGACACTGACCAAACACTGATGACACTGATCAGAAATACTGATGAAACTGACCAAACACTGATGACACTGACCAAACACTGATGACACTGATCAGAAATACTGATGACACTGACTAAACACTGATGACACTGACCAAACTCTGATGACACTGACCAATCACCGATGACACTGACCAAACACTGATGACACTGTTCAGAAATACTGATGACACTGACCAAACACTGATGACACTGACCAAACACTCATGACACTGACCAAACACTCATGACATTGATAAAAAATACTGATGAAACTCGGCCTGTCATTGCGTACGAGAAAAGTCACAGACGTCTGAATGAGCCCTTAGAGAAACTGCTGAAGAGTTGACAGTATTCTTCAAGAACAATGTAACTTTATCCACACAGTTAATTCCTCTTTTCCCTGGAAGTGTAAAATTGTGCACTGTGACCGTCACAACATGACTATAGCGCAGCATAAGATCCTTCTTTGGCGTTAATTGCTTTTCTCTTTCCTTCCAATATTCCACCTTCAATGACAGTCGTACTCCAGATGTTTTACTAAATGTAAAATGAGTACGTGCAAATGTAAAAGGTGTTGGTTACATCTTGTGGTTTTGACAGGTTTCTGCAGAACAATTACAATTCTGAGATTCTCAGCTGTCAGTCACATCCTCTAGGTACACATTAACACTGGGAGTTGGTGAGGAATCACCTTGGTGTTGAATGATTTTTCTTTTTTTTTTTTGGAAAGTTCTGCCTGCAATGTCTACGCTAAATAGAAGTCACAGGGCCAATGCAGATATTTTACTTGTGTGCACCTCGTTTTGGTACATAACGAAGCACCCCGAGGAAAGGTCTAAGGGTCCTTGTACACTCTGATCAATGATATAGCCAGTCGATCAGCTCATCTCAAGGGTATGTGTGAAACTCTAGACATTATTATACGCAGTCACCATCATCCTTCTTTACAAGGCTTATATGTACACACTAGTGACATATACTTACTGGTTACACTGGGCAGTGATCATCCGAACGATCATTTGGGTGATCAGCACCCCATGTAGGAAGCCTTCACTGTTCCACTTATTGTACTGCTATTCCTCACATTGTGATGAATATAATGAATTTATATTAAATTTATAACAGTTTGGAAAAGTCCACAAAGTGTCTGTGTTCCGTCTCCTCTGGTTTCCAAACCAAATTAAAGCTATGTTCAATCATGTTTTTTTTGCAATGTTTTTTTTTCTTCTGCAGCCAAAACCATTCCTCTTGGCAGTAAAAACTTTTTTTTAGTTCAGATTACATCTGTGATTTGACTGCAGTACATGATTAATAAAGTTAGTTTTGTCCCCCCGCCCCCCAAAAAAACGCATAAGTAAAAACCTTTGTTACTTTTTTGCAGTGTTTTTGTACTTTCTTAAAAAAGTCTGCAGTGGTCTAATTCACTCAGAAAAAGAGAAACAAGCGCGTGCAGAAGATTTCTGATATCGCATAACTTTTGCTGGTAGTATAAAACGCAGCTTCTTTTTTGTGGAAAAAAAATGCAGCAAGAAAGCTCTGAAAAAAAAACAAAAACGCCATTCAAGCTAACATTACGTGGACAAGAGTAGTTTACAGGCTGACTTCACAGGTCCATGCGTACATCGGATTACCAGGAGATCTTCAGAAGTCGTCACTTGAGCCAACCGCCTCATATGTGACTGATATTCCAATCCAAGCATGGTCCGTGTATGGGAAACTAACCCTAGGGAGTCATGCACGGGACCAAAGAAAAAGACATAATAAAGCACATAGAACTCTATGGACCTGCAACTTTACACACATATTCGTATTCATAAAATCCATTAGAATCAATAAAAAAAATTGACATGCTTCGTCAGAAAGGAGTTCTTTTTTACACTATGTTGTCTTTTTTCTTCTGGGAAGATACACATTGAAAACTTTTTTTTTCTGCTGCTAATAAAGCAATATTTGTCTGTAATATTGAATGTTGTAAACAAAAAATCATCCTAATTTACTAAAGCAAGGTTCCATCACTGCTTTTATAGGTTTGTAATTGAAATGAAAGAAGCTGATGTCTTGAATGTATATCTAGGCTTAAAACCCCTGACGGGTAATGATCAGCAGCACAGGAAGTTTCAGCCTCGACCTTTCCCTATCTGTTCTCCCTGATCTGAGTTCCGCTATCCGTCTTCTCCTCTGTTCAAATCATGTTTTTCTTCCTACAATCACATACGGCTCTGGCAAAAATTAAAAGAAACCACTGCAAAATGTTCAGTTTGTCTGATTTTTCTCTTTTTAGGTATATTTTTGAGTAAAATGTAAATTGTTCTTTTATTCTATAAACTTTTGACAACATGTCTCCGAAGTTCCAAGCAATACATTTTGTATTCTTTTTCTGAAAAGGAGAAATAGTCAAATTTAAAAAAAAAAAAAACAGTGCTTTCAGACCTCAAATAATGCAAAGAAAACAAGTTCACAATCATTTAGAAACAACAATACTAATGTTTTACCTCAGGAAGAGTTCAGAAATCAGTATTTTGTGGAATAACCATGATTTTTAATCACAGCTTTCATGCGTCTTGGCATGCTTTCCACCAGTCTTTCACATGGCTTCTGCTGCACAAATTTAGCAGTTCTTTGTTTGATGGCTTGTGACCATCCATCATCCTCTTGATTACATTCCAGAGGTTCTCAGTGGGGTTCAGGTCTGGAGATTGGGCTGCCCATGACAGGGTTTTCATGTGGTAGTCTCTTAATTTTTGCCAGAGCTGTACGTTGGTACCTATAAAGTAGGGAATATGTCAGCAGGATTTCACTCCCAAACTGTTTCTATATGAATGAAGCTCTTGCAAAGACAAGTCCATCAATACCTTTACATGGTCGGTCCTCTCCTGTATTACTGAGAACTCAGTATCTGAATGGAGATGCAAAAGAGGCTGAAGAGCTATTGTAGATATGAAGCCTCAGTCACTCCAGCTCTAATCCCCGCAGAGTGCCGCTTACACCTTCTTGACTGACGGCCTCTATGCTGTGTGACTTCAGTCAAAGGAGCCATCACAAGTCAAACAGCAGGAGGCGACCCTGGGTGGGAAATAGAGCTGTAGTGACAGAGGCTTCAGATCTATATTCTCATATGCATGTCAATTTAAATGCTGTGCTTGTCTTCAAAAAAGCTACATGAACATATACATAGTTTGGGTGGTGAAATATTGTTGACATATACCCTTAAAAGCTAATTTATCACTAGGTTTTTGCTATGTAATCCGAGAGTTAGCATGATGTCGGGGCTGAGACCCTGATTCCAGCAATGGCTCACTTGCTGAGGTGCATGTTGTCATTTTGATGCAATCGCTGTTTTCTCTGCTGCAGATCTATCAGTTCTCTGAATGCTGAGCTGTGTATAACCTGCCAACATCACTGATTGGCAGCTTTCTGTGTACACTGTGCATAGGCACAAAGCTGCATATCAGTGGTGGGGGTGGGGATATACAAAGCAGGTGACTAGCAGGCACAAGACACCTAGTCCTCTAATCTGCTGATAAAACACTGATTTCATTAAAGCACCAGCACACAGACCAGTTAGTGATACATTGCTGGAATCAGGGTCTCTGTCCTTCATCATGTACATCATGTTGCTCTCAGATTACAGAGCAAAAAAAGGGTGACAAATTCCACTTAAGAAAATAAAAAGGACATGTACAGTAACAGATTTTTGTATTCATTAATCAATCTGAATGGTTGTTATGCCTCTGTGTCTCTTAATAAAACTTTTTAGTATATGACCAAGAAGGGCGCTATCAATGGGCAAAATACAGTTCTCCATTATAAAGCAGGACTAATCTATCAATCTAATCAGCATGGAAATTTGAAATACAAATTTTCTTAAATGTCTCAATCTTCGTCGTGTTCTTTAAACTTGTGCAAAATGATTACACATTAGAACTAGTAACCTTCTATTCTACAAGGCATTGACCTATATCATGAAATGTCATTCTTCCTCTTATAATGGCCTTCTTATTAGGTGTTGGGTGGTTTTAAGTCCTACTGTAAGAGGGCTTGAAAAAAATTGAGAGCCCTACCAAAATATTACACTGCCGTTAGGCCCATCTTCCTGTGTGATTTCAACACATAGCTGAACGTCCATCATGTCTCAGTAGGTCTAATAAATATGGCTGCAGCAGAGAGCTCCTATTTGTCGCTGAGGTTCCTCCATGTAATAACTGATTGTATTTTTCTTTCTCTTTTGTTTTCTTCTTGTATTTATATGAAGAAAGCTGATCTCTTAAGGTTATGTTGATAAATTTCCATTTTCTATCATGCATAATCTTTACCTATCTTGGTATGCAAGGTATGACGGTAGGTGATCCATCACTTATCTAATGAGCCTCATCATTTGAAGAAATAAACAATGCGCTTCTTAAAAGCAAAGTCTCCCAGATCCTTGCTCTGTTCTCAGCTTAAAGGAAAAAAACATTAGTCTATTTGTTGTTAGTTTTAATGGCCAACTATTAGCTTGCTTAGCTTCTATTTTCATTATTTCCATGTAACCGTTTAAGGCTGCAACCACAGAATTCACCTTCATTGTCCCAGCTAATAGTATTTACGCATCCAGAGAATTCACCGCTACGGCACAATGACCTGTTCACAATAAAATAATATTAATTCTAATCTGTTTGATTTTGCCCCATTCTAACGATCGTATGGCCAATTGATTGCAATGTAAATATTTTTGCCTTTATAACTTTTATTTTTCTTCTTCTTTGGAGATATTGCAGAGGACGAGTATGTAGTATAAGGCGCTGATTCAGCAGAACATGTCTCTTTGTAAAGTTGGTTTAATTCCACTCTATAAACATTCATATGACCTAAGAGCCTACATAGTACTTCTATTAATGTGACAGCTCCTTCATCTCGGAACGCCAAAAAGTTTACTTTCATCAAAATGAAATAACATATCAAAGCATGACTCTATGCATTATTGCATTCATTTTCATGTACAAAAATGTGGACATAAATAAATAACAATTTACATAAAGAGTTTACATAAATATTCCAATTTTAGATAGTTACTGACCAGGACATAGGAATTGTTAAAGACCAAAAAAAGATAATCAAATAAGTTTTCCCATATGTTTTAAAAACTTTCTTGTATTAATATGTAAATAGTTTTAGTATTTTCTAATTTTATTATCAACTAGAAATAAACTGACGTGAGATTAGTGTTTATTGAAATCTGTTCAAAGTTGTAATATAATTAAATGTAGATTCACCATTCATGTGGGCGGATATGTTATCATGTCCAATTGGGAATAAGGTAATCAACTTATGAATGAGCAAAACACTCAATCATTGGGTGAAATAATTTTTAAGCAATATTAAAAATGATTATTCTCAGCAGCACATATTCCTGTAGAATATGTAATGTGCTGCCGAGAACATGATATTTTATGTGCATAGAAGGATTGCATTAACATGCGGTCAGCCTGTCTAAAAAGGCCATGAAATAATTACTGATTACCTTGTATGAAACAAATTCTCGGCCATATAAGGGCTGTTTTAATGGGCCCTAAGCCTGAGGGACAGTTCTTTTCTGCACAGTAGGCTTAAAAATGGTATCCAAGACAGAAGCATTTTAGCCTTATACGTTCTTTAGGTAAAACTCTCTAGATCAATAATATTTAGCTCTCTGGAAATCCTTTTAATACTTGGAACAACAAAGACAATAGTCTTCCATGGTCATCAGGTATCTGCTACCCAAGGAGGGGGCTGCAGAAACTTATCACTGATACCTACTAGATCTGAACTCCTCGGAGTACTAGGAATGGGGGCACATGAATGTAGGAAGGGGGGACCCTCAAATCCTGGAGTTTTTATTATCTATATTTATGTTAACTGTATCAGGCTGGATGTTTTCTCTTTTAGAAATGAGTCCGTCCATTTGCCTGATTTCTTATTACAGTCAGGAGGGAGGAGTTTAGGAAAAATATAATGTTCCTGTCTCACTGTCTAGTCCTCTTTCTCCTACCAGAAGACAAGGCAGAAACTTCTCCTAGAGGTTTCCTTCAGATGTTTTTTTTTTTCTCCTGCATGCTGTAGGATGAGTCTTTGTGAGTTGGGGGTTTAGTGTCTTTTTATAGATTTTAGCCTGATTTTACAAAAAAATAAAGAAAAAAATAAATAAATTAAAAGTCAGAATGAAAAGCGATTTAAATCAGACTGGTATATTATTGTCACAGCTGTCACCTTTTTGGGGCATTTTAATATATTAATACTTTCTTTTAATTGCTGATTTTCCCTGTAACTGGGCTGTTATATTAGCTCCAGTTACAGATGAAATTCAGCTTCTGTCTGCATAGCAAATTTGATTGGGTTTGATAGGACCCAGCAGCTCTCGCTCTCTCCCTATACCCAGTGATCACATGATCACTGAATCTGGAGGAGAATGCACTGTCAGTGTTTCCTAATCTGTATCCACCAGCATTAGTTTAGCATTGTGTATTCGATAAACATAATTGTGCTTTGCATCTCCACAACTGAGCAGTCCTGGTTGGCGCCGACACCGCGGACAACTGATTGGAAGACGTACCAGATGTCACACCCCCACCGATCATACATTGATAGGCCATCAATGTTAATGTCCCGGACAACCCCTTTAAAGATCAGAACCACGAATCGACTTCCGCCTCAAAAATTTACTTGTACTATATTATTCTGTGTATGTTCCATCAAAGAATCTGAGCCCAAAGTCTATAGCCAGGGGTGTGATGCACTCTTGTGCCCAAATGGTACCCTTGGCCATTAAGAGAAGGCCAATTCTCATGAATGTGCGACATTCTGCTGGGACTTGTGGTACATATGAGACTAGAAGATCGTGACATTTAGCGTAGCACAGGTCATCTTTAAATCTACATAGCCATTCATGATTTAACAGGTTTCTTGTGTCATGGAAAGGGTTTAGCGTTCCTTGTGGTCTTTTGGCTGTGTTGCTTATTGGAACCACACCCTTCCATTATATAAACCTGGGTCTGACTTCCCTCCATGCAGGCAATAGAATCTTCATTCTGTTCCTGGCTTCATTGGAGAAAGTGTTCTGGAGAGTCACTCTAGTCCTATGAGATTTTTGCATGCGGTTTCTTGTGAATACCTCTACCTACCCCTTCTGGCTTTTTTTGTGTTGCTTTTCTGCCTCTTTACTGTGCACCCATTTCCCCTTTGTATTTTATTGTGTGTGTGTGTCTATTTGTTTGGGCTATGGTTCCCCCCTCTCTGTCCAACTGGTATTACCCTTTTACTTCTTCCACTTTTCTCCCTGAGTAAGGGTGGGAGTTGCGTAGCTTTTTTGTAGGAGCACAGAGTGGCACATGACTTGAGCAACTTCACTTTCAGGGGTAACCCCGGGTATAGGGATAGAGTAGGGTGCCCTTATATTAAAGGGAATCTGTCACCTCATTTTTCGCACATAAGCTGCGGCCACTGTCATTAGGGGCTTATCTACAGCATTCTGTAATGCTGTAGAGAAGCCCCCGTAACCTTGAAAGATAAGAAAAACTAGATAGATTATACTCACCTGGGGGGCAGTCCGGTCAGATGGGTGTCGCGAGTCCGGGTCCGGCACCTCCCATCTTCATGCAATGATGTCCTCTTCCTTGCTTCTGTTGCGGTTCCTGCGCAGGCATACTGATTTGCCCTGTTGAGGGAAGCATAAAGTACTGCAGTGCGCATGCACTGGGCCTCTCTGACTTTTCCCGGAGCCTGCGCACTGCAGAACTTTGCTTTGCCATCAACAGGGCAGAGAATTATGCCCGCGCAGGAGCCACGACAGAAGCAAGGAAAAGGACGTCATCGCATGAAGATGGGAGGCGCCGGACCTGGACCTATGACGCCCATCAGACCCAGACCGCATCGGGACCACCCTTGGGTGAGTATAATCTAACTAGTTTTTCTTATATTTCAGGTTACATCGGGGGCTTATCTACAACATTACAGAATGCTGTAGATAAGCCCCTAATGGCGGTGACCGCAGCTTATATGCGACCAATGAGGTGACAGATTCCCTTTAAGGGACAGTATAGAGTCCCTCCTCTCCGACTTTCCTAAGGTCTCAACATGACACCAATACTATGACAGAACCATGAGGGTTAATATGCCTCATTTATATTTCATGACTTTAGTCTGTCTGGATTCACACAGTGTGTCTTGCTGCTTTTTTTTGGCCAGATTTTTTGTGGTGATGGAAACTGTTAATATGCTGAGAATTCAGAGTTTGTCAAGTGTTTCTTTTAGAGGGAAAGGAGGATTATTGATTTAAAGGAGAAAAAAAAACAAAACCTGCTTTTAAAAACCATGTCAGCTTCTACAAAGCAGGTACGCTTTCTGTAGACATACTTTGCCTTAGGAAGTTTAAAATACCAAATAGTGAATTATGACTGCTTTGCCTCTGCAGAGAAAAGGATTCATCCTGTGGAAAGAAGCTAAAAAGAGTCAAGTGAAATGTGATGGAGTGTTCACTAGGATATTATTTGTCTAGAAGGGGCTGTACAGGGCAGGTTATAAACCTCCATTTAATGATTGATTTGTGGCTACTCAATTGAAAACGTTCTTGTGATCCTAAGAAGGTGTTTATGGCTCTGTATATTACTGGTGTGAAATTTGCAGAACCTCTTGTTGCAAAGTCACTAGCAATGTAGTGGAGGGGAGATATGTATCACTGTTAGTTTCAGTGATATGAACCTAGGAAAACGCTCCAGCACACTAAGTGCTGAGAGGGGTTAATCGGCCATGTTTAGTGCTATGTTGAGTGAACGGCTGTAGAGAGGGTGGAGTCCAGAGGATAAATGCACAGCCTTCTGACTCACTCAGTGTAGGGTGTGCCTGGAGGTACAAGCTCCAGAGCTGTGTTTTCAGGAAAGCTGAACTTTTTTGCTTATTTCTTAGCGCGCAGAACCCCGCAGCAAAGCGGACGGTGCCATGTATTATATTTTTCTTTTTCAGTTAGGCCAGAAAGTCTGTGTTTGTTTTGCCAACACTGCACTGGTTTATTCAGAACCTTTGATAAATCAGTGGAAAATTTAAAGAAACAGCGTTCTTGTGGCTACCTCTAAGTGCAGCTGTGTGAGCTGATCTACCACACTCTATTATAGCAAACAATAGTGTTCATATCGTGGACTTTATCAAGGTTGCAAAAATTGTCCTACAATACTATTGTGAGAATGCCCCTTAAGGCTCACTCCAAATTAAATCGAACAAATGAGATCCGATTAAAAATCAGATTGTATTCATACCATTTTAATCCAAAGGCTTTTTTTTCATGGGCAGATCCCACGCATCCATATAAGTCTATAGGTTCATGCGAAACATCGCACTGCACTCGGATATCACTAGAGTGCAGTGAGATTCTTGCAGACGCAACAGAGGAGATGGAGAAATTAATTTCTCCGTCTCCTCCACAGCTGTAGTGCGATTCTCTCATGAGAAAGGATTGGAGCACAGAGCACTGACAGTCGGCTCATGCTTGCAGCAGAGCAGGATCCAAGTGTCATTAGCATATCGTATCCGATGCTATACGATAGTGTGATTCCAGCCTTAATCTAAATGTCACAATTCTTTTCCCCCTGAAAAATGTACATGCTGCAAAACATTGCAGAAATATTATTGTAGGTTTTGAAACGTAAACCTTTCTAAATAAATATATATATATATATATATATATATATATATATATATATACTGTATATATATATACACATACCGTATATACTCGAGTATAAGCCGACCCGAGTATAAGCCGACCCCCCTAATGCTCTGCACCGTCCATTATTGCCCCATAGCTGTGCCATACAGTGCTCTGCACCATTATTGCCCCATAGCTGTGCCATACAGTGCTCTGCATCATTATTGCCCCATAGCTGTGCCATATAGTGCTCTGCACCATTACTGCCCCATAGCTGTGCCATACAGTGCTCTGCACCATTATTGCCCCATAGCTGTGCCATACAGTGCTCTGCATCATTATTGCCCCATAGCTGTGCCATATAGTGCTCTGCACCATTATTGCCCCATAGCTGTGCCATACAGTGCTCTGCATCATTATTGCCCCATAGCTGTGCCATACAGTGCTCTGCACCATTACTGCCCCATAGCTGTGCCATATAGTGCTCTGCACCATTATTGCCCCATAGCTGTGCCATACAGTGCTCTGCACCATTACTGCCCCATAGCTGTGTCATATAGTGCTCTGCACCATTATTGCCCCATAGCTGTGCCATACAGTGCTCTGCATCATTATTGCCCCATAGCTGTGCCATACAGTGCTCTGCACCATTACTGCCCCATAGCTGTGCCATATAGTGCTCTGCACCATTATTGCCCCATAGCTGTGTCATATAGTGCTCTGCACCATTATTGCCCCATAGCTGTGCCATATAGTGCTCTGCATCATTATTGCCCCATAGCTGTGCCATATAGTGCTCTGCACCATTACTGCCCCATAGCTGTGCCATATAGTGCTCTGCACCATTACTGCCCCATAGCTGTGCCATATAGTGCTCTGCACCATTACTGCCCCATAGCTGTGCCATATAGTGCTCTGCACCGTTGCCCCATAGCTGTGCCATACAGTGCTCTGCATCATTATTGCCCCATAGCTGTGCCATACAGTGCTCTGCACCATTACTGCCCCATAGCTGTGCCATATAGTGCTCTGCACCATTATTGCCCCATAGCTGTGTCATATAGTGCTCTGCACCATTATTGCCCCATAGCTGTGCCATATAGTGCTCTGCACCATTATTGCCCCATAGCTGTGCCATATAGTGCTCTGCACCATTACTGCCCAATAGCTGTGCCATATAGTGCTCTGCACCATTACTGCCCCATAGCTGTGCCATATAGTGCTCTGCACCATTACTGCCCCATAGCTGTGCCATATAGTGCTCTGCACCATTGCCCCATAGCTGTGCCATATAGTGCTCTGCACCGTCCATTATTGCCCCATAGCTGTGCCATATAGTGCTCTGCACCGTCCATTATTGCCCCATAGCTGTGCCATATAGTGCTCTGCACCATTATTGCCCCATAGCTGTGCCATATAGTGCTCTGCACCATTACTGCCCCATAGCTGTGCCATATAGTGCTCTGCACCGTTGCCCCATAGCTGTGCCATACAGTGCTCTGCATCATTATTGCCCCATAGCTGTGCCATACAGTGCTCTGCACCATTACTGCCCCATAGCTGTGCCATATAGTGCTCTGCACCATTATTGCCCCATAGCTGTGTCATATAGTGCTCTGCACCATTATTGCCCCATAGCTGTGCCATATAGTGCTCTGCACCATTATTGCCCCATAGCTGTGCCATATAGTGCTCTGCACCATTACTGCCCCATAGCTGTGCCATATAGTGCTCTGCACCATTACTGCCCCATAGCTGTGCCATATAGTGCTCTGCACCATTGCCCCATAGCTGTGCCATATAGTGCTCTGCACCGTCCATTATTGCCCCATAGCTGTGCCATATAGTGCTCTGCACCGTCCATTATTGCCCCATAGCTGTGCCATATAGTGCTCTGCACCATTATTGCCCCATAGCTGTGCCATATAGTGCTCTGCACCATTACTGCCCCATAGCTGTGCCATATAGTGCTCTGCACCATTACTGCCCCATAGCTGTGCCATATAGTGCTCTGCACCGTCCATTATTGCCCCATAGCTGTGCCATATAGTGCTCTGCACCATTATTGCCCCATAGCTGTGCCATATAGTGCTCTGCACCATTACTGCCCCATAGCTGTGCCATATAGTGCTCTGCACCATTACTGCCCCATAGCTGTGCCATATAGTGCTCTGCACCATTGCCCCATAGCTCTGCCATATAGTGCTCTGCACCGTCCATTATTGCCCCATAGCTGTGCTGCTGCTGCTGCAATAAAAATAATAAAACACATACTCACCTCTCTTGCAGCTCCTCGGCGCCATCTTCCCGGCGTCTCCCCGCACTGACTGATCAGGCAGAGGGCGGCGCGCACACTATATGCGTCATCGCGCCCTCTGACCTGCACAGTCAGTGAGGAGAGAGAGAGACGCCGGGAAGATGGAGACAGCGCCCGGCGTGTGGAACGCGGACAGGTGAATATGCGATACTTACCTGCTCCCGGCGTGCCGCTCCTTCCCCCGGACAGCTGGTCTTCGGTGCCGCAGCCTCTTCCTCTATCAGCGGTCACCGGCACCGCTCATTAGAGAAATGAATTAGGCGGCTCCGCCCCTATGGGAGGTGGAGCCGCCTATTCATTTCTCTAATGAGCGGTCCCACGTGACCGCTCAGGGGAAGAGGCTGCTGCACCCGGAGACCGTGGGACGGGCAGGGGGAGCGACAGGAGCGCCGGGACTAGGTAAGTATGCCTCAGCGCCCTCTCCCCCTCACCCGCCGACCCCACCGCCGACCGTGACTCGAGTATAAGCCGAGGGGGCACTTTCAGCCCAAAAATTTCGGCTGAAAATCTCGGCTTATACTCGAGTATATACGGTATATATGTATAATATTGTGTAGTTGTATTAAAATACTTACCTATTTCCTTCTTCCCTGGTTTCAAGTGTGCTCTACACTCATTCTGGCCTAGAATGCACATCTAAATCTAGGACATCTCTTTGCATTCATGTTGTAAGGTCATGGTGACATTGCAACATCATGACGTGCATCACAATTTTATGACACGCGCAATAGGCTGGGACTTTAAGGCCACAGCCAAGTCCTGGACACCCTGGCCTAGTGTGAAGATGCCCTCAACATGATGGCTTTAAGAAGAGACGCCAAATACTGTATGGGGGACAGTGAGCAGCAAAGGTGAGGTGTATTAGTTGTTTTTTTTCTTTCTACATCTTACGTTTATTATGCTCTGGAGTCTGGGGAGCGATAAGGAACATTCAATTCATGGAGTGTAAATTTCCTGCAAATCAAATTACCTGGTAAAATCTTCACGGTTCGGCAAACTCAAAGTTCGTCAGATCCACTCATATCAAGGATTCATTATAGCTTTTCAGATTGTCCATAAAATATTTTGGCTATCCAATTTTTGGTTAAGATGTCCAAAAAATACAAATCAAGTTTGCCCACCCTAATTGCCATTAAGGGTTACAATTCAGGCTTGCTCTTGAGGCGTCATTGCTGAACATTTTTCGTAGAATTGGAAGTACAGTAATGCTTTTTAGAAATTTTGGGTTATTTTATTAGGATCACATGAAACTTCCTAATCCAGAACATAACGTTTTGACGTCGGCATTAAAGCCGTAGTCTGAATAGGGCTGACAATGTTACACCAGAATATTTAAGGTTAGTATTCCCTGAGGTTCTTTCTTCCTTCATACGTAAATCATTCACTTTAAAGAGGAGCTGTCCACCTTTGTTTGCTGGCCATCTGCTTGGTTGTTTTGTAGCACACATCTGCTAAGAATAGACTACTGACATCCCTTCAATTATTCCGTATGTTTCTGGTTTCAACTATGTAGCAATGTGTTTATCAGTCAACATAGAAATATAATCAGCAGATCCAACTACTAATTCGCCTACATCAGCATGCATGAAGAATAATATAGCAAATGAAGCGATGTGCGGGGTGCATCAGGAAAGGGTTACCCTTTTAGCGTATTCTGTATTTGCAGTTATAGCTTTGTTTTACGCTGACATTTCAGATAATAAATATTTATTTGTTACTGTGAAGTAATCACAGCGGGATGTGCTACTAAATATACTCATTTAGCAAACAGTAAGTAACACAATAATAGCTGTTCTTTTTTTATTATTATATGAATTAATAGAAATAAATTTCCGTTGTCACACAACGCAGGGACCTGCAAATTAGACAGTTTATATGCATTCCAGTGGGTTGGGGCGTTTTCTGTATAGAAATCTTACAATATACTGTAACAGTAGGAATCATGCCTGTACTAAGCCATTTAAAAGCTTTTATGTCATATGGGAAAATGATGACCGTGTTTATTAATGTTGCTCTTTTATGTGTTTGGACTAGGAAGTCTGTCATTTATAGGTTTTTTTTTAATCCTTCGCCACACTACATGTGCCTCAGCACTGGATTTGTCCCACAGGGTGAGATTTCATTCACTAAGTGCGGTGATGAGAAGTAAATCCCTTCTCCAATCTTTCTACTTGTTCCTTGTTTACAGGCAGAGTAAAAATTACCCGAGTGACAGCCTAATAACTGTGTGTTCTAAACCCACCACTTATAATTTTACTTCATTGAAACTTTCATTTTTATTTAGTCTGAAATGTTCACGTGAAATACTATTCTTTATTATCTAAACTAAATAGGAATGTAGTTTTCTGCCTGTAAGGCTGGCAGCAGATGAGTTGTAACATGGCAGGGGCGGGAGTCGTAGATGAGGTACTCGTCTCCTTCACCTAAGCACGTTACATGAAGGTGGGATTCCTGGCTGGGTGTGTGGACTTGCGTCGTAGGGGCCGTACGCCCATGAAGGCCACATGTAACCGATGATGCTGGTTTGCCAGGACCAGATGTTAACCAGTTCATGAAAGGAGACCACTTTTTACAATTAAAGTTCTTTTTACTGAAGACTAACTAGCAGCATTTATCTTCAAGGTCGTTTTTAACCACAAGCGACATGAACACAGACATCTTCTTCCTTGATAACACTATTTTCTTTGCTTTCTTCTTCTGCTCTTTGCACAGCCCAGCACACTATCTTGGGAGTTTTTGCCTTCCTCTCTGGTATCTTCCGGGTCACAGTGTAACTCCATGGCCCCTTATTCTCTGTTGGGAGTGGATGGGTCAAGGTGTAACGCTGCAGCCCCTTTTCCTCTGTGGGGACCGCACTGATAGTTGTGTAACACTGTGGCCCCTTTTCCTCTGTGGGGACCGCATGGGTAGAGGTGTTATGCTACTGCCCCCACAGCTATTCTCCGTTTCCAGTCCACAAGAGTCATAGACTCCATCCTGTAGCAACACGTCCTGTGGTTTTTCCGCAGGAGAGGGTGTGTTACAATATGGCAACACTTAACTTTCTTTACTGCAAGTGTTTAGTAGCTACAATGGTATATGTAGTCTCTTCTTTTTGCTTCCCTTTACTTTTGCCTTCCGTTACCTCTGTGATGAAGACTCCATACCATACTTCTAGGCTTCCTGCACCAGACCCTGATATTCTTTCTCTCATTTTCTCTGTACCGATTCCGGACAGCTTCTCTTCTCTGCTATTTCTTCTCTTACTGTCTGCTCTGATAGTTCCTTTCTTGCCTACTGCATGCAGCACTGCTCACACTAGACCTGAGCTCTTTATTCTGGACCCTGGGCTCCTTCTGACTAACAGGAAGTCCTGTCTGATCCTACTTCATAGCCCCTCCCTTTCTGAGCTAAACACTGGACTTAACTCTATTTTATCCTACTCACGGTCTGTTGCTGGGCAGACTATAGCAGTGTAATTGCCATCTTGTGGCTATTATACTTAGCATCACATAACAATATGTAACACACTACACACTACGTATTACACTGAGCAACATTTCATGGAGGCTTCTCAAGTGACGTGCTCATCCTCCTACAAGCGTGTGAGAAATCATCCGCGTTTCATCCAGAAAACTCAGACAATTTTTTTTCTAATTTTCATCCGTGTTCCTTCCATGTGTCCGCTTTTTTACGTCTGTGTTATGTCTGTGTGACAACCATGCACAATCCACTTTCATACAGCTACAATAAAAAATGTACATTATCAAAAACAGTTTCCTAGGTTTATATAATACATAATGGAAATGTATCCATAAAAATTGAAAGCCACTTTGATGTTCCGTGTGTGATCTGCATTTTTTTTAACGCACCCATAGATTTGAGTAGCTGAGTCTCAGAAGAAAGTAGTAGATGCTGAGATTTTTTTTCTGATGTGCTGTCAGGAGACAAAACTTGTTCATGTAAATAGTAGGGTTGAGCGACTTTCATTTTTTTAAGATCGAGTAGGGTTTTGGGAAACCCGATTTTGTCCAGAGTCGAGTCGAGTGCAGTCGGCCGATTATCGCTAAAAGTCGGGGATCGACCGAAACACGAAACCCAATGCAAGTCAATGGGGAAGCATAGTCGGCAGTGAGTGGAGGCCAGGAAAACACCTACAGTGCCCATTTTAATGCCAAAAACATCCATTCTTGTTTCTGAAGCTTGCCAATCTTAATTAACTGTATAATAATAGTTGGGCATAGGGAATTGGGGGAAAGTTGTGGGGGGAGTAGGGCTGGCTCAAGTTTTTCGTGGGCCCAGGAAATGCGGACTACGTCACGGCGGTGTTGCAGGGAAAGGTAAGTATTTAAAAGTTGCAAGTGCTGTGATCCTGAGCAAGCAGGGGGGGCCCACTCGTTCGCATTGCCACTGGCACAGGGCCCCTCAAAGTACGGCGGTGTGTTTGCATGGCGGGGGCGCCTCCCACCAGCAGCGACACTTTTGCGTACTCTGAGGGGCCCTGTGCCAGTGACGTCGCCAACGAGTATGCCCCCCCACCTGATGAAGGAACCTGCACTTTCATCTGCACCTTCCTCTTTGTCCCTGTGTAAGGTGGTATAACATGCGGGAAGGGGAACCTTACTTTCAGCAGGGACAGATTCTGGCTGTGTAGAGTACAAGGGGAATGTAGTGGTCTAGGTCAATGTACCAGCAGACTCATTTAGCAGTGGCTGGGCAATGGGCAGGATGAGGAGGAAACAGATATAGGGCCAAAGAATAAAGTAGGCTACATGCAGTTCAAAATTGGTAACAGGACTAAACAGGCGGCATTGCTTTGTTCAGTGGAGTAGCAAACCCAAGAGCAGCAGACACTGTTTCAAGGGCCTAACCACACTAGTAGGCCAAATGCAGTTTAATATCTGATAGTATAGGGCGAAAGCCAGAATGTGGAAGCTCAGCTTTGTTCAGTTGAGGACAACACCAGGGAGGGGCAGACACCTTTAGTAGGCCGGAAAAGCCTATTGCATTTTTTAAAATGGTAATTTGGAGCAGAAGGTTGAAGCTCAGCTTTATTTAGTTGAGGGCAACACCAGGGAGGGGCAGAAGCCGTTAGTAGGCCCTAACCACCATTTTTTTTTTTTTTAAAACCACTTAATGAGAGCCGGAAGGTTGAAGCTCAGCTTTATTTAGTTGAGGACAACACCAGGGAGGGGCAGAAGCCGTTAGTAGGCCCTAACCACCATTTTTTTTTTAAAACCACATAATGAGAGCCGGAAGGTTGAAGCTCAGCTTTATTTAGTTGAGGACAACACCAGGGAGGGGCAGAAGCCGTTAGTAGGCCCTAACCACCATTTTTTTTTTAAAACCACTTAATGAGAGCCGGAAGGTTGAAGCTCAGCTTTATTTAGTTGAGGACAACACCAGGGAGGGGCAGAAGCCGTTAGTAGGCCCTAACCACCATTTTTTTTTTTAAAACCACATAATGAGAGCCGGAAGGTTGAAGCTCAGCTTTATTTAGTTGAGGGCAACACCAGGGAGGGGCAGAAGCCGTTAGTAGGCCCTAACCAAAGTTGAAGGCCAAATGCAGTTTAATTTCTGATACTATAGGCCGAAAGCCAGAAGGTGGAAGTTCCGATTTAGACAGTGGAGGACAATTTGAATTAGGGACTGCAGACAGACTTAGTAGGCTGTCCCCTGTGGACCATGCATCCACCACATTAACCCATTGCGCCGTAATGGACACGTAATCTTCCGTGGCCATGCCTACAGGTCCATGCGTCTGTTGTCAGGTGCACCTTTGTACTCACAGATTGCCAGAGTGCATGGACAATGCGGTCTTCTACATGCTGGTGGAGGGTTGGGATGGCTTTTCTCGCAAAAGAAGTGTCGACTGGTTAGCTTGTAGCGTGGTACAGCGTAGTCCATCATGGCCTTATTAATAGTAAATAAAATATATAACTAGGCTCTATGAACTTTTAAATAGGTTCCAGGGGTACACGGGCAGCATTGGTGTGGTCAGTGGAGGAGTATTGCAAGTAGGGGCTGCAGACAGGCTATCAAAGGCCTAAAATAACAAACAGTAGGCAGTCATGGCAGTTTTACATCGGTTACATGGATACACAGGCAGGCACTCCAGGCAGCATTGTGCTCAGTGGAGGAGTATTGCAAGTAGGGGCCGCAGACAGGCTATCAAAGGCCTAAAATAACAAACAGTAGGCAGTCATGGCAGTTTTACATCGGTTACATGGATACACAGGCAGGCACTCCAGGCAGCATTGTGGTCAGTGGAGGAGTATTGCAAGTAGGGGCCGCAGACAGGCTATCAAAGGCCTAAAATAACAAACAGTAGGCAGTCATGGCAGTTTTACATCGGTTACATGGATACACAGGCAGCTAGGTGGTGAGTGGAGGAGTATTTAAAGTAAGGACCGCAGACAGGCTATCAAAGGCCTAACATAACAAACAATAGGCTCATGGCAGTTTTACAGCGGTTACATGGATACACGGGCAGGCAGCTTGGTGGTGAGTGGAGGAGTATTTAAAGTATGGACCGCAGACAGGCTTCGAAGGCCTAACACAATAAAATGGGCTGGCTGTAGGCACTTTAAAATTGGTTCCAGGGGTACACGGGCAGCAGTGGTCTGGTCAGTGGAGGCCTAGTGGAAGTATGGACCGCAGACAGGCTTCGAAGGCCTAACACAATAAAATGGGCTGGCTGTAGGCACTTTAAAATTGGTTCCAGGGGTACACGGGCAGCAGTGGTCTGGTCAGTGGAGGCCTAGTGGAAGTATGGACCGCAGACAGGCTTCGAAGGCCTAACACAATAAAATGGGCTGGCTGTAGGCACTTTAAAATTGGTTCCAGGGGTACACGGGCAGCAGTGGTCTGGTCAGTGGAGGACTAGTGGAAGTATGGACCGCAGACAGGCTTCGAAGGCCTAACACAATAAAATGGGCTGGCTGTAGGCACTTTAAAATTGGTTCCAGGGGTACACGGGCAGCAGTGGTCTGGTCAGTGGAGGACTAGTGGAAGGAGGGAGCGCAGAAAGGCTTCAAAGGCCTAACATAACAAACAATAGGCTCATGGCAGTTTTACAGCGGTTACATGGATACACGGGCAGGCAGCTTGGTGGTGGTGAGTGGAGGAGTATTTAAAGTAGGGACCGCAGACAGGCTATCAAAGGCCTAACATAAAAAAACAATAGGCTCATGGCAGTTTCACAGCGGTTACATGGATACACGGGCAGGCAGCTTGGTGGTGGTGAGTGGAGGAGTATTTAAAGTAGGGACCGCAGACAGGCTATCAAAGGCCTAACATAACAAACAATAGGCTCATGGCAGTTTTACAGCGGTTACATGGATACACGGGCAGGCAGCTTGGTGCTGAGTGGAGGAGTATTTAAAGTATGGACCGCAGACAGGCTTCGAAGGCCTAACACAATAAAATGGGCTGGCTGTAGGCACTTTAAAATTGGTTCCAGGGGTACACGGGCAGCAGTGGTCTGGTCAGTGGAGGCCTAGTGGAAGGAGGGACCGCAGACAGGCTTCGAAGGCCTAACACAATAAAATGGGCTGGCTGTAGGCACTTTAAAATTGGTTCCAGGGGTACACGGGCAGCAGTGGTCTGGTCAGTGGAGGCCTAGTGGAAGTATGGACCGCAGACAGGCTTCGAAGGCCTAACACAATAAAATGGGCTGGCTGTAGGCACTTTAAAATTGGTTCCAGGGGTACACGGGCAGCAGTGGTCTGGTCAGTGGAGGACTAGTGGAAGTATGGACCGCAGACAGGCTTCGAAGGCCTAACACAATAAAATGGGCTGGCTGTAGGCACTTTAAAATTGGTTCCAGGGGTACACGGGCAGCAGTGGTCTGGTCAGTGGAGGCCTAGTGGAAGGAGGGACCGCAGACAGGCTTCGAAGGCCTAACACAATAAAATGGGCTGGCTGTAGGCACTTTAAAATTGGTTCCAGGGGTACACGGGCAGCAGTGGTCTGGTCAGTGGAGGACTAGTGGAAGGAGGGAGCGCAGAAAGGCTTCAAAGGCCTAAAATAACAAACAATAGGCTCATGGCAGTTTTACAGCGGTTACATGGATACACGGGCAGGCAGCTTGGTGGTCAGTGGAGGAGTAGGGACCGCAGACAGGCTATCAAAGGCCTAAAATAACAAACAATAGGCTCATGGCAGTTTTACAGCGGTTACATGGATACACGGGCAGGCAGCTTGGTGCTGAGTGGAGGAGTAGTGCAAGGAGTGTCTGTCCCAGTACTCCCAAAATATAAATAGATGTTAATGTCTCGCAAAACAACCAAAACAAAAAAAAAGATGGCATACTTAGGTACAGGGGTGGGCTCATCTGCTGTGTTTCTGACATAGTAATTTGGCAGTAACTATTTAATGGTGCCAATATAGGACACAGACACAGACTACTTTAAGTTGCATCATAGATGTCTACAAATTTGTATTGTCAGTGCCAGACATTGAATGATGTCAGCGAATAGACTAAAGATTGGTGGAGCTGTGCGACATAATTTTGCACGTAGTAGAGCCCAGTTTGAGCTGGGGTAGGGGGGAACTCTCTTGAGGCCGGCGGGACCGCCCCAGGGCCACTCATGTTACAACGGTGTGTCTGACGTTGGGTGCGCACCACCACCGCCAGAGACACTACATTGTACTATGAGGGACCCAGTAGCAATGCCGTCAACCAAAAGCGAGCACACCCACCTCTTCAGACAAACAGCAGTCTCACGGGTGCTTGCGCCAAGTCGCGATACCACGGCCCCGTGTGGGGAGTTTGGCCATTTAGGGAGGTGTAAACATGTCGTATGCTGTACAATCTGCAGCAGCAAATTAGACATTAGAAAAGTAATTCACAGGCAAGAGCTTTTCATAGGAAAGCTAGGTGTCGGCCGGGCAAGGTGGGGCAAAAGATTTTGAAATCCAGTTGTGGTTCATTTTAATGAATGTTAGATCGTCAACATTTTGGGTAGCCAGACGAGTCCTTTTTTCGGTTAATATTGACCCTGCAGCACTGAATACTCTTTCTGATAGGACACTTGCTGCCGGGCAAGCAAGCTCCTGCAATGCATATTCTGCCAATTCTGGCCAGGTGTCTAATTTGGAGGCCCAGTAATCAAATGGGAATGACGGTTGAGGGAGAACATCGATAAGGGATGAAAAATAGTTAGTAACCATACTGGACAAATGTTGTCTCCTGTCACTTTCAATTGATGCAGCAGTACCTGTCCTGTCTGCGGTCATAGCAAAATCACTCCACAACCTGGTCAGAAAACCCCTCTGTCCAACGCCACTTCTGATGTGTGCACCCCTAACACTCCTAGTCTGCTGCCCCCTGGAGCTCGTGTGAGAACGATCACGTGCGCTGTGTGCTGGGAATGCCTGAAGCAAACGGTCAACAAGAGTTGATTGTTTGGTTGCTAATATTAGTTCCAAGTTCTCATGTGGCATAATATTTTGCAATTTGCCTTTATAGCGTGGATCAAGGAGGCAGGCCAACCAGTAATCGTCATCGTTCATCATTTTCGTAATGCGTGTGTCCCTTTGTAGGATACGTAAGGCATAATCCGCCATGTGGGCCAAAGTTCCACTTGTCAAATCTCCGGTTGTGATTGGTTGAGGGGCAGTTGCAGGCAAATCTACGTCACTTGTGTCCCTCAAAAAACCAGAACCCGGCCGTGACACGCAACCAATTTCCTGTGCCCCCGTGAAAGTTTCCGCATTAAAAATATACTCATCCCCATCATCCTCCTCGTCCTCCACCTCCTCTTCGCCCGCTACCTCGTCCTGTACACTGCCCTGACCAGACAATGGCTGACTGTCATCAAGGCTTCCCTCTTCCTCTGGTGCAGACGCCTGCTCCTTTATGTGCGTCAAACTTTGCATCAGCAGACGCATTAGGGGGATGCTCATGCTTATTACGGCGTTGTCTGCACTAACCAGCCGTGTGCATTCCTCAAAACACTGAAGGACTTGACACATGTCTTGTATCTTCGACCACTGCACACCTGACAACTCCATGTCTGCCATCCTACTGCCTGCCCGTGTATCCTCCCACAAATAAATAACAGCACGCCTCTGTTCGCACAGTCTCTGAAGCATGTGCAGTGTTGAGTTCCACCTTGTTGCAACGTCTATGATTAGGCGATGCTGGGGAAGGTTCAAAGACCGCTGATAGGTCTGCATACGGCTGGCGTGTACAGGCGAACGTCGGATATGTGAGCAAAGTGCACGCACTTTGAGGAGCAGGTCGGAGAACCCAGGATAAGTTTTCAATAAGCACTGCACCACCAGGTTTAAGGTGTGAGCCAGGCAAGGAATGTGTTTCAGTTGGGAAAGGGAGATGGCAGCCATGAAATTCCTTCCGTTATCACTCACTACCTTGCCTGCCTCAAGATCTACTGTGCCCAGCCACGACTGCGTTTCTTGTTGCAAGAACTCGGACAGAACTTCCGCGGTGTGTCTGTTGTCGCCCAAACACTTCATAGCCAATACAGCCTGCTGACGCTTGGCAGTAGCTGGCCCATAATGGGACAACTGGTGTGCAACAGTGTCATCTGCCGATGGAGTGGTTGGCCGACTGCGTTCTGTGGAAGAGCTGTAGCTTCTGCAGGAGGACGAGGAGGAGGAGGAGGGGGTGCGAACGCCTACAGCCAACTGTTTCCTAGACCGTGGGCTAGGCACAACTGTCCCTAAATTGATGTCGCCTGTGGACCCTGCATCCACCACATTCACCCAGTGTGCCGTGATGGACACATAACGTCCCTGGCCATGCCTACTGGTCCATGCATCTGTAGTCAGGTGCACCTTTGTACTCACAGATTGCCTGAGTGCATGGACGATGCGCTGTTTAACATGCTGGTGCAGGGCTGGGATGGCTTTTCTGGAAAAAAAGTGTCGACTGGGTAGCTCGTATCGTGGTTCAGCGTACTCCATCAGGGCTTTGAAAGCTTCGCTTTCAACTAACCGGTAGGGCATCATCTCTAACGAGATTAGTCTAGCTATGTGGGCGTTAAAACCCTGTGTACGCGGATGCGAGGATAAGTACTTCCTTTTTCTAACCAGAGTCTCATGTAGGGTGAGCTGGACTGGAGAGCTGTAGATCGTGGAACTTTCGGGTGTGCCGGTGGACATGGCAGACTGAGAGACGGTTGGAGACGGTATTGTTTCCGCCGGTGCCCTACATGCAATATTTCCTCCTACAAAACTGGTGATTCCCTGACCCTGACTGCTTTTGGCTGGCAAAGAAACCTGCACAGATACTGCCGGTGGTGCGGAAAATGGTGGCCTTACAGTGACGGAAGGGATGTTGCGTTGCTGACTAGCTTCATTGGCCGAGGGTGCTACAACCTTGAGGGACGTTTGGTAGTTAGTCCAGGCTTGAGAATGCATGGTGGTTAAGTGTCTATGCATGCAACTAGTATTTAGACTTTTCAGATTCTGACCTCTGCTTAAGCTAGTTGAACATTTTTGACAGATGACTTTGCGCTGATCAGTTGGATGTTGTTTAAAAAAATGCCAGACTGCACTCTTCCTAGACTCTGATCCCTTTTCAGGGATTGCAGACTGAGCTTTAACCGGATGGCAACGCTGTGCTCCAACAGGTTTTGGCTTTGACACGCGTTTTGGTCCAGATACGGGCCCGGCAGATGGAACCTGTTGCGATGTTGATGCCTGCTGCGGCCCCTCCTCCACCTCCGCTTCTGAACTACTGCCGCCTGCACCCTGTTCCCCCAATGGCTGCCAATCGGGGTCAATAACTGGGTCATCTATTACCTCCTCTTCGAGCTCGTGTGCAACTTCGTCTGTGTCACTGTGTCGGTCGGTGGTATAGCGTTCGTGGCGGGGCAACATAGTCTCATCAGGGTCTGATTGTGGATCTGTACCCTGAGAGGGCAATGTGGTGGTCTGAGTCAAAGGAGCAGCATAGTACTCTGGCTGTGGCTGTGCATCAGTGCACTCCATGTCAGAATATACTTGTAATGGGCATGGCCTGTTAAATGTTTCACTTTCTAAGCCAGGGACGGTATGTGTAAAGAGCTCCATGGAGTGACCCGTTGTGTCGCCTGCTGCATCCTTCTCTCTTGTTGTAGTTTTTGCTGAGGAGGACAAGGAAGCGACTTGTCCCTGACCGTGAACATCCACAAGCGACGCGCTGCTTTTACATTTACCAGTTTCGGAAGAGGAGGCAAAAGAGCTAGAGGCTGAGTCTGCAATGTAAGCCAAAACTTGCTGTTGCTGCTCCGCCTTTAAAAGCGGTTTTCCTACTCCCAGAAAAGAGAGCGTTCGAGGCCTTGTGTAGCCTGACGACGAAACTGGCTCCACAGCTCCAGACTTAGGTGGAATATTTTTATCCCCACGACCACCTGATGCTCCACTACCACTACCATCATTACCAGCTGACAATGAACGCCCACGACGACCTCTTGCACCAGACTTCCTCATTGTTTTAAAATCTTAACCAAAGTAACTTTATTTGTTGCTATCAAACAACTTACACGGTGAGCTATAACTTCAGTATGATTTCAATATCCCTTAACAGGTTGGTGAGACCACAAGGAAAATCAGGCACAATGTTACACACTCTGTTTTCTGTGGCACAAAATCACAGAGATGACACACACGCAGGACTGTCACTCAAGCACTAATGTCAATATTAATCTCCCACCTAATTTATTTATTTTTTTTTCTCAGGGAGACTTTAGAAACCAAATAATATTAAAAAAAAAAAAAAAAAAGGCTTTCTATGGCCCACAATTAGAGAGAGAGAGGTGGCACAACCAGGAGTCAAGACTGGCGCACAAGCTGAAAGGGCAATATTACTCTCCCACTGTTTTTTATGTTTTTTTTGTTTTTTTCAGGGAGACTTTAGAAACCAAATAATATTAAAAAAACCAAAAAAAAAAAAGGCTTTCTATGGCCCACTGAATGAGAGGGAGAGAGGTGGCACACCCAGGAGTCAAGACTGGCACACAAGCTGAAAGGGCAATATTACTCTCCCACTGTTTTTTTATGTATTTTTTGTTTTTTCAGGGAGACTTTAGAAACCCAATAATATTTAAAAAAAAAAATAAATAGGCTTTCTATGGCCCACTGAATGAGAGGGAGAGAGGTGGCACACCCAGGAGTCAAGACTGGCACACAAGCTGAAAGGGCAATATTACTCTCCCACTGTTTTTTTAGGTTTTTTTTGTTTTTTCAGGGAGACTTTAGAAACCCAATAATATTTAAAAAAAAAAATAAATAGGCTTTCTATGGCCCACTGAATGAGAGGGAGAGAGGTGGCACACCCAGGAGTCAAGACTGGCACACAAGCTGAAAGGGCAATATTACTCTCCCACTGTTTTTTTAGGTTTTTTTTTTTTTTTCAGGGAGAATTAGAAACCAAATAATATTAAAAAAAAAAAAAATAGGCTTTCTATGGCCCACTGAATGAAAGGGAGAGAGGTGGCACACCCAGGAGTCAAGACTGGCACACAAGCTGAAAGGGCAATATTACTCTCCCACTGTTTTTTTATGTATTTTTTGTTTTTTCAGGGAGACTTTAGAAACCCAATAATATTTAAAAAAAAAAATAAATAGGCTTTCTATGGCCCACTGAATGAAAGGGAGAGAGGTGGCACACCCAGGAGTCAAGACTGGCACACAAGCTGAAAGGGCAATATTACTCTCCCACTGTTTTTTTATGTATTTTTTGTTTTTTTCAGGGAGACTTTAGAAACCCAATAATATTTAAAAAAAAAAATAAATAGGCTTTCTATGGCCCACTGAATGAGAGGGAGAGAGGTGGCACACCCAGGAGTCAAGACTGGCACACAAGCTGAAAGGGCAATATTACTCTCCCACTGTTTTTTTAGGTTTTTTTTTTTTTTCAGGGAGACTTTTGAAACCAAATAATATTAAAAAAAAAAAAAAAAAAAAAATATAGGCTTGCTATAGCCCACTGAATGAGAGATAGCGCACACACAGCAGTGGCACACAAGCCCTGACTGAGGCCAATATTTTTCTCCCACTGATTGATGTAGTGTTTCTGTGTTGAGGTAGATTTTAGAACACAAATCACGGAAAAAATAAATAGGCTTTCTATGGCCCACTCAGTGAGAGATGGCACACACAGGGATGGCACTGTAGCAGAAATGCCAATCTTAATCTCCCACAAAAAAAAAAAAAAAAAAAAAAAAAAACTGTCCTACAATTACTATCTCCCTGCAGTAATGTAAGCCAGGTATGGCAGGCAGCAATAGGAGTGGACTGATGCACAAATTAAATAAAAAGTGTGGACAAACAAAAAAGATAGCTGTGCAGAAAGGAAGGAACAAGAGGATATGTGCTTTGAAAAAAGCAGTTGGTTTCCACAGTGGCGTACACACAGCAATACAGCTATCACGGAGCCTTCTAGGGCAGCCCAATGAGCTACAGCGCTGAGGGGAAAAAAAAAAAAAAATAGCTTCCACTGTTCCTGCACACCGAAGGTGGTGTTGGACAGTGGAAATCGCTGCAGCACAAGCGGTTTGGTGGTTAGTGGACCCTGCCTAACGCTCTCCCTGCTTCTGATGAAGCGGCAGCAACCTGTCCCTAAGCTCAGATCAGCAGCAGTAAGATGGCGGTCGGCGGGAACGCCCCTTTATAGCCCCTGTGACGCCGCAGACAGCAAGCCAATCACTGCAATGCCCTTCTCTAAGATGGTGGGGACCAGGATCTATGTCATCACGCTGCCCACACTCTGCGTTCACCTTCATTGGCTGAGAAATGGCGCTTTTCGCGTCATTGAAACGCGACTTTGGCGCGAAAGTCGCGTACCGCATGGCCGACAAGCACAGGGGTCGGATCGGGTTTCATGAGACGCCGACTTAGCCAAAAGTCGGCGACTTTTGAAAATGATCGACCCGTTTCGCTCAACCCTAGTAAATAGTCCTATTGAATTACACAATGTAGGCCAATGCTCTGTCCAATCATAACTTGGACAGCAGATGTTCAATTTATACGCTTGTATGCATGAACCCTGATACATGTCAAATCATTAACCACATGAGCCCCTACACAAGTCAAGTTTACTCCAAGACTTGTTCTTCGGACAAGGATAGTTAGGCATATGCGTAAAAAACCCTTCGGAAGTCAGTGGGGAATGGAATATGTAATTTTACCTTAGCTATAAATCTGCCAGGTAAAGCACAGCATGAATAAATAAATAATTTTTATTACTATGTTCACACTGAATTTTGAGAAGTGAAAATGTGTTTTAGGAAATGCTTATTTTTGGGGGGAGTTTTCTGATGTGGTTTTGAAAGAGTGTTTTTTTTTTTTTTTTTCTGGAAATGTTTTTTTTGCAGCCATCTTGATCTCACAGTGCTCAGTTTGTTTCGGATTCTATCTGGATTCACTTCAAAGACGTAACTTTTTTCCATTATTTCTCATATGAACAGCAAAATGGATTTCAGATGGAAACCTCTTTATATTAATTTCTAAGGTTTTTAAGTGATTTTAATGATTTTTTTGAAGTGGATTAAATCAATTAAAAATTCATCCAACACTGTGAACATAGCCTAAGAGGTCAACAGATTATATGCCTACCATAGAAATTATTTAGTCCAAGAATCTCTGTATACCATTCATGGTTGAATTTGTAAAAAAAAAAGTATAGTAAAGTATACTAAAGTTCCATTGCATTATGCTTTTTGGAGGTATTTTACCTTGGAAGCTTATAGGAGAGAATATAGTCCTGTATGGCACCACATATAATGCTAGCGGATGCCTTTATTAGAGCTTAAGGGACTAATGAGATTTTTAAGTTCCAAATGTCTTTCATCCATAATACTAACTTGACTTGCCATGATTTCTTCTCCATCCCCTGTCTTTGTAAAGCTATGTTCTCTTGATGAGTTATTTGTGATTTTTTTACGGTATATTTTCTAAAATGTGCAAGTAACCTATTTAACTTAATGGGTGCAGAAATGGTGTAGAAAATCTGTAACTCAAAAACTCACCAACACCTCATTATGTGAAAGTAGCCTAAAGGAGAACAGTGGCACATATGTCACACTGACCTGCTGGTCTTTTAGGAAGATGTAGAAGATCTGGATCTGAGCTAGCTCACAAGCAGGGTCCATATTTCACTTCTCAATATTTTCTCTTACTATCTTTGTGGAATCTGTGGCTGTCATGGTAATTGAAGGTCTTGTGACCCTTGCTTTTTTGGGAATATCTATCCCAAAATGGCATCAATTAAAATGTTAGCATGGTCCACAAAAATAAGCCCGCACACAGCCCCAGATTCCGAAAAATGGAGACGCCACGGGTCTCAGAAAATTGACCCTATTTTACAAACTTTGGATTTTTTTTACCACTTAAATAAAAAAGATCATATATGTGTTTGGTATCTATGAACTCGCAATGACTGGGAGAATCATAATGGTAGGTCAATTTTAGCAATTAGTGCACATGGTAAAAAGAAAAACAAAAAAATTGTGGAATTGCACTTTTTTTTTCCCATTTTCCAGTACACGATATGGTAAAACCAATGGTGTCTTTCAAAAGCACAACTTGTCCCGCAAAGAACAAGCCCATTTTCCTATTTTCCAGTACACTATATGGTAAAACCAATGGTGTCATTCAAAAGCACAACTTGTCCCGCAAAGAACATGGCCATATTGATGGACAAATAACAAAGTTATGGCTCTGGGAAGAAAGGGAGCAAAAAATGGAAACTCAAAAAAGGAAATACCCTTGGTCCTTAAGGGGTTAAATTACTGTAAAATTATTTCAGAATGTTTTAATAATTCAGTAATTACAACAATGATTGTAACTTTGATAAAACATGGCATAGCACTTGGCCCAGTGTTAATCTATGGGGCAGATCAGCAGTGAGGTTCTGCTCACACACACACACCCACATTGTCTATGGGGACTTCACTCGAAATACGTCAAGTCTGGCCATGGAGGAGATGGATCGAAGCACAGTAGCACTGACACTCGTCTCTGCAGCAGAGCAGGAGCTGAGGGTCATTAGCATTTAGCCTCCGATGCGCTCACATCGGATGCTGTATGCTGGTGTGATTCCAGCCTTAGGAGCCAGTCTGAGTTACACTTGTACTGAACATGTGTCGGAAGAGCCGATAGGCACATGCTCACTATAAATGAGCCCCGATACGTGATATAAAATTATACAAAATTTTGTTCAACATAAAAACTTGATACCCTGAAATAAAACTTTTACTATGGACAAATATAATCCATACTCTAATATTCTGTACTCAGTAATTTTATAATCTTTATCTCTTAAGACACAATGTGACCTTATCTGTAAGTAAAGAGGTTTGTGCTGCTATTCACGCTTTATTGTGATAGCAGGTCATGACCCCTTATACCTTTGATCCCACACTGTGGCAGTAATGACTTAGGATGTCCGTGGCATGTAATATATTGTGTTTTACTTCATCATAGAAAGCAGTTCTTCCAAATGGACTTTGTTAGAAGTCATACATCATCCATACTAACCGTCATAGGATCTCTACGGGAATATTTTCTACTGAGGAGTAGCATTCAACATTTGTTAATAGTTGTTTGTGCTTTGCAAGCAAAATATGAAATTCATGCAATACATTTGCAAATATCTTGAGCACCTTCTATATTTCGAGCTCTGTGGTTAATCTAGTGCTGTCAAAATGTGTCTCGCTGGGAATAAAGATTTTTTTAGCATTGTAAAGTCTGACAATAATTTGGCTTTACCATTTTCTGATTTTCACAATGATAAGTGATAAGCTCATCAATAGGCTATGCCATCTCTTAAGGTTCATTTCAGACAGTCTGACCGTAGATATTAAAAATCGCCAGTCAGCTACATGCAAGCTGATCAGCTTTCTTTTTATGGCCTGGTTAGACAAGCTAACTGCACTTCCATACACACAATATACTGAACAATAATATGATTGTCTGTGCTCATATACAATAATACCAGGTTCTCGGCAGCTCTAGTCCTGCAAACACAGGGCAAATGCTGCTGAGTATCTTGACTCTTGATCTTGCATAGAAATCATTTTACCCAACAAATGAGCATTTTGCTGTTGAATCATTACAGTTTAGATGTTTAGATTGTTGGGCTGCCTATATCTGCTCTTATCAATGGGAATCCAACATCTACAACCAACACTCATTCTAAAGCAAGCCCTGTTCAAATTCCACCAAGAACAACAGGACAATGTTTGCAAGCAGTGTGTATGTCCTTGCTGTGTTTGCGTGGGTTTCCTCCAGGTTCTCTAGTTATATCCCTCATTACAAAGACATACTGATAGGGAATTTAGATTGTGAGACCCAATGGGCAGTGACGATGTCTGTAAAGTGATGTGGAAATATTGGCACTATATAAGTGAGTGAAATAAACTAATATGAGTCAGTTGTTTATCTGATGCTACAATATATAATACAATGTGTCTGCCAGTGATTTTAAGAGTCTCGTGTAAAGTTAGTTTTTGGTTGAAGACAGAACTGCAGCTCAGTTCCATAAGCAACCACTAAGAAGTGGCGCAGAAAGAATCACGGTGGATATGGAAACTTAAGACGTTACATCCCCATGGTCTTAATGAAACCTTGAGTTTCGCCCCATTTCTGTGATCATCTTCTTCTTACACTTTTTAATTGGCATTGTTTTTATTTTGTTTGCTTTTTTTTCTCTTTTTTCTTTGTTTACTCTGTTTTTAATTACCCATTACTCTTTTTTAGGTTTGGCCTATAGTGGCCTTTTTAATTCAGTGGTATTAAGGAATATTGCTAATTTGGTTCGGACCTATGCAGGACTTCACTTTTGCAGCAGCATCTCTTCACATCGAGTGGATCTGTGTTTTGGTTATTTATATTTATATGTAATTATATGGTTTGCCTACATTATACTTATGTTTGTTTTTGTATTTCTGGAGGTATTCATATATGGTATATATGTTGCACTATGCACTTTACACGTATTCTGCACTATTTTTTTGTATATTGATATGTATCTAATTTTTTAGCTGCATGTGGCCACTCTTGTTGCTCACCTAATGTAAAAATGCCTCCGGTATTCTTTTACTGTACAATATTGTACTTATATCTATTTATTCTGTCTCTGGAGGTATTCATATATGGTTCATATGTTGCACTATGTATTTTGCACGTATATTGCACTATTACTTTTGTATATTAAAATGTATTTAATTTTTTGAGCTGCATGTGGCCACTTGTGTTGCTCACCTAATGTATAAACGCCCCTGGCTTTTTTTATTGTACTGTATGCTCTGTGTTTTTACCCATAGTATATATATGTTGCACAAATGCACTTTGTACACTTTTGCATTTTCTGTACATCTTATATATCTGTCTTTGGTGCTGCATATAGTCGAGCCCTATTTTATATACAGCCTTTACCCTGTTTTTATCCGGTTGGAACTGACTGTTTAGAAACTATTATTTTGTGTTGTGGCCACTCACCAGACCCTGTGCGCATGCGCGCCGGCGCTCTGTTGCTGGGCAGCTCTGGTGGCGTCTCCAGGGCTTGGTGGTGGGCCGCGCCATCTTTGCCGCTCACGTGATTCCATGTGGGCGGTGCTTGGTGACGCTTCCATCTCCTCGCCTGACTCCCTCGGCGCTGCTTCAGCCGCGGTATGCGATCCGACTGTGCATGCACCGCTACACGGTTCTGGTTTTACTTTCGATTGGCCGCCTACACCTTTAAAAAGCGAATCTTTCCCATGATGCCATACCCCCGGAAGAAGGCACGGCGCCGAAACGCGCGTTGGGGTGGGTGGCATCGTGGTCCTGCAGGTAAACTCAGTTACTGATACTTATTATATGTCTGCGCACTTTCTTATATATAGATTGGCCTGTGACCGGTGTGGTACTTGGTACACGGTGTAGTGATTCATGGTTATACTGCTCAGGTTCACTTTGGCCTATGGTTCTATTTGCCAACTATCTTAGCGCTCATTTGCTTACTGTTACATGTTTGCCTGTCAGTGACCAACCTGCCACCCTTTTGTGGTGTTTTCCCTGTCATTTTTTGTGTCTTTATGTCATTTTGTTATTCTTCTTATTTTATTCAATAAAGACTCTTTATGATTATTTGGTTCTTTTGGTGCTTTTTTGTTCTTTATTGGTTCTCCCATTATGTATGCACTGAACCGTTATATATCCTGGCACCCCAATAACATTCTGGTGGGGGTGTAATGTTGGTTCGGAATTTATGATTTAACCACTAAGAAGTGTGCAGAGGTATGTTGTTGAACGGGGTATCAGGCATTGGACCTTCATAAAGCTGAAACTGATTACCTAGCCTTTGGATTGGTTGTTAACATTAAAGAGGTTGACCGACCTTAGGCTACAAGTCTTCAGTAACTCTTTGTAACTGCAGATTTGTTAATCCTCACATTGCACGCTCTGAGCATTCACAGATATTAGCATTGGGAGAGGGTAGTTATGTGACTGCAAATATGTAATTTATATACTTCCAGCCACATTCTGACTAGATGTGAGTGAGGTTGCGCACATCTAGTCTGCATGTGACTGCATTAATGCAAATCACATACTTATGGTCACACGCACGCCACTCCCAGTGCTGGCACTGGAGAAACCTCATAACACGCAGTGTGCATGATGTGAGGATTCACAGGTCTGCCATCATATAGAGTGACTGCACACTTGTAGCATAAGGCTAGACATTGTCTTTAACCCTTTCGCGCGAGAGCCTGTTTTCACCTCCCTGATCAGGCCAATTTTTTCAATTCTGACCAGTGTCGCTTTATATCGTAATAACTCTGGAATGATTTAACATTTCTTAGTGATACTGAGACTGTTTTTTCATGACTTATTGTAATTTATGTTAGTGGTGGTCAATATTTTTTGCATTTATTTGTGAAAATATAGCAAATTTTGGTGAAAATTTAGCAATTTCAAAACTTTTAATTTTTACACTCTTAAACCAGATGATTATATCACACTAAATAGTTAATAAATAACATTTACCACATTTCTACTTTACATAAGTATCATTTTTTAAATATAGCTTTTTGTGTTAGGAAGTTAGAAGTGTTAAAAGTTTATCAGTAATTTCTAATTTTTCCAACAAAGTATACAAGACCAAATTTTGTATGGAATATGTGGCACCCCTGAGGTCCAGTCACCACAGAGGTACTGTACCTCATCCAGAGGTGTGGGACTCTGCTCTCATGTAAGATGGTGGCACTGCCCGGGACCCTTACACTTGCATCCAACATCACATTACTTTAGCCTGGCAAGATGGGTAGACCCTAGAGAAAGGGGCAGGATCTCACTCAGGCTGGAGGAGTAGTGACAGTTGGAGGGAAAGTTAGTCAGACTGTGAGGGGGAGTAGATGGAGAGAGACATGCAGAAAGGAGCTCCCAGAAAGAGGGAGCTAGAGATAGGTGAAACTACAGAAAGAAGAGAAAGAAGGGGTCCTAGGGGCACGGGTAGTGAGCAATCCACCCTTGGGGCCCGTATCCACACCAACTGTAGTTGGGTGTAGTGTTGTGAAATTGGATTTTGGGCTCCCCCGGTGGCCACTGGTGGAATTGAACTGGTGTGCATCATCCCCTCTGTTCACCTGTTTCCATCAGGATGTGGGAGTCGCTATTTAACCTTGCTCCTCTGTCACTTCCATGCCGGTCAACATTGTAATCAGAAGCCTTTCTGTGCATGTTCCTGCTGCTAGACAACTCCCAGCTAAGTTGGACTTTAGTCCTCGTTTGTTTTTGCATTTTGTTCCAGTTCACAGCTGTAGTTTCGTTTCTGTGTCTGGAAAGCTCTTGTGATCTGAAATTGCCACTCTGATGTTATGAGTTAATACTAGAGTCTTAAAGTAATTTCAGGATGGTATTTTGATAGGGTTTTCAGCTGACCATGAAAGTGCCCTTTCTGTCTTCCTGCTATCTAGTAAGCGGACCTCAATTTTGCTAAACCTATTTTCATACTACGTTTGTCATTTCATCTAAAATCACCGCCAATATATGTGGGGGCCTCTGTCTGCCTATCGGGGAAATTTCTCTAGAGGTGAGCCAGGACTATATTTTCCTCTGCCAGGATTAGTTAGTCCTCCGGCCGGCGCTGGGCGTCTAGGGATAAAAAATGTAGGCAACGCTACCCGGCTACTGTTAGTTGTGCGGCAGGTTTAGTTCATGGTCAGTTTAGTTTCCATCCTTCCAAGAGCTAGTACTTATGTTTGCTGGGCTATGTTCTCTTGCCATTGAGAACCATAACAGTTTGACCGGCCCAAAAGGGGTTAAATTAATTGACAGAGAAAGGAGAGAAAAGAGAAGTCTGCTGAAGATTTTTTTTTTTTTTTTTTTCCCTTCCCTTCAGTTCTGAGTGTGCTTGTAATTGAATCTCTTGCAAGTCTGCCTATATTGCAGCCTTTCTCTCTCTCTCTCTCCTTCTAATCCTGGAATGGCTCTGTGTTCACCTGTTTAAAATGGATATTCAGAGTTTAGCTGCAGGTTTGAATAATCTCACCACGAAAGTTCAAAATTTACAAGATTTTGTTGTTCATGTTCCTATATCTGAACCTAGAATTCCTTTGCCTGAATTTTTCTCGGGGAATAGATCTTGCTTTCAAAATTTCAAAAATAATTGCAAGTTGTTTTTGTCCCTGAAATCTCGCTCTGCTGGAGATCCTGCTCAGCAGGTCAGGATTGTGATTTCCTTGCTCCGGGGCGACCCTCAGGATTGGGCTTTTGCATTGGCTCCAGGGGATCCTGCGTTGCTCAATGTGGATGCGTTTTTTCTGGCCTTGGGGTTGCTTTATGAGGAACCTCAGTTAGAGCTTCAGGCGGAAAAGGCCTTGATGTCCCTATCTCAGGGGCAAGACGAAGCTGAAATATACTGCCAGAAATTCCGTAAATGGGCTGTGCTTACTCAGTGGAATGAGTGCGCCCTGGCGGCGAATTTCAGAGAGGGTCTCTCTGATGCCATTAAGGATGTTATGGTGGGGTTCCCTGTGCCTGCGGGTCTGAATGAGTCCATGACAATGGCTATCCAGATCGATAGGCGTCTGCGGGAGCGCAAACCTGTGCACCATTTGGCGGTGTCTACTGAGAAGACGCCAGAGAATATGCAATGTGATAGAATTCTGTCCAGAAGTGAACGGCAGAATTTAAGACGAAAAAATGGGTTGTGCTTCTATTGCGGTGATTCAACTCATGTTATATCAGCATGCTCTAAGCGTACTAAGAAGCTTGATAAGTCTGTTTCAATTGGCACTTTACAGTCTAAGTTTATTCTATCTGTGACCCTGATTTGTTCTTTATCATCTATTACCGCGGATGCCTATGTCGACTCTGGCGCCGCTTTGAGTCTTATGGATTGGTCCTTTGCCAAACGCTGTGGGTATGATTTGGAGCCTCTTGAAACTCCTATACCCCTGAAGGGGATTGACTCCACCCCATTGGCTAGTAATAAACCACAATACTGGACACAAGTAACTATGCGGATTAATCCGGATCATCAGGAGATTATTCGCTTTCTTGTGCTGTATAACCTACATGATGTGTTGGTGCTTGGATTGCCATGGCTGCAATCTCATAACCCAGTCCTTGACTGGAAAGCTATGTCTGTGTTAAGCTGGGGATGTAAGGGGACGCATGGGGACGTACCTGTGGTTTCCATTTCATCATCTATTCCCTCTGAGATTCCTGAATTCTTGACTGAATATCGTGACGTTTTTGAAGAACCTAAGCTTGGTTCATTACCTCCGCACCGGGAGTGCGATTGTGCCATAGATTTGATTCCGGGTAGTAAATACCCTAAGGGTCGTTTATTTAATCTGTCTGTGCCTGAACATGCTGCTATGCGAGAATATATAAAGGAGTCCTTGGAAAAGGGACATATTCGTCCTTCGTCATCTCCCTTAGGAGCCGGTTTTTTCTTTGTGGCTAAGAAAGATGGCTCTTTGAGACCGTGTATTGATTATCGGCTTTTGAATAAAATCACGGTTAAATATCAATATCCGTTGCCACTGCTGACTGATTTGTTTGCTCGCATAAAGGGGGCCAAGTGGTTCTCTAAGATAGATCTCCGTGGGGCGTATAATTTGGTGCGAATTAAGCAGGGGGATGAGTGGAAGACCGCATTTAATACGCCCGAGGGCCACTTTGAGTATTTGGTGATGCCTTTTGGTCTTTCAAATGCCCCTTCAGTCTTTCAGTCCTTTATGCATGACATTTTCCGTGATTATTTGGATAAATTTATGATTGTGTATCTGGATGATATTTTGATTTTTTCGGATGACTGGGACTCTCATGTCCAGCAGGTCAGGAGGGTTTTTCAGGTTTTGCGGTCTAATTCCTTGTGTGTGAAGGGTTCTAAGTGCATTTTTGGGGTACAAAAGATTTCCTTTTTGGGATATATTTTTTCCCCCTCTTCCATCGAGATGGATCCTGTCAAGGTTCAGGCTATTTGTGATTGGACGCAACCCTCTTCTCTTAAGAGTCTTCAGAAATTTTTGGGCTTTGCTAACTTTTATCGTCGATTTATTGCTGGTTTTTCTGATGTTGTTAAACCATTGACTGATTTGACTAAGAAGGGTGCTGATGTTGCTGATTGGTCCCCTGCTGCTGTGGAGGCCTTTCGGGAGCTTAAGCGCCGCTTTTCTTCCGCCCCTGTGTTGCGTCAGCCTGATGTTGCTCTTCCTTTTCAGGTTGAGGTCGACGCTTCTGAAATCGGAGCTGGGGCAGTTTTGTCGCAGAGAAGTTCCGATTGTTCCGTGATGAGACCTTGTGCCTTTTTCTCGCGTAAATTTTCGCCCGCCGAGCGGAATTATGATGTTGGGAATCGGGAGCTTTTGGCCATGAAGTGGGCTTTTGAGGAGTGGCGTCATTGGCTTGAGGGGGCTAGACATCAGGTGGTGGTATTGACTGACCACAAAAATCTAATTTATCTTGAGTCCGCCAGACGCCTGAATCCTAGACAGGCGCGCTGGTCGTTGTTTTTCTCTCGGTTTAATTTTGTGGTGTCCTACCTGCCGGGTTCTAAGAATGTTAAGGTGGATGCCCTTTCTAGGAGTTTTGAGCCTGACTCCCCTGGTAACTCTGAACCTACAGGTATCCTTAAGGATGGAGTGATATTGTCTGCCGTTTCTCCAGACCTGCGGCGGGCCTTGCAGGAGTTTCAAGCGGATAGACCTGATCGTTGCCCACCTGGTAGACTGTTTGTTCCTGATGATTGGACCAGTAAAGGCATTTCTGAGGTTCATTCTTCTGCGTTGGCAGGTCATCCTGGAATCTTTGGTACCAGGGATTTGGTGGCAAGGTCCTTCTGGTGGCCTTCCCTGTCTCGAGATGTGCGAGGCTTTGTGCAGTCTTGTGACGTTTGTGCTCGGGCCAAGCCTTGTTGTTCTCGGGCTAGTGGATTGTTGTTGCCCTTGCCTATCCCGAAGAGGCCCTGGACGCACATCTCTATGGATTTTATTTCGGATCTTCCTGTTTCTCAGAAGATGTCTGTCATCTGGGTGGTGTGTGACCGTTTCTCTAAGATGGTCCATTTGGTTCCCCTGCCTAAGTTGCCTTCTTCTTCCGAGTTGGTTCCTCTGTTTTTTCAAAATGTGGTCCGTTTGCATGGTATTCCGGAGAATATCGTTTCTGACAGAGGAACCCAATTCGTGTCTAGATTTTGGCGAGCATTCTGTGCTAGGATGGGCATAGATTTGTCTTTCTCATCTGCTTTCCATCCTCAGACTAATGGCCAGACCGAGCGGACGAATCAGACCTTGGAGACATATTTGAGGTGTTTTGTGTCTGCAGATCAGGATGATTGGGTTGCTTTTTTGCCTTTAGCGGAGTTTGCCCTCAATAATCGGGCCAGCTCTGCCACCTTGGTGTCTCCTTTTTTCTGTAATTCGGGGTTTCATCCTCGATTTTCTTCTGGTCAGGTGGAATCTTCGGATTGTCCTGGAGTGGATGCTGTGGTGGAGAGGTTGCATCAGATTTGGGGGCAGGTAGTGGACAATTTGAAGTTGTCCCAGGAGAAGACTCAGCTTTTTGCCAACCGCCGGCGTCGGGTTGGTCCTCGGCTTTGTGTTGGGGACTTGGTGTGGTTGTCTTCTCGTTTTGTCCCTATGAGGGTTTCTTCTCCTAAGTTTAAGCCTCGGTTCATCGGCCCGTACAAGATATTGGAGATTCTTAACCCTGTGTCCTTCCATTTGGACCTCCCTGCATCTTTTTCTATTCATAATGTTTTTCATCGGTCATTGTTGCGCAGGTATGAGGTACCGGTTGTGCCTTCCGTTGAGCCTCCTGCTTCGGTGTTGGTTGAGGGCGAGTTGGAGTACGTTGTGGAAAAAATCTTGGACTCCCGTGTTTCCAGACGGAAACTCCAGTATCTGGTCAAATGGAAGGGATACGGTCAGGAGGATAATTCTTGGGTGACTGCCTCTGATGTTCATGCCTCCGATCTGGTCCGTGCCTTTCATAGGGCTCATCCTGATCGCCCTGGTGGTTCTGGTGAGGGTTCGGTGCCCCCTCCTTGAGGGGGGGGTACTGTTGTGAAATTGGATTTTGGGCTCCCCCGGTGGCCACTGGTGGAATTGAACTGGTGTGCATCATCCCCTCTGTTCACCTGTTTCCATCAGGATGTGGGAGTCGCTATTTAACCTTGCTCCTCTGTCACTTCCATGCCGGTCAACATTGTAATCAGAAGCCTTTCTGTGCATGTTCCTGCTGCTAGACAACTCCCAGCTAAGTTGGACTTTAGTCCTCGTTTGTTTTTGCATTTTGTTCCAGTTCACAGCTGTAGTTTCGTTTCTGTGTCTGGAAAGCTCTTGTGATCTGAAATTGCCACTCTGATGTTATGAGTTAATACTAGAGTCTTAAAGTAATTTCAGGATGGTATTTTGATAGGGTTTTCAGCTGACCATGAAAGTGCCCTTTCTGTCTTCCTGCTATCTAGTAAGCGGACCTCAATTTTGCTAAACCTATTTTCATACTACGTTTGTCATTTCATCTAAAATCACCGCCAATATATGTGGGGGCCTCTGTCTGCCTATCGGGGAAATTTCTCTAGAGGTGAGCCAGGACTATATTTTCCTCTGCCAGGATTAGTTAGTCCTCCGGCCGGCGCTGGGCGTCTAGGGATAAAAAATGTAGGCAACGCTACCCAGCTACTGTTAGTTGTGCGGCAGGTTTAGTTCATGGTCAGTTTAGTTTCCATCCTTCCAAGAGCTAGTACTTATGTTTGCTGGGCTATGTTCTCTTGCCATTGAGAACCATAACAGTGTAGGGACCAGGTCGCAGTGGGGGAACCGGCCTTCCAAGACATGTGGAGAATTACAAGGCTCAGCTAGCAATCCGGAGGCTGTGTTATCTGTATGTGCCTCAGCCCCATCCACACATATTTGCTAACAAGGCAGCCACATAGGACCAAGGGGACCAGAAAGATGTCGCCCAACAAGATCCAAGGCTGCTGGCTTGGGACACTGTGTGAAGGTGCAGGGTAGTAGAGGAGAGAACCAGTGCAGAGAGATGGCCAGGGAAGGAACAATGGGGTCCTGGCAAAGTGCACCCAAATTACCTGAGAGCTGGCTGGACCACAAACCCGGAGGACACAGCACCCGGCTAGGGACTGCATATAAGAACTGTGAGCAAACTGTGGAAACTGCACCCTGCTGTGTCCTCTGAATTATTTCTGTGTCACCTGCCCTACACTACAACACCCACCATCACATTTAATCCCCATAACTGCCCTGGGGCCTAGCTCTGCCCGTGGGGAGCTGTACCAACTCTGCTGCATCACCATCTGTCCTAGAGGACCTGAACTGCAGTGTTGGCCACCAACTCATTGCCTAATACCATGGGTGGCATCACGAACAAATCCCCTATAAACTTTATTTTTCCCCTTTAATTTCAGTGAACTTTTTTATTGGACACCCAGGGCCATGGACCGAGTCACTGCTGCCGTGACCACATCCCTTTAAGAACCGCTGGCCTGGTATCAAGTACCCTATGACCCAGGCGGGCACTCCAAGTATATCACATCTCAAGTGCCTATATGACAGAAAATACCAAAAGTGACACCATTTTAAAAACTGCACCAAAGTGCTCAAAACCACATACAATAATTTTATTAACCTTTCAGGTGCTTCACAGGAATTAAAGTATGGTAATATGGAAGAAAAAAATGTAAACTTTACTTTTACCCACAAAAAAGTTACTTTAGCCCCAAATTATGCATTCATTTTCACAAGGGTAAAAG
This sequence comes from Ranitomeya variabilis, assembly GCF_051348905.1. Classification (NCBI taxonomy): domain Eukaryota; kingdom Metazoa; phylum Chordata; class Amphibia; order Anura; family Dendrobatidae; genus Ranitomeya; species Ranitomeya variabilis. The sequence continues at coordinate 135,633,968 of NC_135235.1, read as the reverse complement.
GAAAAAAATAGACCATACAATTTGTTGAGCAGTTTCTTCGATACCCCATATGTTTTGGAAAATTACTATTTGGGAGCATGGCAGGGCTCGAAAGGGAAGCAGCACCATTTGACTTTTGGAATGCAGAATTGTCTGGAATAGATAGCAGACACCATGCCATGTTTGGAGAGCTTCTGATGTGCCTAAACAGTGAAATATCCCCACAAATGACTCAATTTTGGAAACTATACCCCTCAAGGAACTCATCTACATGTGCGGTTAGTGCCATGATCCCAGAGGTGCTTCTCAGAATTTTATAACGTTGCGCTGTGAAAATAAAAAAAATCTAATTTTTGCTACAAAATATTGCATTGGCCCTAAATTGTTTAGTTTCAAATGGGTAATAGGAGAAAACAGACCTTGCAATTTGTTGAGCAGTTTATCCTGAGTATGCCGATACTGCATATGGGGTGGAAAACTGATGTTTAGACGCACGGCAGGGCTCGGAATGGAAGTAATGCATTTGACATTGACACCATGTCACATTTGCAAAGCTCCTGATGTGCCTAAACAGTGGAAATAACCCACAAGGGCCCCCATTTTGGAAACTACACCCTCAAGAAAATTAACTAGAGGTGTGGTGAGAACCTTGAACTGTGGTGCTTCACATAATTTTATAATATTGAGCTGTGAAAATTAAAAAATTAAAATTTTCCTACAATTTTAGCCACAATTTTTATTTTAACAAAGGTAACAATCGAAAATGGACTGCACAATTTGTTATGCAATTTCTTGGGCACAAGACACTGCTCAGAAGGGAAGGGATGATATTTTGATTAGAATAGATTGCAGGCATCATGTCATGTTTCAAAAGTCCCTGACATAGAAAAACAGCAGAAGCCCCCACAATTGACCCCATTTTGGAAACTACACCTCTCAAGGAATTTGTCTATGGGGGTAATTAGCATTTTTGACCATCAGGTTATTTTTCAGAATTGTATAACTTTGGCCTTAGTAAATGAATAGTACCATTTTTTCCACTAAAATGTTGCTTTGACCTCACATTTGTAATTTTGAAAAGGGGTGACAGGAGAAAAAGGATAGTGCAGTTTATTATACAATTTTTCCTGACTACAATAATACCCTATAAGTGGTTGAAAACTACTTTTGAGGTACAGTGCAAAGCTCAGAAGGGAAGCAGCGCCATGTTGGAGTGCAGATTTTGCTGTTATGGTTTGCTGGTGCCATATCACATTGGCAGAGGTCCTGATGTCCCAGAACAGCAAAACCCCTTATAAGTGACCCCATATTACAATCTACACCTCGCAATAAATTCATTTAGGGGTGCAGTGATTATATTAACACCACAGGTGTATCGCATAATGTTATATAAAATTGGATTGTGAAGAAAAAATAATTTTTGACACAAAATTGTACACACTTTTGGAATAAATAACTGCAATCAATCGCTTCTTATGATCAACAAGCTTCTTACATCTCTCAACTGGAATTTTTGACCACTCTTTTTTTGCAAACTGCTCCAGGTCTCTCATATTTGAAGGGTGCCTTCTCCCAACAGCAATTTTTAGATCTTTCCACAAGTTTTCAACAGGATTTTGACCCGGACTCATAGCTGGCCTCTTCAGAACCCTTCAGCGCTTTGCTTTCATACATTTCTGAGTACTTCTTGAAGTATGTTTGGGATCATTGTGCTGCTGGAAGACCCATAATCTAGGACATAAACCAAGCTTTCCGACACTGGGCATTACCTTGCAACCCAAAATTATTTTGTTAATCTTCAGATTTCATGATACATTGCACACAATCAAGGCAGACAGTGAAAGAGGCAGCAAAACAGCCCTAAAACAATGTTGACCCTCCACAATATTTGACTGTAGGTACTGTATTCTTTTCTTTGTAGGCCTCATTCCATGTTCGGCATACAGTAGTATGATGTGCTTTACCAAAAATCTATATCTGTCTTATCTGTCCGCAAGATGCTTTCCAAGAAGGAGTTTGGCTTACTCACATGCATTTTGGAAAACTACAGTCTAGCTTTTTTATGTTTGTGTCAGTAGTGGGGTCCTGGTTTGTCTCCTGCCACAACGTTTAATTTTATTACAGTGTCGACAGATAGTTGGTACTGATACTAAACCACCATCCGGACTATCCTGCATTGCAACTTTTCATCAATTTTTCTATGCCATCCACAATCAGGGAGCTTAGCAACAGTGCTAAAGGTTGTAAACTTCTTGATTATGTTGAGCCCTGTGGACAAAGGAACATCAAGATCTCTTGAGATAGACTTATAAACCTTGAGATTGTTGATATTTTTCAAGAATTTTGTTTCTCAAGTCCTCAGATAGTTGTCTTCACCTCTTTCTGTTCTCCATGCTTAGTGTGGCACACACAGACACATAAAGCAAAAATTGAGTGAACTGAGGTGAGATTTTCATATTGCCCATACCTGTTACTGGCCACAGGTGAGTTTGAACGAGCAACACATGCTTGAAACAAAGATGTTTACCCACAGTTTTCAAAAGGTGCCAGCAGTCTTGTCATATTTGGAGATTTTATGTGAAATTATGCCCAATTTGTCTTTTTTTCTCTGTTTTTTTTTGCGTTGTTGTAAAACACACATAGGAAATAAACATGCGCATAGCAAAACATGAGTAATTGCAAACATTTTCTGGGATAAATACTTTATTTTCTGGAACAATTTCAAGAGTGTCAACACTTTCGACCATGAGTGTATGTATTGCAATGAATGAGAACTGTCAGCTTCACACTGCCAAAATGTCTACTTTTATTGGGGCCAAGCGTGGGGTATGACAAGGAGCTGTCCAAGTAGTGGACAACTTCTTTAACATCAAGAGTACCTGAGCCAAACACTTTACAGAACTTTGAGGGTCCTGAGTGCTGCAAGAGCGCAGACAGTAGAGAAATGTTGGCACTGTACAAAGTGGTCGTGAAGGGGTTACAAAACATCAGTGGTCATAATGGGGTTAAAGTGGGTAACTATCCCAGTAGTGGCTCTTATTAGTTTACTATAAGAAAAAGTACACCATATTTTCATCATAATTTGCCACTGTTTTCTTCTTATGTCTCTCCAACTTTTTGAAAATTATCTGGGGCTTATCGGGTGAGAAGTAAACACCTTGAGGCCCTGCTCCAACTACATTTTTATTATGGGTGCCTTTTATTTTAAGCTGTTGCGTTTGCGTTTATGTACATAATGCAGTCATAACAATGATTTTGCACTGTGAAAGTGAATCACATTGTGAGACGGTAGAATATATTTACATATGGATGAAATTTCTGCTATTATCTGACTGGGGTTTGCAGAACTCTAGGCACATGCTGTAAAATTGCCTGTTCAGTGTGGATTTATAATTGCATACATTTCTGAAATGCGGGAATAAACCCTTAGATTTCTGTCACATACATCTTGCTTTGGATCCGTTTTGTTAACTAGTGAATTAATAGAGTATTTTGATTTGGATCATTAACCAGAGCCAACATTCTGGCCTTTTCATGTAACACCGTACAACTGCTCTGGGAATAGAAGCCATCATTCAGATCTTTATAACCCTCTGGCTATAAAGCAGGTGATACAATGTTGCTGAAGCTGTGTGTGATATTTGAAATGAAGGGGCCTGATAGCATTAACACCGCTATCCAAAGGGAGCTTTGAAGATTCAGTGTACATTTATACTCAAACAGAATCAAAAGGAATATCCTGGCAGAAAGAGTGGGGGCTTGGGAGTCAATTGTAACTCATGCAAGATGATCACAATGAATTGTCCTGGAAGACTCTGTTCTTATAGAGAACTGTCTTAAGAATCTGTCCACCCATTAACGGTGTTACATGCATTCCTTTGGTAAGATGGCTAAATTGATACATTTCTAACAATACTGCGCTAAGGGTTTATCTTAACAGGCCGTACTAACTATGAGTTTAAGGTGGCTGATACAATGAAGCGCTACAATATAAAAAGTCCCCGAAGAATACATCGGGATATTGGATAAAGGGCACATTTCTATATTATTCTTATCATAGGTATAGCTCATTTTATGGTGCTTGTACCACTAATTGCTGTACTGCAAATGTATCGGTCAACCATCCATAAACTTATGATTAGGGGACATTGTTTTATAACTGTCCATAAATAGAAAAAAATAATACATTGTGATATCATTTTTGTTTTTCAAAATATATCAAAATTACAGACAGTCATATGTATAGTTTTACAGGCAAGTTTTCCAGTGAGGGTATGTGCAGAGGACATTGCAGGAAAACTCCCATGGTGTTTTCACTGAAGATTCTTCATCATCACATTTCTTGTTGTTTTTTATGTCGACTACTTCTATTTTTTTTCATTTTGATAGATAAATTACTTTTCACTACCAAGCAAAATCCACCTGAAGAATGGTCAAGTTACTTCTTTCAGCTACTTCACAACTTAAGGAGCCTGAAGTAGTTGAAATAAGCTCAAAAATGAACATGTAGCTCAGCAAGTTGCTTTGACATTGCCTGGCATATATTCATTCACACATTCAGTATTTGGTCAGTATTTTACATCAGTATTTATAAGACCAAACCAGGAGTGGGTGATAAATCCAGAAATGATGACGTGTTTCTATTATACTTTTCCTCTGATTGTTCCACTCCTGGTTTTGGCTTACAAATACTGATGCAAAATACTGACCGAATACTGAACGCGTGAACAAGGCCTCAGCATACACTCTCACTAGTGTATAAATAGGTTCCATTCTTATCCAGGAGCGTGGGATGATTTTTTTCTCACGTGTTATCCGTTTGCTGTCCGTATGTAATCCATTTTTATACTCAGCAGTTATTAATCTTTTACAGGACCATGTACAGTGTCTTATGCTACAGAATTATAATGTATCCATAAAAATTGGGTGCTATACTGATGGTCCATATAGCATGTGATGTTTTTCTCGTAGTGTCCAATTTCGGAGTGAAATCACAGCATCCCAAATACAGCTGAGAAAAAATACGCAGATCTGCACTGCCTCATTGAGTAACATTGGTCCAAGTGCAATCTGATTTTGTATCAGATTCCACTCATCCGATTTATACACTAGTGTGAGTGAGCCCTAAAAGTACCACTTCAGCTTTCTTTTTTATTTCACTTTATGGTATTACTAATGTAATACCAAGTATTATACTTCCAGCTGCCATTTTCAGCAGTTACCGGCACCACTCTGGTCATGATCCGCCATCTTGTGACTGCAGCTTCTGACTGACCAGAAGTCAGAGGTAATGACACCATCTCTGGCTATTACTTCAAGACCCCGACTGTTAGCTGAGCTGAGCTCCTGCAGTGAGCGGGAAGGGGGGTGCTATATCCTTCATTCATCATTAAGGGGTTAAATAGTCACTGATAAGCACTAATGATACCTCTATGACTAAGGGCATAAATAATGCTGTAAATTCGTCAGGAACGTTTAATTCAATCAATAGAACATGTTTTAATGGATCCACCAGAAAGGATATTGATTTTATACAGTGGATGTGCCATTTTTATTCAACATTTTCCTACAATACTGCAAGTCAGCAGTTGTAATGGGGCCCAGATGTATTTCGAAGTTCACAGTAGCTCAAACATTGTAAGTTCAAAACTTTCTACTTTTGCATTTTCTATTACTCAAACATTATTTGTCATTTTCTGGAACCACATGCTTCCGTGGCAAAGTTGGATGAATGTCTGGTATTTAGCCAAATGCAAGGATCAATTGGTGTCTGATAGTTGAAAAGGCTTGTGTGTATTAAAGATCACAGGGATACGTGGTAAGGTAGATGCCAAATAAAAGCAGTTAATAGAACTTCACGGGACATTTGTGATCGTTTGGGTTTGTAATGTAGAGTGGTGATGTAAAAATGTATATCTTTATGCACACATCTACGAGTCATAATTGATGGTGATCAAACCTTTCAAAGGTCAGTTAAAAGTGCACTAAATGTAAATCTATGTAGCTGTTATATAATTAAACTTGTTCTGAACTTTTACTTGCAAAATGCACATGGTGACCGATAAAATTACTGGGACCCAGGCCAGTACAGCAAAATTTGAAAGTGACTTCTCTCCTCAATACATTGTACCCACTAAGCCACAGAGAAGCAATAAATCTGCACCAAATAGAGGGACTGTATCTTCTTATCTGATTGGATGACTTGTCTGAGGATTTAGGGGCTACTCGATCTTTATCCAATTTAATAAACGAGGCTGAGCTTTGAGAACTCTTCTGAATCTACACTTGTTTCCACTGCTACTGAATTATTAACTCCCCCAGATGTCTTAAGCCCCCCTACAAATTAAACTAAAGTCTGACTGAATCTGACAGTCTAACAATGGATGAGGACATTAAAGTGGTAGTTCAGGATTGAGAACACAAAAGGCCTAACGTTAAAGATAAAAGGCCTAAAGTTAAAGATTACACATTCACTTTGTATTTTAGGCAAAAAAAAATCATCTTTTGCATTTTAAAAATTCCAAAAAGGAAAATGGGTTGATGCAAAAAATTGGTCACCCTGTATAGTTAGTACCTAGATCCTTTAGAGATCATTTAATCTTCAACTTTCCATGCCTTGTTCTCAATAACAGTAATTTTGACAAGGGGTGCCCAAACTTTTGCATGCTAATGTAGATGTAAGCATATCAAGATGACTGCCACTAGTAATAGCATGCAGCATTACTATAACAATAAACATTTAAATGAAGAGATTAAAAAGTCACAGGGTAAACACCATCATCATTACAATATGTCATGCCGTAACTGTATGTAAATAGGTAAAGGGGCCCTGCACTGTCCCTAAGACTGGGACTGTAACTATCCCTGCTTTCAAAGGTACTTCTAAAGGTGAGGAGGTTTGGGCCACCAGCCTTACTGTTCTCCTTTTAAACCCTAAGCTGTCCCCTTCCTCCTTCCAGGAGGCCTGGGACAGAAATGCTAGTGTATAAACACATAAGACAAATGGAAGTAGAAGCAACAAACATACAAAACACTCATGCGAAGGTAGAGAGGTATATAGGGAAGGGTATGAATGTACAAGCCAAATGGGAATAGGACAATGAGAAAAGCATACACCCAAAACAGCATGCATCAATCTCCAGCAGCAACAATGACCTCCAACTCAGCACAGCAACTCCAAGGAGCTAAGAAATAAATTTTTCACTGGCAAGGAAGAGAAGGTCTGGAGAGATTTTATAGTGAGAGGAAATGACCAGGTCAGGAACAGCTGTGAGATGGATCTGCAAGTTTCTAACCAGCATACAAAGGGTCATTAACTTCTTCAGCACCAAAGGAAAAAAAATCCATTTAATGTGAAACACAAACACTCAGGCTAAATGGAGGATCTGTGATTCACAATACATAGTGATCTTCCAACCCCAGATCTTCCAGGAGGACATGATCCACTAGTGACACAATATGTGTAATCAGCATGTCCTAATAAAGAAAAATAGACACAGTTCTGATTGAGCTAACAATCTGAAGTTGTAGAAAGTCCAAAGATATCCAGGGCACCACAACAAATTCTTATAAAAATTCAGTCTTTATTCCAAAATAGTTAAAACGTCACAACAGTAAGGAGACAAAATAAGGCAATGTTTCAACCATATGGCTTTTCTCAAGCCTAAAATAGAGTCGCACATCTTGGGATTTTCTACTGCTGTTAGACCATTTGGGAGGCCCTGCCGAGTAGCACATTCTTATCAATGGTGCATGATTATAAGGGTGGAAATTTACCTATAGTGGTTCTTTCTGATGGGATGGTGCCAGTCCATGTTTTCAATTCTTCATCTTTAAATTTAAAGGGAAACAGTCAGCAGGTCTTTGGTATGTAATCTGAGAGCAGCATGGCGTATCGGCAGAGACACTGAGTCTAGTGATGTGTCATCTATTGGGCTTTATTTTGCTGTTTCAGTGCAATCAGTGTTTTATCAGCAGTAGATTATCACTACAGGAAAAGCTGCCTCATGCCTCATAGACCCCCACCACTGATTGCCAGCTCTCTGACATTGTGCGCATAAAACTGCCAATCAGTGGTGTGGGTGGGGTTACACATGGCTCAACATTCCCAGCTCTGCTAGATTTACAACAGATAATATCCTATAGAGAAATAGAGCACAACTGCACATAAATCAAATCAAGAAATGAATGTATATATTTTACTACTAAATACAAAGATGATTAAAATGAAAATATTATAATTAAAAATAAAGCCATGATGGACATGGAATTGATACCACAGAGTCAAAACATGGAGAGTAAAACAATGAGATCAGATACAGTGATTGCATCAAGGATGAGAAATAATTACATATATAATTAGAACCATGTAAAATAATTTTGAAAAAAGGCAGCATGGAATCGCGCGTTGGGGCTTACATTATCACAATGGACACAAGAGAATGTTACGTATGAGATGTTTATAATCCTGTTTCTTACTGCAATATGTATTCAGCATATCTGTTGATTGCACTCAGTACACTCCATACTATTCATTATATATGTGGGATCAATTTAAACCGCATGCACTTCTGCTTATGGCCCTTTTGTGATTCTGTTTATTTTACATTGTATTGCTCTTTTCTTTTGCATCGGCACAGACACTTTATACATTCTGTGCACTGGAAATTTGATTTATCATCTATTTTACATGGTTATAATTATAGATTTATTTCCCTTCCTTGTTGCAATCATTGTATCCCATTATTGTTTTATTCTCCATGTTTTGTCCCTGTGGTGTTTATTCCATGTCCATCGCGGCTTTTTTTACTATCCTTTGTAATCATATTTGTATTCTATGATAAAATATATACATACATTTCTAGATTTATGTGCAATAGGTTAATATTTTTCCACTACCAATATTTCATCCATATTATTTTTTATTTTTCATTTAATTATATATATATATATATATATATATATATATATATATATATATATATATTTACACTGCTCAAAAAAATAAAGGGAACACAACAAGATCATACATCCTAGATATCACTGAATGAAATATTTCAGTTGCAAATCTTTATTCATTACATAGTGGAATGTGTTGAGAACAATAAAACATAAAAATGATCAATGTAAATCAAATTGAATATCGCATGGAGGTCTGGATTTGGAATGATACTCAAAATCAAAGTGGAAAATCAAATAACAGGCTGATCCAACTTCAGTGGAAATGCCTCAAAACAAGGAAATGATGCTCAGTAGTGTGTGTGGCCTCCACGTGCCTGTATGATCTCCCTACAATGCCTGGGAATGCTCCTGATGAGAATGGTCTCCTGAGAGATCTCCTCCCAGACCTGGAATAAAGCATACGACAACACCTGGATAGTGTTCGGTGCAACGTGATGCTAGTGCGAGACATGATGTTCCAGATGTGTTCATTCGGATTCAGGTCTGGGGAACGGGCGGGCCAGTCCATAGCTTCAATGCCTTCATCTTGCAGGAACTACTGACACACTCCAGCCACATGAGGTCTGGCATTGTCCTGCATTAGGAGGAACCCGGGGCCAACCACACCAGCATATGGTCTCACAAGGGGTCTGAGGATCTCATCTCGGTACCTAATGGTAGTCAGTCTACCTCTGTTGAGCACATGGAGGGCTGTGCGGCCCTCCAAAGAAATGCCACCCCACACCATTACTGACCCACTGCCAAACCGGTCATGCTGAAGGATGTTGCAGGCAGCAGATCTCTCTCTGTCATGTCTGTCACATGTGCTCAGAGTGAACCTGCTTTCATCTGTGAAGAGCACAGGGTGCCAATGGCGAATTTGCCAATCCTGGAGTTCTGTGGCAAATGCCAAGCGTCCTGCACAGTGTTGGGCTGTGAGCACAACCCCCATCTGTTGATGTCGAGCACTCAGACCACCTCATGGAGTCAGTTTCTATCCATTTGTGCAGACACATGCATATTGATGGCCTGGTGGAGGTAATTTTGCAGGGCTCTGGCAGTGCCCCTTGCACAAAGGCTGAGGTAGTGGTCCTTCTGCTGGGTTGTTGCCCTCCTATGGCCCCCTCCATGTCTCCTGCTGTACTGGCCCTTTTCCTGGGAGCGTCTCCAGCATCTGGACACTACACTAACAGACACAACAAACCTTCTTGCCATAGCTCGCATTTATGTGCCATCCTGGATGAGCTGCACTACCCGAGCCACTTGTGTGGGTTGTAGAGTCCATCTCATGCTACCACGAGTGTGAAAGCACAACCAACACTCAAAAGTGACCAAAACATCAGCCAGAACACATTGGTACTGAGATGTGGTCTGTGGTCCCCACCTACAGAACCACTTCTTTATTCAGTGTGTCTTGATAATTGCCAATAATTTCCATCTGTTGTCTAATCCATTTGCACAACAGCATGTGAAATTGATTGCCAAACATTGTTGCTTTCTAAGTGGACAGAAGTTTGATTTACTTGGAATTATATTCTGATGTTTAAGTGTTCCATTTATTTTTTTGAGCAGCGTATAAATATAAATATATATATATATTTATATATATTACATGTACTACTGTTCTATATTGGAGCATAAATCTGCAACAGATTCTATCACAACTGCTGCACCCAGTAAAGTAGGTGATACATCGCTGGAATCGGGGTCAATGTCTCTACATCAGGCTGCTCGTAGATTACATAGTAAAAGTCTGCTGATAGATTCCCTTTTTAAAAATGTTGTTAAAGTAATAATGGTAATGGATTGCCATTAACTTTGATGTAACCCATTTCCTTGTTTATGTTTTTCCTGTTTTTAACTCCTTTACTACCGCCAATATGACTTTTAACGGTGGCAGTTAAGGATACTTATTCATTAGTGCTGCTTTTTAAGGGCACTAAGAAATAAGGGCATTGCAACCCCCAGTGTCAGAAAATCCCCGTGGTCTCGGCTACATGAGCGGTGCTGGTTTTTACGGTCCCCTGTCATGTGATCACCGTTATTCACAGAAGAAAGGCAATCACAAATGAAAAATTCCGAATTAAAATTAATTTCTCTCTTCTCTGATATGATCTAGCATATTAGAAAAGAGAGAAATTAGGTCCTCCAAGTCCTCCCGATACTTCCGCCTTCCCCGAACCCCACTACTCCATCCTTCTGTTGTCTGTGTCATCAGCCTGGTAAAAAAAATTGCAGGCGCATGCGCAGTGCGCCCGCAGAGCTCTGTCAGCCGGTACCTGGCAACAATTGGGAATTTTTTCTATTGTTTCCATTTGATCGCTGTGATAGACCCTATAACAGTGATCAGTCCCAAAAAATTGTAAATCAAATACTACTTTGTACACCCCTAGTTAAAAAAAATTATAAAATACATTTTTTTTTCATTTTTTCCATTGTTTGCAGTCAAGGTTGAGGTTACAGTTGGGTTAGGGTTGAAGTTAGAGTTGCATTAGTGTTAGGGTTGGAGTTATTGTTGTGCTAGGGTTAGGGTTGGGGCTAAGGTTGTGTTAGGGTTGGTGTTAGGTTTGTTTCTCTTTCAAAAGTAAAAAAAATGATGACTTATGATGGCTAGTGATCAGCGCAAGGGCTCACTACTCGAGTTTGCATTGGGTGGTCTGATATGCACAAAGTATCGTGGATCCCCGCATGTTTTTTTTGAGGGTCTAACAGCCCAAAACATGCGGGGCAGGGACTTGAGCATATCAATCAAGCACCCATGATATTTGGTGCATACACAAGGACCCGATGCAAACTCGAGAAGTGAGAACTTACGCTCAACACTAATGATGACATATTCAATATGACAATCTAATGTTATCAAATTCTGTGTCATACCTGTGGGTTAAAAATGCTCACTACACCCCTGGATAAAATCCTTGAGGGGTGTGGTTTCCAAAATGGGGTCACTTATGGAGAGTTTCTCCGAACAAGGCATGGCATCTGCTCTAGATTTCAGACAATTTTTTACTCAAAAAGTCAAACGGTGCTTCCTCCCTTCTGAGCCCTGCCATGTGCCCAAACAGTGGATTTTCCCCACATATAAGGTATCGGCATGTGAAAACAGTTAAATATTCATTTTTTCCTTCCATATTGCTTCAGATCTCATGAAACTGAAGGGTTAATAAACTTCTTGAATGTTGTTTTGAACAACATGAGGGTGCAAATTTTAGAATGGTGTCACTTTTGGATATTTTCTGCCATACAGACCCTTCAAAGTCACTTCAAATATGATGTTGTTTTGTAAATTTTGTTGGAAAAATGAGAAATCACTGAGCAAATTTTAACCCTTCTAACTTCCTAACAAAAAAAAATAATGTTTCCAAAATTGTGCTAACGTAAAGTAGACATGTGGGAAATGTTATTTATGATCTATTTTGTGTGACATAACTCTCTGGTTTAAGGACATAAAATCAAAAGTTTGAAAATTAGAACATTTTCTAAATTTTTGCCAAATTTTCATTTTTTTCATAAAGAAACACAAATCATATTGAATAAATATTACCACTATCCTGAATTACAATATGTCATGAAAAAACTGTTGCAGAATCAGTGGGTTATTAGCACTTAAAGTGACACTGGTAAGAATTGTAAAATTTGGCTTGGTCATTAAGGTCAAAATTGGCTTGGTTACTAAGGAGTTAAACCTTTTATACATTTACTATTAATAAAGATATTTTGCATTATCAGTTTGGCTATATATCATTTTTTATAGGTTTTCATTTATAGTTCAGGTATTTATAACTTACTAATTATACGTGCTTTGTGTTGGCACATTAATACTTATGAAATACAATTAGCTTTGAGCCCCTTAATTTAGTTGCAACTTTGTACTAGAACTGCCTATATGCACTGAACAAACTACTTCGTAACACTTAGTAAACATCGTCTACAGTCTGCATGTAAAAACAGGCTATTAAACTACTACTAATTAGTAAATGCTTACTGATCGCCACTTGTCAATCCATGTAGATGGACCCTAAGGCCACGTTCACACGGTCAGTATTTGGTCAGTATTTAACATCAGTATTTGTAAGCCAGAACCTGGAGTGGAACAATCAGAGTAAAAGTATGATAGAAACACGTTACCACTTCTGTATTTATCACACACTCCTGGTTTTGGCTATCAAATACTGATGTAAAAGACTGACCAAATACTGAACGAAAACTGAAATACTTAACTGCCACTCAGCATTTATTCTGTGTTTATATGTGTAGAAGATAATTGTCATTTTCTTGTAGCTGACCATGAGCATCTTTTACAGAAGTAATTTCTGCAGAATCTAATGCTTATTAAGACTTTATATTTCAGAATATTTTTTAAGCAATGAGCATCATTGAAAATGAGACACCTAATTTTTTTCGGCTAAAAATAGTTGAACTTTTTTGGATACATGTGCTCCATTATTTTCCTACATAAAAGCTTATATATTTAAGAATTAATGCAGACAAATGTAGGACAGTCCAATAGTTTTCTTGATACTTTTTATGTAAAAATTAATGTTATATACATTTGTAATCCCCCCTGCATTGTTCAAATTGAAAACATCACAGTTATGATCATTGGCTTTTTTTGTGCTGATGCCACCTTTTCTACTATAAGGAACAGCTGTTGAGTATTAGCTGCTTTGTTTTGGGCCATATGTTTAAGAAAAACCATGCAGTTTACACAAATTGCCCATAGAATGTGAATAGAGTGCAGAAGCATATATTTCTTTTTTACACTTCATTGCTATTGGTACTTGACAATGTGTCAGGTTATTTTATCTGTATAAATTATGCTCATCAATCTATCAATATACTGATTGATCTTCCATTAAATGCATGTAAGACTACAGTTAGTCCTTGGGTTACAACGGTCTCGAGTTACATCGTTTCGTGGTTACGACGCTTTATACGACGCCTCATTCCGACTTACGCGGTTTTGCGTCGTAAGTCGAACTACGTGCAACTACGTGCAGCGGCGGAAGAATAGAGTCCAGTACTGTACACTGTACCCAGTTACACGAGGAAAACGAGTCTCCTGCATGCCATAACACCCTAATGATGTAGGGTACTGTGTTAGGATAGGTGTTTGGATAGGCTAAGTGTTTGCAGTACTGTACTGTTATTATGGTACAGTACTGTATGAACGTATGGTCCGACTTACATCGAAATTCGGTTTACAATGCCGCGTAAGAACGGATGAACGTCGTAAGTCGAGGACTACCTGTATTTACATATAAATTGCATCTATTAAAGGGAAAACAAAGGTTGAAAGTTAAGCATTATCTCTTAACCATTGTATTTAGGAAACAAAAAATAGTTTGTGTAGTAAAAGTTACTGCAAAAAATGGTTTTAGGTATTTCTTCAGCCTCCAATATGTAGCTCTTTGGATTTTCTGTTTTCGCTCTTTGAGGCCAGATAACATGTCCGACATACATGTTCCGAGTTTGTGTCACAATGTCTGGACCAGATGTTTGTCGCCTGACCCAAACTTAGCAGCTTCATAGGCAGATGTGAGACTGTTAATTTCAGGTCAGGAGTTCTGCTGCCATTCTGGACATCGCTGACCATGAATGTTTGATGTGTGATTTCAGTCTAGCTGGTAGATTTCAATTATTTTACATTTTCTTTTGATCTTTATTTTTTTTTGTTAGGAAACAATCTTCCCATGCTAAACTTTCATGTCTAATGCATCAAAGCGCTGAATGTTTGCTACCAAAGTTTACTACTACTGGTAAAGAATCAAAATCCCAAGTGGGGCCATTTTTAGTCATCTGAACTATCAATAGGTTATGATTACAGTGTCTTCCTTGAACTCCTGAGTTTAGGCATCGCTAAATTCACATTACAAAAAATGAGTTTTGCCTTAAAGTGGTTGTTTGAGACTTCTACACTGATGTCCTATCCTTAGGATAGGTCAACAATATCAGATCAGTGGATGTATGACACCTGGCACCCCCTCCAATCAGCTGTTATGAGTTCCAGCCGCAGCCAGAAGTGCCGAGTTGCAGAGCAGCTGTCACAATTATATAGCGGCCTTGGCTCAGTACTGAAGATGTGCTGTACCCAGCTGCAGCCACTATACTGTTGATGGACTGTGCTGTGCAGCTCTGCAACTGAGCCCATGTAGCTGTCACCACCACCAGAGACAGCTGATCGGTGGGATTTCTGGGTGTCACTACACCCACGGTTTAGATATTGTTGTCTCATCCTAAAGATATGCTATCAATGTAAAAGTCTTGGACAACTCCTCTAACGTTTTTAAACTACTGCAGAGATCAATTTTAATTTTCCAGAGTTTCTTTTCTTCAGATTATAAACAAAATGAAGAATATTCTACCATTGTCAGATTTACTTTTTTTATATAGCTATTGGTTTACAACGGTTGCATGCAATAAAAAACAGCTATCTCTTCTAGTCCCTATGGTTTCCTGAAAATTCACATCATACAAAATTTAATCAAACACCGTTTTGAATAGAGCTTGTGCACAACATGTATGTTTAAGGTGAGTAACTATTACTCACAGTGACACATTTATTAAATTCATGCTTTGCATATCCAGACTGTCTATTCTTTGTGAATTCATATTCTGATTTCTTATCCCTCTGCACCTTTGTGCTTTACCTCTGTTCATTGTTTTTCGGTATTTATGAGCATCCATAGACTAATGCTAATTCAAGTCTATTCTGCTCATGACAAAACTTTCAAGACTGACTTTAACTTGGCTGTTGGAAGACAATGCTAAGCCTAATGCTGTATCAACAGAGGTGTCAAATGAGCAACAAGGGTCTCGTTGAAAAAGAATAACAACCTTTGTTTTTAAAGTGGTCTAAACACATAAAATGTAAAACCTTGAGACACACATTTTTATTATTTTTCTTTAATATATGAAACTTCAGTTGCACGAACAATGTATTCTTTGTGTTGTATATCATAGAATTAGTCCAACCTCCATGTATTCATTGGGCAGCTTAGGAAGCAACGATCACTTTGGGATCTCTTCTTTCATTTTGTATTTTTCCCCAATCTGGTGCAAGTGGCTAAATGTGGTTAGTGTGTTTAATAATTGCGTCCACTACTAAATATAGAACTTTTTTAAGTAAATGTATTTTTTTTGGACGCATTTCTAAAACCATTTTGTAATTCTTTTAGCTGTAGCCAAGTAGTGATGTTGACAAGAGGATAAGATACAGTAGGTCAGTTGGCACTCATTTAGAGCTGTGAACGCTCTGAAAGTATAATGTTCTTCATTGGGTGGAAGTGACTTGCTAATGTGTAATAAAGTAGAAGAAGATGACTATCAGGGTATGTGCACACGTTGCGGATTTCTTGCAGAAAATTCCTGAAGAAAACCGGAAATTTTCTGCAAGAAATCCGCATTTTTTTTTTGCGTTTTTTTTCCGTTTTTTTCGCGTTTTTTTAGCATTCTGCAAGCGTAATTAGCTTGCAGAATGCTAAAGTTTTCCCTGCGATCTGTAGCATCGCTTGGAAAACTGACTGACAGGTTGGTCACACTTGTCAAACATAGCGTTTGACAAGTGTGACCAACTTTTTACTATAGATGCTGCCTATGCAGCATCTATAGTAAAAGATAGAATGTTTAAAAATAATAAAAAAAATAAAAAAATGCTTATACTCACCCAGACATCTCACCGGCGTCCGTTCCGTATAGCTGGTCTGTGCGCACAGGACCTCCCGTGACGTCACGGTCACGTGAGCGGTCACATGACCGCTCACGACCAATCACAGGACAGTGACGTCATTCGGCGAGGTCCTTCAGCGCACACCAGGTACAGAAACCGAACGGCAGCGTGCGAGGAGGCGGCAAGACATCGAGGGTGAGTATAGGACTGTTTATTATTTTATTTCTTATTTTTTGACCACTTATATGGTGCCCAGTGCGTGGAGGAGAGTCTCCTCTCCTCCACCCTGGGTACCAACCGCATATAATCTGCTTACTTCCCGCATGGTGTGCACAGCCCCGTGCGGGAAGTAAGCAGATCAATGGACCCCTAGGTGTGCGGAATCCCTGCAATTCCGCATTTTTAATGAACATGTTGCTTTTTTTTCCGCTATGCGATTTTTTCGCGGAAAAAATTGCAACATTTGCACCAAAAATGCGGAATACCCTGTAAATAATAGGAGGCTTATGTAAGCGTTTTTTTTCGCGTTTTTATCACGTTTTTATAGCGAAAAAACGCGAAAAAAACGCTAACAATCCTGAACGTGTGCACATGGCCTTAGAAGGCCACAAATCTCTCAATGTCAACAAGCAAATAAAGAAATGGCATGGGTTTACCAAAAAAGAGAACATGCAAATTGCAGCATAATAATAATTTTGTTTCTATAGCTCCAACATATTCTGCAGCACTTTACAATGTAAACTTGTACAGACAATAAAATACGTTAAAATAATAATAATATTAAAATAATAACAATAATCACATAAACCAACAAATACCAAGAGGAGGGAAGGCCCTGCTCACAAACTTACTGTCTATGAGCAGCATAGATTTACTTCCCCATATGAATTTCTGGGGAATCCAAGTCAGGGAGGAGAAGACCCAGTGCACGATGATGAATGGTGATGAAAGAAAAACCATAAAGTGGATTTCTAAACCAAATGAATCAATTTATTCTGTATTACAGCTTCATTCCCGCCATGACTTTTCTTTACATTACAAAATAGTGCTGACAGGTTCTCTTTAAGCTTATCTTACAGGCAAACATATTGCTCATTTTTTCAACAATGTAGCCCTCCACTTTTTAACTACGTTATAACTCTTATCTAGTCAGGTATCTCTATGTAATAGTCAATATCTGTCAATAGACTCTCCATCCATTTTTTTCCCTAGGCATGAATTCTTTTGCAAACCTATGATATTACCAGCACCTTTTATTTTTCTTAGGATTACAGATGGGTGAATATCTTTGGCTCCCTCATTTGGCAAGCTACAGTGCTTACCGAATAAGCTAGATTGGGAACCCGGCTAACTGGAGCGCTCCCGATGATCAGCTGTTCCGAGCCACAGCTGCATTTGTCGCGGCTGTCTGACAGTCACAACACATGCATGGAGAGCCTGTTTGTTGGGCTCTCCATGCATGTGTTGTGTCTGTCACACAGTCACGAAACAAGTATCTGTGGCTCAGATGAACTGATCATCGGGAGCGCTCCAGTTAGCTGGACTCCCGATGCAGCTTATTAGGTAAGCACTATAACTTGCCGAATAAGGAGGGAGTTGAAAACATCTGCTCATCTTCACTTAGAACCACATTGATTCATAGTGACTTCCCTACTTTCCTCGCAAATTCCAGCTCTACTAAATTCTCATTAAGTCTTGCTCTAGCCCATCTGTTGTATCTTAACCTATTTGTTATCACCACCATCTCTCACCACTGGTTATAGTTTTAAAGGTATTATCTGGTGTTGGTGCAGAAAATAGTGAAGACAATAAATGGAAATGGCAAATTTACCAAACTAGTATTGTAATTTATGGGACACACATTACTGTTTTTTATCGTACAGAACTAGTATGGCAGTACTTCTCGTTCTGTGAGGGGGTCTTACCGATGAGGTGCTGTTATGTTTGTGAGGCACAGCTGGGGAGGCAGTTATGAGAGAAGTGATAGAATGTTGTACAGGCCTTTCTATGGTTACACCAATCTCTGGCTCATCATCATAACTTATTCCTTTGTTCTTATGTTAATATATTTATTGGTGCAGACAAAAATTTAGGTAATTTTTAATTATTTTGACTAAAACCATTGCCAATATTGAGACATAGTTTTTACCATTTCCCAGTGAGGCACCATGCATAAAAAATAAAAACTGGTCTACAGGAAGGTAAGGAAAATAACCGCGTCCGTTATGTTTGAGAAATAATCTTGTTCTGGTCATCAATTCAGGTAGGCTAATTCTTTGGACAAATAAAGAATCATAAGACGCAGTTTCAGGAAATGCTCAGAGTAATTGAAGCAAAATGTGCCTTTTTATCTGTGAAATCCATCATGATAACTCTGTGTGGATGAAAGCATTAGTTGCAGAATGGTATTGCGCTTGGTTACATTGAATAATTTAGGATGCTTGTAGGTTTTTAAAGTGCTGAGTTACAGTTGCAATATAAAGTCGTTTCTTCCCATTAATATTGGCTTTCAAAACAACTTATGTTATTTCTAAAAGAAATGGCTGGAAAATGAGGAGAAATTTACTTGTTTATTTTCCATTTTTAGTAATTTTGTGTTTTTAAGTTTAAAACTTTCAGAATCTTAATTACAAAAAAATTGAATCATCTTCTGTATGTGGCACGTTTAGCAGTCAGCATGAATTTAGTCAATGTGGTGCAGTGGCTTGACAAATTTTGGAATAATTAGCCCTTTATTAAATAATACATATGTAAGATAGTCCAATAAAGGGTAGCAGACAAACTGGAAAACTGTGCCATAGAGGAATGTCACGGTAAGAAAAAAGACAGGATTCCTTGCCAAATATTCTCTTTCAATGGGTCAGTGATTCTGTGCAGAGCGTTTTTTCTGGTTCAGATAACAATGCTCGGAGAGTAATGTTCTGTTCAGTTTTCAGGTTGAAATTTTGATCAGTTTTTGGAATTCTCTCTATTTCTCATGCAGTTTTTTCCTGTGTCCTACAACTTGGATTGAAATAATGTGTGCCCTATACAGTGATGCTCCATAGCTCTAGCTTTATTTGGCTAAATTCGCAGATTGCTATACCACTTATCTGACCAACGAGATATCTCAGGAACAACAGACTCAATCAACTACATCAGGATGCAGTAGGTTTTGGAGGCTTAATAAAGTCTAGCATTGTTGTCCTGAAAAGACAAAACCATTTTTCTTAAAAGATTAGAAAAGTAACTGATATATAATGTGAAATGCCAGATTTTCATGACTGTGGTTTGGCCCATATCCTACACATTGATGTTTAAATAGATGATATGCATACATATTTGTCATTTCTGCCTTACTCACAAGCTAGAAAAGGTCTGGCATCAATGAAATATCAGCTTTCTTTTTTTGAATTGTGATGACTAAATGCCATCTCTAGTGTCCTGAATCCTTTGAATTTTCCATTAAAAATATGAACTATAGACAACAAAAAATGCTACCTGTAGACATTTTCAATGTTATTTAGTAATCACGCTAATCTACAGGGAGGGCAATTTATATGGATTCAGATCTGGAGACTGGATAGGCCACTCCAGGACCTTGAAATGTTTCTTATGCAGCCACTCCTTAGTTGCTCTGCCTGTGTGTTTAGGGTCTTTGTTATGCTGGAAGCTATGATCCATCTTCAATGCTCTTATGGAGGAAAGGAGGTTGTTGCCCAAAATTTCACGATACATGACACCATCCATCCTCTCTTTAATATGGTGCAGTAATCCTATCCCCTTTGCAGAAAAGCTCCCACAATGCATGATATTACAACCACCATGCTTCACAGTTGGGACACCGTTCTTGGGGTTGTTCTCATCTTTCTTCCTCCAAACATGGCGAGTGGAGTTGATACCAAAAAGTTCTATTTTGGTCTTTTCTGATGACATGATGATCATCCAGATGGTCATGGTGAACTTCAAATGGCCTGGACATGTGCTTGCGGTAATGTTTGAGACTGTGGTCCTAGATCTTTTCAGGTCATTGACCCTGTCATCCAATGTAGTTTTGGGCTGATTCCTAACCTTTCTCAGAATCATCTTTACCCCACAAGGCGAGTTCTTGCATGGAGCCCCAGACCAAGCAAGATGGACAGTCATCCTATATTTCTTCCATTTTCCATTGTGCCAACAGTTGTTGCCTTTTTACCAAGCTGCTTGACTACTGTCCTGTAGCCCATCGCAGCCTTGATCAGGTCTACTATTCTGTCCCTGGTGTGCTTAGACATCTCTTTGGTCTTTGCCATGGTGAAGAGGTTGATTGATCATGTGGACAGGTGCCTTTTATACAGGTTGCAAGTTCAAACAGGTGCAATTAATACAGGTAATGAGTAGTGTTGAGCGATACCTTCCGATACTCAAAGGTATCGGTATCGGATGGTATCGGCCGATATCCAAAAAGTATCGGATATCGCCGATACCGATACCCGATACCAATGCAAGTCAATGGGACACAAGTATCGGAAGGTATCCAGGATGGTTCCCAGGGTCTGAAGGAGAGGAAACTCTCCTTCAGGCCCTGGGATCCATATTCATGTAAAAAATAAAGAATTAAAATAAAAAATATGGATATACTCACCTCTCCGGCGGCCCCTGGACCTTACCGATGTAACCGGCAGCCTCCGTTCCTAAGAATGAGCGCGTGAAGGGCCTTCAATGACGTCGCGGCTTCTGATTGGTCACATAACCGCTCATGTGACCGCTCACGCGACCAATCACAAGCCGCGACGTCATCGCAGGTCCTTCACGCGCTCATTCTTAGGAACGGAGGCTGCCGGTTACATCGGTAAGGTCCAGGGGCCGCCGGAGAGGTGAGTATATCCATATTTTTTATTTTAATTCTTTATTTTTTACATGAATATGGATCCGATTCCGATTTCCGATATCACAAAAGTATCGGAACTCGATATCGGAATTCCGATACCGCAAGTATCGGCAGATACCCGATACTTGCGGTATCGGAATGCTCAACACTAGTAATGAGTACAGAGTAGGAGAACTTCTTTCAGAAAAACTAACAGGTCTGTGAGAGACAGAATTCTTGCTGGTGGGTAGGTGATCAAGTACTTATTTCATGCAATAAAATGCAATTTAATTATTTATCATACCATGTGATTTTCTGTGTTTTTATTTTCAGATTCTGTCTCTCACAGTTGAAGTGTACCTGCGATAAAAATTACAAACCTCTCCATTTTTTGTAGGTGGCAAAGTCGGCAATGTATCAAATACTTATTTTCCCCACTGTATATATTTGATGCACATTAGTGTTGAGTAGTGTTGAGCATTCCGATGCTGCAAGTATCGGGTATCGGCCGATACTTGCTGTATCGGAATTCCGATACCGGGATTCCGATACTCTTGTGGTATCGGGTATCGGGTATCGGAACAACATTAATGTTAAAATGTGTAAAATAGAGAATTAAAATAAAAAATATCGCTATACTCACCTGTCCGACGCAGCCGGGACCTCAGCGCAGGAACCGGCAGCGTTGTTTGTTTAAAATTCCCGCTTTTACATGGTTACGCGAAGTCCCGGCTTGTGATTGGTCAGGGCGGCCATGTTGCCGGGCCGCGGACCAATCACAGCAAGCCGTGACGAAAATACGTCACGGCTTGCTGTGATTGGTCCGCGTCCCGGCAACATGGCCGCCATTAACCAATCACAAGCCGTGACGTCACGGGAGGCTGGAAACGCGCTCATTTTAAAATGAGCGCGTCCAGCCTCCCGGCTTGTGATTGGTTGATCGCGGCGCAACCAATCACAAGCCGTGACGTCACGGGAGGCTGGACACGCGCCCATTTCAAAATGAGCGCGTCCAGCCTCCCGGCTTGTGATTGGTTGATCGCGGCGCAACCAATCACAAGCCGTGACGTCACGGGAGGCTGGACACGCGCCCATTTCAAAATGAGCGCGTCCAGCCTCCCGGCTTGTGATTGGTTGATCGCGGCGCAACCAATCACAAGCCGTGACGTCACGGGAGGCTGGACACGCGCCCATTTTAAAATGAGCGCGTGTCCAGCCTCCCGTGACGTCCCGGCTTGTGATTGGTCAGGGCGGCCATATTGCCGGGACGCGGACCAATCACAGCAAGCCGTGACGTAATTTCGTCACGGCTTGCTGTGATTGGTCCGCGTCCCGGCAACATGGCCGACCTGACCAATCACAAGCCGGGAATTCACGTAACCAAGTAATAGCGCGATTTTTAAACAAACAACGCTGCCGGTTCCCTCGCTGAAGTCCCGGCTGCGTCGGACAGGTGAGTATAGCAATATTTTTTATTTTAATTCTTTCTTTTACACATTTATATGGTTCCCAGGGCCTGAAGGAGAGTTTCCTCTCCTTCAGACCCTGGGAACCATCAGGAATACCGTCCGATACTTGAGTCCCATTGACTTGTATTGGTATCGGGTATCGGTATCGGATTGGATCCGATACTTTGCCGGTATCGGCCGATACTTTCCGATACCGATACTTTCAAGTATCGGACGGTATCGCTCAACACTAGTGTTGAGCATTCCGATACCGCAAGTATCGGGTATCGGGTGATATTTGCGGTATCGGAATTCCGATACCGAGTTCCGATATTTTTGCGATATCGGGAATTGGGATTGGGATGCATATTCATGTGTAAAATAAAGATTAAAAATAAAAAATAGGGATATACTCACCCTCGTACACTCCCTGGTTGTAACCGCGTCAACCGGCAGCCTCCGTTCCTAAGAATGAGCGAGTGAAGGACCTGCGATGACGTCGCGGTCTTGTGCTTGGTCGCGTAACCGCTCACGTAACCGGTCACGTGACCGCGACGTCATCGAAGGTCCTTCACTCGCTCATTCATAGGAACGGAGGCTGCCGGTTGCAGTGGTTACAACCAGGGCCCGTCCGAGGGTGAGTATATCCCTATTTTTTATTTTTATTCTTTATTTTACACATGAATATGGATCCCAGGGCCTGAAGGAGAGTTTCCTCTCCTTCAGACCCTGGGAACCATCCAGGATCACTTCCGATATTTGTGTCCCATTGACTTTTATTGGTATCGGGTATCAGCAATATCCGATATTTTTCGGATATCGGCCGATACAATCCGATACCGATACTTTCAAATATCGGAAGGTATCGCTCAACACTAATGCACATCTCTCCCCATTGCTGTCTTTAAGAGCTGCAAAAAAAATTGCAGCATGTGATATTGATATATCACAAAAGTCCCTGATGAGAGAACCCCTTGGTTTCTGTCAGATTTGTACACTGTTGCTTGTAATTTTTACCAATTGTACCTGTTTGATTCTCTCCAGGTTATTTGGATGACATGCTTGGGGTCCCTGTAGACTAGTGAATGGTATCTCCAATTTTACCACTGAACTCTGTAGCTATTTCAAACTGATTTTATAGTTTGAAGAGAGAGCCTGATTTTGGTAGTATCTGGATGGTTTAATGTAGTTTCCACTTTCTGTAAATTGGTCCAGAAATTACTTGAATATTAAAATTTTTCACTAAAAATATAAAAAAAACCTTTAGATTTACATTCAAACCAATAATATTTTGAGGGCATCTTTCATTCAGAAATAGCAACACCTTTAATGATTAAGTGGTAGATTTTTTTTAAGTTGTAGTATTAAACTACTAGAAGACATACTGTCCCAATGAGGAAACTTACAGAAAACACAGATGTTTCGCTTCTCATGCAGTATTTCCAGCAAGAAACAAAAATATAAAATGACATCAGAAAGAAATTGTGCCAACACAGCCAGCATTACCTGTGTTAGATATTACACTCACAGAAGGTGCTTTGGAGCTGCTGCCACTGATCCTTCTTATGCTAACCCATTTTATAAAGCATTGTTGCAAAAGACAGGAAATCAGGATCTCTCTGTAGGCTGTGCATGAATTGTTTGTCCCCGACACAGATCCTGTTTCTCCTGTCTTTCGCATCTTTATTATTAGTGCTTATTCACACAGGGAATCATTCAGTGACAAATTCTTCTATATCTCACATGCTACTGCTGGTAATAGTCTGCCTTTCGTGCATTCCATCAATCAAAGCTCTCTGAAGGGTACTTTGTTTGTAATTCGCTCCAATGCATTAAAGAGAACGCTAAAATGATTGAGCACTAGAAATTCCTAAGATAAAAATGGTGGTTCTGGCAGTCCTGAATACAGTGGAGCAACACTTTGTGATATAGGAACATCTATCAGTCCTTTGGAATATATAAAATCACAATGTTCCTGTGTTAGTCTTTCATGAAGTTCACTAACACTAAGGCCGGCCTCACACTAGCGAGTTTTACGGACGTATGAGCACATAAACTACGTCCGTAAAATATGCATAACACACAGCCCAATGATTCCCTATGTCCCAGCTTCTATCAGCCGTATTTTACTGATCCGTATTATACGGTCTTGTATGGCCGTACAAAATCGCAGCATGCTGCGTTTGTCACCGTATTGCGCAAAAAAATCGCCAATGAAAGTCTATGGGGCGAGAAAAATACGGATTACACACGGACCAGCAGTGTGACCTGCGAGACATATGCACCAGTGTTAGAGAGAAAAGCCGGTAATTCAATTGCCGGCTTTTCATTTCTCCTTCCCAAACCCGACAGGATATGAGACATGGTTTACATACAGTAAACCATCTCATATCCCTTTTTTTTGCATATTCCACACTACTAATGTTAGTAGTGTGTATGTGCAAAATTTGGCCGCTGTAGCTGCTAAAATAAAGGGTTAAATGGCGGAAAAAATTGGCGTGGGCTCCCGCGCAATGTTCTCCGCCAGAGTGGTAAAGCCAGTGACTGAGGGCAGATATTAATAGCCTAGAGAGGGTCCATGGTTATTGGCCCCCCCTGGATACAAAGATCTGCCCCCAGCCACCCCAGAAAAGGCACATCTGGAAGATGCGCCTATTCTGGCACTTGGCCACTCTCTTCCCATTCCCGTGTAGAGGTGGGATATGGGGTAATGAAGGGTTAATGTCACCTTGCTATTGTAAGGTGACATTAAGCCAGATTAATAATGGAGAGGCGTCAATTATGACACCTATCCATTATTAATCCAATAGTACGAAATGGTTAATAAAACACACACACATAATTACAAAGTCCTTTAATGAAATAAAGACACAGGTTGTTGTAATATTTTATTATTCTCTTAATCCACCAGAAGACCCTCGTTCTGTAACAAAGTAAACATAAAAAATCAACAATATCTCATACCTTCCGATGAGCAGTCACGTCCCACGAAGTAAATCCATCTGAAGGGGTTAAATCATTTTACAGCCAGGAGCTGTGCTAAAGCACTCGCTCGTGCCTGTAAACCCCGGGTACTGAATGGAAAGCAGAGTAATCTGTACTTACATTGAGTCGCCGCGGTGATGTGCCCTCTGCTGGATGTCCTCATATGAACTCGAGCGTGAGAAGTTTTCCAGCAGAGGGCGCCTCACCGTGACTCAATGTAAGTACAGATCACTCTGCTTTCCATTCAGTACCCGGGGTTTACAGGCAGGAGCGAGTGCATTAGCACAGCTCCTGGCTGTAAAATGATTTAACCCCTTCAGATGGATTTACTTCGTGGGACATAACGACGGAAGGTATGGAATATTGTTGTTTGTTTTGTTAACTTTGTTTCAGGACGATGGTCTTCAGGTGGATTAAGAGTCTAATAAAATATTACAACACCCTGTGTCTTTATTTCATTAAAGGACTTTGTAATTATGTGTGTGTGTTTTATTAACCATTTAGTACTATTGGATTAATAATGTATAGGTGTCATAATTGACGCCTCTCCATTATTAACCTGGCTTAATGTCACCTTACAATAGCAAGGTGACATTAACCCTTCATTACCCCATATCCCACTGCTACACGGAAATGGGAAGAGAGTGGCCAAGTGCCAGAATAGGCGCACCTTCCAGATGTGCCTTTTCTGGGGTGGCTGGGGGCAGATGTTTGTAGCCAGGGGGGCCAATAACCATGGACCCTCTCTAGGCTATTAATATCTGCCCTCAGTCACTGGCTTTACCACTCTGGTGGAGAAAATTGCGCGGGAGCCCACGCCAATTTTTTCCACCATTTAACCCTTTATTTTAGCAGCTACAGCGGCCAAATTTTGCACATACACACTACTAACATTAGTAGTGTGGAATATACAAAAAAAAAGGGATATGAGATGGTTTACTGTATGTAAACCATGTCTCATATCATGTCGGGTTTGGGAAGGAGAAATGAAAAGCCGGCAATTAAATTACCGGCTTTTCACATACATCGCGCTGAATTAAATATAAATACAGAATATATATATATATATGTGTCTCAATAACATATATATATATATATATATATATATATATACTGTATATATGTTTTAATGAACATTTGAGCACATACATCCATTAGATGTCGGTTTTGCAAGCCTGCGAGAAAATATCGCAGTACGGATGCCATACGGATTACATACGGAGGATGCCATGCGCAAAATACGCTGACACACCCTGCCTACGGATGACATACGGATCACTATTTTGGGGACTTTTCTGCGTATTACGGCCGTAAAATACGGACCGTATTTTGATACGCTGAGTGTGAGGCTGGCCTAAGGAGGAGTGGATGTATGGAGGATCAAGTTCGAGCTGAATTTCCAGAAATTTGAGGTTTCAAGCGAAATCAAACATTTTGAGGCTCAATTTATGGACTGCAAAGATAAAACTTACCAGGTACAATTTCCCACATTGCTAAAGCATCAGAGAGACAGCCTGGCAGTTGCATTGCCGGGCGAATTTTACCATAATTCCATACAGCTTTGACCTTGTATTACATAGTTTAGTATCTGATCAGGAGATCAGTGATTGCCAGTGGAGCACAGCTTGTACGGTAGAGTAATTTGTCATCTCTAGAGTTACCGGTTAAGTTTCTCTCTCCTTGAGTGTAAGTTCTTGTGTTCAGTTGGATTCTCTCTCTCCCAGCTTTCCCCCATGTGTGTCTTCCAAGCAATTAGAAGCTTTCCAGTATTGAGATTTGTACGAATACACTGCAAATGGAATTTAAAAAAAAAAAAAATTTGACCACATTGAATTTTAAAAAATCCACTCATCTCCGCTCACCACCCTTTAGTAATTTCTCAAACACAATTTTTCTGTTTTCCTCCATATACATAAGTTTTTGTTCCATGCATTCAAAAGAGATACATGAAAGGTAGGAAATATAGGGGGCACCATCACCTTGGTTAATGATGTCTTGAAAGTTCTTTTAGGTGTAAGTGGCAAGGGAAATGCTCCCATCATGTACAATGCATAGGAAGCCATGCGATAATTATTTTTATTGAGGTTGTGACTAAGAGACATGACCTGTTCCTGCAATGTGCTGCCCAATAAGCAAAATAAGGTAATCAATCACTAAATGTTTTTAGGAATTACAGGAATATAGTTTAAAGTTATGTAGAATTGTTATTCCAGTTTCTTACACAAACTAGTGCTGTATTTTTTTCATTTGGCACAGTTTTCTGTATCCTGTTATATTCAAGCCGCGGGAGATCTCACATTATTCATCATTCCCACAAATTTGTGGCCTGATGTTTACTTGGAAGAAGAATATTTTTTTCCAATTATTCAGTTGTTTTGCAACATATTTAACATATTTTGGTGAAAAAGATGTTTGTAATTCTTCCAGAAACTAACAACCAACATACAGAAAGATTTACATTTTCTGGAAAACACAAACCTTTGTATTTCTACTTATTAGATATAAAGCTTAAGGCTATGTTCACACTTTGCGGTTTTTGCTGCGGATCCGCTGCGGATTTGACACTGCGGATCCGCAGCAGTTTTCCATGCAGGGTACAGTACAATGTTACCCTATGGAAAACAAAATCCGCTGTTCCCACTTTGCAGAAAATCCCTTTAAAAACCACGCGGAATTGCTGCGGAAAAAAAGAAGGAGCATGTCACTTCTTTCTGCGGATTCCGCAGCGGTTTTCAACATGCACCAATAGGAAAGTGCTGTTGAAAACCCGCAGAGGAATCCACAGAAGAAACTGCTGGAAAATCCGCAGGGAAAACCGCTGCGGTTTTTCAATGCGGTTTTTCCAAATCCGCTGCGGAAAAATCTGCAGCAAAATCTGCAAAGTGTGAACATGCCCTAAAGGGAACATGTCATATCAAGAAATGCTACTCACCTGTAGATATTGATGTAATCTGCAGGTAGTTAGTGTTTAAATACTGTCTTCCCGGTTTATTGCAGCAGTGGCTACAGGGAGAAAATCAAGTTTTATTCACCCAGCAGCCGCTCACTTCCAATGAATGGGCGATATAGGAAGCGATTGCAGTCACTGCTCACTATACAACTCTGTACACATACACTGCAGAGGATGTTATCAATTAAAGTGCAGGGGAGTGATTGCAGCTATGTTCACTATATACTGAGCGATGACTCTAATCCCTACATGCACCACCCCGATGATTGGAAGTGGGCAGCTGCAAGGAGAATAAAGATTCATTTTCTCACTTTTGCTGTATACCACTATAACTGAAGGTAAATGGCTTTTCTGGACATGTTCCATTTAATGTTACAAATCTTTTTTGCACGCATTTAGTTTATTAGCAGTAAATATAATTTTGTGATCCACCATAGGACAGATGCCCTTTTTATCTCTCATGATTTTACCTTCACATTGATTCCTTTACTTACATTGGAAATTTGTCCTACTCTATCAGAAACATATTAAATGCCTAGTAAGTAAAATTATAGTGAGAGAAATAATAGAGGCGATAACTAGCCACAATACAAAACTTGTCTTTTTCAGAATAGATCCTGTAATTTAGCTTACATTTTTGTGTGGTCAGTGTTTTTGTAAGTATATAGTTTTAAAAATCTAAGACCCATAATATAGGGTCAATTTAATGATCAGTTCTACTAATTTAATTTACTGAGGAGAACCAATATGACTGCAATTGTGGTCACTTCTACAAAAAGAAAAATATCTATGTGGAAACTGAATGAAGGAGAAATACAGTAAGTACGGTATGTTATAAGACAATTTTAGATTTTAAGTGAAGGGAAAGTAATTGAAAATATGTTGTACTTAGTGCCAAATTGTGATATCCTAATCAATATGGATATTTTTTTGCTTTCGGTGGAAGTCATTTTTGTATACTCCTCATATATATAATTCTCACTTCTGCGTAATGTTAAAGGTTTTAATCCAACTAGTAAAAACTGTCTGCAAACTATTAGCTAATCAATCTAGGTCTGGTTTCTGAATCTGGAGCTGTACAACCGCTCAATTTCAGCTGCGGTCAGGCGGCTTTATGTTCTCTCATGCGAGAGAATCAGGCCGAATATGCTACTGATGCTCTGGGCAAACTCAGAGTTTAAGCCGAGTGTCATCTTGCTCTGCTCCGATTTTCTCGCACGAGAGAACTGGATCACAGGTGTGGAGAAGGCAGATAATTTAATTTCTCCATCTTCTCCATTGCACCCATGTGCCCAAATCGGCATGAGAAAAATGCTGATTCGCATTGCCCCCTAGTATGACATTGGGTCAATTCCTATCAGATAAAACATTAGATAGCACTCGGCTGCATTATACGGGCATGTGAGATAGCACTTAAAGTTATAGATGAACAGTAAGGATGACTGAACATGCTCGGTGATACTTTGATATCACTCAAGTATCTAGGTGCTCGGATGTGCATGGCATTCAATGAGCATTAGCTGGTGCTCGGATTTGAAGCTCAGATCCCCAACCTGAATGTTTGGTGCCTGTTACACAGCCAATAAGCATGGGATGATTGCTTGTCAGTAAGTGTAATGACGTAGCCATCTTGGTAGTGGCATTACTGTGATTGGCTTATCCGATTACCTCATCAGAGGTTGTAAAAGGACAGACACCTCCATGCTTGGCTCACTGAGGATATTGCCCAGCTGAGGAACTGTTCTGATTGGAGAGAGAGAGTAGTTATCCAGGCCTGTGTCTGCACAGCTTTTCTAATCAGAGTCTTCTAGTGTTGATACTGGTGCTGAAGCTGATCCATCATACTTTTAGTCCTTCTATGTTATGGTTCTCAATGGCAAGAGAACATAGCCCAGCAAACATAGGTACTAGCTCTTGGAAGGATGGAAACTAAACTGACCATGAACTAAACCTGCCGCACAACTAACAGTAGCCGGGTAGCGTTGCCTACGTTTTTATCCCTAGACGCCCAGCGCCGGCCGGAGGACTAACTAATCCTGGCAGAGGAAAATATAGTCCTGGCTCACCTCTAGAGAAATTTCCCCGATAGGCAGACAGAGGCCCCCACATATATTGGCGGTGATTTTAGAAGAAATGACAAACGTAGTATGAAAATAGGTTTAGCAAAATTGAGGACCGCTTACTAGATAGCAGGAAGACAGGAAGGGCACTTTCATGGTCAGCTGAAAACCCTATCAAAATACCATCCTGAAATTACTTTAAGACTCTAGTATTAACTCATAACATCAGAGTGGCAATTTCAGATCACAAGAGCTTTCCAGACACAGAAACGAAACTACAGCTGTGAACTGGAACAAAATGCAAAAACAAACGAGGACTAAAGTCCAACTTAGCTGGGAGTTGTCTAGCAGCAGGAACATGCACAGAAAGGCTTCTGATTACAATGTTGACCGGCATGGAAGTGACAGAGGAGCAAGGTTAAATAGCGACTCCCACATCCTGATGGAAACAGGTGAACAGAGGGGATGATGCACACCAGTTCAATTCCACAAGTGGCCACCGGGGGAGCCCAAAATCCAATTTCACAACAGTACCCCCCCCTCAAGGAGGGGGCACCGAACCCTCACCAGAACCACCAGGGCGATCAGGATGAGCCCTATGAAAGGCACGGACCAGATCGGAGGCATGAACATCAGAGGCAGTCACCCAAGAATTATCCTCCTGACCGTATCCCTTCCATTTGACCAGATACTGGAGTTTCCGTCTGGAAACACGGGAGTCCAAGATCTTTTCCACAACGTACTCCAACTCGCCCTCAACCAACACCGGAGCAGGAGGCTCAACGGAAGGCACAACCGGTACCTCATACCTGCGCAACAATGACCGATGAAAAACATTATGAATAGAAAAAGATGCAGGGAGGTCCAAACGGAAGGACACAGGGTTAAGAATCTCCAATATCTTGTACGGGCCGATGAACCGAGGCTTAAACTTAGGAGAAGAAACCCTCATAGGGACAAAACGAGAAGACAACCACACCAAGTCCCCAACACAAAGCCGAGGACCAACCCGACGCCGGCGGTTGGCAAAAAGCTGAGTCTTCTCCTGGGACAACTTCAAATTGTCCACTACCTGCCCCCAAATCTGATGCAACCTCTCCACCACAGCATCCACTCCAGGACAATCCGAAGATTCCACCTGACCAGAAGAAAATCGAGGATGAAACCCCGAATTACAGAAAAAAGGAGACACCAAGGTGGCAGAGCTGGCCCGATTATTGAGGGCAAACTCCGCTAAAGGCAAAAAAGCAACCCAATCATCCTGATCTGCAGACACAAAACACCTCAAATATGTCTCCAAGGTCTGATTAGTCCGCTCGGTCTGGCCATTTGTCTGAGGATGGAAAGCAGACGAGAAAGACAAATCTATGCCCATCCTAGCACAGAATGCTCGCCAAAATCTAGACACGAATTGGGTACCTCTGTCAGAAACGATATTCACCGGAATACCATGCAAACGGACCACATTTTGAAAAAACAGAGGAACCAACTCGGAAGAAGAAGGCAACTTAGGCAGGGGAACCAAATGGACCATCTTAGAGAAACGGTCACACACCACCCAGATGACAGACATCTTCTGAGAAACAGGAAGATCCGAAATAAAATCCATCGAGATGTGCGTCCAGGGCCTCTTCGGGATAGGCAAGGGCAACAACAATCCACTAGCCCGAGAACAACAAGGCTTGGCCCGAGCACAAACGTCACAAGACTGCACAAAGCCTCGCACATCTCGAGACAGGGAAGGCCACCAGAAGGACCTTGCCACCAAATCCCTGGTACCAAAGATTCCAGGATGACCTGTCAATGCAGAAGAATGAACCTCAGAAATGACTTTACTGGTCCAATCATCAGGAACAAACAATCTACCAGGTGGGCAACGATCAGGTCTATCCGCCTGAAACTCCTGCAAGGCCCGCCGCAGGTCTGGAGAAACGGCAGACAATATCACTCCATCCTTAAGGATACCTGTAGGTTCAGAGTTACCAGGGGAGTCAGGCTCAAAACTCCTAGAAAGGGCATCCGCCTTAACATTCTTAGAACCCGGCAGGTAGGACACCACAAAATTAAACCGAGAGAAAAACAACGACCAGCGCGCCTGTCTAGGATTCAGGCGTCTGGCGGACTCAAGATAAATTAGATTTTTGTGGTCAGTCAATACCACCACCTGATGTCTAGCCCCCTCAAGCCAATGACGCCACTCCTCAAAAGCCCACTTCATGGCCAAAAGCTCCCGATTCCCAACATCATAATTCCGCTCGGCGGGCGAAAATTTACGCGAGAAAAAGGCACAAGGTCTCATCACGGAACAATCGGAACTTCTCTGCGACAAAACTGCCCCAGCTCCGATTTCAGAAGCGTCGACCTCAACCTGAAAAGGAAGAGCAACATCAGGCTGACGCAACACAGGGGCGGAAGAAAAGCGGCGCTTAAGCTCCCGAAAGGCCTCCACAGCAGCAGGGGACCAATCAGCAACATCAGCACCCTTCTTAGTCAAATCAGTCAATGGTTTAACAACATCAGAAAAACCAGCAATAAATCGACGATAAAAGTTAGCAAAGCCCAAAAAATTTCTGAAGACTCTTAAGAGAAGAGGGTTGCGTCCAATCACAAATAGCCTGAACCTTAACAGGATCCATCTCGATGGAAGAGGGGGAAAAAATATATCCCAAAAAGGAAATCTTTTGAACCCCAAAAACGCACTTAGAACCCTTCACACACAAGGAATTAGACCGCAAAACCTGAAAAACCCTCCTGACCTGCTGGACATGAGAGTCCCAGTCATCCGAAAAAATCAAAATATCATCCAGATACACAATCATAAATTTATCCAAATAATCACGGAAAATGTCATGCATAAAGGACTGAAAGACTGAAGGGGCATTTGAAAGACCAAAAGGCATCACCAAATACTCAAAGTGGCCCTCGGGCGTATTAAATGCGGTCTTCCACTCATCCCCCTGCTTAATTCGCACCAAATTATACGCCCCACGGAGATCTATCTTAGAGAACCACTTGGCCCCCTTTATGCGAGCAAACAAATCAGTCAGCAGTGGCAACGGATATTGATATTTAACCGTGATTTTATTCAAAAGCCGATAATCAATACACGGTCTCAAAGAGCCATCTTTCTTAGCCACAAAGAAAAAAACGGCTCCTAAGGGAGATGACGAAGGACGAATATGTCCCTTTTCCAAGGACTCCTTTATATATTCTCGCATAGCAGCATGTTCGGGCACAGACAGATTAAATAAACGACCCTCAGGGTATTTACTACCCGGAATCAAATCTATGGCACAATCACACTCCCGGTGCGGAGGTAATGAACCAAGCTTAGGTTCTTCAAAAACGTCACGATATTCAGTCAAGAATTCAGGAATCTCAGAGGGAATAGATGATGAAATGGAAACCACAGGTACGTCCCCATGCGTCCCCTTACATCCCCAGCTTAACACAGACATAGCTTTCCAGTCAAGGACTGGGTTATGAGATTGCAGCCATGGCAATCCAAGCACCAACACATCATGTAGGTTATACAGCACAAGAAAGCGAATAATCTCCTGATGATCCGGATTAATCCGCATAGTTACTTGTGTCCAGTATTGTGGTTTATTACTAGCCAATGGGGTGGAGTCAATCCCCTTCAGGGGTATAGGAGTTTCAAGAGGCTCCAAATCATACCCACAGCGTTTGGCAAAGGACCAATCCATAAGACTCAAAGCGGCGCCAGAGTCGACATAGGCATCCGCGGTAATAGATGATAAAGAACAAATCAGGGTCACAGATAGAATAAACTTAGACTGTAAAGTGCCAATTGAAACAGACTTATCAAGCTTCTTAGTACGCTTAGAGCATGCTGATATAACATGAGTTGAATCACCGCAATAGAAGCACAACCCATTTTTTCGTCTTAAATTCTGCCGTTCACTTCTGGACAGAATTCTATCACATTGCATATTCTCTGGCGTCTTCTCAGTAGACACCGCCAAATGGTGCACAGGTTTGCGCTCCCGCAGACGCCTATCGATCTGGATAGCCATTGTCATGGACTCATTCAGACCCGCAGGCACAGGGAACCCCACCATAACATCCTTAATGGCATCAGAGAGACCCTCTCTGAAATTCGCCGCCAGGGCGCACTCATTCCACTGAGTAAGCACAGCCCATTTACGGAATTTCTGGCAGTATATTTCAGCTTCGTCTTGCCCCTGAGATAGGGACATCAAGGCCTTTTCCGCCTGAAGCTCTAACTGAGGTTCCTCATAAAGCAACCCCAAGGCCAGAAAAAACGCATCCACATTGAGCAACGCAGGATCCCCTGGAGCCAATGCAAAAGCCCAATCCTGAGGGTCGCCCCGGAGCAAGGAAATCACAATCCTGACCTGCTGAGCAGGATCTCCAGCAGAGCGAGATTTCAGGGACAAAAACAACTTGCAATTATTTTTGAAATTTTGAAAGCAAGATCTATTCCCCGAGAAAAATTCAGGCAAAGGAATTCTAGGTTCAGATATAGGAACATGAACAACAAAATCTTGTAAATTTTGAACTTTCGTGGTGAGATTATTCAAACCTGCAGCTAAACTCTGAATATCCATTTTAAACAGGTGAACACAGAGCCATTCCAGGATTAGAAGGAGAGAGAGAGAGAGAAAGGCTGCAATATAGGCAGACTTGCAAGAGATTCAATTACAAGCACACTCAGAACTGAAGGAAAAAAAAAAAAAAAAAATCTTCAGCAGACTTCTCTTTTCTCTCCTTTCTCTGTTAATTAATTTAACCCTTTTTTGGTCCGGTCAAACTGTTATGGTTCTCAATGGCAAGAGAACATAGCCCAGCAAACATACGAACTAGCTCTTGGAAGGATGGAAACTAAACTGACCATGAACTAAACCTGCCGCACAACTAACAGTAGCCGGGTAGCGTTGCCTACGTTTTTATCCCTAGACGCCCAGCGCCGGCCGGAGGACTAACTAATCCTGGCAGAGGAAAATATAGTCCTGGCTCACCTCTAGAGAAATTTCCCCGATAGGCAGACAGAGGCCCCCACATATATTGGCGGTGATTTTAGAAGAAATGACAAACGTAGTATGAAAATAGGTTTAGCAAAATTGAGGACCGCTTACTAGATAGCAGGAAGACAGGAAGGGCACTTTCATGGTCAGCTGAAAACCCTATCAAAATACCATCCTGAAATTACTTTAAGACTCTAGTATTAACTCATAACATCAGAGTGGCAATTTCAGATCACAAGAGCTTTCCAGACACAGAAACGAAACTACAGCTGTGAACTGGAACAAAATGCAAAAACAAACGAGGACTAAAGTCCAACTTAGCTGGGAGTTGTCTAGCAGCAGGAACATGCACAGAAAGGCTTCTGATTACAATGTTGACCGGCATGGAAGTGACAGAGGAGCAAGGTTAAATAGCGACTCCCACATCCTGATGGAAACAGGTGAACAGAGGGGATGATGCACACCAGTTCAATTCCACCAGTGGCCACCGGGGGAGCCCAAAATCCAATTTCACAACATTCTAAGGGCTAATTTTGTGCTTTGCTGTTTGTAACAGATGCACTCTGCATTTAGACTAGGGACAGTTGAAGGATAAAGAAGAGTGGCAGAAACATCCTCTAGTCAGGGATTACTGATGCAAGTGACCACTTTCTTTTTGGAGGGTGAAAACATTGACTATATTGTATTACATGGTTTGTGTTACATTTCAGTGGTATATAACACTCCAAAAAAGCATTGAAAAATTTTCTGGATTGAATTAGTCATCCATAGAGAATTACATGCTATGTTTTACATTTTGGGGGTATATAACATTCTAAAAAGTTACAACATTTTTTCTTTATAGAATTAGTAATCCATACAGTGTAACATGCTTAGTGGGCGACAAGGCATCAAACATAGCAGAATTCTGAAAAAGCTACCAGGAAGCGACTGGAGGAATATCTGAGTCAGACCAAGCTGGCATGACAGCAGAGGTGGCAGGAGCCTGTGGGCCAGAACAACAAGACCCAAACGCAGGCTGCAGCCTCCACCACTGTGTTTCATACAGACAAGAGAGCCAGGATCTAGCAACTGGTGAGAGGACTGAGGGGCCTAGGTAAGTAGCAACAGAGGAGGTGAGCCAAGACCAGGGCTGGAGACATTCTATCAGGCCTGGTAGCCGCAAGGTACCGAGAGTTGGCATCCTGGCGTGAAGTTGTTATATACAATCAGCAGCAGAGATAGGGGTCCATAGAAGAGTTTGGGACCCGTCATCACACCATGTTCAACCAGCGGGCAGTAGAAATGGAACACTTGCATCGAAGGCTGCAAGAGCTGGTGTCTGGAACCAGGGTTATGTTCTACAAAATGGAGGAGCAACATTGCTCGTATGCGATGGGTGTGATCTGAAAAGGAAGGGAGCAGGATGAACCCTTTCTTGCAAAATGAATGGGGCTGAGAGAGGCTCCTCAAAGCAGCTTGAGATGGGGTTCCATACCTCCTATGCAGGTCATGGTGCAGGTGACACAATAGACTGTCGCCCATTTTTATATGTTGATGGCTCAGCACTACCTGAAGCTGGGTCAATTACAGCATAGGCACCTAGAAATTGGGCTTCAGGAAGCAGGTGGAGGCAGTGCCCCAGCCTCCCAATGAAGGAGAAGAACTGGACACCTGAAGAGTATTACTGTATTACCTCCCTTATAATCTCTTCCTGGTTTTGCACTTTGTGCAAAGCTTTTATGAGTGATGAGGTACATAAACTACTCTGTCAAAATATTTGAATGAGGCCCACCAGTTGTTGCCTTCAAGGGTCTATAGTTGACAGGATAAACCTACTCATAATGTTTTTCCTGGCTGCACTTTATGCAAAGTCTTTATGATTGACGGGGTACATAAACTAGTCTGTCAAAATGACACCATTGTTTTCAACAGCGTTCTGGGAGTCAAATATGCTTCCAGGGGTCTTCCTAATTGTGTTCTTCCATTTGGCAATTTTTCCATCCATTTCAACATTTTCACTGCCCCTCAGACCTCCTTGTCGGGTCTGCCAGAAAAATAGAAAAATTCCCATATTTCCCATTGACTCCCATTATACTTGTTACTTGAAAAAAGCATCCAAACATTAGGTATTGCTCGGTATGAGTAACAAGTATTCAAGCATTTCAGTGCTCGCTCATCCCTAATGAACAGATCTGCTGAGAGTTGAATAAGACAAAACATTTGGATTCTACAAGGGAAATTCAAATTTCAGCAAAGTTATTCAGTGTAAATTGAATTTTCTTTCTTAACCTTTGGAGTCTCTCCAGATTCTAAAGCATACTAAACATAGAAAAAAATACATATAGTACTAACCTCACCGATTCTCTATCCCGACAATAGTTGATAATCGTTTAAATGCCGCTGTCAGTTTCTGACCGTGGCATTCAAATGAAATACGTACTAGAACTTGCATGCATCAGTTCGTATTGGCCCCATGCGACGCACTTCACTGAGGACCAATAGTAGACCATAGGTTTTCACTATATACTGCAATTCTTGCAGGTTGAAGTCCCTTAATGAGACTAAAAATATTGCAAAATATAAAAAAAAAAAATCACCCTTTTCTCCAGTAAAATGCACAATGAAAAAAATATATACATATTTGGTATTGCCATGTTTGTAAAAGTCCACACTATCAAAATATGGAATTAATTAACCGCTATGGTGAACACCGTAAACAAATGAAAGAATAAAATTCCAGAATTAAATTTTCTTGGTTGCCGTATATACTCGAGTATAAGCCAACCCGAGTATAAGCCGACCCCCCTAATTTTGCCACAAAAAACTGGGAAAACCTATTGACTTGAGTATAAGCCTAGGGTGGAAAATACAGCAGCTACCGGTGAATTTCAAAAATAAAAATAGATGCTCCATACCGTTCATTATTGCCCCAAAGGAAGTTCCATATAAAGCTGTGCCATATATAATGCTCCATACCATTGATTATTGCCCCATAGATGATCCATATATAGCTGTGCCATATAGAATGCTCTGCACTGTTCATTATGGCCCCATATATGCTCCTTATAAAGCTGTGCCATATAGAATGCTCTGCACCATTCATTATGGCCCCATAGATGCTCCTTATAAAGCTGTGCCATATAGAATGCTCTGCACCGTTCATTATTGCCCCATAGATGCTCCATTTAAAGCTGTGCCATTAGTGTTGAGCATTCCGATACCGCAAGTATAGGGTATCGGCCGATATTTGCTGTATCGGAATTCCGATACCGAGAGCCGATACTTTTGTGGTATCGGGTATCGGTATCGAAACAACATTAATGTGTAAAATAAAGAATTAAAATAAAAAATATTGCTATACTCACCTCTCCGACGCAGCCTGCACCTTACCGAGGGAACCGGCAGCGTTGTTTGCTTAAAATTCGCGCTTTAACTTCCTTACTTGAAGTCCCGGCTTGTGATTGGTCGCGCGCCGCCCATGTGACCGCGACGCGACCAATCACAGCAAGCCGTGACGTAATTTTAGGTCCTTCAGGATTTTAAAATTACGTTCCGGCGTTGTGATTGGTTGCGTCGCGGTCACATGGGCGACGCGACCAATCACAAGCCGTGACGTCACAGGAGGCAGGACACGCGCGCATTTTAAAATGCGCGCGTGTCCTGCCTCCCGTGACGTCACGGCTTGTGATTGGTCGCGTCGCCCATGTGACCGCGACGCGACCAATCACAGCAAGCCGTGACGTAATTTTAGGTCCTTCAGGATTTTAAAATTACGTTCCGGCGTTGTGATTGGTTGCGTCGCGGTCACATGGGCGACGCGACCTATCACAAGCCGTGACGTCACGGGAGGCAGGACACGCGCGCATTTTAAAATGCGCGCGTGTCCTGCCTCCCGTGACATCACGGCTTGTGATTGGTCGCGTCGCCCATGTGACCGCGACGCAACCAATCACAACGCCGGAACGTAATTTTAAAATCCTGAAGGACCTAAAATTACGTCACGGCTTGCTGTGATTGGTCGCGTCGCGGTCACATGGGCGGCGCGCGACCAATCACAAGCCGGGACTTCAAGTAAGGAAGTTAAAGCGCGAATTTTAAGCAAACAACGCTGCCGGTTCCCTCGCTGAAGTCCAGGCTGCGTCGGAGAGGTGAGTATAGCAATATTTTTTATTTTAATTCTTTATTTTACACATTAATATGGTTCCCAGGGCCTGAAGGAGAGTTTCCTCTCCTTCAGACCCTGGGAACCATCAGGAATACCGTCCGATACATGAGTCCCATTGACTTGTATTGGTATCGGGTATCGGTATCGGATTAGATCCGATACTTTGCCGGTATCGGCCGATACTTTCCGATACCGATACTTTCAAGTATCGGACGGTATCGCTCAACACTATGTGCCATATATGCTCTATAGCGTTCATTATTGCCCCATAGATGCTCCTTATAAAGCTGTGCCATATCTAACGCTGCTGCTGCAATAAAAAGAAAAACACATACTCACCTGTCTTGCTACCTGCAGCTTCTCAGCGTCCCGTCTCGGCGTCTCTCCACCCTGACTGTTCAGGCAGAGGGCGGCGCGCACACTAGTACATCATCGCGCCCTCTGACCTGAACAGTCAGAGCAAGAGGACGGGAAGACAGAGCGGCGCCCGGCGTGTGGAACGTGGACAGGTGAATATAAAATACTCACCTAGTCCCGGCGCTCCTGGCGCTCCCCCTGCCTGTCACACTGTCTTCGGGTGCCGCAGCTCTTCCTCTGTCAGCGGTCACTGGCACCGCTCATTAGAGAAATGAATATGCGGCTCCACCCCTATGGGAGTGGAGTCCATATTCATAACTTTAATGAGCGGTGCCAGTGACCGCTGACAGGGGAAGAGCTGCGGCACCCGAAGACAGTGTGACAGGCAGGGGGAGCGCCAGGAGCGCCGAGACTAGGTGAGTATGCGACAATCCTCTCTCCCCCTCACCCGCTGACCCTGCCGCCGACCGTGACTCGAGTATAAGCCAAGAGGGGCACTTTCAGCCCAAAAACTTGGGCTGAAAATCTCGGCTTATACTCGAGTATATACGGTACCTAACCTTTCTAAAAATAAAATAATAAGCAATCAAAGCATCATACATGCGCAAAATTGGGATCAATAGAAATGTCTGCTGAGCATGCAAAAAAAAAAAAAAAACAAGCCCTGATTAAGCCCAATCACCCGAAAAATACAAATGCCACAAGTCTTGGAAAATGAC
The DNA here is from genome assembly GCF_051348905.1 of Ranitomeya variabilis. Lineage (NCBI taxonomy): Eukaryota > Metazoa > Chordata > Amphibia > Anura > Dendrobatidae > Ranitomeya > Ranitomeya variabilis. The sequence continues at coordinate 135,592,877 of NC_135235.1, read as the reverse complement.
AACACAAAGCAAATAAAAAAGAAGTTTTTATACAAAATTTTGAATTTTTTTTATCAATTATGTAGCAAATTGATGCCTGTCTGGTATCTTGTAATCAAACTGAACTGGATAATTCTATTTTCAAGTCATTTTACGCCACTATGAACTTTGTAAAAACAACCCCCACTCCTGCCAAAAAAAAGGAAAAAATTGCGACGTTGCATTTTTTTTTAGTATTTTATCCTGCTTGAAATTATTTGTTTCCATTTTTCAAGAACATTGTATGACAAAATGACAAATGAGTGGTGTCATTCAAAGCTACTGATTGTTCCACAAAGCAAAGCCCTCAAGTTATAGCTCTTGAAAGAAGGGGTGAAAAAAAATGCAAAAAAAATTCCCTGATTTTTAAAGGGATATTTACAATTGAATTGAAATGTTATATCTGGTATAAGCTTGATCTCCCAATACCTGATCAATTTACATTGTCCATTAAAACAAACTATTAGTGGGGGACAGGGACAGTGAATAGTCTTCAGTAATAAGACCTAAAACCTCTGGTAAATCTCACTATTATTTAGACCTGTTTTTTATCTGTTTGGTTTATATGATTGTTTTATTGGATATAGTGGACCCCACGAGCCTTTGTTATGTTTACTATATTTTGTCTAGATACTTGTATATTGAAGGACAGACCATCGTCTTCTTTTATGCGTATGTCAACATGAAATCTATTTATTCTTCTCTTAAAACGGACAATGTCTGCTATCTTTACATCTGAAAAATGTTAATAAAAAGAAAATTTTTATAAAAAATTAGTTCTATAATAGACAGATATTGTTCTTTTTTTTCTTGTTCTTTCTTTCTATGTATTTATTATGATCCTTAGTCTTGCATAGTTTGGTTTCTGACTTGCACCTTCAATAGGTGTTTGACCTTGAGTATGTGTCTGATTGCTAAGTGAATCTGTGTTGGTATTGAATGAGTATTGCATTATAAACATGGCCTGGCTGTCACCCAAAGCGAAGAGTCAACTTTGTAACATTGTGTGTTTTAGAAAGTTGCACTTTGTTCCAGTAATTTTCACAACTTCTTTTTTTACATGCATCATTTACATTTTACTAACTTTCATGGCTTTTTTTTTCTCTTTGTGTACCCAGTAGAATATATTTATTTCTAAATATCATGCATTGTAATTTATTCATATAAAGAAGTAATTATGTTGTGAGCAACCTAATGAAAATGTTAGAAATGATAAGCAGTATACTGCTCTGTTATATGTATGTTTACTGTACATGTATTGTTATGCAGAAAGATGTCAAACACGTATCAGAAACAAGTTGACTAAAAGAATTCTGAATCGGCTACATTGTTATGTAGGGAAGTCAAACCTTTGTACTGATTTTTATATTCTGAATATATTAAACCAATGACACTCAAACCTCTAAGGCTCCATTAAAAATGTATTGTTTATTGCTTATACTTTGCATTCTTTTCCTGTTGATTCATGATTGTAATAATCCATTGAAGTAGTGTATTCTGTACAAATTGAAATGCAATATCCCTTTGGGACAATTTGCATTTTAAATATCCAGTTGTCTTTATTCAAAGATTTATTAAGAAATATGAGGAATTTCTACTGTAGTCATAGTTTTACAGATTTCCATGCAAATATTTAGATTGCATGCCTTTTCCACATGAAGCTTCAGAATATGTCTTTGACCAACAAAGATAATGTACATTATCATATCATCCAATAGATCCTGTATCTGAACATGCGGCCCAATCCGTGAGCAGCTTGTGTCAGGCACTGACTGTACTATTCCATCTGGGTATATTTGTCTCTTGAACACTGTGGCCTTCCAGAGAAAAACACACTTTAATCCCTTCACGACATTGGACGTATCCATACATCCTGGTTGGGAAGGGGTTCCCGACCTTGGAAGTATGGATACTTCCTGGCAATCGTGCACGCTCAGGAGCTGTGCACGCGAGATTGCTGCTGGGAGTTCCGTTGACATAACAGCTAGCGCCCGGGTCTCACAGATAGGAGTGGTCCCCTCACCTCTCCCAGCTGTATAACCCCCTAAATGCAACAATCTATATTGATCACAACATATTGCAGGCTGGGTGATGAAGGAGGCTCCCTCTCCTGCTCTATCTGCAGCTCAGTGATGTGATGATGACAGCCAGGTCACTAGGCTAAAGAAAACCTGTTAGACCTTGCTTAGAGCATGATCTAAGAGGCTTCTGTCAGTTCAGCACTGACAGGTATGAAGCATGTCAGTAATATTTTGTAAAGAGTTGTGGAATTTATGGTGCTATGTAAATTAGTAATCTAAATTTAAAAAAATTACAATGCTCATGCATTGCAATGCATTATACTAGTGATCAGAGTGCTAAATGTTACAGTCTCATACAGAGACTAAGTAAGAAAATAAAAGAAATTGAAAAAAATTGTAAAAATATTTTTGTTAAAAAAGTCACAAAATAATAATAAAAAATGTTAAAAAAGTACACTTGTTTGGTATTGCCGGATGTGGAATGAGCTGACCTATAAAACAGTCACACAAACTAACCCCTTCAGTGAACACCGTAAGAAATAAAAAAGAGGCAGAAAACTGTGCATTACCATCATACTGCCGAGCAAAAAGTGGAATCAAATGCGGTCAGAAAGTCAAATGTAAATATACAGGGAATCTCTTTAACCCCTTAGTGACAGAGCCAATTTGATAGTTAATGACCAAGCCTATTTTTACAATTCTGACCACTGTCATTTTATGAGGTTATAGCTCTAGAACGCTTCAAGTATCCTACTGATTCTGAGAATGTTTTTTATGACATACTGTACTTTATGTTAGTAGTTTAATTTCTTCGAAATAACTTGCGTTTATTTATGAAAAAATGGAACTTTGGCAAAAAAATTTAAAATTTTTCAATTTTCAAACTTTTAATTTTTGTACCCTTAAATCAGAGAGTCATATTGCACAAAATAGTTAATATGACAGAAAATACCCTGCTGGTCCTTCCAGGAAATTATTTGTATCTCTACATCTGCAATGCAAAATTTTAAAGACACATCATAACTAGGCTCTGGCTGGTCACTCAGGTAGTAAAGCGACCTTGCACCTCCTTATTGTTTTGGTGGCCAAGGTTCAGTAAGGATGTAGTTGACTTTGTGTCCTCCTGTAGTGTCTATCTGCATTCCAAGACCCCTATGGGTAAACAGTTATCTTGGTTGTGGTGGACTGGTTTAGTAAAATTGCACACTTTAGTGCTTTACCTGCTCGCCCTAACCCCAAGATACTAGCTCAGGCGTTTGGAACTGAGATCATGAAGCTTCACAGGGATCCCTCTGATGTGCTGTCAAGTCAGGGGACCCAGTTTGTATCGAAATTATGGAGGGTATTTTGTTCCCATTTAAGGATGCATCTATCCTTTTCCTCAGCATTACATCCTCAAACTAAGGTTGGAGTCACATTAGTGTATGGCATCCAATGTGAGAGCATCGAATGCGATATGCTAATGACTTTCAACTTCTGCCTTGCTGCAAGCGGGATCAGAGTGTCATTCTACTGTGCTCTGATCCCCCTGCACAGAGAGGATTAGAGCACAGCTGCAGAGAAGGTGGAGAAATTAATTTCTCCATCTCCTCCGCTGCCGGTGTCGGCGTATATCACATTGCACTTGGATGATATCCGAGTGATGTGCGTTGTTTCACTTGCACCCATAGACTTATAAGGGTATGAGTGAGCCAAGACTCGGCCAAGTCTCGGTGCCAATCGCAGCATGCTGCGATTGTTCTTGCATGCTGATTCGGCATAAAAAAATAAGCGCAGATGTGAGCTGCCCCTTAGAGTAACACTGGGTAGAGTGCTATGCAACGTTTTATCACATAGCACTCAGCTGTATTGTATGGCAGTGTGATTCTGGTCTAATTGTCAGGTTAGGACTGAACCCCTAAACCAAAGTTTGGAGACACACCTCAGATGTTTTGTGTCAGATAACCAGGAGGTTAAAGATTGAAGATTGGTCTTCTATTTTTACCACTGAGTTTGCTTTAAACAATTGTCTTAGCAAGTCCACTGGTAAGTCAAGATTTTTTGGCTTATATAGCTTCCATCCACAATTCTGTATATTCAGTAAAGATGAGTGTTTGGGGGTTCCTAGAGAGGAACAATTTTCTTTTTCACTCTCATCTGTGTGGGAAGGGTTTCAGAAAAATTTAAAACCATGGGGGATAAATACAAACATATTGCTGTTAAGGAATGGTTGTCAGGTCTGGACCTGGGAGTGAATGAATTAGTATGGCTGTCCACCAAAAATATTAAACTGAAAGTTGCTTTTTGGTAATTAGGTCCCAGGTCTGTTGGTCCTTATAAGATGCAAATCCACCCTGTAGCTTTTCATCTCAAACTTCTTCAGACTCTCAAAATGCTTTCTACAGGTCTTTGTTGCGCCTTTACCACCGCCACCAGTTGTTATTGATGGCAATCTAGAATTTCATATAGCAAAAATAATTTGGTTCCCACTTGTTTCACTGCTCTTTACAGTTCCCAGGACATTGGAATGGGTATGGTCCTGAGGAGGTTAATTCCAGTAGGTTGATACGGTCCTTTCAATTGACCCATCTGGATAAGTCTGGCCCTGAGGGTCTTATGGCCCATCGTAGAAAGTGGGGTACGGTCACGAGTGTCTCGTGTCTTCCTGGGAGATCTGGGGTTATAAAATCATCATGCATTGTTATTAATAGGTCTTCCATTTAGCCTGTGTGCTTTGTGTCCCATATTAAATGGATTTTTTTTTTCCATTGATACTGAAGATGTTAATGACCCTTTCAATGCTGGTTAGATACATACAGATCTATCTCACAGCTGCTTCTCACCTGGTCATTTCCTCTTTCTATAAAATCTGACCAGTCCTTCTCTTCCTCACCAGTTGCTGTGCTTAGTTGAAGATTGTTTCTTGCTGCTGGAGATTGTTATTTGCTGTTTTGGGGTGTATGCTTTCCACATTGTCCTATTCCCAATTGGTTTGCACATAAATACCCCTATTTATATACCTCTATACCTATGGTGAGTGAGTTGTATGTTAGTTGCTTTTTGTTATCCCTGTTTGTCTTCTGTGTTTATACACTATCATATCTGTCCCAGGCCTTGTGGGAGAGGGGACAGCTTAGGGAATAACAGGAGAACAGTAAGGCATGTGGCCTGAACCTCCACACTATTATAGGTGTCTTTGGGAGCAGGGATGATTAGGGCTCTAGTCTGTGGGGCAGTTCAGGGCCCCTTTCCCTAAGCACCTACAGTCAGAGTGTGACACCTTCACCTGCTGTGTGCCTAAACAGTAGTTTTACACCACATATGGGGTATAGTCGTACTCAGGAGAAATTATGTAATAAAATTAATGGTGCATTTTCCCTGTTATCCTTGTGAAAATAATAAAATTGGGGCTAAAGTAACATTTTTGTTGGGAAAAGTAAAATGTTTATTTTTTCCTACTTCATTGCCTTAGTTACTGTGATGCACCTGAAGGGTTAATAAACTTATTGAATTTTTTTTTTAACAGTTTGAGGTGTGTCATTTTTAAAATGATGTCACTTTTTGTTATTTTCTGTCATAAAGGCCACTTGAAATCTTTTCAAATGTGATGTGGTCCCTAAAAAATGTTTTTGTGAATTTTATTGGAAAATTAGAAATGGGTAATAAACTTTTAACCCTTCTAACTTCCGAATCCTAACAAAAAAATTGTTTCAAAAATTGTTCTGATGAAAAGTAGACATATGAGAAATATGCCTTAGCTCTGTTTTAAGGACATAAAAATTAAAAGTTTGAAAATTACAAAATTTTCACCAAATTTCTGAAACTTGCAAACAAATTTTACCACTATAACGAATTACATTTCTCAGAATCACAGGGATATTTTGAAGCGTTTCGGAGTTGTTACCTCATAAAGTGATACTGGTGAGAATTGAAAACATTGGCCTGGTCAGGAAGGTGAAAACAGGTGGTGGGGTTAAAGGGTTGAAAATCTGCCAAGGGACTTTACACTATTTGGACAGTTGGGTCCCCGGAGGCTTCTCCCCTTGAGTGACAGGTCTCTACCTTCATGCACATATAGGCAGAACTCTGTCAGTCTCTGTCAGCAGGCGGGGATAAGCTGCCAGGGACCTGCCTGTCCGTCAGCACAGCTCAGTCCTTGGCAGCTATTAAAGTATGTATTTCTTTGAAACGCAGTGTTTCAGAGTCAAGCACACCTGTCTGTGTTCATAAAGCCAGTGGCTGACACATGCTACCCACGGATTGGGCAGCATATATTAGATGACAGGTTCTCTTTCAGATTTACTTGTCTTTTGATAAGCAGTTCACTTCTGGATATGTTGTGGATTTTCCATCCAGATCTTCAATCAGAATATTCAGTGTATTACAGTAACAGGAAAATGGATGAGATTTTACCACATCTCTTCCTCACGTTACAAGAAAGTCCATAGTAGAAATTATGGCACGTCAATTTTTGTTGCAGATTTTCATTCCAGATATAATCCTTTTAAAAGACAGGGTTAAATCTGTTACAAATCCATTACAAATGCGTAACCCATGTAACATGCAATTTTCTTGTGGATTTGATGCATATTTGCAGTGGATACTCTGAAAAATCCTCAGAAAATTTGTACGCATACCTTACGGTTGTGCATAGCTTATCCTATCCTCTATATACATGTGTTTGGAACATCTAATGTAGGTTGATGATGTTCTAGATAGTTTAAAGCATCTAACTCATAGAGTATAGCCAATACAAAAATTTTATTAATTTATGTAGATCTTAAGTCTTCCTTTTTATAAGATTTATTTATTTTATCGGACATTATTCATAATCACTAGGCTAGAGGATGTTATTCATAAAAAACAATAAAATAAATTCTTTAGAATTCCACAAAATTGTTACCACGATCAGGAAATAGCAATGCTTTTGACGCAGCGTATGTTCGCTGCGTCCAAAGCGCTGCATTCTAATCACGCAGGTAAATCGCATGTGTTCACTGAACAATGTGGAGTTACTGCATTCAATACATTCTATTGTGGAAATTTCTGTTGAAGAGACGTAAACCGGCTCCGCGGGTGAGTCTACTCAGTGTCAAATAGAAGCACAGAGGGCATTGGATTTTTATAAATCCGATCCACTGTGCTTGTATCGTAGAACGCAGCAGTTTGGACACAGTTCAAGTGTGCTGCGTCCAAAGCGCTCCTGTTCCTGATTATAGGCATGTAACCTTAATGTGATATTTGCAGAACGTACTTAGAAACATATTTGAGAAATGGAAATAAACCAGGAAACCGTTATTGTAAAGTATCAATTACAGGGATTTTCTGCAGTTAGATTAAAAAATCACTTCCAGTTACATAGCAGTCAGTTAAAATTTTCATTTCTGGCTAATGCATTGTTACTGTTATTGTTACATTGTTGCCTATATCATATTTTTGGGGGCATACAGTACAGGAACTGTTTATTATAGCTATTTTTTACCCAAGGTTGTTGTTGATGCTATCTATATGATGTGTAAACCCTATAGAAATTGGTACTAGTTGCTATTTTTTAAGTGTGTCATGATGCCAATCTAAGAAAGTCACTAGAGATGAGTGAATATTTAAATGTTCCATTCGGAATATGATCGCTGAATTTGCAATATTCTCCAATTAATTCATCGAATATTTGCTGAACATAGCCATTACGGTCAATGGGAGGCAAAAACAAAAGCATACACAACACTTCAAAATGGGCCCAAAAGCTGCCAAAACATATCAAATGAGGGGCAGACACCAGGAAAGTGGCCTCAATTCACCCACCGTACAAATTGTAGCATGGCACTATAGCAGTCAAGCATGTCTGAGGTATCAGGGTCTGGGTCACCATTTACAGCTTTGAATTGAGTGTCACAGTGTATGTGGGTGTAGACCTCCTGTGCCGAGAGCCCTGATACCACATGCAACAGCTCAACCTGCTTTCATGCTCAGCTACACTCAGGTGGCACAAATATCAGTTTTGTATACTACTATTGTCAGAAAAATCTAAGGATAGTAATACAGGTAGTTGACTCAAAGGAAATGGAGACCTGACATTCTCGGAGGGCCTACTGCTACAGGCAACACACATCAAGGAGACTCAACCAGGAGTCTACACATTTCCAAAAATTAGTGGCAGACACCAACAATGGGGCATCAATTGCAATTGAGTAGAACAAGAATAGCGGGAATCGACACCTCTTCCACTACAGCCGACCCAGCAGATGTAGACTATAACAAGCAAGGTGGTGGAACCAGTGTGCTTTATCTCTCAGAAAGCCTGGAGGGGCATAACTAGGTGGCCTACCAAATCCAAACTCGGATAAGTGGCAGGAGGCTAAAACTGCATTCCAAGGAGGGACAAGGAGGTGGCACAAGATGCTACTCCAGGACTGACCTACACAAGGTGGCAGCTGACCTCCTACAGCAGGTAGGCTGCTACGGTAATAAGGAGGGATGAAGAATGCAAGAAGGCACTGTACAGACACTGAAACCACGGGTGCAGATGGGATTGGATGAGTAACAGAAAAGCACTGACAGGTGTGGGCTGGACTGGATGTTAGACAGATGGGCACTGGAAGGTGCGATCTGGACTTGTTGATGGACGGAAGAGCACAGACAGGTAAGAACAGACAGTCACAGACAAGTACGAGAAGACGGGTACAGGGTAGACTGGCAGACGGGCAAATTTGGGGTACCTGACAACTAGCAAGCATGCAAGGCAAAAGAGCAATATAGCTCAGGCACCTCCATATTGGAGGAGGAGCCTTAAATAGAAGGTGTTGCTCAGCTATAGGCTGGGAATACCTTAGGTTGAGCGCTCCCCCCTAAGCATAGTGCCAAGGCCTACAACTGAACCTTGGGGACATCGACACATAGGGGATGGGATGAGGTGGTGTGTGAGTGGGAGACACTGAATGTCCTGTCTGTTAGGTGCGAGGATATCCAACAAAGAGCCAAGTCTGTAATGTCAACAGATCAGAAAGTCAGTAGTAAGAGGGAATGGTCCATTGTGTCAAAGGCAGATGACAGGTACAGGAGAAGGAGGAGGACAAACTTGCATCACTTTCATTTTGCGGTTAGTAGGTCATTGGTGACTTAAGTCAGTGCAGTTTCAGTGGAATGGGGCAGTCTGAAGCCAGAGTGTAGCAGTCAAAGAGGGAGAAAGAGGAGAGATAGGAGGACAGTTCAAAATGGATGTGTTCCAATAGTTTGGAGGCATAGGGGAGAAATGATATGGGGTGATAGCTAGATACAGAGGATGGGTCAAGGGTGGGCTTTTTGAGAATGGGTGTGATCAAGGTATGTTTAAATCAGGAGGGAAGACACCATTTGTTAGTGACAGGTTAATGAGGTGGATTATCCTTGGGATGAAGACTGTGGTAAGGTTTGGAATGACGTAGGATGTTATTGGGTCAAGTTTACAGGTGGAGAGGTAAAGTATTCAGCTGAGATGAGAGGACAGGTCGGGGCAGCTGGTGGATGGAGGAGAGAATTCAAAGTACTGAATAGCTGTTTAGAGTTATGAGTCAGGTATGATATGAGGAATGAAAAGTCGGTTTGTTTTGCTGCAGTGAGCAATTGCGCAGCATTTTTATAACTTCTGTTACTCGACATGCTATTCCACTCTTTTTCTTTGGCAGCCATACAGTGGCACACTTTGTAGATGAGGGCCAGAAGAAACATGTGTTTCAGTAGATGGCAAGCGCTGCATCAAGTGGTTTCTGCCCCACTTCCTCCACCTTAACATCACACACCATACAGTCCTCAGTGGTGCCACCCCAATTACCCTTTTCCCCCCATGTCACAACTCTCCAACTGCCCAACTGACTCTTGGGAACCACAGATACTTAAGTCTTCAGATCTATTCACACATTTTATGCCATGGGCATCGGAATTGTACTCCAAAGATTTACAGAGTCAAGAAGAGGAAATAATCTGCATTGATGGCCAATTTGTTTCTCAGATTGATCCAGGGCCAGACTAAGTTGGGTCCAAGAATAATCCAAACCCTCATCAACAGATGTTAACCCCGGTGGATGAAGGTGATCCATTCATGATGAGATTCAGATACTTGAGGTGCCCACAGACTGTATTGTGCTGTCAAGGCAAAAAGCAGAGGAGTGTGACTCTCAGAGAAAGGAGTGGGAGAACAGAGAGGATGATGATGAGGTATTAGATCACACTTGTTGTCGACCCAGAAGCATGCAGCTGAGTAGCTGAGCATAGAAGGATGAGGAGAATGAAGACCTGGGAGTTTCGTAAGCACAGAGTTATGTAACCACAACAACCAATGCATCCTGAGCCCCACCTCTGGCAATGGACAGCAGCATTCGTGGTTCTGAAGTTGCCTAGCTTGGATCTTTTTTTCAGACCTGCAAAAATCTAATAAAAATCACGGCATTTCTCTACTTTTAAAAAAATGACATAGTAGAGTTAAAAAAATGAAATAATTTGAGTGCTAAATGCATAAACTGGCAAGTGCGCGATCAACATGTGTTAATCTGGGAATATCACTGTGCTAAAATGCAGACTAGCAGGCATCGCCAACCACCATCCACCCCATCAACCACATCTGATTCTTCCTCCTCACTGTAGCAAGTGTTATCACACAGGTCTCCAGCCACAGAACCTCCACTTGTTTAACCCCTACAGCAAGGGTGACTGAGAGCCTGTCAGCTGTTATGAAGGCAGACATGCCTGGTGTTTTTGACTGACTTTACATACCAAGCATACCCCATCTTTCTCAATCCCCGTAACATTTATGCCTGCACCTCTCTCGCGGTCCAGCAGCTTGTCACCCTACTCCATCCTGTTTCAACACAACAGGGAGCCCTCGATTGTGCAGCTGTGCTCACATCAAAGATTCTCTCCTCCTACACGTGGCAAAGCTAAGAGCTTGAACTTCACCATATTCAATCTACTAATAATCACAACCTTTATTTATATATTGCAAACATATTCCACATAGATTTACAAGTCAGCTGCTCATATAAAACAGTCAAAATTACCGAGTTTAAGATAATCAAAAAAATTAAGCAAAAATGCTGATGACCCTGCTTTTCTGAGCTTACAATCTCCAATGAGTTGGGGGGGGGCAAAAAATACAGGGGTCAATAAAGGCTGCAGGAGGCTTTTGGGTACGGTTGAGTTTGATGGTAAAATATTTTCAGAGAAGTAGACACTAAGCTTTATATATAAAAAGGACTTTGATTAGGGAACATAATAGGCCGCACTAAACAGATCTGTTTTTAGGGAGCGCCTAAAAATGTCTCAGTTGTGGTTATACTCCTAATTTCATGGGGGACAAAGGGTGAGAGGTTAGTTATCTAAGTAGGAGATTGAACTTAGATGGAAAAAGACCAGATCAGGGGTGTTACTGTCTTTGTGTGTCTCAGAGGTTGAAAGTTGTGAGAGGCCATGAGAAGTGGGATGCAGTTGGGGAGGTTGGGTTTTGTTGAAGTCTCCTAGAATAAGGATTGGCAATTCTGAGGACATGAAGTGTGCAGCAACGCATAAAAGTGGTCAAGGAAGTGCGTGGGTGAGCCTGAGGGATGGTATATGACTGCTACTGTGAGGGAGAGGGGATGGAACATCCTGATGGTGTGAACCTCAATAGAAGAATGGCATCCAATTGGCTTGTATTTATTTATTTGTTTAAAATAGGATTGTTGTTGGCAGCGAGGAGTGTAGAGTTACTGTGAAGTTAGCAGTGATCGTACGGTGGGATGTACACATATTCCATATGTTCTAATCTGGAGGTGGATAAGCCATATGCTCACTAATGCTTTTCAGAGAACTAATTATTGTGAACAGCCTGCGGCTTCCTTGGATGATTGTCGCTCAATCATGTCATTGTCTGGATGATAGGGGCCAGCTGAGAGCTATTCGCTACTAAGATCACATCACTTTTTATGCATCACTCATGGCCTGTGATCTCTGTGATTAATGCATAGCCACTCCAATCTGTTGGCCACAGAAATGCAGCCATTCCACTTTGTGGATACACATGGTTTCCAAAAGCTGATGGCCATCCCCAATACCAGTTTCCCAGTCACAATTGCTTCTCCAAGAAAGATGGGCCTGCGCTACAGCAGCAAGTCGCAGACAACATCACCTGTTCCCTGAAAAATTCTTTGTCTGCCAGGGTGCATTTCAACACTGACACCTGGAGGACAAGCAAGCATGGACAGGGGAGTTACATCTCGATGACTGGGCACTGGGTGACTCTGGTGGCTGTGGGGGCAGTCGGGAAAGGGGCTGTTACAAAAGTCTTGCAATCCCAAAGGCTTGTAGGGTGCTTGGGGATGGAGAAATAAACCACTACACACCATAAGAAGGATAACTAAACTAATAGACAACAGGGGTTGGAGAACTAAACTACTAAACAGCTGTGATTGCAGAACTAAACAAATTAACATCAGAACATGGAGAACTAAATTGATAGACAACAGCTGTTGGATAACTAAACTTCTAAACAGCTATGACAAAGGCTTTGTAAGCCCAAACGTGCGTCGGGGAGGGTGCACGGTGACACAATCCCGGCCACTGGATCAGGTATATATACTTGTTGTTGCATAATGAATATTATTTTGTATATATACATTGGACTTTTCTCTTTAACTCTTCAATAGGCCTATAGGGGATGGGTAATATATTTGGACTACATGATCTAATTACTTACTACATACTCTGTTAGCTAGGCCACCCATACCTTGCATGTGCATGTTTCTGTTGGTTCCCTTCCCCGCTTCCATGTACCCCCATTGCACAATAAAGATTTTTTTTGTAATTTTAATAAAATAGTACTTTTGGAATTTTTTGATCGTTTGTGTTTCTCAGTTGGTTTTGTGTTGCTCAGCGATTTTTTCCATTGTGTCCATGATATTCGGTGACCGCGTAGAATTTACATCTATGTTTAAGAATTTTGTTAGATGGGTCAGTGTGGTTACTTTTTTCCATGAGGCTTTTATGGTAAACAGCTATGATTGCAGAAGGAAAGAAATTCACACAAAAACATGGAGACCTAAACTAATAGACAACGGAGGTTGGAGAACTAAACTACTAAACAGCTTAGGTTGGAGAACTAAACTAGTACACATCAGGGGATGGAGAACTAAAGCAATAGAAACCAAGGTGTCACTAGACACCAATTCTTGGAATCCCCAGGGCTTGCAGAACAAACCTCTATATGTAAAAGTTCCTCCAGTGCTTCTGCCTCCTCCACCTTCACTAGGGCCTCCATCTGCACCCTGAACCTCTGCCTTAATGAAACACACGTTCCAACATTGAAAAAATCCCCCCACCTCCATACTGTGCAGCCAGGGCTCACTGCAATAAGGCAATGTTTACATTAATATGCCTTTGAGATCGCAGTGTTAGAATCTGTTTAGTTACTATCCGCCATTTTCTTGTGGAGTTCTGCCTGCTGGTCTTTTTCCTCTGGTGCTAGGTTTGTCTTGAGTCAGGTATTTGTTTCACTCTTTATTAACCAGCACCTTTCTCCCAGTCCTTGCTGGACAACAGTGTTAATCTGCTTGAGCTCTAGCTTGGTGCTTTGCTTCATGTTTTATGTGTGTTATTTGTGCAGTACTGGTACCTCTGGTTCTGCTAGCCTCAGTTTCTGTTTTCTATTGATTTCTGCAGCTTTCTCTGTGTTTTTTACTAGGACGTGACCCATTTTTGTACCCATGCTTAGCTCTTTTAGGGTACCCCCTCCCCTTACCTATAGGTCTTCGCTTAAGATTAACCTAGGATCGTCGGGTCTATTCTCAAGGAATGGGTCACCCACTCCATCGTAGGGTTTCAGCCTTGTCATAGTGCAGGGTCAGTTTTCCCCCTTCTGCCTTAGTCCTGTGTTGCAGATCCATAACACCTTGTCCAGCCAGAAAAAAATATAAAAAAAAAAACCCTCCCGGATTTCTGCAACATTAACAGCGTTCATGATCTTGCTCAGCATTTGCAAGGGTTAAAGTTGAAAGTTGTCAGCTTACAGCAGCACGTGAGTAATTGCCCTGGAATCCGCTCTGAAGAACCTAAGGTCGGTTTGCCTGAATGTTTTTCTGGTAAACGGCAGGAATTTTTTTCATTTAAAAATGCATGTTTACTTCAGGGGCTGAATTACAGCGTGTGGGGATTATGATGTTGTTATTGCGAGGTGAGCTGCAAGTTTGGGCATTTTCATTGCGTCCGGATGACCCTTGTTTGATGTCAGTAGAAGCGTTTTTTTCTGCTATGGGGGTATTATATGATGATCCTGATTGGGTCACTACAGCGGAGGAAGAACTCAGGTGGCTGAAACAGGGTTCTGGCGACACTGAGAGATATTGTACCCAGTTCAGATGATGGTCTGCAGAGGTCAGCTGGAATGATCCAGCACTCAAGAGTCAGTTTTTAGCAGTTTTGAATGACAGGGGTAAAGATTTGCTCATTGCATATCCTGCACCTGCTACGCTTGAGGCTGCTATGCAATTAGCTATCCTGGTGGATAGATTAAAAAGTAGACAGAATGAGGAGAAGGTTTCAATTTTTCTGGAGAGCCCTGTTGACTGTTGGGAGCCGATGCAACTTGGAGCGATGTCCTCTCGTTCCCAGGAAAAGCAGAGAAGATTCTCTGAGGGGCTATGTCTTTATTGTGGTAAGGCTGACCATTTTATTAAGCAATGTGAAGGATGCATAGACAAGGAAAAGAGAAAACAAAGGTCAATCAGAATAACCCTCCCTTTCGCATTGCATTTTTATGGTCGGCAGGAGTTTGTTTTTCTGGTAGTTCCACCTGTCGTGGTCATTCGATTGATTTTCAAGTGATGGTGGACTGTGGTTCTGCACTTAATTTGATTGATCAACAATTTCTAGACAAGTATAAGATTGATTATGCACCTTTATCATGCCCTTTTCCTGTAGTGGTGATTGATAACACTCCTCTAGAGCATGGGTGCGTTTCCCGAAAGGTCACCGGGTTTCCACTCACTGTGAACATGGAACACCAGGAATCTTTAGATTTGTTTGTACTTGATTAATTGCATTTTCCAGTTGTCCTGGGGTTACCCTGGTGAAAAATGCACAATCCTGTACTGGACTGGTCGCCAAGTCCGATAAGATCCTGGGGTCAGGAGTCTTATGGGAAATGTTGTGATGTACATATTGCTGCTGTTGTGAAAAATGAGCTACCTGAAGCTATTCAGGAATTCTGGAAAGTATTTTCAGAAGTGGAGTCACAAGCTCTCCCACCTCATAGAGATCACGATTGCACTATTGAGTTCGTCCCAGGTGCTACTGTCCCTAAGAGTTAAAAAAATTAGTTTTTTTGGGTACTTTGTTTCCAGTGATGGTTTTGAGATGGACCCGGTGAAGGTTCAGGCGGTATTGGAGTGGCCTAGACCTGAATGCTTGAAGTCGATTCAGAGATTTTTGGGGTTTGCTAATTATTATAAAAAATTCATAAAGAAATTTTCTGTTATCGCAAAAACCCTTACTGATCTTACTAAGAAGTGTTCCAATACTGTCCAATGGTCCCCTGAGGCTGTTAAGGCTCTTGATCATCTCAAGGAGAGGTTTAGCTCTGCTCCTGTTTTAATCTAGACAGAGGACACTAAACCCTTTCTGGTAGAGGTGGTTGCCTCATCAGTAGGAGTGGGGGCTGTTCTGTCCCAGGAGGGGGAGGATGGGGTGCATCCCTGTGCTTTCTTTTCTAAAAAATTTTCAGAGGCGGAGCTCAACTACGATATTGGGAACCGAGAATTGCTGGCTATTAAGCTTGCCTTTGAGCATTGGCGACATTTTTTGGAGGGCGCTAGTCATCCTATACAATCTTTACTGATCATAAGAAACTTCGATGCTGCTAAAGATTTGAATGCCTGTCAAGCTAGGTGGGCATTGTTTTTTGCCCGGTTCCATTTCTCTGTGACATATATCCCTGGGACAAAAAATGTTAAAGCTGATGCTTTGTCTCGAAGTTTCTCCCCAGCGGTTAATACTGAAAAGGAATAATGTATTCTCCAGAGAGGGGTGGTGGTGGCAGCAATAGGTTCTGGGTTTGAAAATAGCATTCTTAAAGCCCAGGATTCGGCACCAACTAACACTCCGTATGGGAAATTATTTGTGCCTAAAGCCCTGAGGAGAGCTTTGTTTACAGAATGTCATGAGTCTTGTTTGGCGGGTCATCCAGGGATTGCCGAAACAAGAAAGTTGATCAGTCAAAGTTTCTGGTGGCTGGGGTGGCTAAGAGAAATTGTCAAGTGGGTGCGTCAGTGTACCGTGTGCGCTGGGTCTAAGGCTTCTCATGCTCCGGTGGCAGGGTTGTTTTGCCCGTTAAAGGTTCCTAGTTCTCCATGGATGCATCTTGCAATGGATTTTATCAACGACCTGCCGGTCTCTGAGGGTTTTTCTGTTATCTGGGTTGTTGTGGACCGGTTTAGCAAGATGTGTCATCCGGTCCCATTCAATAAATTACTCTGCGCTAAGACACTTGCCAGGGCATTTGTGAAAGAGATTGTCAGACGCCATGGTGTTCCCACAGACATTGTCCCCAAAAGGGGACCACAGTTTTGGAATGCCTTTTGTGACAGACATAAGGTTCATTTGTCATTTTCATCGGGATATCATCTGCATTCCAATGGACAGACTGAGAGGAAGAACCAGGACGTTGAGTAGTTTTTGAGATGTTTGTAGCTGACAATCAGGAGATAAGGTTGGAATATCTACCATTAGCTGAGTTTGCTCTCAATAGTTGGAGCGCCCCCAGACGCAGGGCCGTGGGGTACTCGGTACCAGGCCTCTCTGTCTCAGTTTTGGGGTCGTCACGGTGGCTAGACCCGGTCCGTGACCCTGCTAAGGGGCGTCCAATGAAAGATGAGATGATGGTGCGTGGTGCAAGTCGCGATGAATAACGAGGACACAGGGTTGCAGTCTCTTTACCTCTTTACTGAAGGCTTCAGGATCCTCAATCCAGAGTACTGCTAACAGGGCTGGCTGAGACCGGCCGGTCCGATTGCACATCCAGAGTTTCCTTTGCAGGTGGAAATCAGTGCCTACCTTCTAGCGCCTGTGTGTTGTAGTACCTCCCTGCTGAGCACCACGGGATAGTCCTCACAACTGTTGTGTTTGTTTCTGATGTTCTTCTTTCTCACAACTCGTATCTATTCTGATGTTCTTCTCTGTCCCCCAGATGATATGGATAGAACGCACCCATATGACGGGTAGGCCTGGAGTTCTTCCGGGACCCTAGCGTCGCCCCTCTCCCACAATTGCCCCCTATGTCTGCTTAGGTGATTTAGGTGAGACAGCCAACCTAAAATTAACTGTCCTGCCGCTGTTTGAAGTATTGCTTGGAGCCTAATACTTCCTCGGCATTCCGGCCACCGGCTACGCGCCTCAGTAGGATGTTGCCTCGATCTTACGGCACGACTCCTACTGGCTTTATCTCCTTTTTGCTGCGATCTCGTTTCTCACTTCTCCACAGTAAACCTCGCTTCTTTTCCTTTCTTAGGATGCCACCGCATTCGAGTGCAGGCGCGGCTCCGTAACGTTCTGTTCTGTTCGCTAGGTCACTGTCACGATCCCACCCCTGACAGAGACCCCCCTGAATCTTCCCCCCGCAACACCCCCTGCCACAGGATGTTGCCTGGGTCCAACCCAGTCAGCTTCTGACTAACTTCCTATCCAGCCCCCAGTTTTACCAGATTGTGAGGAGTGGCCTAATGCATAGAACCCTTTGCTCCCCCTGGTGGCCAGAATGTGAAGTGTAAAGTGTGACTGTGATACCTGGTCAGGTGAACTCCTTAAGTGCCATCAGACGTACCATCACTCCCCTTAGCGGCGGAGCGTCAGTACTGCAACGACCATGACTCTGCGGCGCTGCACTCCCCTCGGTTAAATCCAGTACTCCCGGACTGGGAAGAAAACAACAATACATGTCAGCAAAAGACATACAAATTTTGAAATGCGATGAACAAGTAATAAGTAATAATAACAGTGCTTCCCTTTATGGGAGGTGAGGACTCTTGAACGTTACAAACAAAACATGGTTAAATATTTTAAATAACATACTATAAATAACTTCTATTACCCAGCCAGGCATTCTACTAAGTGCAAAATTCTGAACAATAATTTAACTTTTCCTTTAAGGGCGTATAAGCTGAACCCACTAAAGGCTTACTATAAAACTTCTAAAATATAAATTAACTTTTTCTTTATTTCTCTCTTCTAAGTGCAACATTTTTCTTTTCACTCTCTGATTTTTCATATGCAGGACCGCCTGTCTATCTGCCCAGGCCTACTGCCTCTTTTCTTAGTACAGGATCACTGAGCCATCTCTCTATGGCTCCCAGGAGGACTCACTCACTAACCCCTACGGGCTTACTTCCTGTCCTCAATCTCTAGCAACATTATCAAACATTCTCTATAACTGTCTAGCTAACTACATATTACTCCTATGTAAAACATTATTACCATCTACTTTCTTTAAGGCAACATTATACTTTAAGGGCAACTAGTGAACCTTCCCTTTAAGAGGGAACCAAGTCTCTTTGAGGTAATGCAGACTCTCTCCATCTGCAAGTCCAGTTAAGGCAAGAGCTTCCATGCTGTACTCAGGAACAGTCTCTTCGCAAAGCTCTCCTTCTTGTAAAACCAGTAAGGGGTACCTTTAAGAAGGTACGAACTATTTACATTACAGTTTGTGAACCATTCACCGTCCATGATTCGGTAGTCTTTATAACAGAGGTGAACAAAAGCAAAAATAAAACAAAAGCAAAAATAAAAAAAAGCAATAGGGATCCCGGGTAAACAAAGGGATCCCCTTTAAGAACAAACCTGGTCGGGTATTAGCAGCAGAAGACACAGAAGACGAACAGTTAACGAACTATATACAATCTCAGCAGCTTAGGCTCATTAATCAGGACGTGGTTTCCACCAGGGCTTTACCTCACAGGTAGCCCTCTGGGGCTTAGAGAGGCTTGGCCCCAAATCCACCCCCCTCAGCCGAGGACGGGTGGAGCTCACGGATACACGTTGGGTTGAGACCACTGGATGATCCATGGCGCAGGCGGTAATCGGCCCCTCAACAAGGGGTCCAGTCTCCTGGGCCTCAGGGGCGGCCGTAAGAGCTGCGCACCGCTGGACATCATGAGCCCTCCAACCAGTCCCTCGCTGCCATCGGGTATAGACTACAGCATCTCCAGGCTACAGGTCGCAGTCCGCATCAATCATTCCGTGGCAGGGTTCCACCTCGCCCCGGGCGACATGTACCTTCAGCGGCTCCCCGATCTCCTGAATAACTCCTCGTCCTTCCTGGGAGTGGAAGGTAATCACTACGCCCCACTTCGGTGGAGGATCCTGCACTTCGGCTCTCAAGTCGATCACGGCCACAGGTTGGGCTTCACTCTCCTTCTTCTGCCACGTGGTCACCAGGCGCCGCTGGTGCTCCATCCATGGCATCAGCTTCAGGTCCCGCTCCTGCGGTTCACGGCCCAGTGACGGGGTCCGTGAGTCCTCCGCGGTCGGGTCGGGTGAAGAAGGGATCGCAGGGGAAAGGCGAATCTCCGCAGAGTGGACCAGCCGGGAACTCACCCAGGCGTGGGCTTCTCGGCACTGCTCCTCCTGTCGAGCTTCGGCCGCAGCTACCCATTCATCCGGCGAGCGGCTGCTGGGTCCTCCTCTCATGAGCAGTTCTGCAGCGGTCAGCGCCCGCTGTAATGGTGGGTCCTGGCTTGCTCCCACCGATGTGGGCTGGCGCCGGGTCGGGTCGTCCCCACATGAATGCTTGGAGGCTGCCATGTCTGTCCCTTCTTTTAGATCGTCTTCCCGCGTTCTCTTTCGTGGGCGGCCCCATCTCCATGGTCTCCACCTTCCAGAGAGGATGAGAAGGTGGACCCCAGCTGCTGACAGACACGTCCTCAGGATACAGCAATACTTAGACTGGGTGGCCAATGTCTTTCACGCTCTTCAGCCTGCGTACGCCCACTTCCACGCCCCTCTTCTCCTCTCAGCGCTGTAATGGCGACGGTTTTGGCGGGAGTCAGCAATGCACAGTCTTTGCAATAAGTCACAGTTCAAGCACAATTCAGACACAGTTCCAAGGCACACATGACCTGATTCTTCAGGCTTGAGTAGATCCTGTTAGTGACGCCAAGTTGGAGCGCCCCCAGATGCAGGGCCGTGGGGTGCTCGGTACCGGGCCTCTCTGTCTCTGTTTTGGGGTTGTCACGGTGGCTAGTCCCGGTCCATGACCCTGCTAAGGGGCATTCAATGAAAGATGAGATGATGGTGCGTGGTGCAAGTCGCGATGAATAACGAGGACACAGGGTTGCAGTCTCTTTACCTCTTTACTGAAGGCTTCAGGATCCTCAATCCAGAGTACTGCTAACAGGGCTGGCTGAGACCGGCAGGTCCGAAGGCACATCCAGAGTTTCCTTTGCAGGTGGAAATCAGTGCCTACCTTCTAGCGCCTGTGTGTTGTAGTACCTCCCTGCTGAGCACCACGGGATAGTCCTCACAACTGTTGTGTCTGTTTCTGATGTTCTTCTTTCTCACAACTCGTATCTATTCTGATGTTCTTCTCCGTCCCCCAGATGATATGGATAGAACGCACCCGTATGACGGGTAGGCCTGGAGTTCTTCCAGGACCCTAGCGTCGCCCCTCTCCCACTATTGCCCCCTATGTCTGCTTAGGTGATTTAGGTGAAACAGCCAACCTAAAATTAACTGTCCTGCCGCTGTTTGAAGTATTGCTTGGAGCCTAATACTTCCTCGGCGTTCCGGCCACCGGCTACGCGCCTCAGTAGGATGTTGCCTCGATCTTACGGCACGACTCCTACTGGCTTTATCTCCTTTTTGCTGCAATCTCGTTTCTCACTTCTCCACAGTAAACCTCGCTTCTTTTCCTTTCTTAGGATGCCACCGCATTCGAGTGCAGGTGCGGCTCCGTAACGTTCTGTTCTGTTTGCTAGGTCACTGTCAGGATCCCACCCCTGACAGAGACCCCCCTGAATCTTCCCCCCGCAACACCCCCTGCCACAGGATGTTGCCTGGTTCCAACCCAGTCAGCTTCTGACTAACTTCCTATCCAGCCCCCAGTTTTACCAGATTGTGAGGAGTGGCCTAATGCATAGAACCCTTTGCTCCCCCTGGTGGCCAGAATGTGAAGTGTAAAGTGTGACTGTGATACCTGGTCAGGTGAACTCCTTAATTGCCATCAGACGTACCATCACTCCCCTTAGCGGCGGAGTGTCAGTACTGCAACGACCAGAACTCTGGGGCGCTGCACTATCATACCTTCATATCTTCGGCTGGGTTTTCTCCTTTCTTTTGTTGTACTGGGAAGAATCCATCTTTTGGTCCTTTTTCTAGGATTGGGGTGGCGGTGCCTGAGGAGGAGAGTTTTTCTGGAAATTTGGAAAGGATTTGGACCAGTGTGCATCATAATCTTGAACAGGCTAATAGGAGGTCTAAGAAAAAGTTTGACAAGACAAGAAGGGAGGCGAGGTTTGTTGTTGGGGACATGGTTTGGTTGTCCTCTAGGAATCTGCGTTTAAAGATCCCTTCTAAAAAGTTGGGACCGCAGTTTGTAAGACCTTTCAAAGTGGTTCACATTGTCAATTCGGCAGCGGTGAGATTAGACATTCCTTCGTCCTGGAAAATTAATTCAGTTTTTCATGTATCTTTGCTGAGCAAGGTTGACACGCCAGATAAGGTGGCTATGCCATCTGCTCCTCCAATTGATGAGGACTGCGAGTTTGAGATTTCACGTATTCTTGATTCCAGGTGGCATAGAGGAGGGTTACAGTATCTTGTGTCCTGGAAGGGTTTCGGTCCCGAGGACAATTCCTGGGTGAAAGCTGTGGATGTCTCAGCCTCAAGGATAATGCTTTTCACAGGAGATTTCCAAATAAGGCCCGACCTAGAGGATCCAGGGGATCCTCGTTAAAGGGGAGGTACTGTTAGAATCTGTTTAGTTTGTTACTTTCCGCCAATTTCTTGTAAAGTTCTTGCTGCTGGTCTTTTCCCTCTGGTGCTAGGTTTGTTTTGGGTCAGGTGTTTGTTTCACTCTTTATTAACCAGCACCTTCCACCCAGTCCTTGATGGACCACAGTGTTAATCTAGAATATGCCGAGGACACACCTGCGCTTATGAGGAAACAATAATACTACATGCACTGCAGCACCGCCTGCTGTGGGAATAAACAGAGCCGAGTGCACTCTGATTAATGTAATAGGTCCAATGAGGAGAATGTGCCCAAGAACCGTAGTAAGCTGATGACACACCTGCGCTTATGAGGAAATAGTAATACATGCACTACAGCACCGCCTACTGTGAGGAAAAACAGAGCCGATTGCGCTCTGATTAATGTATTAGGTTCAATGGGCAGAATGTGCCCAGGAACCGTGAGTTCAGCGGGATGGCGGTCTAACTGCTAAAAGCTGAAAATATTATGGCTCCCTGCAGTGATTACGTAAATAAATATCCACTTACTAGTTGTGGGAGTAAAGATGGTTGAGGAAGTCGGTCGATGTCCAAGAATCTTGTCTGCTGCTGTGCCAGGCTGGACCGTAAGCCTACAGGGAAATCAAGAACCGGCTGTGCCCAGACAAGTGGCTGGACGCTGGGTGTCTAAAAGGACAGGAGCCGCTCACTCCTAGCGTGCCCTGGCCCGAAGCAATGCCAGAGCAGTAGCGGTGTGTGCGGGGGGCGTGGCTGAGGTAGTGATGTCACAAGTTGGGCAGGCGCGTGTCAGGGTAACCAACCAACGCGTTTCGAAGGAGGGACTCCTTCTTCGTCAGGGCTGAAGTTCCCTGAAAGACCCGTCCTTATATAGCCTACGCCCCCTGAAATAAACCAGCCCCTACAGCTCACTGATAGTACCATTCGTGGGCTCCCTTAGAGTGAAAATTGTACCGCCTTGTATGTTGAATATATATAGACGAATATGTGCATGGAGCTACAGGCAAAACTGAAATATAGATATTGATCTATAATGTTTAGCATCCATGGCTGGATTGCTTATATGATATGCATACATGGCCATGAACTGACATAGGGACCTGGATGAGAAAAGGAAGGGGGGAGGGGAAGGGGGAAGAAGGTGCAGAGTGTAAATGTGTAAGGGTTAAAAACCTTATTAAGATAATACTTTATTTCCAATTTAGCTAAAAACATATGTATCTAAAAAGCCACGTAAATGTATACCTGGTTCAATACCGGGATACAGAATCAAACTTGGTTAAAACCAATAAAAAGATTCAATATTTAATTTATTAAAAATACACTAAAACTAACTGAGTCTGGATAGTGAATCGTGGTCACTTCAGATCCCCATGGGGTGCTGACTAAGGACTGTGTCACCATACCAGTAGTGTGATTAGATAAAACATCACGTAATTGGCTAATATGGTGTATAAAAACCGTTAAAAAAATAACCATATTATTGAAACGCGTATAGCTCTATTTCCTGGTTAAGCCCCTTAGGGGCCAGGCTGTCCAGTATGAAAATCCATTTGGATTCAATCCTGGACATTGTTTTTAGAAAATCACCTCCCCTGAGGTTTTGTTGGACTACCTGTATACCACAAAAAAGAACGTTAGTACAGGATCGATTATGCTTTTATAAAAAGTGGCGAGATAGAGGATGCCCTTTAAAACCTTTCTGGATATTGTTCAGATGTTCCTTGATCCTGACCTTCAAGGGCCTTTTAGTTCGGCCAACATATATCTTCTTACACGGGAAAGTGAGTATGTAGATGACCCCAGCTGTTTCACAGGAGATCGTGTTCTTGATAGAGAAACTTCTAGTGCCACTTGAATCTAAAAATGTGGTTTGGGTACATCTTTTACGGGATGTGCGTATACAGCATGAACAATGTCCACATGGTGTAAATCCCTTAGAACGGTGATCCGCCGTTAATGTGAGTGCACCTTTTTTCACCAGGATCGGTTTTGTTGTAGGTGCTACAAGGAGACACAGATTTTGTGCCTTAGTATAGACAAATCTTGGGTTCTCGGATAAAAGATCCCCAATAATTTTGTCTGTTTGTAAGATGGGCCAGTGTTTCCTAACTATGTTAGTGAATTTTTTGTATCCTGAGTGAAATTGAGTTACTATCGGTAAGTTATTGATTTGTTGATTTATATTTTGAGGAGGATTGTCTATACCTATTTGGTGGACCAGGCTCTAAGTATTTGGCCTACTGCCTGTCTAGCCCTGTTCAAAGTATGTGTGTTGTACCCCTTGGCTTCAAACTGTTTAGTGATCTGTGTCGTTTCTTCAATGTAATCTTTCAGGTCAGTGCAATTCCTTCTAATGCGGGTGTACTGGCCCTTAGGGATGTTAGTAAGCCAGATTGGGAGGTGACAGCTTTGGATGTGTATGTAGCTATTTGAATCCACCTCCTTGTGGAAACATTTGGTTTTTAGTGTGTTGTTTTCCACATAAATTGTAAGATCTAGAAAGTTAATTTTGGAATTGCTAATAGTAGGTGTAAATTCCAAACTCAATTGGTTGTTGTTTAGATTAGAAATAAAAAGATTGAGTTCGGTGGTTGTGCCCTCCCAGATAAACAAAATATCGTCGATGAAAGAACGCCAAAGTTTCAAGCCAGTATGTAGTGAACCATCCTTAAAGATATATTGTTGCTCCCAGTTGCCTATGTATAGGTTGGCATAACTTGGCGCAAAATGCGTGCCCATCGCGGTGCCCCACGTTTGCAAGTAAAATTGGTTCTCATACTGAAAATAATTGTGCTTGAGTATAAACTCTATACTTTCCAAAAGGAACTGAATTTGAGGTTCTTTGTACACACCTAAGGCCTGTAAGAATACCTGTGCTGATTCGCAACCTTTTTCATGGTTAATTACAGTGTATAGAGACCTAATGTCAACAGTACCCAAAATGAAGTGATTTTGCCAGATGATAGGTTCCAAAATTTGTATAGTATGGGTGGTATCTTTGAGATAAGCCGGGATCAGTGGCATGCATTTTTGAAGGTGCAAATCCACATATTTCGAGAGGTTGGCAGTGAGACAATTTATGCCCGATATGATGGGGCGGCCTGGTGGATTGACCGTGTTCTTGTGAATTTTTGGTATATGATAAAAGATGGCTATTGATGGGGTCCGGTTATTGATGAAATAGAATTCCTTTTTGTTTAGGATCCCCAATGATTTGCCTTTTACGGCTAGGTGATTAAGCTTATGAATATAATTGGCAGTGGGGTTAAACATCAATCTTTTGTATGTTATGGTATCAATAAGGAGTCTCAATGCCTCATTATGGTATGTAGCACGATCTAAGACCACTATGCCACCCCCTTTATCTGCAGGGCGGATGACTATATTGTGGTTGGCTTGTAGGTCCACAATTGCCTTCCTTTCACTTGTGCTGAGATTATGTGGTGTATATTTGGAATGGTTTATGATCGGCTTTTTAATGTATGTGATAACTAAGGTCTCAAAGGACCGGAAGGCATTCGAATATTCATTGATAGGATTGAACGTAGACTGAGGAGCCAGGTTGGTATGAATATATTCCATGGTACTGGTAAGATGGATGTTATTTATATTAGTACCCTTTTTAGAAAATGTTTTTTTAGGGCCAGATTCCGCATGAATTTCTTAATGCTAGTGAATAGGTTAAATGGGTTCGCTTTAGCTGTGGGTGCAAATTTGAGACCTTTTTGTAATAAATTCTCCTCACTTTGAGTAAGTTGGTATGTGCTGAGGTTAAAGATTTTTTGAGTATAGGCTTGAGGTTTATTGGTTTTGTTTATATTTTTCTTTATATTTTTCTTTTGGGCGAGTTTCCCACCCCTCTTGCCTCTTTTCGTTTTGAACTTTGAGGGTGGAAAAAATTTAGTTTGATAGTGGAGTGCACAACGGGCTTTATGCTATTTTTAGCTACATAGTTTTTATTGATAACCCTATTTGGAACCCTCCTCTGATTGACACTGGGATTTGTGTCTCTTATTTGTTTATTTTTCGTTTGGTTGGGAAATTTACTGTTAATTTTATTTGCTGGAGTTGGATATGATAAACGATAGTTCGTGCTTGTAGAAGGGGTAGGGTCTTCCCATTCTGTCGTGGTTTCCACCTCCTCCCCTATTATGGAGAGTTGGGAAAACTGATTCGAGGTAGGAATTTGAATATTTTCCACAATATTGAGTTCCCCTAGTGGGGGACTGACCTCTTTGGTATAAATGTGTGGAGAGTCGGTATTGATTAGGGGTTCCATCTGTGTATCTTCTTCATTGGTTCTAGTACAAATTGACATTGGAGTGTATTGGGTTGAGTTTGTATTAGTATAAGTGGAGAATACCAAAGATATATCTTCCGGATGGTTGGTCGGAGATAAACTGTATTCATCAACCGTTACAAATTCATTACTGGGACTAGGCATAGATTCAGTTTGAAATTTATTAGGTACAATGTTTTCAAATGGTAGATTGTCTCTGGCAAATTTTTTTATTTTTTTATTAATAATATCCTTTTCCTTTTATTTTATTCTATACATGATTCTAGGAATAAGGTCATGTAAATCTTCTATGTGATTATATATTTTTAGTTGGTCGAATAGTTCCGTGATTGATTGATTAATTTTGGCAAGATTGGTACGGCGTTTTTCTATTATGAAGTGGAGAGCTTTGTTAGAAAATGTTTTAAACATGGCATCCCACTCTTTCTGGATTTCAGGGTCTCCAAAATCGCCTGCAAGGGTTTTCTGGATGACCAGCTCTTTTGGGACGATATCTGCTTCTGCGTACTTTTCCAATGAGGCAATCTCCCAAAGATTGCGCATCTCATTCACTAGTTGTTTCTAGCGATCTCAGTAAAGGTTTGACCTGATCTAATTCATTAATAGACAGTTTGTGTTGAGAAAATTGGGTCTGAATGAATCTACGTCTGAAATCTCTGTCAGTTATCAGTGCATCCAATGCCATAGCGTAGCTGCCCTAGTGTGAATGCACAGAAAATGGAAAATGAAAAAGGTAAACACTGGCGCTGCACTATCCGGACAATAGGGGAGGGGAGAGAGAAAAAGAGGGGAAATGGAGCTGCTGGTGGGGTGACAGGGACTGTGCTGGACCCTGTCTAAAATAAATATACTAGAATATGCTGATGACACACCTGCGCCTATGAGGAAACAATAATACTACATGCACTGCAGCACCGCCTGCTGTCGGGATAGTCAGAGCCGAGTGCACTCTGATTAATGTAATAGGTCCAAAGAGCAGAATGTGCCCAAGAACCGTAGTAAGCTGATGACACACCTGCGCTTATGAGGAAATAGTAATACATGCACTACAGCACCGCCTACTGTGAGGAAAAACAGAGCCGATTGTGCTCTGATTAATGTATTAGGTCCAATGGGCAGAATGTGCCCAGGAACCATGAGTTCAGCGGGATGGCGGTCTAACCACTAAAAGCTGCAAATATTATGGCTCCCTGCAGTGATTACGTAAATAAACATCCACTTACTAGTTGTGGGAGTAAAGATGGTTGAGGAAGTCGGTCGATGTCCAAGAATCTTGTCTGCTGCTGTGCCGAGCTGGACCGTAAGCCTACAGGGAAATCCAGAACCGGCTGTGCCCAGACAAGTGGCTGGATGCTGGGCGTCTAAAAGGACAGGAACCGCTCACTCCTAGCGTGCCCCGGCCGGAGTAGTAGCAGTGTGTGCGGGGGGCATGGCTGAGGTAGTGACATCACAAGTTGGGTGGGCGCGTGTCAGGGTAACCAACCAACGCGTTTTGAAGGAGGGACTCCTTCTTCGTCAGGGCTGAAGTTCCCTGAAAGACCCGTCCTTATATAGCCTATGCCCCCTGAAATAAACCAGCCCCTACAGCTCACTGATAGTACCATTCGTGGGCTCCCTTAGAGTGAAAATTGTACCGCCTTGTATGTTGAATATATATAGACGAATATGTGCATGGAGCTATAGGCAAAACTGAGATATAGATATTGATCTATAATATTTAGCATCCATGGCTGGATTGCTTATATGATATGCATACATGGCCATGAACTGACATAGGGACCTGGATGAGAAAAGGAAGGGGGGAGGGGAAGGGGGGAAGAAGGTGCAGAGTGTAAATGTGTAAGGGTTAAAAACCTTATTAAGATAATACTTTATTTCCAATTTAGCTAAAAACATATGTATCTAAAAAGCCACGTAAATGTATACCTGGTTCAATACCGGGATACAGAATCAAACTTGGTTAAAACCAATAAAAAGATTAAATATTTAATTTATTAAAAATACACTAAAACTAACTGAGTCTGGATAGTGAATCGTGGTCACTTCAGATCCCCATGGGGTGCTGACTAAAGACTGTGTCACCATACCTGTAGTGTGATTAGATAAAACATCATGTAATTGGCTAATATGGTGTATAAAAACCATTAAAAAAATAACCATATTATTGAAATGCGTATAGCTCTATTTCCTGGTTAAGCCCGTTAGGGGCCAGGCTGTCCAGTATGAAAATCCATTTGGATTCAATCCTGGACATTGTTTTTAGAAAATCACCTCCCCTGAGGTTTTGTTGGACTACCTGTATACCACAAAAAAGAACGTTAGTACAGGATCGATTAAGCTTTTCTAAAAAGTGGTGCACTCGGCTCTGTTTATCTCCACAGCAGGCGGTGCTGCAGTGCATGTAGTATTATTGTTTCCTCATAAGCGCAGGTGTGTCATCGGCATATTCTAGTATATTTATTTTAGACAGGGTCCAGCACAGTCCCTGTCACCCCACCAGCAGCTCCATTCCCCCTCTTTTTCTCTCTCCCCTCCCCTATTGTCCGGATAGTGCAGCGCCAGTGTTTACCTTTTGCATTTTCCATTTTCTGTGCATTCACACTAGGGCAGCTACACTGTGGCATTGGATGCACTGATAACTGACAGAGATTTCAGACGTAGATTCATTCAGACCCAATTTTCTCAACACAAACTGTCTATTAATGAATTAGATCAGGTCAAACCTTTACTGAGATCGCTAGAAAAACAACTAGTGAATGAGATGCGCAATCTTTGGGAGATTGCCTTATTGGAAAAGTACGCAGAAGCAGATATCGTCCCAAAAGGGCTGGTCATCCAGAAAACCCTTGCAGGCGATTTTGGAGACCCTGAAATCCAGAAAGAGTGGGATGCCATGTTTAAAACATTTTCTAACAAAGCTCTCCTCTTCATAATAGAAAAACGCTGTACCAATCTTGCCAAAATTAATCAATCAATCACGGAACTATTCGACCAACTAAAAATATATAATCACATAGAAGATTTACATGACCTTATTCCTAGAATCATGTATAGAATAAAATAAAAGGAAAAGGATATTATTAATAAAAAAACAAAAAAAATTGCCAGAGACAATCTACCATTTGAAAACATTGTACCTAATAAATTTCAAACTGAATCTATGCCTAGTCCCAGTAATGAATTTGTAACAGTTGATGAATACAATCTATCTCCGACCAACCATCCGGAAGATATATCTTTGGTATTCTCCACTTATACTAATACAAACTCAACCCAATACACTCCAATGTCAATTCGTACTAGAACCAATGAAGAAGATACACAGATGGAACCCCTAATCAATACCGACTCTCCACACATTTATACCAAGGAGGTCAGTCCCCCACTAGGGGAACTCAATATTGTGGAAAATATTCAAATTCCTACCTCGAATCAGTTTTCCCAACTCTCCATAATGGGGGAGGAGGTGGAAACCACGACAGAATGGGAAGACCCTACCCCTTCTACAAGCACGAATTATCGTTTATCATATCCAACTCCAGCAAATAAAATTAACAGTAAATTTCCCAACCAAACAAAAAATAAACAAATAAGAGACACAAATCCCAGTATCAATCAGAGGAGGGTTCCAAATAGGGTTATCAATAAAAACTATGTAGCTAAAAATAGCATAAAGCCGATTGTGCACTCCACTATCAAACGACATTTTTTCCACCCTCAAAGTTCAAAACGAAAAGAGGCAAAAGGGGTGGGAAACTCGCCCAAAAGAAAAATATAAAGAAAAATATAAACAAAACCAATAAACCTCAAGCCTATACTCAAAAAATCTTTAACCTCAGCGCATACCAACTTACTCAAAGTGAGGAGAATTTATTACAAAAAGGTCTCAAATTTGCACCCACAGCTAAAGCGAACACATTTAACCTATTCATTAGCATTAAGAAATTCATGCGGAATCTGGCCCTAAAAAAACATTTTCTAAAAAAGGGTACTAATATTAATAATATCCACCTTACCACTACCACGGAATATATTCATACCAACCTGGCTCCTCAGTCTACGTTCAATCCTATCAATGAATATTCGAATGCCTTCCAGTCCTTTGAGACCTTAGTTATCACAGACATTAAAAAGCTGAACATAAACCATTCCAAATATACACCACATAATCTCAGCACAAGTGAAAGGAAGGCAATTGTGGACCTACAAGCCAACCACAATATAGTCATCCGCCCTGCGGATAAAGGGGGTGGCAAAGTGGTCTTAGATCGTGCTACATACCATAATGAGGCATTGAGACTCCTCCTTAGTGATACCATAACATACAAAAGATTGATGTTTAACCCCACTGCCAATTATATTCATAAGCTTAATCACCTAGCCGTAAAAGGCAAATCATTGGGGATCCTAAACAAAAAGGAATTCTATTTCATCAATAACTGGACCCCATCAATAGCCATCTTTTATCATATACCAAAAATTCACAAGAACACGGTCAATCCACCAGGCCGCCCCATCATATCGGGCATAAATTGTCTCACTGCCAACCTCTCGAAATATGTGGATTTGCACCTTCAAAAATGCATGCCACTGATCCTGGCTTATCTCAAAGATACCACCCATACTATACAAATTTTGGAACCTATCATCTGGCAAAATCACTTCATTTTGGGTACTCTTGACATTAGGTCTCTATACACTGTAATTAACCATGAAAAAGGTTGCGAATCAGCACAGGTATTCTTACAGGCCTTAGGTGTGTACAAAGAACCTCAAATTCAGTTCCTTTTGGAAAGTATAGAGTTTATACTCAAGCACAATTATTTTCAGTATGAGAACCAATTTTACTTGCAAACGTGGCGCACCGTGATGGGCACGCGTTTTGCGCCAAGTTATGCCAACCTATACGTAGGCAACTGGGAGCAACAATATATCTTTAAGGATGGTTCACTACATACTGGCTTGAAACTTTGGCGTCGTTTCATCGACGATATTTTGTTTATCTGGGAGGGCACAACCACCGAACGCAATCTTTTTATTTCTAATCTAAACAACAACCAATTGGGTTTGGAATTTACACCTACTATTAGCAATTCCGAAATTAACTTTCTAGATCTTACAATTTATGTGGAAAACAACACACTAAAAACCAAATGTTTCCACAAGGAGGTGGATTCAAATAGCTACATACACATCCAAAGCTGTCACCTCCCAATCTGGCTTACTAACATCCCTAAGGGCCAGTACACCCGCATTAGAAGGAATTGCACTGACCTGAAAGATTAAATTGAAGAAACGACACAGATCACTAAACAGTTTGAAGCCAAGAGGTGCAACACACATACTTTGAATAGGGCTAGACAGGCAGTAGGCCAAATACCTAGAGAGAGCCTGGTCCACAAAATAGGTATAGATAATCCTCCTCAAAATATAAATCAACAAATCTATAACTTACCGATAGTAACTCAATTTCACTCAGGATACAAAAAATTCACTAACAGTTAGGAAACACTGGCCCATCTTACAAACAGACAAAATTATTGGGGATCTTTTATCCGAGAACCCAAGATTTGTCTATACTAAGGCACAAAATCTGGGTCTCCTTGTAGCACCTACAACAAAACCGATCCTGGTGAAAAAAGGTGCACTCACATTAACGGCGGATCACCGTTCTATGGGATTTACACCATGTGGACATTGTTCATGCTGTATACGCACATCCCGTAAAAGATGTACCCAAACCACATTTTTAGATTCAAGTGGCACTAGAAGTTTCTCTATCAAGAACACGATCTCCTGTGAAACAGCTGGGGTCATCTACATACTCACTTGCCCGTGTAAGAAGATATATGTTGGCCGAACTAAAAGGCCCTTGAAGGTCAGGATCAAGTTACATCATGACAATATCCAGAAAGGTTTTAAAGGGCATCCTCTATCTCACTTTTTAGAAAAGCATAATCGATCCTGTACTAACGTTCTTTTTTGTGGTATACAGGTAGTCCAACAAAACCTTAGGGGAGGTGATTTTCTAAAAACAATGTCCAGGATTGAATCCAAATGGATTTTCATACTGGACAGCCTGGCCCCTAAGGGGCTTAACCAGGAAATAGAGCTATACGCGTTTCAATAATATGGTTATTTTTTTAATGGTTTTTATACACCATATTAGCCAATTACGTGATGTTTTATCTAATCACACTACAGGTATGGTGACACAGTCTTTAGTCAGCACCCCATGGGGATCTGAAGTGACCACGATTCACTATCCAGACTCAGTTAGTTTTAGTGTATTTTTAATAAATTAAATATTGAATCTTTTTATTG
Organism: Ranitomeya variabilis; assembly: GCF_051348905.1. Lineage (NCBI taxonomy): Eukaryota > Metazoa > Chordata > Amphibia > Anura > Dendrobatidae > Ranitomeya > Ranitomeya variabilis. Next base: position 135,560,276 of record NC_135235.1, on the reverse strand, counting down.
GTTTTAACCAAGTTTGATTCTGTATCCCGGTATTGAACCAGGTATACATTTACGTGGCTTTTTAGATACATATGTTTTTAGCTAAATTGGAAATAAAGTATTATCTTAATAAGGTTTTTAACCCTTACACATTTACACTCTGCACCTTCTTCCCCCCTCCCCCTCCCCCCTTCCTTTTCTCATCCAGGTCCCTATGTCAGTTCATGGCCATGTATGCATATCATATAAGCAATCCAGCCATGGATGCTCCACATTATAGATCAATATCTATATCTCAGTTTTGCCTATAGCTCCATGCACATATTCGTCTATATATATTCAACATACAAGGCGGTACAATTTTCACTCTAAGGGAGCCCACGAATGGTACTATCAGTGAGCTGTAGGGGCTGGTTTATTTCAGGGGGAGTAGGCTATATAAGGACGGGTCTTTCAGGGAACTACAGCCCTGACGAAGAAGGAGTCCCTCCTTCGAAACACGTTGGTTGGCTACCCTGACATTCGCCCGCCCAACTTGTGACATCACTACCTCAGCCACGCCCCCCGCACACACCGCTACTGCTCCGGCGTTGCTTCTGGCCGGGGCACGCTAGGAGTGAGCAGTTCCTGTCCTTTTAGACGCCCAGCGTCCAGCCACTTGTCTGGGCACAGCCGGTTCTGGATTTCCCTGTAGGCTTACGGTCCAGCCCAGCACAGCAGCAGACAAGATTCTTGGACATCGACCGACTTCCTCAGCCATCTTTACTCCCACAACTAGTAAGTGGATGTTTATTTACGTAATCACTGCAGGGAGCCATAATATTGGCAGCTTTTAGCGGTTAGACCGCCATCCCGCTGAACTCACGGTTCCTGGGCACATTCTGCCCATTGGACCTAATACATTAATCAGAGCGCAATCGGCTCTGTTTTTCCTCACAGTAGGCGGTGCTGTAGTGCATGTATTACTATTTCCTCATAAGCACAGGTGTGTCATCAGCTTACTATGGTTCTTGGGCACATTCTGCTCATTGGACCTATTACATTAATCAGAGTGCACTCGGCTCTGTTTATCCCCACAGCAGGCGGTGCTGCAGTGCATGTAGTATTATTGTTTCCTCATAAGCGCAGGTGTGTCATCGGCATATTCTAGTATATTTATTTTAGACAGGGTCCAGCACAGTCCCTGTCACCCCACCAGCAGCTCCATTTCCCCTCTTTTTCTCTCTCCCCTCCCCTATTGTCCGGATAGTGCAGCGCCACTGTTTACCTTTTTCATTCAGCAGTGTTAATCTGCTTGAGCTCTAGCTTGGTGCTTTGCTTCATGTTCTGTGTGTGTTATTTGTGCAGTACTGGTACCTCTGGTTCTGCTAGCCTTAGTTTCTGTTTTCTGTTGGTTTCTGCAGCCTTCTCTGTGTTTTCTACTAGGAGGTGACCCGTTTTTGTACCCAGTCCTTAGTTCTTTTAGGTACCCCTTCCCCTTATCTATAGGTCTTCGCTTGAGTTTAACCTAGGATCATCGGTGGGTGTATTCGCAAGGAATGGGTCGCCCACTCCATCGCAGGTTTTCAGCCTAGTCATAGTGCAGGGTCAGTTTTCCCCCTTCTACCTTAGTCCTGTGCTGCAGAACCATAACACGCAGTGATACAGACCAACAGTTGTGGACAGCTATCATACCGAGTTTGAGCAGAGGCTGTCTACACTTAACCTGAAGCTAGGGAAGGCCGTGTGTGATAACGGTGCAAACCTGGTGGTGGCCCTACATGGCTCGCATCCTCAACCTGATAGTACAGCAATTTCTCCATCACTGTCCCAGCCTGTGTGCACTGCTGTAGAAACCACTGTTATTGTGTGCTCACTTCCACCATTCAACTTTAGTTGGTATAGAGATGTTTTGGATTACCGATTAACCGGTTGATAGCGATGTGACCACACCATGGAATTAAACTCCTCACGTGTTGCAGCGACTGTGGCAGCAGTGCCCAGACCTGGTACAGTATGACATTTTTCATAGCCTGGCACATTGCAGTACAGACATGGTGCAATTCAAATTACGTTGTGAACTGTAACCCCTTCTCATGTACAGCACAATGGAATTAATGGTGCTATATAAATAATAATAATAATAATAATAATGGACACAGATGAAGGACCTCTGCACCCTTCTGCACATTTTGTTAATGGCTACTCAAATGGTTAGCGGCGATGATGCCGTCATCATCATTACTTACTATTACTTTCATCTACATGCTGAAACATGCTTTAAATAGTCTGGGTGAGGAGATGGTCATGGTGGTCATGGAGGGAACAGGAGGAAGCAGAAGAGGGTTAACTATATCTAATATCTATAAGGTTAGGTCTGTCGTCTCACAGGCAGTTATAGCAAATAGATCAATGGCTGCACTCAACTGTACTTAAGCAAGGAAATGTGCGATACATGAAATGTGAATAGCTTAATGGCTTGTGAAATCTATGAAAAAACACATGAGATGCTTAGCACAAGATTTGGCCAAAAAATGTGAGCCCATCCACCAAACGTCAAGGTGATCTCAGATCGGATGGGTAAGTGACCTGACTGCCTAGTGTGAACACTTACCTATGGCTAATAACATGGTAAAGCCTGCATTTATAGGAAGGTCAGAACCAACTGTGTTTGGATGTAATTAAAATCACAGCATGGTGAAAGGCGGGGCGTTCAAGTCAGAAAAATAGTACATAGCAAATACAGAAAAACTGACTGAACAGGAATCTAGTCTGAACTGGTGCATAACCAAAAAAAAGTCTTACATAGCAAATAGATCAATGGCTGCACTCAACTGTACTTAAGCAAGGAAATGTGCGATACATGAAATGTGAATAGCTTAATGGCTTGTGAAATCTATGAAAAAACACATGAGATGCTTAGCACAAGATTTGGCCCAAAAATGTGAGCCCATCCACCAAACGTCAAGGTGATCTCAGATCGGATGGGTAAGTGACCTGACTGCCTAGTGTGAGCACTTACCTATGGCTAATAACATGGTAAAGCCTGCATTTATAGGAAGGTCAGAACCAACTGTGTTTGGATGTAATTAAAATCACAGCATGGTGAAGGGTGGGGCGTTCAAGTCAGAAAATATAGTACATAGCAAATATAGAAAAACTGACTGAACAGCAATCTAGTCTGAAATGGTGCATAACCAAAAAAAAGTCTTACGTAGCAAATAGATCAATGGCTGTCTCACAGGCAGTTGCCATGGGAAGAACAAATGGAGAAGGACCATGAGAAGGAAGAGATGATGGACATGCGCAATAGTTAGGAGATGAAGACAATAATAATTCTATGTTGTCCATGGTTGTCAGGAGGGGATGGAGGAAGAAAGCTTGGGTGTTATCCCACCATCAACACACTGTGGAGTTGGACCTCATGAAAGAGACCGACCCATAAGCACCTTCTTGCAGCACTATTTGCAACATGATTGTTACACGTATAGTTATGATTCAAAATAGTGCTGACTACTTGGTTGCCAGTGTGTTCTATCCACAATACAAAAGTCAATTTTGCCAGTTGCTTCACCCATGGAAAGGGACGCGCCCATGCTGAAGTATCAAAACATGCTGGAAGACAATCTTGACAGTAGTTTTCCCAAAGACAGCAGGGAGGCACACAGCTTGCATCACAGTGATAGCCTTCCAAACACAGAAATGTTCAGTTGTCAATGCCAAAACATTTGTATCCTTGCAGCACTGTAGTCCTGTGTTCCAACTCCACCAAGGGCATCATTTGCAAAGAGTTTGTATGTCCTGCTTTTGTTTGCGAAGGTTTACTCCCAGTAATTATTTTTCTACCCACACTACAAAGACATACAGGTAGTAAATTTAGATTGTAAGTCCCAATGGTGACAATGCCAGTACTGTCTGTAAAGCGAATGTTGAATTATTGGCACTTTATAAGTGTTTAAAAATTTTTTTAAATTGATGCTCATCCTCACTCAAGTGGCACACGTATCAGTTTTGTAGATTACTATTGTCAGAAAAATGTAATGATAGTAACACAGGTGATTGACTCAAAGAGAGTGGAGGACTGACTGTATCGGAGGTGTACTGCTTCAGGCAACACACATGAAGGAGACCCAACGAGGAGTATAGACATTTATAAAAATGTATTGGCAGACACCAACAACGTGACATCAATTTCACTACAGCAGAAATAGTCTAATATTGACAGACAGGTCTTCCACTACACCAGTGGCGTAGGAAGGGGGGTGCGGGGGGGGCGGGCCGCCCCGGGCGGCACAATGCCGGGGGCGGCTCCGACCCAGAGAGGAGGAAGAAAAAAAAAAAAAATTTGAGACGCGGGCCCTTTAAATCTTCGGGCGGCGCTGACGCCGCCGCCAGGACCAGGGCCGCCATACCGGCGTTGGCAGTAGCTTAGCTACTGGGGGGGCAGAGGGGGCCTTCTCCCCGGGCCCTGCCACATGAAGGGGCCGACTGGGAGCCGGCACTGCCACTTCCGTGATGAGGCACAATACAGGAGGAGCGCAGCAAAATGCCTGCTCCCCTGTCAGACGGCGATTCTGCACGCTCGTCCCTCCTGAACTGTATGATTGTGCTGACCGACCTCAGGAGCTTCTCCAGGCTGCAGGTTTGTTCCCTCCCTCTCCCTGTGCTGGAATTGGCCCAGGGCAGGCACGCTGGGTCCTAGTGCCCACCTCCATATCACTCAGATACTTCTTGGTCCTGCTGCAAACTTCATCGGTAAGTGGGGATAAGATACATTAGATTGATATGCATGTCATAGTCACTGGGGGGTAAATGTGAGAGGATGGGGTGTTGTGGGGGAGGGGGACAGGGCACTGGGGGGTGAATCTGAAATTATGGGGGTGTTGTGGGGGAGGGGGACAGGGCACTGGGGGGTGAATGTGAAAGGATGGGGGTGTTGTGGGGGAGGGGGACAGGGCACTGGGGGGTGAATCTGAAATTATGGGGGTGTTGTGGGGGCTTAGGTGGGGGAGGGGGACAGGGCACTGAGGAGGTGAATGTGAGAAGATAAGGGTATTGTGAGGGCTGAGGTGGGTGAAGGGCGACGGCACTGGGGGGCTGATTATTATACGGTTTTGTTATGAGATTTTATGCACTCCATCACATGTAATAGTTGTTCTCTGGGATGGGGAGGTAGGGGGCTTATTATTCTTACCAGCTGGGTAAGCCATGAGCTGCATCACATTTAGGGCATGTGCACACGCTGCGGTTTTTACTGCGGATTTATCGCAGTTTCTGCTGCGGGTTTACACCTGCAGTTTTCTATTGGAGCAGGTGTAAACCCGCAGCGGAATCCGCACAAAGAATTGACATGCTGTGGAATATAAACCGCTGTGTTTCCGCGTGTTTTTTTCCGCAGCATGTGCACTGCGGATTTCGTTTCCCATAGGTTTACATTGTACTGTAAACTTATGGGAAACCGCTGCAGACCCGCAGCTGCGGAAGCGTTGCAGTTCCGCAGCGAAATCCACAGCGTGTGCACATACCCTTAAAGCATCATTCCAGCATTTTTTTTATTTCACCTCTGGAGTGGCACTTTAAGGGTATGCACACGTTGCGGATTTGACTCTACCATGTAAACCTATAGAAAACAAAATTCACAGTGCACATGCTGTGGAAAATACCACACGGAAACGCTGCACTGTATTTTCCGCAGCATGTCAGTTCTTTGTGCGGATTCTGCAGCGTTTTACACCTGTTACTTAATAGGAATCCGTAGGTGTAACACCGCAGGGGAAATCCGCACAAAAAATGCTGGAAATCCGCTTGTAAAACGCAGTGCGTTTTACATGCGGATTTTTCAAAATCTGCGTGGAAAAATCCTCACACAAATCCGCAACGTGGGCACATAGTCTCAATCTAAGACCAACTGTCTAATACTCACCTTCCGGCGTTTTTATCAGTTTTCGCCACCGCACCGTTTGGGTTCGTCTCCTGCAGTTTGTGACCTGTCCTCTGCCCTAGCGTTTCATGGAGCGGTACGGTATCAATGTGAGTCTATGAGAGCCTCGTTCTGGCCTCTTTCTTGCCTCTTCCTGGCCCTCATAGACTTACATTGAGCGCTTGTGATGCAGCTTCTAACTTCTGGCCAATCAGAAGCTGTGCTTACAAGATGGAGCTGCGGGACTGGAGCGATGCCAAAAAGCGGTCAATATGGCGGAAGATGAGTATATGGCCGGGGCAGGGGACTTGTGCTTAAAGCACCTCCAGCAGTGAAAAAAAAACCCCTGATAGAGTGGTGCTTTAATAATTTAATAATAAGCAGACTGCCAAATCATGACACGGAGCTCCTGCTGCCATGAGCCCCAATATCACTGGCGTCATCAGGCGGTCATGCGACCACATGTTTACTATGTGCTTGTGTCGACTAGAAAGGTTTGGTTTCTTTCAATAGAAGAGAATTGAGAGAAGCCGAAAAAGTCGTCACTTGACCGCCTGCTAACCTCTGTGATGCTGGGGCCACTATCACTGTACATGGGGGGACTCAGGGGACATTATTAAATGTCAAGTGGGCACTTAAGAAGCATTATTATTTATAGGGGCATCAGTGCGCAACTACTGGGTGGTAGAGGCTGCTGAGCTGGCTGTCAGTCGAAGTAAGGGTATGTGCACGCATTGCGGATTTGGCTGCGGATCTGCAGCAGTTTTCCATGTGTTGTACAGTACCATGTAAACCTATGGAAAACCAAATCCGCAGTGCACATGCTGCGGAAAATTCCACGTGGAAATGCTGCGTTATATTTTCCGCAGCATGTCAATTCTCTGTGCGGATTCCACAATGTTTTACACCTATTCCTTAATAGGAATCCGCAGGTGTAAAACCACAGGTGAAATCCGTACAAAAACTGCACAAAATCCGCAGTAAATCCGCAGGTAAAACGCAGGGCATTTTACCTGCGGATCTTGCAGGATCTGCATGGAAAAATCCACAATGGAATCCACAACGTGTGCACATAGCCTAAGAGGTGCAGTTACAGCTGCTGCGCTCTATACACAGAGCGGTGACTGAAACCATGCCGGCGCCGCCCCCCTGGCTGCAGTGAGGAATAAAGTTAATTTCCTCCTGGCAGTGTGACTTTCAGTGCAGGCGACAGTGTCAGGACACTATTAACTATTATACTGTGTTTTGAGGGACCAATGGGAACATCATTCTATGTATAAGGGAGCTCTATTGGACATCATACTGTATGTACGGGAGCTGTGGGCCAATCATACTGTGTATAAGGGAGCTGTGGGTTCATCATACTGTGTATAGGGGGCAGTGCTGATATCATACTGTGTATAGGGGAGCAGTGGGGACATCATACTGTGTATAGGGGAGCAGTGGGGACATCATACTGTGTATAGGGGAGCAGTGGGGACATCATACTGTGTATAGGGGAGCAGTGGGGACATCATACTGTGTATAGGGGAGCAGTGGGGACATCATACTGTGTATAGGGGAGCTGTGGGATCATCATATTGTGTATTGGGGAGCTGTGGGGGCATTGTACTGTGTATAGGAAAGCTGTGGGCCCACCATACTGTGTATAGTCAAGCTGTTCATGGAGGCTACTTAGGGGACATAATTAAATGTTAAGTGGGCACTTAAACATTGCTATAGGGGCACTCAGAGTACTGAGACCATCAAAATTTCATATGTGGTATTATTACTTTTTAGGGACAAAATGTGAAGGGCACTAGCACAGGGCATTAATGTTTTCTAGGGGTGAATTTTATCATCTAGAGAGCACAAAGGAGTCATTATTACTATGTAAGGGACACAGTGGTGGCATTACTATGTGGGGCGGCACCATTATTGTACCATACTGCAGGTGCTGTAGGACACATATGGAAGCAGCGGCTCAGTATTGGGGTATCAGCAGAATGAGGAGTTTGTGCAGGTTGGGGATAGATGGGGACGGGGCTGGAAATGTGAGAAGTCTAATGTGTCCTCATAATATCTGCAGACGAGTCCTGGGTGGAGAAGATGTCATGTCGGTCTGGGCCAGATGGAAAAGATGAGAAAAATGAATGACTCCATCAGAAAGAATGTCCTCTGTAAATTATTGTCTATAACTGTGCTGCGATCTCTTATATGGTCTGCACGACTGGTATCTACCAATATATGGTCCTCATATAGTAATATCATTGTTCGGTTTTGTATATAGATTTATTTTCAGTCACAGTGCGGTCATCTGCTGATGTTCCCCCAGGCTCACAATTAGGGTGCACCACGTCGCTGTAGTCAGGGGTACCTGGTTAGGAGCCCACTCAGATTTTTTGCCCCCCTAAGCTGAAACCCTAGCTACGCCTCTGAGCGTTGGCATTGGGCCCCCCCCTTCTAATACTCACCTCTCCTGGTTCCTGCGGCAGCTGCAGCGTCTTCGGCGCCCTCTGACTCTGCGACGTCTCAGGGCAGAGGGTGCGATGACGTCATCACTGCGCGCTCAGCCTCTCTGTCCTGAGCGTTGCAGAGCCGGAGAGACGCTGAGTGCACGGGACCTGTGCTGGGAACGGGAGAGGTGAGGATTTTACTTTTTTTTTTTTTTTTTTCCTTTATGTCTGACTCAGACAGACTTGGGGCAATATGCTGGAGACAGACTGGGGGCAACATGCTGGAGACAGACTGGGGGCAACATGCTGGAGACAGACTGGGGGCAACATGCTGGAGACAGACTGGGGGCAACATGCTGGAGACAGACTGGGGGCAACATGCTGGAGACAGACTGGGGGCAACATGCTGGAGACAGACTGGGGGCAACATGCTGGGGGCAGATTGCTGGGGGCAACATGCTGGGGGCAGATTGCTGGGGGCAACATGCTGGGGGCAGATTGCTGGGGGCAACATGCTGGGGGCAGATTGCTGGGGGCAACATGCTGGAGACAGACTGGGGGCAACATGCTGGAGACAGACTGGGGGCAACATGCTGGAGACAGACTGGGGGCAACATGCTGGAGACAGACTGGGGGCAACATGCTGGAGACAGACTGGGGGCAACATGCTGGAGACAGACTGGGGGCAACATGCTGGAGACAGACTGGGGGCAACATGCTGGAGACAGACTGGGGGCAACATGCTGGAGACAGACTGGGGGCAACATGCTGGAGACAGACTGGGGGCAACATGCTGGAGACAGACTGGGGGCAACATGCTGGACACTGCGCCTGTGCGGCCGCCCTGCTTGTGAATCCCAGCCCCGCACTCTGCATAATGCATAACACACTGCGGGGCTGGGATTACCAAGGTGGGTGGCCGCACAGGCGCAGTCTGCAAGCCTGGCTGTGAAGTCAGACGGCTAGAGCTCTCTGCGCCTGCACCAAACACCGATACACAGCGCAGGCACTGGATTTCATGGGTAAACAGTGCTGTGGGGGCGGTGCCCGGCGTTGAGTGACGGCAATGGGGGGGGGGGGCGCCAAACTCGGAAACAGCCCCGGGCGGCAAAAGCTCTAGCTACGCCAGTGCACTACACTCTACCCAGAAGACAGACATGCAAGCAGGACTGTTCATATTTCCACAAATTTCTGTTAATTTCTCCAGCAGCAGCAGCAACAGCAGGCACATAAGCCCCACTAAAGATATATGAGACTGCAATTACACGAGAACAATGCAGAATTGTTTCATTGTGGATAAGGTCTGTATGTCAAAGAAGATCTGCTAAAAAAATTTCAAAGTATGATGTCCCCTACTGTATGAGGTTAGTAACAGAAGAAAGTATTGTTTAAGTGTAGATGAGTGCTGGATGATAAAGAAGATATGCTCCAAAAAATGTTAAGTAGATGTCCCCTACTGTATGATGTTAGTAACCGACAGAATTATTTGAGGCCTGTTTGTAGACATTGACTAGATGCTACAAACAATTCCTAAGTGAGATGTCCCCTATTGTTTTACATTAGTAACAGAAGATTGTCCATGGCATTGGAGCACCCTCTTTCCTACAGTTGCTGCTGGTAAGGTGCACGTGTTGTTACATGAACTGATCAGGAAAAGGGCAATGATGATGGCGGGAAAGGGATTGTATAACAGGAACAATAACAGAGAAGCTATGGGAGGTAAGACATCCAGGATCCAGTCAACATCGATTAATTGTTTACAAAACACCAAGTACCAGAGAGCATTTGGTGCTCATCAGAAGATAGACGTAACAGATGTGTGTCAAGCTAGGAATAAAAAATGTCTGTAAGAAATTGGTTGCCAAAAGACACACATAATCTAGAAGATAGGCTCAAAACAATTTCAAACTCAGATCTCAGCTGCTGTATCACATTTGTAAAAAAATAAATAAATTAATGTGCAACAGCTCTGTACACTGAACAATTTCAACACCACTAAATGGCAAGGTTGAATATAGCGAGCTGTATCACGTTTAGCAACAGAAAAAAATTTATGTTTTCATATGCATGAGGTCTGCAGACAGCTTCATATCACCACCACAAATTGACAATGTAGGATACGGCGCTATCACATTTTGCAACAGAAAAAATTATAATTTTGTTTTTTTAATGTGCGTTAGGTCTGAAGACATCTTCAAATCACTGTCATAAAATTACAACGTGGGATAAGGCAGGCTGTATCATGTTTTGCAACATAATAAATTATATATATATATATATATATATATATATATATATATATATATAATATATATATATATATTTTAATGTGCATGAGCTATGCACACTGTGGAATTTCACCGCCACTAAATAACAAGCTGAGATATGGCATGGTGAATCACGGTTGCAACTGCTCCCAAAAAATATTTCTTCATGCACAACAGCTCAAATCACAGAACAATGTCACCACACCACTAAATGACAAGGTAGGATATGGCATGCTCTTTAAAATTTAATGAAAAAAACAAGATTTAAAATGTTATACTCGTGCATGGAGCACAATTGAAGCAGTTGCACAACACACTTGTAGGACATGTGCCCTGCTCTCTTTGTCTGTGGACCTCAGTAATGGCAAAAAAAAATTGATTCACAGCCACACAGGACACTACCTAGCTAAACTATCTGAGTAAGAAACAATCCTCCTAGCTAACTTGCTAAAATCTAGCTGCTAACACTGCCAGCATCAGGATCAGCTTCTCTGCACTGTTACAGTGTCAAAATGGCACTAAAACAAGATGTCTGCTCTCTATTTGATGAGGGACATGTGATTTCAGCAGCCATTGACACAAACCGTTGTGTCAGGACATTGTAGATGTTTCCTGGGCCATGATTGGCTAGCCGCAATGTGCACACATAAAGTTAAGAAAAACTGTTTACCAGAACATTGTACCCCTGAGCTCTGCAAACCTCTTCCCCTCATCAAACACATGACCCACGCTCATGATACACCACCATTATCTTTGCAAAAGTGTTGAAAATACTTTTGTGGCAATGCAAACATTTTCTCCCATTTTTTTACCAAATGTTACAAATTTTTCTCTATTTTATAAAATTTTGCTCATGTTTACGATCGTGAATCCAAATGTGCCATATTCATGCCGAATTTATATTTGTTGATCGTTTTCCAAATAAATTTGCTCATCAGTACAAATCACCCCCATGAGGAATCTATGAGATTTCTACTGCAAATCCAGATTTGTTACATTTGCTAGACGTTTTGCCGAAAATTTGTAGTACAATTCACAATTTTTGAAGGAAAAATGGCTACAGATTTCCAAACACAATGAGGATTTTAAATTGAGCCTCATTCACACTGCAGCATTCAATCAGTGCTTTTCGTCCATTTTGTTTTAGCGAAAACCATGAAGGGATTTTAACCATAAATAAATATAGCTGAAAAAATTAGGATTCTCTATCTTGAATTAATTTCTGATCTTAGCTGGAAAATATTTTGAATCCATCTCTTTCTTGAATTAGAATTGTGATTATTCATGGGTCATATCCTTCTATACTATTTTTGCTGTTGGTTGTGTAACCTATTCTGTTTAATTGAAAATGGTATTAAAATCTTAATTAAAAAAATGAAGTGTAAATGAGAGCTATATTACTTGATACAAGAATTGCTGCTATTTGAGAATTTGTTTACATAAATTGAGGAAATGGAAATGTAGTTTACATTGGGAAAATTACATGGATCAAACATTGCCTATTGAGTAATTTACTCTTGTTGTGTGAAATACTGTGACAGTAACGGACAGACCGTGAGGTAGAAGAGTCAGACGTTCTGGGGTCAATACCAAGAGAGTATGTAGATAGCTAAGGGAAAAGACAAAGGCGTAAGTCAGGTCACAGTCCAGGGTCAATAACAAGAGATAGTGGATCAAAAGCCAAAGGACAAAACAAAGGGATTAGTCACCACATGGTCAAAAGGGTCAGGAAGCAGAAGATGAGAACTCAAGACTCAGACAGCTCGTTAAGTAGCTAGGCAATCACCAGAACATCGAACACCTGGAAAAAGTCCCCCAAATTCCAGTCACAGATTGGACAGCTGAGCTGTCAATCATGGCACTGACAGCTCAGCAAGCCCATCACAGGATTGGACAGCCAAGCTTTCAATCAAGAAACAAACAGCTTAGCAAGACAGTTTCCATAGAACAGCATAACAATCACTCACTGAGCGGAAGAATCGTGACTAATACCTTGGCAACAAAATTTTGACTAAAATCTTAATCAAAAAGCTAAAGCTAAACATTCTTGATACAAGAATTTCTGCTATTTGAGAATTTTTTGACATACCGTATTTTTCGGACTATAAGACGCACTTTTGTTCCCCAAAATTTTTGGGGAAAGTGGGGGGTGCATCTTATAATCTGAATCTGTGTGCTGTGCTGTGCTGTAGAGGAGGGGGGCGGCTCTGGAGTGGTGTCAGGGGGCTGGGGTGGGCTGCCTGCGGGCTGCTGAGACAGCAGGAGGTTCTGTGCTCCCGCTCATTAGCCTCATGTAATATTCACTGCACCTGCTGTCCATCACCTCGGTGCTGAACCTGTGCCGAGTTGATTCACAGGGGAGCAGCGAATATTACATGTGCCTGCATCTCCCTGCCACTCCCATCACCCTGTGCTGCTGGCAGGCACATGATAAAATAACAAACACTTAATTAACTCACCTTCCCCTGATGGCTCCATGCTCACAGCTCCTCGATTGCTTTCTGTGTCTGTGCTGACATCCAATCATGTGATCAGCACAGCACAGTGATGACATCACTGTGTTCCCAGGTCACATGATCAGATGCCTGGGAAACAGGAAGCACAACCAAGGAGCTGTGAGCACGGAGCCATCAGGGAAAGGTGAGTTAAGTCTTTGTTATTTTATCTTGTGCCTGCCAGCTGCACAGGGGGGAGCATGTGCCTGCCAGCAGCACGGGGGGCATGTGCCTGCCAGCAGCACGGGGGGCTTGTGCCTGCCAGCAGCACAGGGGGGCATATGCCTGCCAGCAGCACAGGGGGGCATGTGTCTGCCAGCAGCACAGGGGGGCATGTGTCTGCCAGCAGCACAGGGGGAGCATGTGTCTGCCAGCAGCACAGGGGGGCATGTGTCTGCCAGCAGCACAGGGGGATGTGTCTGCCAGCAGCACAGGGGGGCATGTGTCTGCCAGCAGCACAGGGGGGCATATGCCTGCCAGCAGCACAGGGGGGGAGCATGTGCCTGCCAGCAGCACAGGGGGGCATGTGTCTGCCAGCAGCACAGGGGGCATGTGTCTGCCAGCAGCACAGGGGGATGTGTCTGCCAGCAGCACAGGGGGGCATGTGTCTGCCAGCAGCAGAGGGGGCATGTGTCTGCCAGCAGCACAGGGGGCATATAGTGACTGGGGGGGCTGTACCTGCCAGCAGCACTGGAGGGCATATAGTATCTGACTCCTCCATAAATCTGTGACATGGTCTCCCATTACCTACCTACATGCAACCTTCGATTATCTCATGATCTCCTTCTCTACTCCTCTCTCATCTCTTCCTCCCACAACCGCATCCAAGACTTCTCCCGTGCTTTCCCTATACTCTGGAACTCTCTACCCCAACACATAAGGCTCTCACCTACCACGGAAACCTTCAAAAGGAACCTAAAGACCCATCTCTTCTGACAAGCCTACAACCTGCAGTGATCCCCAGTCTACTGAACTGCCGCATGACCAGCTCTACCCTCACCTAGTGTATCCTCACCCATCCCCTGTAGACTGTGAGCCCTCGCGGACAGGGTCCTCTCTCCTCTTGTACTTGTGTGTGCCTTGTTTTACTCATGTTTATTGTACTTGTCTATATTTGCCCCATTCACATGTAAAGCGCCATGGAATAAATGGTGCTATAAAAATGAATAATAATAATAATAGTGACCGGGGACTGTACCTGTCAGCAGCACAGGGGGCATATTGTGACTGGGGGGGCATGTGCCTGCCAGCAGCACAGGGGGGCATGTCCCTGCCAGCACAAGGGGGCATATTGTGACCGGGGGGCATGTGCCTGCCAGCACAGGGGGGCATATAGTGACCCAGGGGGGCATGTGCCTGCCAGCAGCAATGGGGGGCATCAAGTGACCCAGGGGGGCATGTGTTTGCCAGCAGTATAGGGGGGCATATAGTGACCAGGGGGCATGTGCCTGACAGCAGCACAGGGGGGATGTGCCAGCACAAGGATGGGGGTTATATAGATACCAGGATGAGGCACATATGATTTGTAAGACTGACTCTGGCATTATAAGACAGACCCCCATTTAACATAAAAAAATATTTTTTTCTCTTTTTCCTCACCAAATTTGGGGGTGCATCTTATAATCAGGTGCGTCTTATAGTCCGAAAAATACGGTACATTGAGGAAATGAAAATGTAGCTTTCATTGGGAAAATAACGTGGATCAAACATTGCCTAATGAATAATTTACTCTTGTGTGAAGTACTGTGATGCCAGTCACTACTCACAAACAGACCATAAGGCAAAAGAGTCAGACGTTCTGGGGTCAATACCAAGAGAGTACATAGATAGCTAACAGAAAAGGCAAAGGCGTAAGTAAGGTCACAGTCCAGGGTCAATAACAAGAGATAGCAGATCAAAAGCTAAAGGATAAGACAAAGTGATAGAACACGGTCCAAAGGGTCAGGTAGCATAAGATGAGAACTCAAGACTAAAGGCCCCGTCACACACAGCGACGCTGCAGCGATACAGACAATGATGCTGATCGCTGCAGCGTCGCTGTTTTGTCGCTGTGTGGTCGCTGGGGAGCTGTCACACAGACAGCTCTCCAGCGACCAACGATCAGGGGAACGACTTCGGCATCGTTGAAACTGTCTTCAATGATGCCGAAGTCCCCCTGCAGCACCCGGGTAACCAGGGTAAACATCGGGTTACTAAGCGCAGGGCCGCGCTTAGTAACCCGATGTTTACCCTAGTTACCAAAAAAAACAAACAGTACATACTCACCATCTGATGTCCGTCAGGTCCCTTGCCGTCTGCTTCCTGCTCTGACTGAGCCGCCGTACAGTGAGAGCAGAGCGCAGCGGTGACGTCACCGCTGCGCTCTGCTCTCACTGTACGGCCGGATCTCAGTCAGAGCAGGAAGCAGACGGCAAGGGACCTGATGGACATCAGATGGTGAGTATGTACTGTTTTTTTTTTTTTTACATTTACGCTGGTAACCAGGGTAAACATCGGGTTACTAAGCGCGGCCCTGCGCTTAGTAACCCGATGTTTACCCTGGTTACCAGTGAAGACATCGCTGGATCGGTGTCACACACACCAATTCAGCGATGTCAGCGGGACCTCAACGACCAAAAAACGGTCCAGGCCATTCCGACATGACCAGCGATCTCACAGCAGGGGCCTGATCGCTGGTACGTGTCACACATAGCGAGATCGCTACTGAGGTCGCTGTTGCGTCACAAAACTTATGACTCAGCAGCGATCTCGCTAGCGATCTCGCTATGTGTGACGGGGCCTTTAGACAGCTCAGTTAATTAGCTGGGAAATCACCAGAACATCGAACACCTGGAAAAAGTCCTGCAGATTCCAGTCACAGATTGGACAGCTGAACTGTCAATCATGGCACCGACAGCTCAGCGAGCCCATCACAGGATTGGACAGCCAAGCTGTCAATCAAGAAACAGACAACTCAGCAAGACAATTTGCATAGAACAGCATAGCAATCACTCACTGAGCAGAGGAATCATGACTAATACCTTGGCAACAAAAATATAGAAATTAGTGAGCATTATATATAGTCTAATATATAATTGCCTAGAATACTACTTCCTGCAATTTGTGCCAACTTCCGTGGCTTTGTCCGGAGCTAATGTCCTGAGATAATGTTCGGAGCTAATGTCCGGAGCTAATGTCCGGAGCTAATGTCCGGAGCTAATGTCCGGAGATTAATTGCCTAGAACACTACTTCCTGCAATTTGTGCCAACTTCCGTGGCTTTGTCCGGAGCTAATGTCCGGAGATAATGTCCGGAGCTAATGTCCGGAGCTAATGTCCGGAGCTAATGTCCGGAGATAAGTGACGTCACCAGTGTCCTACACCCAGGCAGAGCACAGGGGCCCCAGGCAGCATATGGGGCCCCAGGCAGAGCACAGTGGCCCCAGGCAGAGCACAGGGGCCCCAGGCAGCATATGGGGCCCCAGACAGAGAACAGTGGTCCCAGGTAGAGCACAGGGGCCCCAGGCAGCCTATGGGGCCCCAGGCAGAGCACAGGGGCCCCAGGCAGCATATGGGGCCCCAGGCAGAGCACAGGGGCCCCAGGCAGCATATGGGGCCCCAGGCAGAGCACAGTGGCCCCAGGCAGAGCACAGGGGCCCCAGGCAGAATATGGAGCCCCAGGCAGAGCACAGTGGTCCCAGGCAGAGCACAAGGGCCCCAGGCAGCCTATGGGGCCCCAGGCAGAGCACAGTGGCCCCAGGCAGAACATGGGGCCCCAGGCAGAGCACAGGGGCCCCAGGCAGAGCACAGGGGCCCCAGGCAGCATATGGGGCCCCAGGCAGAGCACAGGGGCCCCAGGCAGCATATGGGGCCCCAGGCAGAGCACAGTGGCCCCAGGCAGAGCACAGGGGCCCCAGGCAGAACATGGGGCCCCAGGCAGAGCACAGGGGCCCCAGGCAGAGCACAGGGGCCCCAGGCAGCATATGGGGCCCCAGGCAGAACATGGGGCCCCAGGCAGAGCACAGGGGCCCCAGGCAGAGCACAGGGGCCCCAGGCAGCATATGGGGCCCCAGGCAGAGCACAGTGGCCCCAGGCAGAGCACAGGGGCCCCAGGCAGCATATGGGGCCCCAGGCAGAGCACAGTGGTCCCAGGCAGAGCACAGGGGCCCCAGGCAGCATATGGGGCCCCAGGCAGAGCACAGGGGCCCCAGGCAGCATATGGGGCCCCAGGCAGAGCACAGGGGCCCCAGGCAGCATATGGGGCCCCAGGCAGAGCACAGGGGCCCCAGGCAGCATATGGGGCCCCAGGCAGAGCACAGGGGCCCCAGGCAGCATATGGGGCCCCAGACAGAGAACAGTGGTCCCAGGTAGAGCACAGGGGCCCCAGGCAGCCTATGGGGCCCCAGGCAGAGCACAGGGGCCCCAGGCAGCATATGGGGCCCCAGGCAGAGCACAGGGGCCCCAGGCAGCATATGGGGCCCCAGGCAGAGCACAGTGGCCCCAGGCAGAGCACAGGGGCCCCAGGCAGCATATGGGGCCCCAGACAGAGAACAGTGGTCCCAGGTAGAGCACAGGGGCCCCAGGCAGCCTATGGGGCCCCAGGCAGAGCACAGGGGCCCCAGGCAGCATATGGGGCCCCAGGCAGAGCACAGGGGCCCCAGGCAGCATATGGGGCCCCAGGCAGAGCACAGTGGCCCCAGGCAGAGCACAGGGGCCCCAGGCAGAATATGGAGCCCCAGGCAGAGCACAGTGGTCCCAGGCAGAGCACAAGGGCCCCAGGCAGCCTATGGGGCCCCAGGCAGAGCACAGTGGCCCCAGGCAGAACATGGGGCCCCAGGCAGAGCACAGGGGCCCCAGGCAGAGCACAGGGGCCCCAGGCAGCATATGGGGCCCCAGGCAGAGCACAGGGGCCCCAGGCAGCATATGGGGCCCCAGGCAGAGCACAGGGGCCCCAGGCAGCATATGGGGCCCCAGGCAGAGCACAGTGGCCCCAGGCAGAGCACAGGGGCCCCAGGCAGAACATGGGGCCCCAGGCAGAGCACAGGGGCCCCAGGCAGAGCACAGGGGCCCCAGGCAGCATATGGGGCCCCAGGCAGAACATGGGGCCCCAGGCAGAGCACAGGGGCCCCAGGCAGAGCACAGGGGCCCCAGGCAGCATATGGGGCCCCAGGCAGAGCACAGTGGCCCCAGGCAGAGCACAGGGGCCCCAGGCAGCATATGGGGCCCCAGGCAGAGCACAGTGGTCCCAGGCAGAGCACAGGGGCCCCAGGCAGCATATGGGGCCCCAGGCAGAGCACAGGGGCCCCAGGCAGCATATGGGGCCCCAGGCAGAGCACAGGGGCCCCAGGCAGCATATGGGGCCCCAGGCAGAGCACAGGGGCCCCAGGCAGCATATGGGGCCCCAGGCAGAGCACAGGGGCCCCAGGCAGCATATGGGGCCCCAGACAGAGAACAGTGGTCCCAGGTAGAGCACAGGGGCCCCAGGCAGCCTATGGGGCCCCAGGCAGAGCACAGGGGCCCCAGGCAGCATATGGGGCCCCAGGCAGAGCACAGGGGCCCCAGGCAGCATATGGGGCCCCAGGCAGAGCACAGTGGCCCCAGGCAGAGCACAGGGGCCCCAGGCAGCATATGGGGCCCCAGACAGAGAACAGTGGTCCCAGGTAGAGCACAGGGGCCCCAGGCAGCCTATGGGGCCCCAGGCAGAGCACAGGGGCCCCAGGCAGCATATGGGGCCCCAGGCAGAGCACAGGGGCCCCAGGCAGCATATGGGGCCCCAGGCAGAGCACAGTGGCCCCAGGCAGAGCACAGGGGCCCCAGGCAGAATATGGAGCCCCAGGCAGAGCACAGTGGTCCCAGGCAGAGCACAAGGGCCCCAGGCAGCCTATGGGGCCCCAGGCAGAGCACAGTGGCCCCAGGCAGAACATGGGGCCCCAGGCAGAGCACAGGGGCCCCAGGCAGAGCACAGGGGCCCCAGGCAGCATATGGGGCCCCAGGCAGAGCACAGGGGCCCCAGGCAGCATATGGGGCCCCAGGCAGAGCACAGTGGCCCCAGGCAGAGCACAGGGGCCCCAGGCAGAACATGGGGCCCCAGGCAGAGCACAGGGGCCCCAGGCAGAGCACAGGGGCCCCAGGCAGCATATGGGGCCCCAGGCAGAACATGGGGCCCCAGGCAGAGCACAGGGGCCCCAGGCAGCATATGGGGCCCCAGGCAGAGCACAGTGGTCCCAGGCAGAGCACAGGGGCCCCAGGCAGCATATGGGGCCCCAGGCAGAGCACAGGGGCCCCAGGCAGCATATGGGGCCCCAGGCAGAGCACAGGGGCCCCAGGCAGCATATGGGGCCCCAGGCAGAGCACAGGGGCCCCAGGCAGCATATGGGGCCCCAGGCAGAGCACAGGGGCCCCAGGCAGCATATGGGGCCCCAGACAGAGAACAGTGGTCCCAGGTAGAGCACAGGGGCCCCAGGCAGCCTATGGGGCCCCAGGCAGAGCACAGGGGCCCCAGGCAGCATATGGGGCCCCAGGCAGAGCACAGGGGCCCCAGGCAGCATATGGGGCCCCAGGCAGAGCACAGTGGCCCCAGGCAGAGCACAGGGGCCCCAGGCAGCATATGGGGCCCCAGACAGAGAACAGTGGTCCCAGGTAGAGCACAGGGGCCCCAGGCAGCCTATGGGGCCCCAGGCAGAGCACAGGGGCCCCAGGCAGCATATGGGGCCCCAGGCAGAGCACAGGGGCCCCAGGCAGCATATGGGGCCCCAGGCAGAGCACAGTGGCCCCAGGCAGAGCACAGGGGCCCCAGGCAGAATATGGAGCCCCAGGCAGAGCACAGTGGTCCCAGGCAGAGCACAAGGGCCCCAGGCAGCCTATGGGGCCCCAGGCAGAGCACAGTGGCCCCAGGCAGAACATGGGGCCCCAGGCAGAGCACAGGGGCCCCAGGCAGAGCACAGGGGCCCCAGGCAGCATATGGGGCCCCAGGCAGAGCACAGGGGCCCCAGGCAGCATATGGGGCCCCAGGCAGAGCACAGTGGCCCCAGGCAGAGCACAGGGGCCCCAGGCAGAACATGGGGCCCCAGGCAGAGCACAGGGGCCCCAGGCAGAGCACAGGGGCCCCAGGCAGCATATGGGGCCCCAGGCAGAACATGGGGCCCCAGGCAGAGCACAGGGGCCCCAGGCAGAGCACAGGGGCCCCAGGCAGCATATGGGGCCCCAGGCAGAGCACAGTGGCCCCAGGCAGAGCACAGGGGCCCCAGGCAGCATATGGGGCCCCAGGCAGAGCACAGTGGTCCCAGGCAGAGCACAGGGGCCCCAGGCAGCATATGGGGCCCCAGGCAGAGCACAGGGGCCCCAGGCAGCATATGGGGCCCCAGGCAGAGCACAGTGGCCCCAGGCAGAGCACAGGGGCCCCAGGCAGCATATGGGGCCCCAGGCAGAGCACAGTGGTCCCAGGCAGAGCACAGGGGCCCCAGGCAGCCTATGGGGCCCCAGGCAGAGCACAGTGGCCCCAGGCAGAACATGGGGCCCCAGGCAGAGCACAGGGGCCCCAGGCAGCATATGGGGCCCCAGGCAGAGCACAGGGGCCCCAGGCAGCATATGGGGCCCCAGGCAGAGCACAGTGGCCCCAGGCAGATCACAGGGGCCCAAGGCAGAACATGGGGCCCCAGGCAGAGCACAGGGGCCCCAGGCAGAGCACAGGGGCCCCAGGCAGCATATGGGGCCCCAGGCAGAGCACAGGGGCCCCAGGCAGCATATGGGGCCCCAGGCAGAGCACAGTGGTCCCAGGCAGAGCACAGGGGCCCCAGGCAGCATATGGGGCCCCAGGCAGAGCACAGGGGCCCCAGGCAGCATATGGGGCCCCAGGCAGAGCACAGTGGCCCCAGGCAGAGCACAGGGGCCCCAGGCAGCATATGGGGCCCCAGGCAGAGCACAGTGGTCCCAGGCAGAGCACAGGGGCCCCAGGCAGCCTATGGGGCCCCAGGCAGAGCACAGTGGCCACAGGCAGAACATGGGGCCCCAGGCAGAGCACAGGGGCCCCAGGCAGAGCACAGGGGCCCAGGCAGCATATGGGGCCCCAGGCAGAGCACAGGGGCCCCAGGCAGCATATGGGGCCCCAGGCAGAGCACAGTGGCCCCAGGCAGAGCACAGGGGCCCAAGGCAGAACATGGGGCCCCAGGCAGAGCACAGGGGCCCCAGGCAGCATATGGGGCCCCAGGCAGAGCACAGGGGCCCCAGGCAGCATATGGGGCCCCAGGCAGAGCACAGGGGCCCCAGGCAGAGCACAGGGGCCCCAGGCAGCATATGGGGCCCCAGGCAGAGCACAGTGGTCCCAGGTAGAGCACAGGGGCCCCAGGCAGCCTATGGGGCCCCAGGCAGAGCATAGGCGCCCCAGGCAGCATATGGGGCCCCAGGCAGAGCACAGGGGCCCCAGGCAGCATATGGGGCCCCAGGCAGAGCACAGTGGCCCCAGGCAGAGCACAGGGGCCCCAGGCAGCATATGGGGCCCCAGGCAGAGCACAGTGGTCCCAGGCAGAGCACAGGGGCCCCAGGCAGCATATGGGGCCCCAGGCAGAGCACAGGGGCCCCAGGCAGCATATGGGGCCCCAGGCAGAGCACAGTGGCCCCAGGCAGAGCACAGGGGCCCCAGGCAGCATATGGGGCCCCAGGCAGAGCACAGTGGTCCCAGGCAGAGCACAGGGGCCCCAGGCAGCCTATGGGGCCCCAGGCAGAGCACAGTGGCCCCAGGCAGAACATGGGGCCCCAGGCAGAGCACAGGGGCCCCAGGCAGCATATGGGGCCCCAGGCAGAGCACAGGGCCCCCAGGCAGCATATGGGGCCCCAGGCAGAGCACAGTGGCCCCAGGCAGATCACAGGGGCCCAAGGCAGAACATGGGGCCCCAGGCAGAGCACAGGGGCCCCAGGCAGAGCACAGGGGCCCCAGGCAGCATATGGGGCCCCAGGCAGAGCACAGGGGCCCCAGGCAGCATATGGGGCCCCAGGCAGAGCACAGTGGTCCCAGGCAGAGCACAGGGGCCCCAGGCAGCATATGGGTCCCCAGGCAGAGCACAGTGGCCCCAGGCAGAGCACAGGGGCCCCAGGCAGCATATGGGGCCCCAGGCAGAGCACAGTGGTCCCAGGCAGAGCACAGGGGCCCCAGGCAGCCTATGGGGCCCCAGGCAGAGCACAGTGGCCACAGGCAGAACATGGGGCCCCAGGCAGAGCACAGGGGCCCCAGGCAGAGCACAGGGGCCCCAGGCAGCATATGGGGCCCCAGGCAGAGCACAGTGGCCCCAGGCAGAGCACAGGGGCCCAAGGCAGAACATGGGGCCCCAGGCAGAGCACAGGGGCCCCAGGCAGCATATGGGGCCCCAGGCAGAGCACAGGGGCCCCAGGCAGCATATGGGGCCCCAGGCAGAGCACAGGGGCCCCAGGCAGAGCACAGGGGCCCCAGGCAGCATATGGGGCCCCAGGCAGAGCACAGTGGTCCCAGGTAGAGCACAGGGGCCCCAGGCAGCCTATAGGGCCCCAGGCAGAGCACAGGGGCCCCAGGCAGCATATGGGGCCCCAGGCAGAGCACAGTGGCCCCAGGCAGAGCACAGGGGCCCCAGGCAGTACATGGGGCCCCAGGCAGAGCACAGGGGCCCCAGGCAGAGCACAGGGGCCCCAGGCAGCATATGGGGCCCCAGGCAGAGCACAGGGGCCCCAGGCAGCATATGGGGCCCCAGGCAGAGCACAGCGATATTTTGGACCACTGTGCGGTGTTTCAGACCCCCTGTGTGATGTCTGGGGCCCTGTTCTTAAGTATATTAAAGATTAAAGTAACGTATATTATAGATCAAATTTGACACGTTTATGAGCACCATTGAGTGATATACTAAAGAATGACAATTTTTCAACATTTTATGGTTTCAAACTGTAAACACTCAGAGTTTTTTTTACTTCAACCAGAAAACCTTAACGGTTCATAAAAAACTTGACTGTTCAGGATATGATAAAAGTCATAGTATTCTGAATCTTTAACTTATAAAGATACCTTTACATGAGGTGATTATTGGTTCCAGAGAGGCTTTCGGCCGATAATCGTACACATGGCTGGTGACAGGACAATACAATATAAACGTTCAAAGGTATACACTGATAACATTAAAATCTAATATATAATTGCCTAGAATACTACTTCCGGCAATTTGTGCCAACTTCCGTGGCTTTGTCCGGAGATAATGTCCGGAGATAAGTGACGTCACCAGCGTCCTACACCCGCTCAGGGTGGACAAGATATATGCCTTCGTGGTGCGGGGCACTTTTCTGATTGGTTGCCGCCTGCCGCGAGCGACAAATCAGAAATGTGCCGTACTGTGACACACTCCGCCCGCCATTTTGGTGTGATTTTTGAATTTTTACCTCACAGCAAGTTTTTTTACTGCGTGGAGGCGGTCCCAGTGACGTCGCTCTTCAAGCTCCTGCCGAATTTCGTCAAAAAAATGATAATACCATTTACCAAAACTATATATATTTAGTTGTGAAGTGGTTCAGTGACATTTTCACACCAATTTTGAACTTTTGTTTGGTGTTTTCTCCATATACAGCCTATTATTCACTGACTGTTATACTGAGAGACTGCCGTTTATTAACCTCTTCTTTGCCACACTGGGTATATTGCTCTATTATTTGCCACATAAGGACATTATCCATTATTGCCCAGCAATTTCTCTGCAATATAAACTGCCTATTTATTAATATCTGTATTCCTGCAAAGAACTATTGCCTATTATTAACTGGCTATTTTCCTACTACCTGACACTGCCTCTTATTAACCTGTTGTTTGCCACCACCACGCTTAAAGCTGTGTAGGTTAGCCAACATGAGCTCTAATAGTAAGGATACTAATGACACAGAGCCCAAAGCTGCTGATGGCGCACGTAAGATTAGGTCTGATATAAAGTATACTAATAATGCAGAGCAAAAAGACGCCGATGCCGAACGTAAGCGTAAACAGCGTGCTAACAAGAGTACAGAGGATAGATGCAAGCGCCTGGACACTGTTAAGTATAGTAATGACTAGGTATAATAAAATGTAGGTCACCGCGCTGCCTACCTCAGAGGAGGCTATGTGTATAATGCCCCCAAAAGGGAAGAGACTTACTTGGACGTATCAGATGCCAGGAATAAGTCTGTGGGAGCAGGTCTTGAACGAGGTGGAGCTAGAAGAAAGTGGCTGCTCCTCCGTGCATAGGAAAAGATGGATCCGGTCAGCGGTGTGGGATGGCAGGGCTGCGGGGAGCGTCCTCCCTGGTTGGCGCCCAGCCACCACGCGCGCCGAAGAGGTGAACAGGCGGCGTCTCAGACAGAGAACGCCGCTACGCTGCAGCGGGGGATAGGGGGGCGTGGTCTGGGTGACGTCACCCGGAGCTGCGGGGAATGAGCAAGAGACGGGTGCCGAGCAGGGCCTCAGTTGCCTACGCGTTTCGAAGGTCTCCGGACCTTCTTCGTCAGGGCTAGAGGTCCCGGCAGTCTCTTGCTAAGTATATAAAGAAAAAGCCCCACCCACTGTTAATTGGAAGAAGAAAAAAAAAAAAAGGGGAAATGTATGTGTGTCTAACATTGCTTCCATGTGAATGTATCTGGAAGCCGGGGGATGAAGAAAAATAGAAAATTGTAGATGAGCTAATTCTCCATACACCACACAGAGTGGTAGGAAAGTGGCTTGCACAAATTCATTAAATCAAATATAAGTACATTTGCCTGGCAGTGTGTTATTGTTAAAAATATACATTTTATTAAATACATTTAAAAAAGGGAGTATGTATAAAAGGAATATGTATAAAATCAATTTTAATCACACTAGCTAAAAATGCAGATATCTCTGCATACCTGTACATGTATACCAATAAAAATAAAAATGAATAGGGGGTTATTAAAATTAATACATGAATCAATACTTATTTAAAAGCGAAAAGCTCTAATTCATGGTTAAGACCCCTAGGGGCCATACTATCCAGCAAGAAAATCCACCTGGATTCGGTACGTGACATTAGTTTGATGTAGTCACCTCCCCTCCAGTTCTTAGGAACTAACTGGATGCCGCAAAATGTTAACCCCTTTGTAGATCTACCATGATGCTCCCTGAAGTGCCTTGAAAGAGGGTGACCGACAAAGCCTTTTTCTATGTTATTAAAATGTTCTTTAAGTCGGTCCCTCAATTTACGCTTGGTGCGGCCTACATATATTTTGCCGCAGGGACATAAAATCAGGTAAATGACTCCCGACGTCCAGCATGATATATAGTCCTTAATTAAAAACTCCTGGGTGCCACTCGAGTTAAAAAATTTTAATTGTTTTGTCTTTTTAAAACTTGTACGTATACAACAGGAGCAGGTGCCACAGGGTACGAAACCTGGACTATGTGAGGGTATACTCTTAATAGGGCCCCTGTTGGTTGTTGGGGCTATAATATTACCTATTGTTCGTGATTTTCTAAAAACAAATTTAGGGTGTTTCGGTAACAGTTCCCCTATCACCTTATTCGACTGCAGAATTGGCCAGTGTTTATGAATTATTTTCGTAAAATATTTGTACCCATAGTGGAATTGGGTAATGATGGGTAGCTGGTAAATTTGTCTAGAAATGTCCATTGAGCTAGATTCATCCCTCATTGTTTTTTGGATTAGGGTATCTCTTGATGTTTCAGATATTTCTTGGCTGGCCACATCTAACAGATTTTTGGAATACCCTTTTTCTAAAAACTGTCCAGTTAAGTACTCTGCTTCCGTCAAGTAGTCCTCAATTTTAGTGCAGTTACGTCTTACTCGGGTAAATTGACTCTTGGGGATGTTAGTCAACCAGATAGGTAGATGGCAGCTATTAATATCGATAAACCCGTTAGAATCCACTGTCTTCCGATGACACTTGGTCAATACCCGGTTGTTTTCAATGAAAATATTCAGGTCCAAAAAGTTAATTTCGGTTTGGCTGGTGGTGGCCGTAAACTCCACCCAAAGTCATTAACGTTAAGGCTGTTAATAAATGCATCTAGTTCGTTTTGTGGGCCATTCCAGATAAATAGCACGTCATCAATAAATCTCCTCCACATAATTAGACCAGTTTGAGGGCTTTTGGTAAGTGTAATGTGTAGCTCCTCCCATTTGGCTACGTAAATGTTTGCATAACGGGGGGCAAAACGAGTGCCCATGGTCGTTCCCCATGTTTGAAGGTAGAATTGGCCGTCATGAATAAAATAGTTATGTTCCAGAATGAACAAGATACTCTCCACAATAAACTGGATCTGTTTTTCTTTATAGATGGCTAATTTGTTTAGATAGTGTTCCGCCGCTTGGCACCCTTTTTCGTGGCCTATCACGGTATACAAGGATTTAATATCCAATGTACCCAAAGTAAAGCCACTTTCCCATTGTATTTTTTCCAGTATTTGTAATACCTGACTGGTGTCTTTGAGGTAAGCTGGGATAATGGGCATACATTTTTGGAGATGTGTATCAACGTACCGTGATAGGTTAGATGTCAAGCAATTGATACCAGAAATAATCGGTCGCCCTGGTGGGTGCCTTACATCTTTGTGGATTTTTGGAAGGTAGTAGAACACTGCTACACTAGGAGTTTTATTCATGATAAAAAGGAATTATTTTTTATTTATAATACCTAGAGTTTTGCCCCGTGATGTTAAGATGTTTAGGTTTTTCACATAACGTTCAGTGGGGTCATTGTTAAGTTTTCTGTAAGTGGTTTCATCATTCAGGAGTCTCCCACATTCCTCCTGATATGCATTTTGATTCAGAATAACAATCCCACCCCCTTTGTCTGCTGGACGTATGATGATGTTGTTATTTTCTTGGAGGTCAAGCAGTGCCTTTCGTTCAGAATTATTTAAATTTTGGGAGATGTATTTTGGGTTTTTTCTCTTCATTTTCCTGATATCTTGTGTAACTGCAGTTTCGAATGATTGAAAGGCACTTGAGTATTCTTGTACGGGGTGAAATGCAGATGGATTGGATAGTGAGGTCTGTACATATTCATGTGGAATAAAATTGGGAATTTGTGGTCCTTTTTTAAGAAAGTATTTTTTAATAGCCAAATTGCGTAAAAACTGCTTCATACTAATGTATAGATTGAAGGGTTTTGCTAATGTGGTTGGTGCGAATTTGAGTCCCTTTTGTAGAAGGGATGTTTCGCTATCTGAAAGTTCGTAAGAGCTCAAATTGAATATCTTTTGGGTGGAGGGGGTTTTTTCTATTTTCTTTTTGGAGAGTTCCCCCCCCTCCTACCTCTTTTGGTTTTGTGGTATCATTGAACTATAGCATTCATCATGAATGCTCAGGACAATCATTCGAACTACCGGAATCCCCTATTGCCTATTGTCTCTACCAGTAATAAGTATGACCAGTTACCTTTGATTGAGGACATGGATGACACTACTGGAAGTAATGA
Organism: Ranitomeya variabilis; assembly: GCF_051348905.1. Classification (NCBI taxonomy): domain Eukaryota; kingdom Metazoa; phylum Chordata; class Amphibia; order Anura; family Dendrobatidae; genus Ranitomeya; species Ranitomeya variabilis. The sequence continues at coordinate 135,532,790 of NC_135235.1, read as the reverse complement.
AATACCGGGACCAAGCTATAGTAAAAACATGGCACATAAACCAGTAACTAGTAATGACTATACAGATAAAAATAGAAGAGTGATAGAAATAAAGTATGGCAAAAACACTTCCATCACCCAAAAACAAAAACTACCACCTAAGGGAACAGGAGTGGGCATGAATAATAAAAATACCAGTAGAAAAATCCCTAGTCTCACACAGAATAGAGGGAGAGGATTCAAATCACAGACTAAAATCACTCGGGATTTTTTTCGGGCAAATACCACAAAACCAAAAGAGGTAGGAGGGGGGGGAAACTCTCCAAAAAGAAAATAGAAAAACCCCCCTCCACCCAAAAGATATTCAATTTGAGCTCTTACGAACTTTCAGATAGCGAAACATCCCTTCTACAAAAGGGACTCAAATTCGCACCAACCACATTAGCAAAACCCTTCAATCTATACATTAGTATGAAGCAGTTTTTACGCAATTTGGCTATTAAAAAATACTTTCTTAAAAAAGGACCACAAATTCCCAATTTTATTCCACATGAATATGTACAGACCTCACTATCCAATCCATCTGCATTTCACCCCGTACAAGAATACTCAAGTGCCTTTCAATCATTCGAAACTGCAGTTACACAAGATATCAGGAAAATGAAGAGAAAAAACCCAAAATACATCTCCCAAAATTTAAATAATTCTGAACGAAAGGCACTGCTTGACCTCCAAGAAAATAACAACATCATCATACGTCCAGCAGACAAAGGGGGTGGGATTGTTATTCTGAATCAAAATGCATATCAGGAGGAATGTGCGAGACTCCTGAATGATGAAACCACTTACAGAAAACTTAACAATGACCCCACTGAACGTTATGTGAAAAACCTAAACATCTTAACATCACGGGGCAAAACTCTAGGTATTATAAATAAAAAAGAATTCCTTTTTATCATGAATAAAACTCCTAGTGTAGCAGTGTTCTACTACCTTCCAAAAATCCACAAAGATGTAAGGCACCCACCAGGGCGACCGATTATTTCTGGTATCAATTGCTTGACATCTAACCTATCACGGTACGTTGATACACATCTCCAAAAATGTATGCCCATTATCCCAGCTTACCTCAAAGACACCAGTCAGGTATTACAAATACTGGAAAAAATACAATGGGAAAGTGGCTTTACTTTGGGTACATTGGATATTAAATCCTTGTATACCGTGATAGGCCACGAAAAAGGGTGCCAAGCGGCGGAACACTATCTAAACAAATTAGCCATCTATAAAGAAAAACAGATCCAGTTTATTGTGGAGAGTATCTTGTTCATTCTGGAACATAACTATTTTATTCATGACGGCCAATTCTACCTTCAAACATGGGGAACGGCCATGGGCACTCGTTTTGCCCCCAGTTATGCAAACATTTACGTAGCCAAATGGGAGGAGCTACACATTACACTTACCAAAAGCCCTCAAACTGGTCTAATTATGTGGAGGAGATTTATTGATGACATGCTATTTATCTGGAATGGCCCACAAAACGAACTAGATGCATTTATTAACAGCCTTAACGTTAATGACTTTGGGTTGGAGTTTACGGCCACCACCAGCCAAACCGAAATTAACTTTTTGGACCTGAATATTTTCATTGAAAACAACCGGGTATTGACCAAGTGTCATCGGAAGACAGTGGATTCTAACGGGTTTATCGATATTAATAGCTGCCATCTACCTATCTGGTTGACTAACATCCCCAAGAGTCAATTTACCCGAGTAAGACGTAACTGCACTAAAATTGAGGACTACTTGACGGAAGCAGAGTACTTAACTGGACAGTTTTTAGAAAAAGGGTATTCCAAAAATCTGTTAGATGTGGCCAGCCAAGAAATATCTGAAACATCAAGAGATACCCTAATCCAAAAAACAATGAGGGATGAATCTAGCTCAATGGACATTTCTAGACAAATTTACCAGCTACCCATCATTACCCAATTCCACTATGGGTACAAATATTTTACGAAAATAATTCACAAACACTGGCCAATTCTGCAGTCGGATAAGGTGATAGGGGAACTGTTACCGAAACACCCTAAATTTGTTTTTAGAAAATCACGAACAATAGGTAATATTATAGCCCCAACAACCAACAGGGGCCCTATTAAGAGTATACCCTCACATAGTCCAGGTTTCGTACCCTGTGGCACCTGCTCCTGTTGTATACGTACAAGTTTTAAAAAGACAAAACAATTAAAATTTTTTAACTCGAGTGGCACCCAGGAGTTTTTAATTAAGGACTATATATCATGCTGGACGTCGGGAGTCATTTACCTGATTTTATGTCCCTGCGGCAAAATATATGTAGGCCGCACCAAGCGTAAATTGAGGGACCGACTTAAAGAACATTTTAATAACATAGAAAAAGGCTTTGTCGGTCACCCTCTTTCAAGGCACTTCAGGGAGCATCATGGTAGATCTACAAAGGGGTTAACATTTTGCGGCATCCAGTTAGTTCCTAAGAACTGGAGGGGAGGTGACTACATCAAACTAATGTCACGTACCGAATCCAGGTGGATTTTCTTGCTGGATAGTATGGCCCCTAGGGGTCTTAACCATGAATTAGAGCTTTTCGCTTTTAAATAAGTATTGATTCATGTATTAATTTTAATAACCCCCTATTTATTTTTATTTTTATTGGTATACATGTACAGGTATGCAGAGATATCTGCATTTTTAGCTAGTGTGATTAAAATTGATTTTATACATATTCCTTTTATACATACTCCCTTTTTTAAATGTATTTAATAAAATGTATATTTTTAACAATAACACACTGCCAGGCAAATGTACTTATATTTGATTTAATGAATTTGTGCAAGTTACTTCCCTACCACTCTGTGTGGTGTATGGAGAATTAGCTCATCTACAATTTTCTATTTTTCTTCATCCCCCGGCTTCCAGATACATTCACATGGAAGCAATGTTAGACACACATACATTTCCCCTTTTTTTTTTTTTTTCTTCTTCCAATTAACAGTGGGTGGGGCTTTTTCTTTATATACTTAGCAAGAGACTGCCGGGACCTCTAGCCCTGACGAAGAAGGTCCGGAGACCTTCGAAACGCGTAGGCAACTGAGGCCCTGCTCGGCACCCGTCTCTTGCTCATTCCCCGCAGCTCCGGGTGACGTCACCCAGACCACGCCCCCCTATCCCCCGCTGCAGCGTAGCGGCGTTCTCTGTCTGAGACGCCGCCTGTTCACCTCTTCGGCGCGCGTGGTGGCTGGGCGCCAACCAGGGAGGACGCTCCCCGCAGCCCTGCCATCCCACACCGCTGACCGGATCCATCTTTTCCTATGCACGGAGGAGCAGCCACTTTCTTCTAGCTCCACCTCGTTCAAGACCTGCTCCCACAGACTTATTCCTGGCATCTGATACGTCCAAGTAAGTCTCTTCCCTTTTGGGGGCATTATACACATAGCCTCCTCTGAGGTAGGCAGCGCGGTGACCTACATTTTATTATACCTAGTTGTTTTCTTTTATATGACAGGCTTAGCACAGTAGCTGTCAGGCACCAGCAGCTCCGTTCATCCTCACATCCATCACCCTTTTGGAGCGCCGGTGTATTCTATTATATATAAAGTATAGTAATGACACAGAGTCCAAAGCTGCTGATGGCGCACGTAAGATCAGGTCTGATATAAAGTATGGTAATGATGCAGAGCGAAAAGCCGCCGATGCCGCACGTAAGCGTAAACAGCGTGTTAACAAGAGTACAGAGGATAGATGCAAGTGCCTGGATACTGTTAAGTATAGTAATGACACAGAGCCCAAAGCTGCTGATGGCGCACTGTTGTGATCCGCTTTTTGGCTCCCCTGGTGGTGGCTGGTGGTACTGGAGACTTGTGTGTGCTTTTCTGCCTCAGCTCACCTGCTTCCATCAGTTTTGGGAGTTCCCTATTTAGCCTTGCTCTCCAGTCACTTCCTTGCCGGTCATCATTGTAACCTGAGTCTTTAAGTTGCATGTTCCTGCTACTAGTCTGCTGATCAGCTAAGTGGACTCTTGTCCTTATTGTTTTGTTTTTCTTGTCCAGTTTACAGTTTTGTCATTTCCTGTTACTGGAAGCTCTTGTGGACTGAAATTGCCACTCCTGTGTCATGAGTTGACACAGGAGTCTTAAAGTAATTTCAGGATGGGTTTTTGAAAGGGTTTTTCAGCTGACCGTGAAGTCCTCTTTTGTATCTTTCCTCTATCTAGTAAGTGGACCTCGCTTTGCTAAATCTACCTTCATACTGTGTATGTCTTTTCCTCTGAACTCACCGTCAATATACGTGGGGGCTACTATCATCTTTGTGGAATTTCTCTAGAGGTAAGCCAGGTCTGTTCCTTCCTCTTCCAGGCGTAGTTAGTTCTCCGGCTGGCGCATGGCATCTAGGCAGCCGTAGGAATGCTTCCTGGCTACTGTTAGTTGTGTGGTAGATTTAGGTCACGGTCAGCTTGAGTTTCCATCACCCGAGAGCTAGTCTTTTATTTTTGTGTTTCTGATGTTCCCATGCCATTGGGGAATCATAACAGTATGACCGGCCAACAAAGTGTTAATTGTTTGGGCTGAAGCTGGAGAAAAAGAAGTGTTGAAGGGAAATTTTTTTTTTCTTTCCCTCAGAGTGTTGCTGCCTAGCCCTTAATTGCTGTCTAGCTGCTTCTTACCTCCTCTTAACCCTTGATTGGCTCTGACCTTAGCTGTTTAACATGGATGTCCAGAGTTTGGCTGCAGGTTTAAATAATCTTGCTACGAAGGTTCAGAATTTTCAAGATTATGTTATACGTACTCCTATTTCTGAACCTAAGATTCCTACACCAGAGGTATTTTCCGGAGATAGATCTCGGTTTCTGAATTTCAAATGTAATTGTAAATTATTCCTTTCTCTCAGACCTCACTCCTCTGGAGATCCTGTTCAGCAGGTTAAGATTGTGATCTCTTTGCTGCGAGGTGACCCTCAAAATTGGGCATTTTCATTGACACCAGGGGATCCTGCGTTGCTCAATGTGGATGCGTTTTTTCTGGCTTTAGGGTTGCTGTATGAGGAACCTAATTTGGAGATTCAAGCTGAAAAAGCTTTAATAGCCCTGTCTCAAGGGCAAGATGAAGCTGAGATATACTGCCAAAAATTTCGTAAATGGTCTGTGCTTACTCAGTGGAATGAGTGTGCCCTAGCGGCAAATTTCAGAGAGGGCCTTTCTGATGCCGTTAAGGATGTCATGGTGGGGTTTCCTACGCCCACAGGTCTGAATGAGTCCATGACAATGGCGATTCAGATTGATCGGCGTTTGCGGGAGCGCAAACCCGTGCACCATTTGGCGGTATCTTCTGAAGGGACGCCAGAGAAAATGCAATGTGACAGAATTCTGTCAAGAAGCGAGCGGCAGAATTATAGGCGCAAAAATGGCTTGTGCTTCTACTTTGGTGATTCCGCGCATGTTATATCAGCATGCTCTAAACGTACTAGGAAGGTTGACAAGTCTGTTTCTATTGGCACTTTACAGTCTAAATTTCTTCTGTCTGTAACTCTGATTTGTTCATTATCTGTTATTACCGTGGATGCCTATGTGGACTCTGGCGCCGCTCTGAGTCTCATGGATTGGTCCTTCGCCAGGCGCTGTGGGTTTGATTTGGAGCCTCTGGAAGTCCCTATACCTCTGAAGGGTATTGATTCTACACCTCTGGCTTGTAATAGACCACAGTTCTGGACGCAAGTGACTATGCGTATGACTCCAGACCATCAGGAGATGATTCGCTTCCTCGTGTTGTATAATTTACATGATGTTTTAGTGCTTGGATTACCATGGTTACAATCTCATAACCCAGTACTGGACTGGAAAACTATGTCTGTGTTAAGCTGGGGATGTCGGGGGGCTCATGGGGACATACCTTTGGTTCCTATCTCGTCATCTATTCCCTCTGAGATTCCTGCATTTTTGTCGGATTTTGGGGATATTTTTGAAGAGCCTAAAATTGGTTCTCTCCCTCCCCACAGAGAGTGTGATTGCGCCATAGATCTGATTCCAGGCAGTAAATTTCCAAAGGGTCGTTTGTTTAACCTATCTGTACCTGAGCATGCTGCCATGCGAGAATATGTTAAGGAGTCCCTGGAAAAGGGACATATTCGTCCTTCTTCATCACCTTTAGGAGCTGGGATTTTCTTTGTCTCTAAAAAGGATGGCTCGCTGAGGCCTTGTATTGATTATCGACTCCTGAATAAAATTACTGTCAAATATCAGTATCCGTTGCCGCTGCTTACTGATTTGTTTGCTCGCATAAGGGGGGCTAAGTGGTTCTCCAAGATTGATCTCCGTGGGGCGTATAATTTGGTGCGAATTAAGCAAGGGGATGAGTGGAAAACCGCATTTAATACGCCTGAGGGCCACTTTGAGTATTTAGTAATGCCTTTCGGCCTTTCTAATGCGCCTTCAGTTTTTCAGTCCTTTATGCATGATATTTTCCGTGAATATCTGGATAAATTTATGATTGTGTATTTGGACGATATTTTGATTTTTTCTGAGGACTGGGAGTCTCATGTTCAGCAGGTCAGGAGGGTTTTTCAGGTCTTGCGGGAGAATTCTCTGTGTGTAAAGGGTTCTAAGTGTGTTTTTGGGGTTCAAAAGATTTCCTTTTTGGGGTACATTTTTTCCCCTTCTTCTGTTGAGATGGACCCTGTCAAGGTTCGGGCTATTTGTGACTGGACGCAGCCTACTTCTCTAAAGGGTCTTCAGAAGTTCTTGGGCTTTGCTAATTTTTATCGTCGATTTATAACAGGTTTTTCTGGTGTTGCTAAGCTTCTTACGGATTTGACTAAGAAGGGTGCTGATGTTGCCAATTGGTCCTCTGCCGCTGTGGAGGCCTTTCGGGAACTTAAGCGCCGATTTTCGTCTGCCCCTGTGTTGCGCCAGCCCGATGTCTCTCTCCCCTTTCAGGTTGAGGTCGATGCTTCCGAGATCGGAGCGGGGGCGGTTTTGTCGCAGAAAAGTTCCGATTGCTCAGTGATGAGACCTTGTGCGTTCTTTTCTCGAAAATTTTCTGCCGCCGAAAGAAATTATGATGTCGGTAATCGGGAGCTTTTGGCCATGAAGTGGGCATTTGAGGAGTGGCGTCATTGGCTTGAGGGTGCTAGACATCAGGTGGTGGTTTTGACTGATCACAAGAATCTGATTTATCTTGAGTCTGCCAGGCGCCTGAATCCTAGACAGGCGCGCTGGTCGTTGTTTTTCTCTCGGTTTAATTTTGTGGTCTCATATCTACCAGGTTCTAAGAATGTGAAGGCGGATGCCCTTTCTAGGAGTTTTGAGCCTGATTCCCCTGGTGATTCGGAACCTACAGGTATCCTTAAGGATGGGGTGATATTATCCGCTATTTCCCCAGATCTGCGACGTGCTTTGCAAGAGTTTCAGGCGGATAGACCTGATCGTTGTCCACCTGGTAGACTGTTTGTTCCTGATGATTGGACCAGTAGAGTCATCTCGGAGGTTCATTCTTCTACGCTGGCGGGTCATCCTGGAATTTTTGGTACCAGGGATTTGGTGGCTAGATCCTTCTGGTGGCCATCTCTGTCTCGTGATGTGCGTGTTTTTGTGCAGTCTTGTGATGTGTGTGCTCGGGCCAAGCCTTGTTGTTCTAGGGCTAGCGGGTTGTTGTTGCCCTTGCCTATTCCGAAGAGGCCTTGGACGCACATCTCGATGGACTTTATTTCTGATCTTCCTGTCTCTCAGAGGATGTCTGTTATCTGGGTGGTGTGTGACCGTTTTTCTAAGATGGTTCATTTGGTGCCATTGCCGAAGTTGCCTTCCTCGTCTGAGTTGGTTCCTTTGTTTTTTCAAAATGTGGTTCGCTTGCATGGTATTCCTGAAAATATCGTTTCTGATAGGGGTACCCAGTTCGTTTCCAGATTTTGGCGGGCATTCTGTGCCAGGTTGGGCATTGATTTGTCTTTTTCGTCTGCCTTCCATCCTCAGACTAATGGCCAGACGGAGCGAACTAATCAAACTTTGGAGACGTATTTGAGGTGTTTTGTGTCTGCGGATCAGGATGATTGGGTTGCCTTTTTGCCGTTGGCGGAGTTTGCTCTTAATAATCGGGCCAGTTCTGCCACTTTGGTTTCCCCTTTCTTTTGCAATTCGGGGTTTCATCCCCGTTTTTCTTCTGGTCAGGTGGAGTCTTCGGATTGTCCTGGAGTAGATGCTGTGGTGGATCGGTTGTATCGGATTTGGGAACAAGTGGTGGACAATTTGAATTTGTCCCAGGAGAGGACTCAGCGGTTTGCTAACCGCCAGCGTCGGGTTGGTCCTCGCCTTCGTGTTGGGGACTTGGTGTGGTTGTCTTCCCGTTTTGTCCCAATGAGGGTTTCTTCTCCTAAATTTAAGCCTCGGTTCATCGGTCCCTATAGGATTTTGGAGATTATTAACCCTGTTTCCTTTCGTTTGGACCTTCCGGCATCTTTCGCTATCCATAATGTGTTCCATCGGTCGATACGGAGATACGAGGTGCCGGTGGTTCCTTCTGCTGGGCCTCCTGCTCCTGTGCTGGTTGAGGGTGAATTGGAGTACATTATAGAGAAGATCTTGGACTCCCGTATTTCCAGGCGGAGACTCCAGTACCTGGTTAAATGGAAGGGCTATGGTCAGGAAGATAATTCTTGGGTAACTGCCTCTGATGTTCATGCCTCGGATTTGGTTCGTGCCTTTCATAGGGCTCATCCAGGTCGCCCTGGCGGTTCTTGTGAGGGTTCGGTGCCCCCTCCTTAAGGGGGGGGTACTGTTGTGATCCGCTTTTTGGCTCCCCTGGTGGTGGCTGGTGGTACTGGAGACTTGTGTGTGCTTTTCTGCCTCAGCTCACCTGCTTCCATCAGTTTTGGGAGTTCCCTATTTAGCCTTGCTCTCCAGTCACTTCCTTGCCGGTCATCATTGTAACCTGAGTCTTTCAGTTGCATGTTCCTGCTACTAGTCTGCTGATCAGCTAAGTGGACTCTTGTCCTTATTGTTTTGTTTTTCTTGTCCAGTTTACAGTTTTGTCATTTCCTGTTACTGGAAGCTCTTGTGGACTGAAATTGCCACTCCTGTGTCATGAGTTGACACAGGAGTCTTAAAGTAATTTCAGGATGGGTTTTTGAAAGGGTTTTTCAGCTGACCGTGAAGTCCTCTTTTGTATCTTTCCTCTATCTAGTAAGTGGACCTCGCTTTGCTAAATCTACCTTCATACTGTGTATGTCTTTTCCTCTGAACTCACCGTCAATATACGTGGGGGCTACTATCATCTTTGTGGAATTTCTCTAGAGGTAAGCCAGGTCTGTTCCTTCCTCTTCCAGGCGTAGTTAGTTCTCCGGCTGGCGCATGGCATCTAGGCAGCCGTATGAATGCTTCCTGGCTACTGTTAGTTGTGTGGTAGATTTAGGTCACGGTCAGCTTGAGTTTCCATCACCCGAGAGCTAGTCTTTTATTTTTGTGTTTCTGATGTTCCCATGCCATTGGGGAATCATGACAGCGCACGTAAGATCAGGTGTGATATAAAGTATGGTAATGATGCAGAGCGAAAAGCCGCCGATGCCACACGTAAGCGTAAACAGCATGTTAACAAGAGTACAGAGGATAGATGCAAGCGCCTGGATACTGTTAAGTATACTTATGACACAGAGTCCAAAGCTGCTGATGGCGCACGTAAGATCAGGTCTGATATAAAGTATGGTAATGATGCAGAGCGAAAAGCCGCCGATGCCACACGTAAGCGCAAACAGCGTGTTAACAAGAGTACAGAGGATAGATGCAAGCGCCTGGATACTGTTAAGTATACTAATGACACAGAGTCCAAAGCTGCTGATGGCGCACGTAAGATCAGGTCTGATATAAAGTATGGTAATGATGCAGAGCGAAAAGTCGCCGATGCTGCACGTAAGCGCAAACAGCGTGCTAACAAGAGTACAGAGGAGAGATGCAAGCGCCTCGACACTGTTAAGTATACTAATGACACAGAGCCCAAAGCTGCTGATGGCGCACGTAACATCAGGTCTGATAATAAGTATACCAATGACGCAGAGCGAAAAGCCGCCGATGCTGCACGTAAGCGTAAACAGCGTGCTAACAAGAGTACAGAGGATAGATGCAAGTGCCTGGACACTGTTAAGTATACTAATGACACAGAGCCCAAAGCTGCTGATGGCGCACGTAACATCAGGTCTGATAATAAGTATACCAATGACGCACAGCGAAAAGACACCGATGCTGCACGTAAGCGCAAACAGCGTGTTAACGAGACTACAGAGGACAGACAGAAGCGCTTGGACACTGTTAATGCTGCTTGCAATAAACGCATTACTAATGAGTCTTTTGAGGACAAAACTAATCGATTAAGTAATAAAGCTGCTGCTGCACGCTCTCAACGTTGCAAACATAATATTTCCACGTCCTCAGTCATAGATTCTGCCCACAATACAGCTTCTTTGTCTCCATTCATAGAATGTGTGCAGCCTGAAGCTCCTTTAACCGTTGGTAAATCTGCACGTAAGCGCAAACACTGTCCTACTTACACTCCAAATGATAAACGCCGTCGCCTGTACACCGTTAAGTCTGCTTATATGACATGCTTCACACCTGACTCTTCTAAGGCAACAAACAAACCATTACCAAATGCAGCTGGTGCACGCCGTGAACGGCGCAAAAAAACCGCTTGCACCTCCATATTAATAAACCCTGACCACGATACACCTTCCAACTCCTCAGTGATTGAATCTGTGGACAGTGAAGATCCTCTACCAGGTCCATGCTTTATATATGTTGGCTTAAAGAAACATTCCAATGCTCCGTTACCACAACCTGTACCTCAACATCCTACAGGTTTTACTAATGATGACAGTACCATAGTAGAACACTCCTGTGGTCCTATGAACTATTTATGTGAACATTGTCAAGCATTACATTTTAATGCTGAGATACCAGCAGATAAAAATTTTACTCTGTGTTGTCACAAGAGTAAAGTGCATATACCTATACCCCAATATCCCGAGGTCTTTAAACGATTGCTGACAGGGGAGAGTGAGTTCAGTAAGAATCTCATGGAAAATATTCGTAGTATTAACAGCTCATTTGCTTTCGCCTCCATGGGTGCCAATATATCCCCTCCACCTGGACATGGCCCTTACTGTTTCCGTATACATGGACAAATATATCATCGTACTGGAACCCTACATCCCAGTGATGATCAAGTTCCAGCTTATGCCCAACTGTATATTTTGGATACCGCTACCGCGAATGAACAACGTTTAAACTGTGAACAAAATCAAAAATGTCATCCCACTTTGATGAGTATAATTGCTCTTCAGTTAGACAATGTGAATCCCTTTGTTGCTGCCTACAAAATGTTACGAGATGTGGAACATGAAGAACATCTTAAAGCTGAAGCTAATGGCACTCTCATGCCAAATATCATCATGGCACTTAAACAAGATCAGAATCAAGACCCTCGCCGATATAATAATCCAACTGTCAATGAAGTTGCTGTCGTATTTGAAAATGACAATGGAGAGCCACCATTTAATCGTGATATTTTAATACATTTACAACCGGACCCCAAAAATCCTTTGGCGCCAAGAACACAACAGGTCAGCATTCTACACAGTAATTTAGATGCTTTACTCTATCCTTTATTTTTCCCTTACGGAGACCAGGGCTGGCATGATGGCCTCAAGCAACAAGGGCAAAGTCCACGCAGAGTTACACAACTGCAATATTACTGCTATGTGCTGTCTGTCCGTAATCAGTTTAATCCACTCCTGAATGGTGGCAAACTCACTCAGCAGTACTTAGTGGATGCTTACGTGAAAATCGAGGCAAATCGCCTAAATTATATCCGTCAACACCAAAAGGATTTGAAAGTAGAGGATTATTGTGTACTCCAGGAACATCTCCAGAAAAAATCTATTGAGAAGGGCATCCCCATTGGAAAAACGGTCATTTTACCATGTTCGTTTGAAGGCAGTCCCAGGAATATGCAGCAGCGGTACCAGGATGCCATGGCTATTGTGACTAAATATGGTCGTCCTGATCTATTCATCACCATGACCTGTAATCCGAAATGGAATGAGATTACTGAGAATTTGGAACCTTGGCAGCGTGTGGAACATAGACCTGATTTGGTGGCACGTGTTTTCAAAATAAAACTGGAAGCACTCTTAAAAGACATTAACAACGGATTATTTGGGAAAGTTTGCGTTATGGTTCATGTAATTGAATTTCAAAAACGTGGCCTTCCACACGCTCACATTTTGATTATTCTGGACAGCAACTCCAAATTAAGGACTGAGTGAGGAGGACATAGACAATACAGTGTGGGCTGAAATTCCCAATCCTACCCACTACCGTCAGCTCCATAAAATTGTTCTCCAACATATGATTCATGGTCCGTGTGGAGAACACAACCCAAATTCTCCCTGTATGGATCTGGGGAAGTGTACAAAAGGTTTCCCTAAAGATTTGCAACCAAGAACCATCATAGCTAAGGACGCCTATCCTACTTATCGCAGACACTTTGGCCCATCTTTTCAACACCATTCTAACATGATTGACAATTCGTGGGTGGTTCCATATAATCCGTTCCTGCTATTAAAATACAAGTGCCATATAAATGTCGAAGTTTGTGGTTCCATTCAGGCTGTGAAATATTTATTTAAATACGTCTACAAAGGACATGATAAAGCCAATCTTGAAATCTGCCAGACTAACATCCAACATGATGAAACACACCAATTCATGGATTCAAGATATGTCAGTGCACCAGAGGCAGCTTGGCGAATATTCTCATATCCAATGCATAAACAATCTCATAGCATCATTCGCCTTGCTGTACATCTACCGCATTCTCAGCCACTCTATTTTCATGAGGATGACTCTATTGGAAACATCAAACAAAAGCTCCATCAAAATTCTACACTTATGGCCTACTTCAAGCTTAATCAGAACGACCATCATGCTCATATTTATTTATACCGTGAAATTCCCGAAAACTATGTTTGGAAAGAAGGTTCTTGGGAAGTTAGAAAGCGAGCAGGTGGTTCTGTGATTGGACGAATGTATACTGTCAGTGTGAAAGACCAAGAACGCTACTATTTAAGATTGTTATTGTTACATGTCAAAGGTGCAACCAGTTTTGACAGCATAAAAACTGTACATGGAGTCACACATGAAACCTTCAAAGATGCGGCATTAGCTCTTGGCTTACTATTTGATGATAGTCTGTGGAGAAATACATTACTTGATGCCAGTATTCTCAACATGCCAGCACAGCTACGTGACATGTTTGCCTACATTTGTATTTTTGGTCCTCCAGCTAAACCTCGGGACTTATGGGATGAATTTAAGGAACACTTTGTAGAAGACTACTGCTATGCATACCACTCCGACACTCTGGAGTGTGTCAATTGTGAAGGCTATGCTATGACAGATGTCCAACATGTTCTTAAAGCTCATGGCAAAACTTATACTGATTTTAATTTGCCACGTCCAGTCAAGAAACAACACCTCCTCCCACAGTATGATAAAGATTATGAGTTATCAGCAGCTGCTGAAATGAAAGCTACTCTAAATGAGGACCAACTTTTTGCTTTTGATGCTATCACTCAAGCTTTAGAAGACACTAATTCTACAGCAAAGTGTTTTTTCCTTGATGGTCCTGGTGGCAGCGGAAAAACGTACCTATATCATCTACTCCTACATCAGCTAAGAGGACAAGGAGACATTGTGTCACCTGCTGCCACTACTGGAATTGCCGCCAACTTGCTACAAGGTGGACGAACCATTCATTCTCTTTATGGGATTCCATTTCCTGTGAATGAAACATCTGTTTCCAGGATTAAGAATGATACCAATGCAGCAAAAGATTTGCACAGCACTAAACTTTTTATTATTGATGAGTGCACAATGCTATCCAAATATGCATTGCATGTCATTGATAGAGTTTTACGTGATGTCATGACAACAAATGTAGCTCACAAAGAAAAAACACCGTTTGGAGGTAAAGTGATTGTTTTTGGAGGCGACTTTAGACAATGTCTTCCTGTCATCCCTCATGGGACAAGAACTGATGTTGTAGAGAGCTGTATAAAATATTCACAACACTGGCAACATTTTACTCGCCTGCCACTTATTAACAACATGCGCTCCATTGATCCTCACTACAGCAGTTGGTTGCTTCAACTGGGAAATGGTGAACTATCTAATGAACATAACCTTGGAGATGATGTAATTGAAATTCCTCCAGACATGGTATGCACTGGCTCTTTAATAATTGAAATTTTTGGAGATAATCTTTGTATTGATGTGAATGACACCGAAAGCATAAATACAGCTGCATCTCATGCAATTTTATGTCCAAAAAATGAGGACGTTGAGAAAGTCAATTCCCAAGTCATGGATTTATTGATAGGTGACTATACTGAATATATCAGTGATGATTCCATCGATCCTGATGAAGCTGATGACCTCGATCAATACCCACTTGAGTTTTTGAATTCACTAACACCAACTGGAATGCCTTCACATCGGCTGAAACTTAAAATTGGCACCATTGTCATGTTATTACGTAATCTGAACACAAAGGTCTCTGCAATGGTACGCGGCTCATTGTCACTGCCTTACATGCCAATATCATACTGGCTAAAGTAATTAGTGGGTCAGCAGCAGGAAATGTGGTATTCATTCCACGAATTGATTTGTGTCCATCAGAGACTGGATTACCTTTTAAATTAAGACGGAGACAATTTCCCATCAAGCCCGCATTTGCAATGACCATAAATAAATCTCAAGGCCAGACCCTCCATCGAGTTGGCATTTATCTACCAGAACCTGCTTTTGCCCATGGTCAATTGTATGTTGCTTTTTCCAGGGTGAAGCAATGTTGCAATGTGAGGGTTAAAGTGGTTAATACACCACTTCAAGGACAATTATTGGCTGATAGTACTAAAGTCTTCACACGTAATATTATCTACAAAAATATTTTAGTTTAAAGTTACTTTTCTTTTTTTTCATTATTCAGTTTTTCTAATAACATAGACAGCAATAGGCAAATTCTATGTATAGAGATAAGGAAAAAAAACAAAAACAAAAAAAAATTAGTGTAGCCATAGACATATAGATTTTAAGTACTTATGTAGGAAATACGTATATAACATACGTACTCATTAGCATATAGGGTTAATAACTCTATATCATATCTACATAAATTTAGAAATATGATATATCAATACATATTTTTATAGGTAAGTAGAACACACATTAAGTACAAGATGTAAGATGTGTATCATCCAAATGCCTGTATTTGGTGATAGGAACCTGTATTTGAAGCTCCAGCAGTATAGCTGCTGAGAGATTTCATTTTGTTTTTAAAAAGGGTGAGGTTTTTGTGAACAGGTAAGAGACGGGTGGGATAGCTGTTCACACACATCTCTATCTCCAGGTGTGTTCTGTACATAGAAATAGATATATAGATAGGTACATATTTAGATAGATAGGGAAAGAATAGAGATTTTGCTTTCACATCAACATTTTTCTGCTATTTGGAGAATTTATGGTGGAAAAAAGGCTATTTCTGCACTTCCTGCCTAAGGGCTGACCCACGCCACTCTTGCTGTAAGTTGCATGCAATGTATACGGAATTTGTACTTCACTTGCGGCAGGTGCGGCACATGTGGTTTCTGCAGTTTTCGCCACAAAATCTCCACTTACCAGTGTTTTTGTTGTGGCTGCATTTAATGCAATTGTCGAAGCCGCGTTTGCCGCATTTACTGCAAGTTAACTCCAAGCTTCATCTACATTGCATGGCACTTGCTGAAAGTGTGTTGTAGGTCAGTTCTTTGGTGCCAAGTGTGGAAGTTGTATTGTTTTTAACATTACTTCTGCAAATATCAGAAACATGCAGATGTGAAAGAGGTTTGAGTATTAAGAAATAGGAATCAGTTAGTTAGGACCCATCAGTTCAAAGGCTACCGTGACGTGGTTGATGGGCATGCTTATATTAGCCCATCGGTGTACTATGAACGTTGATTTCTTAAATTTTACACTTCTGTAAAAATAAACACAAAAAATTTGGATACACAAAAAGGCTTTTATTTCTGTTGTACTTATTAGAATTATTTAAAATGAAGGCTTAGCTAAGCCCAAGAGATGATTAAAAACATTTCATACCAACCCATCAGATGTAAAATTACTGTGAAAATACCTGATGGGCACACAAGTATGCGCCAGTATGGGTACTAAGAGCTTTTCCACATAATAATGAAATATTTTAAAATGTCATAGAACATACCAATATACATAGTTATTGATACATATTATTTATTATTTACATTATTGTTCTTAAGCAAAGAACCGTTGTTGTGGCATTTGCCACAACACGCAAAGTTGTTGTCTGATGTATTTCATCACTCTCCTCACAAGCATGTTCATGGATCCTGTGTAACTGTACCTTAAATAACAAGAATTGTCAAGAGCTGGTGAGTGCAGCCATTTTTTGTTCTTTCTTACTATTATTTATTAATTGTATTATTCTTACATTTGAATAAATAAAGTATATATGGATTCTAGACTCCCGATTCTTTAGAATCGGGCTGCCATCTAGTATATAATAAATATGCAGGAGCAAGTATGTCATGGCTGAAATAGAAACGTTTATATTGAATGTAAAAAACATGAATTGACACTCAGCAAACATTATGTACATGAGTTTCACTATTGCTATACTTAAAAATGTTTGTAAATGCTCTTGCACATTTTGATCAAAGTGTATATGCCCATCTGTCAAACATAAGGTGCACAGAAAACAACTTTTTAGATGGGACACTATACTAAAGGCTGCCTACTTTATGGTTCAATTTAAAAGAGGTCACCCTGTTGTTGACAGATGGGTATACAAACTTTGATGAAAGTGTGTGCTAAGGACCCATCGTTTTTACATTGTAGTAATAGTGAAATTTATGCATTTAACTCTTGCTTAGCTTTTGCATGTTGGTTGTATTTTAAATACTTGTGAATAGGCTTCTTGGGCTAAAGGAAGGCACTGCAGCTCACCCAAAGTAGTTTTTTTAGTTGATATTTATATCATGCAAGTATGCAATGTTTTGTAAGCCTTAAAGCTGAAAATAATAACACACTTACTGATGTCTGGTAAATCTAACTCTAGGTTTTATGACATTTGCAAGAAATCTCTGTTTATCATCTTCACTCTTCTTAGCAATTAGCAAAACACCGTAATAAAGAAAAAAGCTTGGCACCACCAATATTTTAGATTTTAATGAAGAGAATGCCATATATAGAACATTAAGTGTCTGAAAAATGAGTAAAACATAAATCCCCCATTGAGAGAAAGAGATGTATTTGTCAATCTTAATTATCCTGACTTACCAGGGGGTCTTTTATTTTTTTTTCTGTTTTAAAGATATTACAGCATATCAAGACAGAGTAATCTGTTTTTTTTCAGCAGTTATTGTTGGTAAAATAACAGTACTTTAGGAAAATTAGTTTATTGACTGAACTTCGTCACATACTGAGGCTAAATCTTCTGTCAATATGTTTTGGAGTTGTCTGCAAATGTATCATCAGGGAAAATTACAAAATTCTGTAAGCGTTTTTGTATGGGAGTTTGTTTCACTACCCTGTGAAAATAATTTTGAGTATTTTAGAAATTAAAATGATAAAAAGATGAATGAGTTTGTTATTGTATTCCTTAAGTAATATGTTTCTCCAACGCGCTCTCTTGTATGCTCGCTCATCACTTAATCTTTTTTTTTCAAAATTTTTCATTATAATTTTCCTCCTTCCATGATATTCCTATCATCAGTGCCATATTGTATTTTTTCTATAAGGTCTGTTTACATGGGAATGTACATATAAAGGCAAATGATGATCCCGTCAGGTCCAAATAAAGATAGATAAGATGTCACAATTTTAGGTAAATATGCCTTATACGCATTAGGTGAAACATGACACATGAGAAGCAGTACCTGAAAATGTATATAGTATGTGCATCCAATGTACAACTGTCTACATTAGTCTTTATTATTTTCCTCACTCGCCTTTTACATGGCTATTTAAATGCATTCTCTTCTTTGTAATTATTCCCTTTATTTTATTTGTCACCTTTACTTGCTGTATCTAGTCATTTTTTTACTATGCTTTATTCAGTCTGTCAAGCAATGCTTCACAAATTCTATAAAAATAACTCAAACAAGAACTTGCAGAAATCAACAAGAGTTTGTAATACTCTGCCGAATAGTCTATACTAAGTTTGCCTAGTTGGCTGCTTTTTGCTCACTTTTCAAGTTAGCTTCTTAAAATCAATAAATTAAATAAATTGGATATATTTATCATTATTGTAAATTTAGCTGTAAAAAAATAATTGTGAAGGTGTTGGAGGATGAAAAAAATGAAGATTAGACTGGGCATACAGTATATACTGTACATAACAAGTTAGTTTAATTGTATAGTACTTTATTCTCTGTAACTTACGTCATTTATCTGCTTATTGAACATAAAAGTTTATGGCTGTCCTTATCAACCAGATACTACCTTAGCTGAAGCATACTTTTAGGGCCTGTGCACACATTGCTGATTTGTCGAGTTTTGCAGCAGTTTTTTCTGCGCAGCTTTGTCACAAAACTTGAAGAGTTTCCTTATGCCAGCAAAGTGAATGAGAATCCTGAAGTATCATGTATATGTTGCTTATTTTTGACTTGCAGATTTGGTGCAGATTTAAATTTGAAGCATAACAATTTTTTTCAGCGTTTTTGCTACAGGTTTCACTCATACTAATGAGTGGGGAAAAATCTGCACCAAAAACGTATGTACAAAATGCATCAAAAACACACCTATTTTGCCCAGCATTTTCCCTGCCAAGAGATGCTGAACTGGTGCAAAAATGTTTGCACTAAATTCTTAATGTATGCACATACCCTACTGTTATGTAAGGCAGAAATAATTCTGAGTAAAGATCTGTAAATTTATTGGAATTTAATTGAATTCCACTAGAAATTTACAAAAATCCACATTCATGTACATTTTTTTAATCTCACGCCATGTGATTTTTCAAAAATGGCGACACACTTCAGCTGCCATTACCACGACTCTGTTGTCTGGTGTTCTAGGCCCAGGGGCTCCTTCCCTGTTCCTAATGCTAGGGGCGCCCTAGCTCTCCCTGTTCCCCACATTACTTCTGATAGTGAAAATGCCAGTGCTCCTGAATCTACCCTCAGTATGTACTCTTCCCACTAAGGGAAGATGGAGTAGTAGTGTACTGTAATATACCAACCAGACTAACAAGGTAATACCAATAGGGATAGTGAAAAGTACCAATCATACAAATATACTCACACAAACAACAGAGGAAAGCATTCGGGAATGGAGGATGGGGTTAAACCAAAGTATTAGAAAAATGGGAATTATCATACACAAAATCTAGCAAGAGTCACAGATAAACTCACCAAACACCTTCTCAAATAACAGCCACCAACAAGCTTCAGCCAGGCAGCAAAAGCTTGCTCTGACAATGAGTGCTAGCCAGGGCCCAGATTGTATAAGAGATGGGAGTGGCAAACAGTGAACAGCTGAACCTTGATGCAGGAAAGCTTCCAGGAGCTTTCAACTGAGCAGATTAAAACATGCACTCCTAAAAGAAAGCTGCAGAGTTTAATATGAAGGTGAAGTGCTTCTAATCATTGCAGGAGTAGGAGAAATCAGATGCTGTGGTCTTCTGGCTCCTCTCTGTCATGGTAGACACATGACAGCCATTTTGCTGAGCAGTAAAGGGTTGGCAAAATGTTAAGAAAACATTCTTGACTCACCACTCTTCTTCAGCTGCTCCATGCTCCTGTCTGGTTCTTCAGTCCTCTGTCATACTCCATCTATGGCCTGGGGTTCACTCAAAGTGGGAATTCCTGCAGTCACTGCACATACCGGCGATAGGAAATCCCAGACTAGTCTTCTCTCTCAGATGTAGTGTTCACTGTAGGACTTCTGGCCATGAGCAGGTCATGCCAGGCCACTTGAGCCTTTTTAGAGCTTTTTATGCCACTTTTAAAGTTTTTTTAAATCTGGGTCAAAATGTCTAGAAGTATAAAGGAGGAGAACAATTTAGGTTTACTGAGAGAACTGAATAAAAATTGTATGATTGGAATTCTACAGCTTTCTATCCAGGGGCGGCGGGGACGCCACACTACAAAGACATCTCTTTCATGTAAGTGCTGCTTATTACTGGTTGTACCTTTTGCATTGCCATCGGTGATTTTTACTGGGCGATATGCCCCTATACTGGATAGTTGGTGTGCATGTAAATTACTAGCATCATTTAATATATAAGTACGCAGGCATTACTATGATTGTATAGCTGGTTTGGTACACCGGCAGTGGCTGTCCCTGCTCTTTTAAAGTAGCCACCTTATATATGTTTGTGTAATTTTTATGGATTCAATAAAAATTTGATATACTGGCACTATATACTGTTTCTCTCTTTTGTGGTTGAGCTTTCTATCCATGTATCTTCCACTGATGGAGCATGTTGCAGGTGATGATGAAATTTGCCGCTGCTCTTTCTTTGAATGTCAGAACATTGCTACTTTGCTGTAAAAATCAATTATTTGTTTCACCTTGATTCTCACTTCATGTTTCTTTTAAAGTAAAAATGTCCATTATATTTTAAAGGTCTCGAGGCTTGTTCACATATTGTTATTAATGTTGCTGTATCAAAATTTCTCTTTTTGTTATAGCACTACATTTAGTATCCTATTAGATAACAGCTTGGTTGAAACCCTGGGACACAATACCCCTCAGTGTATAAAACTAGTGCAGAGGAGTTGCCATTGGAACCACACAGATTACATGTGTCAGTCTATTAGAGAAAGTTGAAAAATAAAAGTAAATAAAGATATTGCCCTTTTAGATAGCTTAATAGGTACTCATATTGGGTTAATAAAATGTACTTGGATTTCTGGTAAACTATTTTAAAAACGTAATCTTTAGCTAATTTGTGACTTTGACATATAACTTTGATAGAGGGACATCTTCTTGCTGAAACCTGTATCTAAGAGCTGAAGCAATTACAAATAGTGTATAACAGAGAAACTATTAGCTCTATTACATCTCTATCTCTAATACTCTATTATCACATTCATTGTTCAGGATGATCCCTATTGCCTATCGTTTCTCCTTTTTGAGAAGCTTAACAATAAAAAGAATTTTCTCAAAAGTGAAAATCTAACTATGTCAAAAATGTGTCCCCCTCATTTACAGAATAATTGAGAGTCATATCTGTTTGCAAAATGTTAAAGCCAGTCAAAAGCACCGGAAATTCCAAGCTTTATATAGCCACATTCAGGAAGAAATGTTTAGTGGATTTGAAGTAAAAGCATCATTGGTTCATGAAAGGGTGCCTACAATTCTGAACAAAGAATTGCAGACCCTAAATAAGTAAGTAAATGATGCAAGACATCCTAGCCCCTTCCTGACCTGTGCGGCCTGTACCTGTACGGCAGCTGTGGATATACGTGACAAACTCGGGAGCTGGGCCTGTTCTATGCACTGTGGGTGCCAGCTGTATTGTACAGCAAACTCATTCCTCTAACAGCACTGATCTGAGCATGCTGCTGTTTACTTAAATGCCGTTGTCCATCTCTGACAGCAGTAGTTAAGCGATGCAATCCCGCTTGGGCGTTAATTCAGGCCTCTTTCACCGCAGCGCAATCTAGGGATGCCAATGAGTTGCTATGATGGCTGGGGACATGCTGAAGATAGTGATTGGGCTTCACAGGGTATCATTACTTTCACTATATACTGTAATTTTTTGGTATTGCAGTATATAATAAAAGCGATCAAATGAAACTAGTTCCAAGTTCTCTAGAGGAACTAAAAGAAAAAGTACTGTAATAAAAAAGTAAAACGTCTTACAACATTAAAATACTGTATATATTAAAACAAAAAAACTATAAAAAATTTCTATTGGTATCTTGCTGACTTGAAAAATCATCTTGCAAGGTTGTTTTTACAGCACAGTATACTTTTTTAATTAGATTATTGTCTTAATGAATGAAGGCTATCAATCATAGGGCCTATGGGGACATTCCAAGAGAGGCTGGCTATGGGGACATAAGGAGCTGGCTATGGAGACATTCCAAAAGGGGTAGGCTATAGGTATATTAAAAGAGGAGCTGGATATGGGGACATAAGAGGCTGGCTATGGTGACATAAGGGGCTGGCTATGACATAGGGGTCTGGCAATGGGGACATTACAAGCGGGGCTGGCTATAGGGACATAAGGGGCTGGCTAAGGGGACATTAGAAGAGGGGGATGGCTATGATTACAATAGGGGCTGGCTATGGGGACTTAAAATAGCCACCTTGCAGTAATGCTGCATTCTGACAAGGTGGCTCTTTTAGTTCGGGTCCCTGGCACTGCTGAAATAATCGATTTTGAAATTTGTTCCTCATACCATGAAATCGCCATGGGGGCAGGTCTCCCCCCGAATCCAGATGCCTCACAGCCGTCAATCATGGCCTCTGCGTGCCGGGTGCTGCTTCCTGTTCCTTCATTAGTGTCCCCGGCATCTGTGCTGTAAGTTCGAAGGGCAGCGCAACTGCGCATTCCTAAAAAAAAAATAGCGCAGGTGCCGGGGATACTAATGAAAGAAGAGGAGGTGGTGCCCGGCACGCAGAGGGGAAAAGACCTGCCCCATGGCGATTTCACAGTATGAGCAACAAATCACAAAAACAATTATTTCAGCAGTGCCAGGGACCTGAACTTAAAGAGCCACCTTGTCAGAATGCAGCATTACTGCTGCAAAAGGTGGCTTTTTTAGTTACAAATGCCTGGGGGGTGACAGGTTCCCTTTAAAAAGTTGGCTATGGGGAGATTATAAAAGGGATATGGCTAGGCAGACATAAAGGCTGGCTATGGGGACATTACAAGAGGGGCTGAATATGGGGACACAGTGGCATATCTAGGGGGGCAGCTGGGGCATGTGCCCCGGGCACAGCCAGCAGGGGGGCACAGTCAGGCTGCCTAATGTGGCGGTCCGCAGTGTCTCCCCCGGCAGCTGCATTCTGCCGCCCCCTGGTCTGGGAGTCAGCTGTTCTCTGTGCCGACTGTCAAGCTGACAGCCGACACAGATAATCTGCAGAGCGCCGGCTCCCAACATGTGCGGACGTGGAGGGGTGACCCTGTAGGGTGGCTGTAGCGAGCAGGGATAAATCCCTACAGCTCCACTGCCTACAAGAGAAAATAGCAGCGGAGCTGCAGCGATCTGTCTTCCTGCTTCCTGCCCACACTTCCTCTCACACAGATGCACCACTGGATGATGCCATCATTCAGCGGCTGGCTGTGTCAGAGGAAGGCGATGGATATGCTGCGGCTGTGCATGAGGAGAGGTGAGAGGGGTGTGTGTGCATGTGTTTGTGTGCGTGTGTGTGTGTGGCGTGCTGCAGGGGAATATGCAGAGAAGTAAATGGTGTGTGTGTGTAGGGGGAGCAGAGGGCAATGATGGGGCTGACGAGGAGAGGGCAATGATGGGGCTGATGGAGAGAGGGCAAGGATGGAGATGGTGGGGAGGAGAGGGAAATGATGGGGCTGACGGGGAGAGAGCAATGATGGGATGGTGGGGGAGGTGGAAATGATGGAAGTGGTGGATTGGCAGGGATGGGGATGGTGGGGGAGGAGGAAATGATGGAAGTGGTGGAATGGGCAAGGATGGGGATGGTGGGGGAGGAGGAAATGATGGATGTGGAATGGGCAAGGATGGGATTGGGGGAGGAAATGCTGGAGGTGGTGAAATGGACAATGATGGGCATGACGGAGAAGGCAATGATGGAGGTGGTGAAGAGAGCAATGATGGGGTGGGGTAGAGGACAATAATATGTGCGTGGACAATTTGAGTGGGAATAGGGGGATTTATTATGTGTGGGGAGAATTTGGGGATGGGGGAATTTATTATGTGTGGGGTGACATTTGGAGTGGGGATGGGGGATTTAATGTGTGGGGGAGATTTGAGGACAAAATGAAGAGCAAAAGGGGAGATGGGGGCATATATGAGGAAATAGTATTGGGGAAAGGGGGGCATGTATGAGGAAACAGTATGGGGAATGGGGGCATGTATGAGGAAACAGTATGGGGGAATGGGGGCATGTATGAGGAAACAGTATGGGGGAATTGGGGGCATGTTTGAGGAAAGAGTATGGGGGAATTGTGGGCATGTATGAGGAAACAGTATGGGGGAATTGGGGGCATGTTTGAGGAAACAGTATGGGGGAATTGGCGGCATGTATGAGGAAACAGTATGGGGGAATTGAGGGCATGTATGAGGAAACAGTATGTGGGAATGGGGGGCATGTATGAGGAAACACTCTAGGGGAATGGGGGGAATGTATGAGGAAACAGTATGGGGGAATGGGGGCATGTATGAGGAAACAGTATGAGGGAATGGGGGCATATATGAGGAAACAATATGGGGGAATTGTGGGCATGTATGAGGAAACAGTATTGGGGAATGAGGGCATGTACGAGGAAACAGTATTGGAAATGGGGGGCATGTATGAGGAAACAGTATGGGGGAATTGGGGGCATGTTTGAGGAAACTATGGGGGAATTGGGGGCATGTATGTGGAAACAGTAGGGGGGAATTGGGGCATGTTTGAGGAAACAGTATGGGGGAATTGGGGGCATGTATGAGGAAACAGTATGGGGGAATTGGGGGCATGTATGAGGAAACAGTATGGGGGAATGGGGGGCATGTATGAGGAAACAGTAAGGGGGAATGGGTGGCATGTATGTGTAAACAGTATGGGGGAATTGGGGGCATGTATGAGGAAACAATATGGGAGAATGAGGGCACAGTATGAGGAGCGATGTGAAAAATGTATGTGTACATGGGGAGTGAGGGTGATGGGATGTGTGCAGACACAGTATGGGGAGATCGGGGAACAGGTAGTATAGAAAGTGAGGGGGTAAATATATGAGCAGACAGTATGGTGAACAGTGGGATTTGCGAGGAGACAGTATGAGGAGGGAGGGGAATAGTGTGATGAGACACTATGGGGGGACAAAAGTGAGTGGGCACAGAATAGAAACTGAATAGTGGGGGAGTAGCATGGAGGGACAGTGTGAGGGCACAGCCAGGAGGGGACAGTATACCAAGGAGGGGGAGTGTGATGATAGAGTACAGTATAAATACTGGGCCCTATAGAGGGGACACATTATGAGAGGACAGTGTGAAAGGGGGCTAGTATGGAAAAGAGAGGTCAGTGTGAAGAGCATGTACCATAAGAGGGACAGTGTGGGGGTCATATTTTGTTCCGACAATATAATGAGGGGCAAATTTTTATTCAGGAGCATTTTAATGACACTTGTATCTTTAAGGGTATCATGTGGAAATTTTCTGCAAAAGAGAAGATGGAAGTCTGCAGAGATGAGCTGTGGATGAGATAACGCATCATGGGATCTGGACAAGATAAAGAAAAGAAGGCGAATGACTCCAGAGACGACGTCATCTATAAGGTACCTGGATGTAAATGTTATTTGTGATACTAGCTAACTCTCATGTTTTTATTTATGTTAGGAGCTTTAAAGGGGATGTCCAGGTTTGTAATGAGTCTGCAGTCATTCTTTGTGACTGCAGACTTCTGACTTCTCACAGTGCGCCCTGCACACTGTCAGGATTCTCTCGTGTGGGCGATTTAGATACATGCGGCCACATGCTGACTAGACATGTGTGGCCTCACTCAATGAAAATGAACTGAGTGAGGCCGGGCATGTCTAGTCGGAATGTGGCCAGAGGTATACAAATCGCATGCATGTGCTGACATGACTGTCCACAGGCAAGGGAGAATCCTAAAAGTGTGCAATGCATTAGCTGTGAGAATTCAGAAGTCTGGATTCAGCTCTGCAGGTTCCAGTAGTCATCACTAGGGTTGAGCAAAACGGGTCGGCCATTTTCAGAAGTCGCCGACTTTTGGCAAAGTCGGGTTTCATGAAACCCGACCCGACCCCTGTGTGGGGTCGGCCATGAGGTCGGCGATCTTCTGAATCTGGTATCGGAATTCCGATACCGAGTTCCGATATGTTTGCAAAATCGGAAATCGGTATCGGAATCCACATTTAAGTGTAAAATAAAGAATTCAAATAAAAAATATTGATATACTCACCTCTCCGGAGGCCCCTTGACATCACCACTGGTAACCGGCAGCCTTCTTTGCTTAAAATGAGTGCGTTTACGGCCTTCCATGACGTCACGGCTTCTGATTGGTCGCGTGCCGCTAATGTGACCGCCACGCGACCAATTACAAGCCGTGACGTAATTCTCAGGTCCTAAATTCCTCATTCTAGGAATTTAGGACCTGAGAATTACATCACGGCTTGTGATTGGTCACGTGAGCGGTCACATGGGCGGCCGCGACCAATCACAAGCCGTGACGTCATCTAAGGCCCTTCACGCGCTCATTCTTAAGAAGGAAGGCTGCCGGAAAGAAGCAGGGCGCATCCGAGGGTGAGTATATACCTAATAGGAATATACTCACCCTCGGCTTCTTTCCGGCAGCCTTCCTTCCTAAGAATGAGCGCGTTCAGGGTCTCAGATGACGTCACGGCTTGTGATTGGTCGCGGCCGCCCATGTGACCGCCACGCGACCAATCACAAGCCGTGACGTAATTCTCAGGTCCTAAATTCCTAATTCTAGGAATTTAGGACCTGAGAATTACGTCACGGCTTGTGATTGGTCGTGTGGCGGTCACATGAGCGGCACGCGACCAATCAGAAGCCGTGACGTCATGGAAGGCCCTGAATGCGCTCATTTTAAGCAAAGAAGGCTGCCGGTTACCATCGGTGATGTCCAGGGGCCTCCGGACTGGTGAGTATAGCAATATTTTTTATTTTAATTCTTTATTTTACACATTAATATGGATCCCAGGGCCTGAAGGAGAGTTTCCTCTCCTTCAGACCCTGGGAACCATAGTATCCCATTGCACTGCATTGGGTTTCGTGTTTCGGCCGACCCCGACTTTTTTATAGGATCGGCCGATTTCGCTCGACCCAACTTTTGAGAAAGTCGGGTTTCGTGAAACCCGACCCGATCCTATAAAAATAAAAGTCGCTCAACCCTAGTCGTCACATGGACACTTCACTCATATGCGACTTTCATACTTCTGGTCCTGTGACAATGAGCTTCTCTTCCTGCTTCTCTCAGTTTTTCACTGATCATTAAGAACATTAGGGAGAGGAGCTCATCGGTACATGACTAAGTGTGAAAATCGCATATGTCCTTGGTAGGGGGGACGCCAAAATTAATTCTTGCCCCAGGTGCCAGAAACCCTAGATACACCTCTATGGGGACATAAGGGGCTGGCTATGGGGATATTGCAAAAGGGGCTGGCTATGGGGATATAAGAGGCAATGGAGACATTACAACAGTGGCTGGCTGTTGAGACACTATAAGAGGGGCAGGCTATGACGACATTAGAAGAGGGTCTGGCTATGGGGACATCTTAAGCAGGGCTGGCTATGGGGAAATTACAAGCTGTAGGGAGGACATTACAAGTGGTGAACATAATTTATTGGGTGCTATTTGGGATCTTATATTGGGGGCTGTATTGACCATAATGAAAGAGATATGTGCAGGACATTATACTGTATATTGGCAGCTCTAGTGGATATCATACTGTGCGGGGTGATGGGGTGACATAGTACTGCATATAAGTGGCTGAGAGGCCAATATGCTGTATCAATGACTGGGGGACCATAATGATTTATGGGGTACTGTGAGGGCCATTATACTGTATAATAGAGGATGTGGTGGACAGCATACTGCACAAGGAACTGTAATGGATATCATATTGTATATTGACGGCTGTTATGGATATTATACTGTATGGGTGACTGAAGTGACCATTATACTGTGTAGGAGGAAAGTGTGAGGAGGGGGTACAGTTTGGAGCGGGAAACTTGGTGGTCTGGATGAGGACATGTTAAAAACGGGCACTGTATGAATATGGAGAGGGGGAAGTATGAAGTGGGGACACAGTTTGGAGAGAGGTTAGCATGGCATTGGGACAGTGAAGAGCATAAGGAGTCTAAGGAAAACAGTGGTGTGGGGACAGTCATTATATAGGCCGTGGTTCATAGGGGCAGATGGTGTGGCAGTTATAGCTGATAATAGCAGACACATTAAGGTGGAAAGTGTGATGAGTGTTACTTATAAGGGCAGACAGTGTGGAGACAATAAGGGCAGACTGTGTGGAGGCCATATACCATAGGAGGCTTATTTAAGTTAGAATATGGTGTGGTGCAAAAGACCA
Source organism: Ranitomeya variabilis (assembly GCF_051348905.1). Taxonomy (NCBI): domain Eukaryota; kingdom Metazoa; phylum Chordata; class Amphibia; order Anura; family Dendrobatidae; genus Ranitomeya; species Ranitomeya variabilis. The sequence goes on along the minus strand of NC_135235.1, from coordinate 135,504,456 downwards.
GAGAAGAGGGAAGTCTGCATAGAAGAGCTGTGGATGTGAAAAGTTACCATGCATCTGGACAAGATGGAAACAAAAAGAAATAAACTACTCAGAGAATATGTCACCTATGAGGTACCTGGATGTAATGTTTACTTGTTGATACTAACTAATGCTGAGTACTTCTCATCAGTGCTGTGGTTCCTGTATGGTCCACAGTCTGATAATGACTGATAACAGCAACTCCCAGCATCTACTTACTCTTCCTATTGTTAAATATATACAGTATATACTGGGTGTTCTAGGTACATGAGCTACAAATGTATATGGGCCTGACTAAACATTACAATTGATTGCTGTACTAAGATTGGTGATTAGTGTTGAGCGATACCTTCCGATACTTGAAAGTATCGGTATCGTATAGTATCGGCCGATATCCGAAAAATATCGGATATCGCCGATACTGATACCCGATACCAATACAAGTCAATGGGACACAAGTATCGGAAGCTATCCTGGATGGTTCCCAGGGTCTGAAGGAGAGGAAACTCTCCTTCAGGCCCTGGGATCCATATTCATGTACAAAATAAAGAATAAAAATAAAAAAATATGGATATACTCACCCCTCCGGCGGACCCTGAACCTAGCGGTGTTAACCGGCAGCCTCCGTTCCTAAGAATGAGCGAGTGAAGGACCTTCGATGACGTGGCGGCTTGTGATTGGCCGCGTGACCGCTCATGTGACCGCTCACGCGACCAATCACAAGACCACAACGTCATCGCAGGTCCTTCACTCGCTCATTCTTAGGAACGGAGACTGCCTGTTGCAGCGGTTACAACCAGGGCGCGTCAGAGGGTGAGTATATCCCTCTTTTTTATTTTTATTCTTTATTTTACACATGATTATGCATTCCGATCCCGATTCCCGATATCGCAAAAATATCGGAACTCGGTATCGGAATTCCGATACTGCAAATATCGGCCGATACCCGATACTTGCGGTATCGGAATGCTCAACACTATTGGTGATATATTCATGTACTGAGGTTGGTTTTGGTGACATATTCATTTACTGTTGATGGCACAGTTGTTGTATTTATTTACTGACAGTGGTTCCTTTGATGTATTCATGTACTAATTGAGGATCTAGTGATGCATTAATGTACTGATAGAGGTTATGGTGATGCATTTATCTGATGGTGGTTCTGGTGATGTATTCATGTACTGATGGTGGTTCTAATGAACTATTAATTTACTGATGACTTGGAACAAATGTTTGGCATATCCTTTCACAAGCTTCTCACAATAGTTGGTCGGAATTTGGGTCCATTCCTCCTCCTGACAAAACTGGTGAACTGATCCAGGTTTGTAGGTCGCCTTGCTCACACCTGCCTTTTCAGCTTTGCCCATGTACTTTCAATTGGATTGAGATCAGGACTTTGTGATGGCCACTCCAAACCATTGACTTTGTTATCCTTAACCCACTTTGTTATCATTTTTGCAGTATGCTTAGAGTCCATTTGGAAGACCCATTTCTGCCCAAGCTTTAACCTCCTGGCTGATGTCTTTAGAGGTTGCTTCAGTATTGCCACATAAACGTCTCTTTTCTTATGCTGCCATCTATATTGTGAAGTGCACCAGTTCCTCCTGCAGCAAAACAACTCCTCAACATCATGCTGCCTCCCACATGTTTCACAGTTGGGATGTTGCTCTTAGACCCCCAAGGTTTTCCATTCTCCTCCAAATGGTCATCATGCCCAAAAAGTTAAATTTTATTTTTATCAGACTACAGGACACGTCTCCAAAAATTAAGGTATTATTTCCTGAGTGCATTTTCAAACATTAATCTGGCTTTTTTTTATGTTTCTTTTGAAGTAAAGGCTTCTTCCTGGCAGTGTGGCCTTTTTAGCCCATGTTGATATAGCACTCATTTCACTGTGGATATTGGCACAATCTTACCAACTTCCACCATCATCTTTACAAGGTCTTTTGCTTTTGTCCTTGATATGCACATGTCAGACCAAAGCACATTCATCTCTGAGACACAGAACTCGTTTCTTCCTGAGCGCTATGTTGGCTGGACATTCCCATCTTGTTTGTAGTTGTGTATTATTGTTTGTACAGATAAACGAGGCACCTTCAGGTACCTTTAAATTGTACCTAAGAATGAGCCAGACTTGTGCAAGTTCACAATTCTCTTCCTGATATCTTGGCTGATTTCTTGAGACTTTCCCATGATGCTACACAAACAAGCAGTGTGTTTTAGGTTTGTATTAAAATACATCCACAGGTGTGTCTCTAATTAACTCAAATGTTGCCAAAAAACTTATGAGAAGCTTCTTAACAAATGACATCAACATAGGTCAGTCCAGAATTGTTTAAAGGCATAGTAATCTTAGTGTAAGTAAACTATTGACTTTGCTTTAAGTAATAAAAATGCCTTAAAACTTTCTTTCTCTCTCATTATTCTGGCATTTTGCAAATATAAATAATTACGGTAATCCTAATTGACTTAAAACAGGAAAGGTTTATTCTGATTTCATGTCATATGTTGAGAAAAACATGCATATGTGTCTTTTTATATAGTGTGTGTAAATGTCTGCTTTCAACTGTAAAAACTATCATACGTATCCCTTTATAATGCAATCTATTTAACTTCCACTGGGGCATTCGCCAAATGCTGCACTCCTTAATTGAAACCTGAAAGCCCCCATTATATTTGAAAGGGTTGTTCACTACTAGGACAACCCCTTCTCATACCCCACGCTTGGCCCGATAAAATAAAAAAGCTTATAATTACCTTATGTGCTGGCGCCGTTCCTGCACTGCTGGTACTCACTGTCCTCGGGGGTTCTCATATGGTGTTGTGACACGTAACCCCAGCACCCAATCAGCACTGGCATCATTGCCTTCACATGGATTGAACATGACAAGGGAGTCAGGGATCAGCTGCAGTCTAGACTTCCTCTTCATGTTCAATCCATATGAAGATGGAAACAGTGACGCCAGCTCTGATTGAGCATCGTGGTCACATGTCACAACATTGCATGAGAGCCCTGGGGAGATCGAGTGCCAACATTGCGGAAGTGGCACCGACAAGGGAGGTGAGTATAAGCTTTTTTATTTTACTGGGCCAAGCATGGGGCATGATAAGGAATTGGTTATCCACGTGGTGGACAACTTCTTTAAGTAATATTAGTTTCCATGACTGTCCTTGGATTTGACATTTAAAATATAGAATGTCAAGGATGAATATCGCTATTTTTCCCTGGTATCGTGTAAATGGTCTGCAAGCAATGAATGATTACATATCTATGAAAACACAAACCCTGTTGAGCCTCACCTCTTAACTATACCATTTTTTCTTACCTTTGCAGGTATTTTTTTAGCAAAAAAGGTAACCATTCTAGTGGAAGTGGTCATCAGAGGTTGTTACCTCTATTGGAGCAGGCATGCATTGACCCATTCTTTTACATGGGGGCTGAGAGTTCATGTGGAAAGGGGGCACTATTAACTTAATCTGCCTAGGAAAACAAAATACCTTGTCCCAACCCTGATAAGAGTGATTCTTTCTTTTATTAGCAATATGATACAAGGTGGAAACATCAGCAGAAACCAATAATATGACAGCTAGAATGACTTTCCTATCTAACATAAATTGCTCTGTGGATTAAATGCTGGAACTTAAAGGTCATTTTGATTGTCTGGACAAGTATTTGGGCAAAGCTGCTGATAGCAAATTCTTTCCTGATTACAAGCCAGTAAAAGCATGGAATATTTTTTGTGCACCCAAATAATTCTCGCTATCAGGACTATACTTCTCAAAAGGTAGGCATTGAAGATAGAGCTATGTCAAAGGGACAAGTGTTTTGTTCAATCCCAATGAGTTTAATGTTAATAAACCATGATGCAGAAAGTGAGGAAAGAAGACCAGAAATGTACATGCTCATGTGAGCACAGATTATCATAAGCAAGAGAAATGGTCATATCATCAAGAACAGATTTGAGATCCGCTGAATACTGGCAAAGACTGTTTGATTATCCCAGCTAGACTAGAGCAGATATAATTGCATGTGGAATGTATAGAAGATGCCGATGTAGGCAGAGAAATTTTTTAAACATGAGCTTGATGTAACTGCATCAATGGGACTGGGTGTTTCAAGTCATTAGCTGCTCAAGTAGGCCATTTGGCAGTAGCATGATTTACTTATCCTATTCATTTATATTGTAGAAGTTAGCTCAAGCACATCCATTGCCTGACCTGCATTGTAAATTAGGGAGGACAAAGGCTTGAATTCTTTTATGTGAGGAGTGGACCAGGTGTAAAATAAATTAAAACAATTTAGTGGACATAAAAATGACACCATCTTAAAAAATATTACATTTCATATAAGGTGCAATGGTTAAATAATGTAGAGCTAATATTGAAGGAGCAGATAACTTATATGGATCCATTCTTCATCTTCCTTTTAACTAGCATTTTATTATTTGTAGATGTAATTATACTTCTGCTAATCCATCATTTTGGTACCTACTTTGTCCTTTACCATACATATAAATTCTAAAATAAACCTTATGCATTTGATCAAAATGTACAAATTTCTGAAATGGTCAAGAAACATATAAGCTTAAAGTATGAAAATATCTCTATTTGGGTATGTGCACACAACGTCCTTTAGACACCAGTGGAATGATTGAGTTTTTTAAGTCAAAAAAGCTTCATGAAAATGCGTCCTCTATTGTTTTTTGCATCCACCGACATTTGTTTTAATGTTTACATAATAGTGAGTGGAAGCCGGCCGAAGAATGGTCAGATCACTTTATTTTATCGCTTTGTGGCTTTCAAAGCCTGAAGTGGTTAAAAGAAACTCAATAAGACTAAACATACGCACAATGATGTTTGATATTGCAGTGCATATATACATTATTTTTAGCATTTTTGAAGTGCTTTTTCAGGTGGGTTTTGGAGCAGAGCCACCTGAAAAAGATGTGTGCACATACCCTTTTGAGATTTATTATATTTATAAATAATATACAACCTAAATAGGATCTATAGTGCAACTACCAAGTATTTGCTAAAATGAATTAACTGCTGTATATCTGATGTATAACATATATTGAGCTTTTTTTAAGGAATTTTGACTTTTAGAGTCGATGAGTCCAAGGGTTTTCCTCTCTGAATCTAATATATGAAGCTTCATCAATGGCTTTGGTCACATCGGTGAATCGTGAATGTGATTGGTCAATTGGCTGTTAGATAGTAGAAAATGCTTCTAAATTAAGTATTCTTAAAAATAAGAATAACAATATTTAAATGTAAAAAAATATTTAAGAGCAGCTATTTTGGTTAACAGTGATAAGATATATGAAGGTGATACATTTTCATGCACTTGGCTCCAATTCTGTCTGCTTAACATACTACATACAGCAGTCATTAATGACTACGTCACCTAAGCGGGTAGACGGGGGAATATCTCAGTCACAATGTCGAGAAACAATGCCCTTCCTAAAATGAGATCACAGGTTTATAGGGCTGCTATGTCAGCCAGATGCTTAATAAATGGCCTCCAGATATTCTATATACAGATTTCTTGCAGATATTGGTATCATATTATCTATCATGTAATTTATATGCCTCAAAACAAAAAACCTATTCCATAATTTTGTTTTCTTATTCATTACAGACTCTTAGGTACCCATAAGTGGATCGCTCACACAACCACAACACCAGTCCACGATTCAGGTAAGGGCTCTCTGGCCGAGGACAGGAATTCCGCAAATTTCCTGGCTTTCCAGGCTTGCTAATCAAACATTGATCCAAGAAGTTCAAGACATTCTTGCAGTGCCTGTCCACGGCCAAAAAGCATTAACCTAGACCATGGACCCGGGTTGCATAAAGCGATCTGATTAGAAATTACCCCCTATCTAGAAATAGATTAGAGGATCACCTTCTGATCACTGTGGAGGGACCAATTTATGGGACCACCACAATCCCGAGAATGTGTCTCTGAAGAACCCTATCTTTATGGAGCAGAGACTGAGCATGTGCTCCTCTGCTCTATTAATTGTCAATAGGAATACCATATATGCTACCGGAGATGCCCTCGGCTGTCTCGAGAACTTTTCACCGGCAACTTGTTCTGCTAAAAACAAACAAGCCTTCAAGTGACTATATCATCAGAAAAAGTGAAAAAGAAAAGTTGTGAGAAAAATACAATGAAAACAAGTTTGAGTACTAAACTAATCCAAATCTTTAGAGGTAAAGAATACATCTACTTCTTACTGATCACAATTTAAAAAAAAGGGCCCATTATTGAGCAAGCGGTGTTATGACGGGGTCTACACATATAAAATGTTGTTACAAATCATGGTTTTTTGACAAAATTGGATGGGATTGGATGCCATATCTAAATTCGCATCTGCTTACTATATTAAAGCGTTTACAACTTGTTCTTGTGACTCCTATTAGAATTGTGAAATAAATGGCCCTGTTCAAGAGTGAAGTGAGGCTAGTGTGTAGGAAGGAAAGCCACATTAAAATGCATTGTTCTGCTTTTATCTTCTACGTTACGTATATGGTCCAGTAGTCATAGAACATAAACGTGCAATAGAATGACAGAAATGGGTAAAGGATGACATATGGTAATGTAGGCCTATGAATAGTAATTTCTCCCGATACCTTCCCCCAGATGACACCTCAGAAATACAATGACAATAAGTGCGCCATAAAACTCTCTACAGCAGAAAATACTTTATGTCTATAGAAGACATGTACGCTGACCCTTATTATAAAGAGATGAGCTTTTAAATGCTTCACTCGTAATAACGGTAGTTTGTCTTGGGCGAATTTCAGATTTGTTTTTTTCTCATCTGTGTGTTATTGAAAAAATGTTAGGTTTTATTTTATGGTTTTCTCTATTGTTCAGTAATCTTAAAATCATAAATGTGTTTTGCAGTTATCTTATGGAAAGTATTCGAGAATTGCACAACACATTATCTTTCAGAATCACCCATAATGCAAGCAAGAGTAATCTGAACAGGCAGGGAAAAATTCCTTTAGGTTGTCCTGAAAATCCATTAGGTATCTGTAGACCACTGTTACCCGCAAAGTTTATTCTAGAAATTAAATTTATACTATAGATATCAGAGCAGAGCTGCAAGGTGAATTTCAAAATCATCATCATGGCATCTCTTTTATTTCATTTTAAGGTTGCTCCGACTTCTATCAGGAGAGGATTTGTTGATAGTGTTATGTACCAGCTTATTAGGAATTTTACTTGGATTCTGTCTAAGCTTGTTTCAGAGGTTTTTCTTTGACTCTGTAACCAGTTTAGGTCCTTGATTTTTTCTTCCATTCCTGACCATGCACATTTTTGGGTTTTATCATAAATTTGCTCTAAAACTTTATCTCGTTCAGGTATTCACATTATTTTTTTGCCCATTATTTGTGATACATGGATTTTAATGTATATGTTATTTTTGTATTGCTTTTTTTGGGTAAATCAGCCTTGAAGGGGTGAGTGCGAACTCAAGAAAAATAGGATATGTGTGTGTCTATTAGAACAATTTTTTTTGTTTCATTTTTTTACATTTTGTTTTTTTTTCTGTTGCAAAAGACAATAGAAGACCTTTTAAATTGCATTCCACCTCATGTAGACATCATTTTCATATATTGGACATCTTTGTCTTGACCAAGACTGGGCTAAAAAAAGCAATTCAGAATGTTACTATATATTTTTTTATGTTTACTTTTATTTATATATGCTTTTTTTCTTGTATAATGTTATGCTTTTTTATTTATTTCTTTTTTTCATTTGTACTTTCCATAAGGTTTTAAAAGACCTTTGGGGGGACATTTTAACAAATGGATAAATTTATTTTATTGCTGATTTATCTGGTACCTGGGGCTGTTATATTAGCCTGCCTGGATAGCAGAGCTCATTGGGTCTCCTAGGATTCAGCAGCTCCTGCTTATTCCCTCCACCCTATAACCATTGGGTCTGGAGGAGGAAGCGTTGTCGGCGCATCCTGAATGTTATAGCACGTCAGTGCACAGTAAAGTGTGGACTGCCAAGAAAAGTGTAGGCTATGGGCATTTATAGTCTATGGGTATTTGATAAGTAGTTAAATTACATACTTTGGGTATTTATGGCCCTAAAGAAGTTCCATCAGTTATAAGGATTTTTTTTAGGTCCATGAACCCACTGGTTAAGAAAATAAAAGGATAGATGCTAAATAAACAAGATTCAGAATAATTAGCACTAGCCCTTTTTGGGATATAAACCGAAGCTGAGTGTTACCAGTAGCATTAAGGCACTATAATGTGAATTTAGTCCAAGAAGAGAAGGTTAGTACTGGCACTTAAGCCAAAAAAAAATCTTCCCCGCACACTACAATGGTGCTCAGCAATGTGCACAAAGAGGTCAACAATCCAAATTAGAAAGGAGAAATTGAATATGTGGCACTCACCTGTATTAAAAACTTCAGCAAGTAAAAGTTTTGGCCCTTGGAAGAAGTGATTGCTCAGCGCAAAACAGCTATTGTCCATACCTTGCAGTGTTTCACATGCTACCACGCTGTAATTTTACTTGCTTGCTGAAGTTTCTATCATGGGTGAATGTCGCATATTCAATTTCTCCTTACAATAAATGGTGAATTTATGTGGAAAAAAATATTTAAAAATAAGCTGGAGTCTACACCTTCTATTTCCCCAGGGTCCCCATTTATTATAAACTGGTTTTGACCTACAGTGGGGCAAAAAAGTATTTAGTCAGTCAGCAATAGTGCAAGTTCCACCACTTAAAAAGATGAGAGGCGTCTGTAATTTACATCATAGGTGGACCTCAACTATGGGAGACAAACTGAGAAAAAAAAATCCAGAAAATCACATTGTCTGTTTTTTATCATTTTATTTGCATTTTATGGTGGAAAATAAGTATTTGGTCAGAAACAAAATTTCATCTCAATACTTTGTAATACATCCTTTGTTGGCAATGACAGAGGTCAAACGTTTTCTGTAAGTCTTCACAAGGTTGCCACACACTGTTGTTGGTATGTTTGCCCATTCCGCCATGCAGATCTCCTCTAGAGCAGTGATGTTTTTGGCTTTTCGCTTGGCAACACGGACTTTCAACTCCCTCCAAAGGTTTTCTATAGGGTTGAGATCTGGAGACTGGCTAGGCCACTCCAGGACCTTGAAATGCTTCTTACGAAGCCACTCCTTCGTTGCCCTGGTGGTGTGCTTTGGATCATTGTCATGTTGAAAGACCCAGCCACGTTTCATCTTCAATGCCCTTGCTGATGGAAGGAGGTTTGCACTCAAAATCTCACAATACATGGCCCCATTCATTCTTTCATGTACCCGGATAAGTCATCCTGGCCTCTTTGCAGAGAAACAGCCCCAAAGCATGATGTTTCCACCACCATGCATTACAGTAGGTATGGTGTTTGATGGATGCAACTCAGTATTCTTTTTCCTCCAAACACGACAAGTTGTGTTTCTACCAAACAGTTCCAGTTTGGTTTCATCAGACCATAGGACATTCTCCCAAAACTCCTCTGGATCATCCAAATGCTCTCTAGCAAACTTCAGACGGGCCCGGACATGTACTGGCTTAAGCAGTGGGACGCGTCTGGCACTGCAGGATCTGAGTCCATGGTGGCGTAGTGTGTTACTTATGGTAGGCCTTGTTACATTGGTCCCAGCTCTCTGCAGTTCATTCACTAGGTCCCCCCGCGTGGTTCTGGGATTTTTGCTCACCGTTCTTGTGATCATTCTGACCCCACGGGGTGGGATTTTGCGTGGAGCCCCAGATCGAGGGAGATTATCAGTGGTCTTGAATGTCTTCCATTTTCTAATTATTGCTCCCACTGTTGATTTCTTCACTCCAAGCTGGTTGGCTATTGCAGATTCAGTCTTCCCAGCCTGGTGCAGGGCTACAATTTTGTTTCTGGTGTCCTTTGACAGCTCTTTGGTCTTCACCATAGTGGAGTTTGGAGTCAGACTGTTTGAGGGTGTGCACAGGTGTCTTTTTATACTGATAACAAGTTTAAACAGGTGCCATTACTACAGGTAATGAGTGGAGGAAAGAGGAGACTCTTAAAGAAGAAGTTACAGGTCTGTGAGAGCCAGAAATCTTGATTGTTTGTTTCTGACCAAATACTTATTTTCCACCATAATATGCAAATAAAATGATAAAAAAACAGACAATGTGATTTTCTGGATTTTTTTTTCTCAGTTTGTCTCCCATAGTTGAGGTCTACCTATGATGTAAATTACAGACGCCTCTCATCTTTTTAAGTGGTGGAACTTGCACTATTGCTGACTGACTAAATACTTTTTTGCCCCACTGTATATATTGCGCAACACTTCCATACTGTTGAAAGCCTGTATTTAACAACTATTATTTAAATTAAGCGTGAGCTAAGTTCCCAAGGCTGACATTACCAACCTATGGAAATTAAAGGTAATGTAATGAATGTGTTTTTAGATGGCAGAGAGTAGGCCTCTTACTTGGACTGCTATGCCACTGTATAGATAGTAGCCAGACGGCCTAGGGTTTATTTTATACTGTTGATGTAGTTGCTTTGCCTGCATCAGAAGATCGTAAAGCACTTTATGAAACGTTTGAACACAAGTCTTGTACTTTGGACTGAAATTTTTAATGTGATTGAATCTAACCTTGGAAATGATGATTTATCATGGAACAATAGCCCCTGGAGATTGGCTATAACAATATAGTACTGAATCATTTGTAAGTTGTTTTTTTTTTTTTTTTTCCTAAAGAAGAAAACCAGAAATTCAGAAGGCAAAAAAATTGCCGACATAATGTATGTGAAATGTGCTATTATTCAGCTTTAACATAATAAGATACTGGTGGTTCATTAACATATACAAATTTGACTAATATGACTTAAAATAGGAACCTCATTGAAAATCCTGGCTTGGCATTTAGACTCTGAAATACCAGCCTACATGTATAAACTCAAATAGATATGGCAAACCTTATTGATATGTTGCGTAGCGATGTCATTTTTGCCGTTATGTGTCACCTTGGCTTGACCTACGATAACCCATTTTTTCTTCTCTCACCTTCTCTATTGCTATGTCCCCAGTCCATCTCTCTGCAGATTAATTTATGAATGTCAGCGCAGCTTGTCGCTGTGTTTGCCAGGCCCTTTTGCTGACTGAGCTGTAACCTTTATATCACTGGTCTTGGATGTGATTTAGGAAAGCTTAAATTAGGATTCCTTCTTGTATGGAGTTTAATGCTATAGGACAGAACGTGAAGATTATCTATGTTGAAACTAGAAATAAAACTCAAAATAAATGAAGTGAATGCAACTTTTTTAGACTTTACATAAAGTTTTTAAATTATAAAAGGAACAAGAGGGTTGAAGATTGAATCTTGTCATCCTCTTACAAAATTAATGGGACTGGACACCTTATCTTTACTTTTATCAAAGCAGCTGGAATATTTTTTTCCAGTTAACCATATTAGCAATGCCTGTTCTCAAAAAGGCAATTATTGAAAGAGAATGTGACCAAATCTGTACAACAGCCTCTATAGAAAAACATTACATTTGGAAAAGTTTCAATTGAAGGGGGCTGAGTGAAAATTCTGGTCATATGCTCCAACAACTGCCATTTCATGAACAGGTGAGCTGTGGAGTCTGTGAGGGCGGCTTCACTTAGACCTATGTACTTACAGAGAGTGACTTGCAAAAGTATTTGTAAACTTCATTTTTCATGTATCGCTATCTCACAGCCTAGAATTTCACTGTTTTCTGAGGGTTTGCATCAGTTCATGTAAAAGAACATGCCTACAACTGTGAACAATTGTTTTTCTTTTTTTGCAAAGCAAACAACAAATAGGACAAAATACCTGAAAACTTCAGTGTGCATAACTATTTGTCCCCTCAAAGATAGTACTTTGTATGGTATCCTCTGGCGAAGAGCAATCTTAAAGTCTGACCAAAGATTCTCAATTGGATTAAAGACTGGGCATTGACTAGGCCACTCCAAAACATTTGCATGTTTTCCCTTAAACCACTTGAGTGTTCCTGTAGCAGTATGCTGTTATTGTCTTGTTGAAAGGTGAACACTGTCCCAGTCTCAAATCACCGACAGACTGAAACAGGTTTTGATCAAGAATATTCCTGCATTTTGCTTCATCTATCTTCCCCTTTACGAGGTTCATTTTCTCTGTCTCTGCTGCTGAAAAACATGGTGTTCTGGGGGTAACGAACTGTGTAGGTTTGGCGCCAGACAGAGCATTTATCTTGGTGGACAAAAATGTAAATTTTGGTCTCATGTGACCACAGCACCTTTCTCCATACACTTTGAGTGTCTCCCTCAAGTGTTTTGCCAAAATCAAAATGAGCCTTACAATTTTTTTGTGTAAGTAATGCTGCCAACTGTTCCATAAAGGCCACCTCTATAGCTTATTGTAGTTATATGGACAGATACTCCAGTCTCTGCTTGGGAACTCTGCAGCTCCTACAGGGTTACCTTTGGTCTCTGCGCTGCCTCTCTGATTAATTCCCTCTTTGCGTGGGCTGAGAGCTTTGGTGGACGTCCCTCTCTTTGCAGGTTTGTTGTAGTACCATGCTTTTCCATTTGATGATAATGGATTTGTTGGTGCTTCTGGGGATCATTATAGATTGAGATTTTTTTTATAACCCAACCCTGACTTGTCCTTCTCAACAAATTTGTCTCTGACTTGTATGGAAATCTCCTTGGTCTTCATGGTGCTGTTTGGTTAGTGGTGCCTCTTGAGTAATGGTGTTACAGCCTCTGTGGCCTTTCAGAAAAGATGTGTGTATACTGGCAGGCCATGTGATACTTAGATTGCACACAGGTGGACTTCCTTTCACTAAGCATGTGACATATGAAGATAATTGCTTGCACCAGAAATTTTTAGAGGCTTCATCGCAAAAGGGGTGAATACATATGCTCATCACAATTTTTAAATTAAGGAGAGAGAGCGCACATAGGGCGATAAAAGTGATTATTTGGATGACAATACACGGAAGGTGCAATCACCTTTAGAGGTTGTGAAAAGTCACAACCCCTTGCAGAATGTGAGAAGAAACAGTGGTCGCTGCAGACTCCCGTGGATAACAATGTGACAAAGGAAGGTGATAATCTTTGGCCCAAAGGAAATGGCAGATTGCCCCAAAACGCGTCGGCACAATAAAGTTTTCAAGAAAATTTCCATCTGTGTGGTCAGCGCGGATACTTTGAGAAACCCGGTCTTCGCCTTGCTTCTTTGTCACATGACAATTTTTAGTTATTTGATCCCATAAATTTAATTTATGCCTATATTTTACTCACTTCAGCAACTTAGACTATTTAGTGCTGATGCATCACACAGAAATTGGATTACAAAAATATTTAAACACAGGATGTAATGTAACAAAATAAGGTAAAAAGCCAAGGGGGAATACTTTCACAAGCCATTGTATATATTACTTTGTGATATAAAATCAAGTCTCCAACACACTAGGGTTTGATTTTTATGAAACCTGTTGTAGTGCTGAATAAAACCATTTTTTGCGTGCTGAAAAATGAGGTAAATGTGTGAGAAAAATTAACATGGGATGGAATTAAAGTATAACAGCAATTTTTTCATAGGTTAATTGTTTTGGAGATGGAGATCTCTGAGGTGCCTATGGTAAGTTAAACAATTCCTGGAACCATGTTCAGAGTCCACGGCTCAGGCGAACATGTTTCTGCATTTACCCAATTAGTATTGTGCTTACTCTGTGTACATCATTGGTAATTTGTGTATTCTGGTTTTTCCACTTACATTCTTATCTGGTTCATCCTCTAGCGGCCAGTGCGCATGCCGGCTGTGTCAGGCTGTGCACGATCGCTGACGGTGTCTCCATCGCAACCCTTTTGTGTACGAGCGGCGCCTGTCCACATCCGGTGTGAGGTTCCTGCTCTGTCACCTTGCGATGACGCACTCTGTGATGTGTGCTCTCCCTGCCCCGATTGAGCATGCGCCGTCATACGGCCGGCATTTGTGTGCTAGTATGTATTTACTCCCCATTGGGTGGCCTTTTATATATATACTGCATCATGACCTGATGACGCCACTCCCCCGGAAGAAGGCATGCTAGCCGAAACACGCGTAGGGGTGGCGCCGCAGGTCTGAGGTAATTATGCTTTAATAACGTTATTCATTGTCCTGTATTTTGCCTGGATGTGCTTGCTGGATGCTTTTTACCAGCTGAGGGCTATAAACCTCATGGATTACTAGCACACTCGCTTTTTTTGTAAGGATGGTTCTATCTGATTGTAGCATGCTATTATCCTCTTACCTGCGGCTCTGGTGTAGCCGTCACCTTTCAGAGTACTCCCTTCATTCTGTTGTAATTTTTAATATTGTGGTTTTCTAATAAAGTAACTTTCTGTTAGTATCCCCTTCTGTGCATTATTTCTATGTAGGGTTTGATCATTGGTAGGAAGCTCAGTGTTAACTGGCTGTTGGCACCATTCTCTCTCGGCACCATGTGGTTGCGTCAAGAAAGGACCTAAGCTCAGGTCCTTTCTTGAGGCGACAGCATAGACTGGTGGGACTGCGTGTGCCATTATGGACTGCATGTGATGTGGACCCCTGTGCATTAACCATAAATGGGACCTGTGGTAAGATAAGTACCTTTGTCTCTTCCACGCTCTCTCTCTCCTCCCTCCAGTCATTAACCCTTTCGTGACATGCACCGTACATGTACTGCGCATGTCGGGTCCCCTGCTTTGAAGTGTGCTCCGCCGGTGAGCGCACATCAAAGTCGCGACATGTCAGCGGTTTTGTACAGCTGACATGTGCGCGCAATAGCGGCAGGTGAAATCGCTATTCACCCGCCGCTATTAACCTGTTAAATGCCGCTGTCAAATGCACACAGCGGCATTTAACTACCGCATCCGGCCGGGCGGCCGGAAATGACGTCATCGCCGACCCCCGTCACATGATCGGGGGTCAGCGATGCATCAGGAAGGTAACCATAGAGGTCCTTGAGACCTCTATGGTTACTGATGCACGGTAGCTGTGAGCGCCACCCTGTGGTCGGCGCTCACAGCACACCTGCATTTCTGCTGCATAGCAGCGATCTGATGATCGCTGTTATGTAGCAGAGCCGATTGGGCTGTGCCTGCTTCTAGCCTCCCTTGGAGGCTATTGAAGCATGGCAAAAGTGAAAAAAAAAAGTTTTTAAAAATGTGAAAAAAATATTAAAAATATAAAAGTTTAAATCACCCCCCTTTCGCCCCATCCTAAATAAAACATTAAAAAAACCCACAAACCTACACATATTTGGTATCGCCGTGTTCAGAATCGCCCGATCTATCAATTAAAAGAAAGCATTAACCTGATCGCTAAACAGCGTAGCGAGAAAAAAATCCGAAACGCCAGAATTATGTTTTTTTGGTCACCGAGACATTGCGTTAAAATGCAATAACGGGCGATCAAAAGAACGCATCTGCGCTGAAATGGTATCATTAAAAACATCAGCTCGGCACGCAAAAAATAAGCCCTCACCCGACCCCAGATCACGAAAATTGGAGACACTACGGGTATCGGAAAATGGCACTTATTTATTTTTATTTTTTTAAGCAAAGTTTGGAATTTTTTTTCACCACTTGGATAAAAAATAACCTAGTCATGTTAGGTGTCTATGAACTCGTAATGACCTAGAGAATCATAATAGCAGGTTAGTTTTAGCATTTAGTGAACCTAGCAAAAAAGCCAAACAAAAAACAAGTGTGGGATTGCACTTTTTTTGCAATTTCACTGCACTTGGAATTTTTTTCCCGTTTTCTAGTACACTACATGGTAAAACCAATGATGTCGTTCAAAAGTACAACTCGTCCCGCAAAAAATAAGCCCTCACATGGCCATATTGATGGAAAAATAAAAAAGTTATGGCTCTGGGAAGGAGGGGAGCGAAAAACAAAAACACAAAAAAGAAAAAGGGCCGCGGCATGAAGCGGTTAATGGATAGAGGGTTAGCAGACGAGTTAACAGGATTTATTAAGGATTTTGTGTGTATGACCGCTCTGATTGGTGTCTGCCTGTGATAAATGGGTGTGTGTGACAGTGTGGTATCACCCCGGAAGAAGGTTAATTGCCGAAACGTGCGTCGGGTTTCACAGTATGTGCTGTATCCTACACTGCATGTATTGCTTCATGTATAATATACTTTGTATATTGCCTTTGAAGTGGAATGGGTCTGGCATCTTACATTATATGTGGGTTTGTTTTAGTGGCAAGCAATGCTTGGCCCTACAGGGCCATTTGTTAATAACCATAGGTATCCCTTAGGGTATGTGTCCACGTTCAGGATTGCATCAGGATTTGGTTAGGATTTTATGCAGGTAAAATCCAGACCAAATCTGCACCTGAGGTCACTGGCAGGTCACCTGCGCTGTCCTTGCGTTGTTTCTGCAATATAAGGACATGCTGCATTCTTAAAAGACGCGCCGCATGTCCGTTTTCGCGGCTCTACCGCATGCGTCTTTTAAAACATAGTGGAGATGGGATTTGATGAAATCCCCTCCACTATGCTGTAACATCTGGACGCTGCGTGTTTGACGCTGCGGCTCAACGCAGCGTCAAACACGCAGCGTTTCCTGAATGTGGAAACATACCCTTAGTCTTATACAGCTCTGGCAGAAATTAAGAGGCCACTGCAAAATGTTCAGTTTGTCAGATTTTTCTCTTTATAGGTACATTTTTAAGTAAAATATAAATAGTTCTTTTAGTTTATAAACTTCTGACAACATATCTCCGAATTTCCAAGCAATACATTTTGTATTTTTTTTCAGACAAAGAAAAATTATCAAAATTAAAAAAAACCCAGTGCCTTCAGACCTCAAATGATGCAAAGAAAACAAGTTCATAATCATTTAGAAACAACAATACTATTGTTTTAATTCAGGAAGAGTTCAGAAATCAATATTTTGTGGAATTACCATGATTTTAAATCACAGTTTTCATGCGTCTTGGCATGCTTTCCACCAGTCTTTCACACTGCTTCTGGGGCAAATATTTAAGCAGTTCTTCTTTGTTTGATGGCTTGTGATTATCCATCATCCTCTTGATTACATTCCAGAGGTTTTCAATGGGGTTCAGGTCTGGAGATTGGGCTGCCCATGACAGGGTTTTGATGTGGTGGGCTCCTAATTTTTGCCAGAGCTGTATTTATAGAAATGTTTATTGATTTTCTGATTTACAAGGGTTAAGCCCCAACAGCATCATTGGTTATCACACATTTTACTACATTACTTTGCTTTTCCGTTGTTGATCTACTAGCTTTAAAGAACCATCTGGAATATCCAACAGAGTTGTGTTCTCATCAATTAAATGGTCTTTTACATTGTATTGTTATATACACAAAGATTCTTCTCATTGTTCTGTTAGTATGGAATATGTTTCATATTGACATCAATCCTACAAGATGATTTACTCCCTGATTTTGTTAATTGTGTAATTATAGGGACTGCAGCTCTTCTCTAAATGCAGTTGTTCATGTTAGAAGTGCATCAACGTGTGTGACCTATTAGTATGTATGTTACTCACAGATTTCAAGTCGTTTCTAATTAGTGATGTGATGATTAAAAAATCTAGACAATTGTATACCTCTTTATTCAACAGTTTTTAAAGTCCTATAGGGTAAGGAGAACATCAGAAAGGTAATAATCTGCTGTTTCAAATTACATGAGAAAACCTCCTCTAAATATAGTGGTTAGAGGACATAGTTACATAGTTACATAGTTACATAGTTATTAAGGTTGAAGGAAGACTTTAAGTCCGTCTAGTTCAACCCATAGCCTAACATAACATGCCCTAAAATGTTGATAATAATAATAATAATAATAATAATTTTATTTATATAGCGCCAACATATTCCGCAGCGCTTTACAACTTATAGAGGGGACTTATACAGACAATAGACATTACAGCATAACAGAAATCACAGTTCAAAACAGATACTAGTAGGAATGAGGGCCCTGCTCGCAAGCTTACAATCTATGAGGAAAAGGGGAGACACGAGAGGTGGATGGTAACAATTGCTTTAGTTATTTGGACCAGCCATAGTGTAAGGCTCGGGTGTTCATGTAAAGCTGCATGAACCAGTTAACTACCTAAGTATGTAACAGATCCAGAGGAAGGCAAAAAAAAACCATGTGGCAAAGAGTAAGCTCCACATTGGGGAAAAAAATTCCTTCCCGACTCCACATACGGCAATCAGACTAGTTCCCTGAATCAACGCCCTATCAAGGAATCTAGCGTATATACCCTGTAACATCATACTTGATACTAGACCCTGGCAATTTTTATTTGTTGAGTGGGCATTGACTACACTATTTCATTTTTTAAAATACAGCACTATTCCCGGTGACTACCTCTTGAAGCTCATCAAGAGAATGCCAAGAGTGTGCAAAGCAGTCATCAAAGCAAAAGGTGGCTACTTTGAATAACCTAGAATATAAGACATAATTTCTGTTGTTTCACACTTTTTTGTTAAGTATATAATTCCACATGTGTTAATTCATAGTTTTGATGCCTTCAGTGTGAATGTACAATTTTCATAGTCATGAAAATACAGAAAAATCTTTAAATGAGAAGGTGTGTCCAAACTTTTGGTCTGTACTGTATATAGTCAAAAATGAAAGTCATCAGAATGGAGAAATCAAGCATACATTATATGTTGGCCCATATTTAGATTTTATTAAAAAAATACGTATATTTATGGCAAATACAGCTCTGGCAAAAAGTAAAAAACCACCACATCAAAACCCTGTCATAGGCAGCCCAATCTCCAGACCTTTCATGCGTCTTGGCATGTTTTTGCGGCACACCGGGGTCCTAGTCATCGCAGTAGTGTCGCTTTCCTCCCGAGGAGAGTGATGCTACGTTTGGAGGCAAGAAAGGATAACTGCTTCCAGGTATCACAAACATGCAATGCATTTCACACTCCAGGCCACCAGGGGGAGCTTCTGCTCCTATTTATTAGGTCACTCCCCATAGAGCTATATAACTGGTAGTCTTTAGGGAAAGTTAGTTAGTTGCTGGCTGAGCTCAGCTCAGTCAGTTCCAGACAGTGGTCTGAGAAGGACAGAGAGTCAATGGAGCTGTGCATGCCCTCAGAGCTGCAGCTCCCAGAAAGAGACATTGAAAGGCAGAATTGTATTGCAGCGAGTGTGAAGGAAGTCGAAGCAAAGGAGAGGATACCAGAAGGGGACCAGCCCCGCTCAGGCTGCCTCCATCTGAGGCGCAAAACCCCGGTAGCCAGAACACCGATGGAGTAAGGACCTCTACGCCTTATTTCAGAGACCGGCAGGACAGCTAATTGCAGGTTACCTGTCCGCACCTACACCCAGGAGGCACGATGACACCTACAGAGCCGGGTTATCTAAGACACCCTATAAACATGCTCAAGTCACCAGTCATATGGGTTGTGTCCTATCCTATATGGGGGACAGAAAGAGCGAAACATCGTATCTGTGAGACCCTTATGTGAAGCCATAGGCAGTAAGGGACTACACCACCGCAGTGCAAGGGAAGGCTACTGATTTCCACCTGGACAAGGAAACTCTGGACTTGCCTCCAAACTGGCCGGACTGTGATCTGGTGCCCTGGACTGTGGATGCTAAAGTCTTCACTAAAGGTAAAGAGACTGCAACCTTGTGTCCTCGTTCTTCTCTGCGCCTCTCACCATTCCACAATCTACACACCGGGAAGCCCTGAGGACATACTTCACCTGTGGGAAGGTATACTATCTAGCTGCCATAACATCACCCCAGTGGACCCCTTAAAGCAGCGTCGGTCACCCTGACCGAATACCACAGGTGGCGTCACGAACATAAATTTTATCCCTTTAAAGACCTTTCCCTTTTACACGGACGTCCCAGGGCCATGGACCAGGTCAGCCACCATGACATCCCCCAGTGAACATCGGAACCGGTACCGAGTACCCCATGGCCCTTGGGGGTGATCCACTTTCCCCAGTCTTTCACACTGTTTCTGGTGCAAAAATGTTAGTTCTTTGATATCTTTGTTTAATCAAATCATCCTCTTGATTTCATTCCAGGGGTTTTCAATGGGGTTCAGGTCTGGAGATTGGTTTGCCCATGACAGGGTTTTGATGTGGTGGTCTCTTAAATTTTGCCAGAGCTGTATAAATAAAAGGGATGTATGAGTGTGCATTACATTCTGCTGAGCACCATCCTGGGGTGGAAGGCAGTACATCTGAGTATCAGAAAATTATATTCAAACCTGCTCCACTCGTGTAAACATGAAAATTGAGTCTAAAAAAATGACTCTTTGTGTTGGACACCAAAATACCTGTAATATGAATTTCCTGTCTGCAGGTTTTCTCTAAGGCTGGGGTCACACGAGTGTTTATTCTCTCCTCCAAGAGAATCAAGGTGATTTTAATGACACTCCAATGACATTCTGATCCAAGTATCAGCTTAGTGTGTTCTCTCGGATGAGAGAATTGTAGCACAGGTGAGTAGAAGATGGAGAACACAATTTTTCCATCTTCTCCATTGTGTGAGTCCATGGAAATCAGACTGCACTCAGATATCTGAGCGCAGTCTGATGTTTTACATGCACCCATAGACTTCAATGGGTGAGAGCGATCCAATTTGCGGTGAAAATTACAGCATGTTGCAATTTTTTCTCATGCCAAATCGGTGTGAGAAAAAAGCACTGATCAGCACTGCCATAGAATAACATTGGTTCCAATGCTATCTGATAAAGCATCAGATAGCACTTGTCCGATATACACTCACCGGCCACTTTATTAGGTACACCATGCTAGTAACGGGTTGGACCCCCTTTTGCCTTCAGAACTGCCTCAATTCTTCGTGGCATAGATTCAACAAGGTGCTGGAAGCATTCCTCAGAGATTTTGGTCCATATTGACATGATGGCATCACACAGTTGCCGCAGATTTGTCGGCTGCACATCCCAAAGATGCTCCATACAAGGCAGGATGGATCCATGCTTTCATGTTGTTTACGCCAAATTCTGACCCTACCATCCGAATGTCGCAGCAGAAATCGAGACTCATCAGACCAAGCAACGTTTTTCCAATCTTCTACTGTCCAATTTCGATGAGCTTGTACAAATTGTAGCCTCAGTTTCCTGTTCTTAGCTGAAAGGAGTGGTACCCGGTGTGGTCTTCTGCTGCTGTAGCCCATCTGCCTCAAAGTTCGACGCACTGTGCGTTCAGAGATGCTCTTAGGCCTACCTTGGTTGTAACGGGTGGCGATTTGAGTCACTGTTGCCTTTCTATCAGCTCGAACCAGTCTGCCCATTCTCCTCTGACCTCTGGCATCAACAAGGCATTTCCGCCCACAGAACTGCCACTCACTGGATTTTTTTTCTTTTTCGGACCATTCTCTGTAAACCCTAGAGATGGTTGTGCGTGAAAATCCCAGTAGATCAGCAGTTTCTGAAATACTCAGACCAGCCCTTCTGGCACCAACAACCATGCCACGTTCAAAGGCACTCAAATCACCTTTCTTCCCCATACTGATGCTCGGTTTGAACTGCAGGAGATTGTCTTGACCATGTCTACATGCCTAAATGCACTGAGTTGCCGCCATGTGATTGACTGATTAGAAATTAAGTGTTAACAAGAAGTTGGACAGGTGTACCTAATAAAGTGGCCGGTGAGTGTATATACTTGTGTGAGCGAGACCTAATTGAAAGAAACTTTCTCAGTGTAATAAAAATATAAATAATACACTCGATATAAAAAGTCTATTAAACCCCATGTTAAAATGGCAGTTTTTTGTCATGTAAAAAAAATCATATCAAGTAGAATCATTTCTCAGTTGTTAACCCCTTGCAATGGCCAATTGTACAAATAGACATTTTGTCACTAAATTAGCTATAACCCACAATGTTATGTGTATTGAGGAAATCATCCAGCCCTTTTATAAAAGCTTTTATATTGTCATTACTTCATCTTGTGGTCTGCATTCCACAGTCTGACTGCTTTAACTGTAAAGACCTTTTCCAATTTAGGTTGATACCATTCATTTTACCAAATAGTGTTTTGAAAAATTGGAAAATAATTCCAAGTGTGGCGAAATTAAGAAATAAACACAATTTTAACGTGTTTAGGAAATAGTTTTTACTGTTTGATGAAAGTGACCTGGCAAAATAATTCTTATCAGTGTGATTACAGATATACCAAACATGACATTGCCTAGAACTGAATCTTTCTCAAAATGTGAGGAAACAACAAAAAGGAAACTGGCCCAGAAGGCCGCCAAGATGCCTACGGCAACATTTAAGAAGCTGCAGTAATTTCTGGCAAGTAATGGTTGTGTACTGCACATGACAACAATCTACTGGATTCTTTCTATATCTGCCTGTAATGGCAAGACAAAAGCTTTTTCTTACAAATAAAAACATCAAAGCTAGCTATGTATTGCCAAAACCTTCAGGAGTCTACCAAAAGCATTTGGAAAATTGTGTTATTGTCTCATGGGACCAAAGTTGAACATTTTGTCCATAATACCAAAAGGTATGTTTTACGTAAAGCCAACCCTGTGCATCACCAAAAGAACACCATACCCAGAGTGAAGTATGATGGAGGCAACATTATGCTTTGGAGCTATTTTCTGGCAGCTTTAACTGGGCCTTTAATTAAGGCAGAGGAAATTGTGAATAGTTTCAAATATCAGACAATTTTGCAACAAAATCTTCAGGCATTTGCTAAACATCTGAAAATAAAGAGGAATTTCACCTTTCAGAAATGGATTGTCCAGAAGAAGGTCAAAGTTTTGAAATAGACCAGCAAGAGCACAGACAAGAATCCAATTGATCATCTGTGAGTGGATCTGAAGAGGGCTCTATATGACAGTTTTGAAGTATTCATGCAAGGAAAACTGGGCCAAGATTGACAATCATTGATGTGCCGTGATAATAAACTCCTACCGAAAAAGAAAATGTTATTATAAATTCAAAGGCTACTTCAACAAGATATTAGTTAAATGGTGTAGATATTTATGCAACCACTTTATTTTAGTTCTTTATTTTTATTTTTCCACCCAAAAAGTCAAAAAGATTTCAGTTTATTTTTATATTGAATTGTACAGAATATGGGTTATATTAAAGGTGGGTAAAGCTCTGAAATTACTCTGAAATTACTTTTCTTGGTAAGAGCTTTTGTGCATGACAATAACCTGGCACATAATGCTATGTGCACACATTGTTTTTTTGGAGCTTTTTTTCTGCAGCCAAAACCTTAGGTTTTGCTGGCTTTTTTTCTGCTTTTCTTTATGTGTGTTTTTGCTGCATTTTTCAGGATTCCAGAGGTGAGTCAGAGGTGCCTGATTCATTAAGACCTTGTTCACATATTCAGTATTTGGTCAGTATTTTACATCAGTATTTGTAAACCAAAATCAGGAGTGGAACAATCAGAGGTAAAGTATAATAGAAACTTCTACATTTTTCCCCTACTCTTGGATTGGGCTTACAAATACTGAGGTAAAATACTGACCAAATACTCAATGTGTGACTGTGGCCTCTAAGATAATCGAGGGCATCTTAAAAACCTAAAACTTAGAAGTGGAGTAAGCCTCCTTACCCCTCACCACAACTCATACTCCAGAGACTGGAGATGTTAAGGTATACCACAACTCATCCAGATGTAGATGACTGGGTGTCATCATGCCCAAGCTTTGTCTATTTTGGTCAATACAGGCCTATAAATACCTAATTCTGCAACAGTTTTGCACAACCTTGCATTGCGCAAAAAATTTGTGACTTTTCAAAGCGTTTTATGGCAGATTTCTGACATAAGCACTAGTGTTTGATTTTGTCTTTGTATCAATTAGTATTGTCACCTACTTTAGTTTTAGATTAAAAAAAATGCATTAAAAAAAAATTTAATTAAAAAATTAAAAAAATTTGCTGTAATTTTAAGGTCTTAATCTCAGAGGGATGTTTTTGTCACTATGTTTTGCAAAGAGTATGGTGAATTTAAGTCCAAATATTGGTAATGATGTACTGGTACAATTTGCAGCATTTTTTATATATTTTATTTTTCCTTAGAACCATAGTAAAGAATCAGTTGTGGCGTGCTGTGTCATTACCTTGCTGGTAATTGAGTTAAGAATGTAACCAGTGTTCTCTCCCTTGCTATTGTACACTCGGTCATTGGTCCTTCTGTGGATGAGTAAAAGTAGTCTCTTGAGGGTAGTCAACAGGTCAGATCTTACACATTTATATCTTAAAAATGTTCCACAGCGGAACAAACCTCAAACCTAAATCAGTGCAGGTCACAAGGACGTAATTAGATTGTATTCCCCTGGTAGCCCCTAAGTCTTTTCTTGTACAGTGTACCGGATGGCAAGTTGTTTAAGCATCAACCTGGCATACTTTTTAGTTTTTATCTTAGAGAATTACTAACTCTGTGCTGTGTTATCAGTATAAATAGCAAAACTATATAATTCATTTTCATAAACAAAAAGCACACATATGTGTATGTGCAAATATTTCATTATTCTCTGTGATCTAAATGTGTGCCGCCCAATTTTTACACACACATCTCAAAGGTGATCTGACATTTCATCAGCCAAGTACAGTAAATTCACAGACTGGACCATCAGAATAGAATCGATAGAATAGAGTGTCATGTCCCATGATTTGTGGATCATACAGACAGTTTGGTCCACAAATCAGTATATATAATTTTGTTGTTATATTTTGCTGTTTCATTGCTTGCAATGAAGTTTGCCCTCTTTAGAAGTTTGTCCTTCCTCTCTCCCTATCTCTCTGTGATGTAGCTCTGACATCATTAACCCCTCTTTTCTTCCTTATTTACTGTCCATCAGCCATCTTGAAGCTCATGTGTTTGCGCTGCAGTCCTGTTTCTGAGAAGTCTTTTTTACATACTATTTGTGTGCATACCTTAAAGAATTCAGCTGGAAGATAAACCTCCATACATGTCTCATACAATCGAGTTCAAGCTATATGATTATATTTTTATGTGTGAGTAATGGTTTTATACTGAGGCAGCCTAGAAATGGTGCCCTGCACTTGCAGCCTAGCTATGGAGTCAGAATACTAAAAAAGACTTTTGCCATATACACCTGTAAAGTCAGTATATAGCTTCAATAAAGCTACCGAACCTATAGCAGAGCATCTGCTTAAAGCATATAAGAATTCATCCAGTGTGTGTAAGTATAAGATCACAGTACCTCTTCAGGCTTCCAGAAGGGCAGCTCACATCAGAGCTCCATTATGCCTGTTAAGTACAATGGCTGAGGGAAAGCTATGTGGTCTTTGCCAAATCCACTGTCAGATGAAGAATGTACTGTAACCAGTTTAATTCACAGTCCATTCAGCAGGCTAAACACTCTACAAAGCCTAAATGGAAAGCTAGAGAGAACTTTAAAACCATTAAATATGAACTTTCTTGTGTTATATCAGACTTAAGGAAAAAATTGCTGAGTCACATTAAGAGCATCTCCCAGCCTGCTTCCCTCAAACTACCACTACAGGGAGCCCTAGGACAACTGTGTTCAATTCATGAAATCTATACCAGAAAGATAATCGAATGCATCACAATTTGGCAGAGGCATAATACAGCTGATTCTCTTGAAGAGCTGCAAGTTTTCCAACAACTTAATTCTGAGAGAGAATGCGATATTACAGCTAAGACAAAGGCAAGAATCGCACAAATACCATGGACGTCACCTCACATTGCTGTGTCTGCCAGGCACTCAAAACAATTATCTAAGTCACGTTCTTCAAAATCGCCAACACTTAGGGAGCAGCTTACAAAGTCATGTGCAGAAGCCAAGGCTACTAAGATACAAGCCACCTTTATCCAAAAGAAGGCAGAAATGGAAGCATTGCAATCAACCGCAGCAGCAGAAGTGGTCCTCCAGAAGTCAGAAATTAAGGGGAGGACAGTATGCGAGAAGGCTGTAATGGACACATTGTAAGCAAACTTAGCAGCAGAAGTGGCACGTGAGAAGGAAGAAATGGAAGAGAACGCAAAATGAGCGCACAAAATGGAAGAAGTATAGGCTCTGGAGAAGGAATGTGAGCAAGCCACAGTCAAGACAAGATCAAAGGTCTTGGAACAAACTTTCAATGGGATTTAAAAAGACAGCATCAGTTTAAGTGATTTTGATACTGAAGACCCTATTAAGTGCACAAGAGATTATGTACTATGCCAAAGTGCACCCCTGGCTCCAACAATCATTCCTGACAGCACAGATAATCCTCTAGGGCAGGGGTGGGGAACCTTTTTTCCAGTCGGGGCCATTTGGAAATTTCTAGCATCATTTGTGGGCCATATAAAAATGGTCACCTTGAAAATGACCCCAGTATATTTAGTCAAACAATTAATTAAGGTAAGTCACCCTTAATGTGACGGCAATAGCTGCTTCTCTTTGGTACAGCTGTTATGTTAGGTGACACTGATCAATCTGCTTCTCACAGCTGCTTTTCCAGGGGTGACATGAAGATCACAGGTGGGGCACATAGCTGGGGGGCACAGAGATCACAGGGAGCATATAGCTGGAGGGCACATAAATCACAGGGGCCATATAGCTGGAGGGGCAGAGAGATCACAGGGGAAACAGAGATCATAGGGGGTATATAGCTGGGGGGCACAGAGATCACAGGCTGCATATAGCTGGAGAGCGCAGAAAGCACAGGGGGCATATAGCTGGAGGGGCAGAGAGATCACAGGGGAAACAGAGCTGGGGGCACAGAGATCACAGGGGGCATGTAGCTGGAGGACACAGAAATCACATGGCATATGTGGGGGCAGAGAGATCACAGGGGGAACAGAGATCACAGGGGGCACATAGCTGGGGGCACAGGGATCACAGGTGGACATAACCTATGGGGCACAGAGATGACAGGGGGCACATAGCTGGGGCCACAGAGATCACAGGGGGCTTATAGTTGAGGGCAAAGAGATCACATGGGGCACAAAGATCAGACTGGGTCACATAGTGGGGGGGCACAGAGATCACAGGGGGGCACAGAGCTGAGGGGCACAGATCACCTGCAGACAAGCCCAGAGCTGCAGGCACAGTGTCATTGTTTGCCTAGCTTGTGGGTAAAGGTAGGTTTAAGGTTAATCTGGACAGCCTCACTTTGGGATTCTGGGAGGCTTCTTATAGCCTCATTGTGGGTCCGTTCCTTGTCGCTTATACTCTGATCCTTGGCTGAGTGTGTCTGACCCTGTTGCGCCTGTGCCAGTGCTTTGTGCCTGTGCTACGTTTCATCTGTCTGGTTCTGATTTAGCTGTGTCCCTGTTATGAGTTTTGCCTGCCCCTTTTGTACTATGCTGACCTCTCTGTGTATGATCTCTTGGCTACATCCTGATTACCCTCTGCCTGCTTCTCTTGTACTGCGCTGCCCTCTCTGTGTGTGATCCCTTGGCTACATTCTGACTATACGTTCTGTGTTTGCCCCTTTATAACTTTGTCCTGTAGTTATCCTTCACCTCCTAGCTCTCCGGAGGTAGGCTACGCCCCCAGAGGTCATGTGCTTTAGGTCCTGTTTGTCTGAAGCATGCATCTTCATCGCTGATGCCCTGCTCCACAGATATCCGTAGGCACAGTTTGTTTACTAAGAACACGCGCACTGGCTCAGTTAGCAAGTGCAGTGCGGTGTTCCTGACACAAAGAGATCGCTGTGGACTCTCTGGCAGTAGCTCCTCTTTGGGAGAGAAGGACGGGAGCCCATTGGCCGCTAACCCCGGCTACCCCAATGAAATCCACATTCATGTTCAGGGCAGGCAGCATTCTGTGATGAACACTGCGTACCATGCACTTGGGGGTTAAAAGGCCGGCAGCTGACAGGATACGGCTACTGCCCGAGCATTGCAGACTTCGGGGACCTTCCTGTGGGCTGCATGAAAAGCCACCAGGGGCTGCATGTGGCCCGCAGGCTGGAGGTTCCTCACCTCAGCTCTAGGGGAACAGGATGCAGATCTTTCACCAGCATCCTGTATTCAAGGTCTGTTCAACTCACTGCCAACCACTCATCCTGACACTCTTTCATGCACCAGAACGTACCAGTTTGCTACACCTCACTGAAATCTATACACAAAAGCACACATGCAAGCCAATATGCAGGCAAGTCATCATGTTCCGGTCATCCACACAGTTCCAGCTGGATGCTTGTCAGAAACTATGCATATTAAACCAGTTACCAGGGAAGAAAAGCTACAGTAAGCGCTGTTCCCTACCAGCCATCCGTGTGGTACTGAAGCGGCACACGGGCGGCACATGGTTGCCACAGGTGTGCCGCAAGTATTACACACACGACACATGGACACACGGACACGGATATCTCTGATACTAGTTTTTCTGGTACCAGAAATATCAGGGCGTGTGAAAGAGGCCTCATAGAAAACTAAAAATACTTAAATGATTGTAGCTAAAGCTAATTATGCAATTAGTTCTGATTGTCTAATAAAGTATATATGACTTTAAACTTAAAGGGGTTGTCTTGCGTAGGTGACTGGATGTCTATTTAAACTGTGTATACCAATGGTCACAGAATCCATCTTTTCAGTTGTATTGACATCCTGCAATACACTTGTCTGTTGTTTTGGGTCATCCACGATTCAACTGCAGCAGGTATAGGAGATTAAATTGGGGAATTTACGTTATTACACCATTCCAATAACTGAAACTTTGGGGTAAAATAGATCTTCATGACTCAAATGTGATTTATTTTTGTTTTTGTCTGGAGTCCCTTTATGACTGTAAACGCTAAATTTTGCATAAAATATCTCAAATGTTTTTTGAGAACAATACTGTGAGAATGTATCTGCTAAACATTACAGGAAACCATGTGGTCATATTTTTCTGAAATTACAGTAGATGGATTTTTGTTTATTTTCAATCATCTGAGATGGGAGCTATAGAATGAACATATCAAGATACTGTATGCCCAGATTAGTTACAATAGTGTGAGCTCACCATGTGTTGTGTACGTGAATATCAAGTTTATGTCTCTAGTGAATTTTCTATGAAGGTTCATGTTACTTGTTACCTAAGACTGTTATTGTTTTTCTCAGTGTGAACTAATTGGAAATAAATAATTCTCCATCAATCATACGTGAGGTATATGTTTTGCTAGATCACGCTAGTAAAAACTGTGTCGATTGTGTCCTAAAAATTAAAAAAGACTTTGACGTGAAATAAGAACATAGTAGACAGCTCTTACAATATGGCAATACAGTTTGTAGTATTGGTCACTTTGTTATTGCTCTATCATGGTTCTGAACATACATTTCACAATGTTATAATATCTGTGTTAAAATATTTTCATGTTGAAAAATCCATCTTAATTTCTGAACACCTTATGTTTATGTCTCTAGAGTTATGTTAATGAACATTATTCTAAGCGCGATTACAAGTAATACAGATTTTCTATTTGTGATACTTGGAATAGATTGTTCCGTCTTGTTCTTGTAACATGCCAATCCTGTCACAGTGCAAGTTACATAAGTGTCTATTTTTTTCTGTGAAAAACTGCTTTAACTTGAACTGATTAGTTTCTTGAATAAACCTTCGGTATTTACAGTTATCGCGCAGTAAAATGGCTTAGTTTACCACGGTTTGTTAACCAATTTTCTTTTTGTTTTGTATACAGGAATAATGAAGGGACACCTGATTTTCCGAGATCCTCTCTTCTTTATTTTTCTCTTTCAGTCTTTCTCTGTGGGTGAGTAGCTTTTCAAATATGATTTAAATATGTCTCAAAGTCTAATATATAACTGGAAATACAACATTTGCAGATTTTTCTTATGGTATTCTGACTTAAATTTTTCATTCACAATCTGAATTGTATGGACCCTTATGTCATTTATTGGATTCTTTGTGGCCACATTGTATATAGCTATTTTTCCTTGCTGTATAGTTTCTATATATTCTTTCCCACTCCATTTTTTTGTCCAGTTTTGTTTTTTAATTACTACTTTTCCAAGAGCCATAACCATATATATGTATGCACACCTATAAATATATAGATATGTGAAAACACACAATGACACTGATTGATCACTGACAGCTGATTGGGGTTGCTAGAGATGTGGGGCCCAATTACTTTGATTGTGTGAATGACCAGCATCTATAAGGCAAAATGCAATGGCCATATACAACCCCTGGCAAAAATTATGGAATCACCGGCCTTGGAGGATGTTCATTCAGTTGTTTAATTTTGTAGAAAAAAAACAGATCACAGGCATGGCACAAAACTAAAGTCATTTCAAATGGCAACTTTCTGGCTTTAAGAAACACTAAAAGAAATCAAGAACAAAAAATAGGTAGTCAGTAATGGTTACTTTTTTAACCAAGCATAGGGAAAAAAATTATGGAATCACTTAATTCTGAGGAAAAAATTATGGAATCACCCTGTAAATTTTCAGACCCCAAAATAACACTTGCATCAAATTAGATCTGCTCATTAGTCTGCATCTAAAAAGGAGTGATCATACCTTGGAGAGCTGTTGCACCAAGTGGACTGACATGAATCATGGCTCCAACACGAGAGATGTCAACTGAAACAAAGGAGAGGATTATCAAACTTCTAAAAGTTGAGCAATAGGATGAGCTGCTTCATACACTGATTTTTACCCCCTTGATCCTTTTGTGGGAAGTATAAGGCACTAGCACTTTACATTATGCCCCATTGGTTCTTGGTCAGGACACACTAGCTGTTATCTACCTGATCCTTTATTGTCTGTGTCTCTCTGATTTAATTTTGTAATTATGTATACCTTTGGAACTAAATGTCTGTTGTATTTATTGAATTTGTCATTAAAATTATACTTGTTATAATGATTGTTGACCCTATACTCCGCTTTTTTTTGTTTTTGTAGCTGTATTTTAGAGTATCCTGCTTTTGGTGCTATTTGGCCTATCCACTGGATGATAGAGCTACCTACTACACAATAAAATACTTTTTTTTGCAAAAAAATAGTTTTTATTGTTCAATCTTTGTTTATTAAACATAACAGAAAAAAGGGAATATTCATACAGTCGTAAACCGTATAGAAAATTACAAGTTATAGGCATACCAACATTGCATCTTTTCGATTTCCTTAGCTCCGCCATATCAGCTGTCAGCGCTGCACTGACAGGAAGACTTGGTGATAATGCACTGCATCTGATCACCAAGTTTCCTAGCTCTGGTGACCTGGATGTCTTCATGACGACATCGGGTCACCATGGCAACATCGGGACACCACATCATGCCGCGGGGTCTCCGATGCAAAGGTATAGGGGCTGTCAGCCCCTGCGCCGGCTTCCAGAATCCTGCGATCATGTTCAATTACAGTATTTTGGGGGTTAAAGTGCCGGGAGCGGTCTGTGACAACTCCTGGTACCTAGTGCCGGGTGCCAGCTATCAGAATCAGCTGACACCCAGTGGCGATCGGCCATGCTCCCCCCGTGAT
Source organism: Ranitomeya variabilis (assembly GCF_051348905.1). Lineage (NCBI taxonomy): Eukaryota > Metazoa > Chordata > Amphibia > Anura > Dendrobatidae > Ranitomeya > Ranitomeya variabilis. The sequence goes on along the minus strand of NC_135235.1, from coordinate 135,473,014 downwards.
CGCGGCTGATCGCTGAAACATACTATTCCGTTCATGGTCAAATTGGTCTGGGTCACATGGAATAGTACATCTGATGTCAGAAAGGGGTTAAAAAATCACCACGATCAAAGTTTTTATCCTTTTAATATCTTGCAGTCATCATACAGTATTGTAAAGCACTGTGTACTTACAGTTGCTCATTTTACCATTCTAAACAGCTAACTTTTGTTTGACTGGCTAAATCCTTACACACCAAAAAGGGATGCTAGACTGCACTAATAATATAATGTCAACTTTATTAAAGAACAGGTAAAACTGAATACATAAAAAAATGAGACACCACAGAGAACAGACACAGAACAGTTAAAGAATGCTGTAGATAAGCCCTGATGCTGGTGGGCTTAAGCTCATCGTCGATTTTGGGGGTGACAGGTTCCCTTTAAACATGTATACAAATTAAAATAAAATGTTAGAAGTTAGCCTTTAGTTACCACTAGAGATGAGCGAATGTTTCAATGTTCAGTTCGGATTCCGATCTCCGAATTTTCAATGTTCACCGATTATTCATTGAATATTCGCTGAACATAACTGAACACCATTCAAGGCAATGGGAGGCAAAAACAAACGCATGCACAACACATTATAATGGCCCCAAAAGCAGCTAAAACACATCAAATTATGGGAAGACACCAGGAAAGTGGCACCTATTCATCCACAGTCCAAATTGTAGCATGGCACTACAGCAATCAGCCATGCTTGAGGTATTAAGGTCTGGGCCAGCATTTCCAGCTTTCAATTGAATGTCAGAATAAGACGAGGTGGGTAAGGGATCAGTGTAGGCCTCCTGTGCTGGGAGCCCTGATACCATATGCAACAACTCAACCTGCTTTCATGCTCAGCTACACTCAGGTGGCAAAAATTTCAGTTTCAAACACTAATATTGTCAGAAAAATCAAAGATAGTAACATGGGTAGTTGACTCCAAGGAAGTGGAGGCCTGAGGGTCTCAGAGGCCTACTGCTACAGGCAACATGCATGAAGGAGACCCAACAAGGAGTCTACACATTTCCAAAAATTAGTGGCAGACACCACCAAAGTGGCATCAGTTTCACAACAGTATAAATAGTATAATAGGGATCAACAGGTCTTCCACTATGCCTAATCCAGCAGACGGACACCCAAACAGGAGTGCTCACATTTCCAAAAATTAGTGGCATACACCACCAAAGTGGCATCAATTTTACCACAGTATAGATAGTATAATATGGACAGACAGGTCTTCCACTGCACCAAATCCAGCAGATAGACACCCAACCAGGAGTGCTCACATTTCCAAAAATTAGTGGCATACACCACCAAAGTGGCATCAATTTCACCACAGTAGAAATAGTATAATAGGGTCTAACAAGTCTTCCACTGCACCCAATCCAACAGATATACATACAACCAGGAGTGCTAACATTTCCAAAAATTAGTGGCAGACACCACCAAAGTGACATCAATTTCACCACAATATAGATGGTATAATATGGACCAACAGGTCTTCCACTACGCCCAATCCAGAAAACCACCACAACACTATTCAGTGTAATGAAGTCCAAAAAGACAAAGATACATTGCAAAATATTTATTAATAATTACATAAGAAATATGACAGGAACATGGCTAAAACGTGACAGATTGCCTCAAACAGCGGTGGGAGAGCATGTAACCGCCCATAGGAAACAGCATTAAATTGCCAATAACAGTGGGCAAAACATCAGTTCACAATGATAGCGTCCCCAGTCACATACCTAGTGGCGCAGGAAGGTACACACTCACTCCACCGCTCTCCCCAACGCGCGTTTCGGAAGTCAAAAACTTCCTTCCTCAGGGGGTGTGGGAGAGGGGCCACAGGCGCAAAGAAATACAGCGCCAGACCGGAAGTGTGCGCCGGCCGGCAAGAGAAGTCACGCCCCTCCACAGGCGCCGTACAATGCCGCCGACGCCAGGTCACATGGGGCCCCATGTGAACAAGACGTCAGACGGCAGGTGGAGCCAGGGAGAGGGCGGAACAACACCACACCGGGCGGCACACATTGATAGCCATATTGGTGTTGGGCAAAGGCCCCGACTGTATACAATATTGATAAAGAGAAAGAATATTTATAAATATGTACAGGTATAGTTGCGGTACAAAAGCAATATCTGGAGTCCGGCAGGCACATATTGCCCACATAAAGGTGCCACAATCACAGCGCACACCAGAACACTTAAAACCCAATATGTCAAAAAGTGGGCAAAGGCACAGATATCTGCCAATTGCACCACAATCGACAAATATAGGACCTAATATAGGCATTGGCAATAGAAAAATGTATGAGCACCAAAAAGGAAAACAATATAAGACAACCACAATATACATACATAATGACAGATATTGATGTCATGTAACCACCTCAATAACGTAACATAACATAACATAATGCTAGTAATATAAAAATAGTAAAGTGATTACAGTGCAACAAATCATACATTACAATGCATACAAATCATGATACACAAATGATTATAACAACAACACATAATGCCAAGATATATACTATAAGAGGTCCGAAACCGCAACAACAGGAACCAAAGCACATAGGTTACAGACGGAGACTTCATTCGGGCCACTCCTTTCCCACGGAGAATAGCACATATGGTGGATGAAAAGTTATCACTGAAATACAAGTAAAAAATGTATAGTTAAAAGCAATTAAAACAGCATGCATGTAGGAATCCGCACATAACGGCGCACACTACCCGGAGGACCCCAGGAATGGGGCAAATGACAGGCACTCGTTAAGGCCGAATGGGTGGACCGTGTTCAATGTCCAAATCCACCTTGTCTCCAACCTTGCAAGTCGCCCAGATAGATCCCCACCTCTGATGTTGATTTTCAGGGAGTCGATACCACGTACCCTCAACAGGGTACTATCACAATTATGTAGATTTTTAAAGTGTCGTGGTATCGTCTTGAGGGTGGAAGTGTTCGTGTGGCCTGCTGCCGCCTGAATGCCCAACACGTGCTCCCTCGTACGTACCTTAAGTTGGCGTGTTGTTAATCCAACATATATAAGGCCGCAGGGGCACGTGGCGTAATAAATCACGTACCTCGTGGTACATGTAATACGCTGACGGATCTCAAAATTCTTAGTACCGTCAAAGTTGGAAAAATTATCACAACGGTCAATGTTGGGACAGGCGACACACCTGCCACACGGCACACATCCACCCCTCAACACAAATCTGTCCAAAAAGGTGGGAAGTGGGCGCTCAAGATAGTGGCTGGAGACAAGGTGGTCCCTCAAGTTTTTAGCTCTCCTAAAGGACATGGAAGGTCTAGATGGTAAAATTTTCTTTAGGGCAGGGTCCACCCTAAGGATCGGCCATGCCCGTTCCAGAATGTTACGTACCCTATTGGACTGTGAGTTGAAGGTAGTAACAAACCTGACTTGGTCATTCGTCTTAAATTTCCTGTTGTGATTCGTTCTATATAACAAATCGCTCCTCAGAGCGTGTTTAGCTCGATGGTAGGCAGTCTTAATTACCCTACGGCTGTATCCGCGCACTAAAAAACGTTGTCTCAATTCATCCGCCCTCAACTCGAAATCTGCATCGGTGGAGCAGATCCGACGCAGTCGGAGAAACTGACCCACCGGTACCGAGCGGATCATATGTCTGGGATGTCCAGACGAAGCGTACAACAACGTATTAGTGGATGTCTCTTTTCTAAAGATGTCAGTTTGAAGGGTACCAGATTGATCTCGCCTAATAGTGACATCCAGGAAGTCCAAGGACACACTACTATGACAAAACGTAAGATGTATGTTCAGGTCATTGTTGTTCAAAGTCGAAATAAGCTGCCCAAGGTCGACGGGCAGATAGACACCCAACCAGGAGTGCTCACATTTCCAAAAATTAGTGGCATACACCACCAAAATGGCATCAATGTTACCACAGTATAGATAGTATGATATGGATTGACAGGTCCTCCACCATGCCACATCCAGCATATAAACACCAAACCAGGAGTGTTCGCATTTCAAAAAATTATTGGCATACACCACCAAAGTTGCTTCAATTTCACCACGGTGAAAATAATATAATATGGACTGACAGGTCTTCCACTGTGCCCAATCCAGCCAATGTACACCCAACCAGGAGTGTTCACATTTCAAAAAATTATTGACAGATGCCACCAAAGTGGCATCAATTTCACCACAGTAGAAATAGTATAATAGGGTCTGACAAGTATTCCACTGCACCCAATCCAGCAGACAAACACCCAACCAGGAGTGTTCACAATTCCAACAGACGCCACCAAAGTGGCATCAATTTCACCACAGTATAAATAGTATAATAGGGACCAACAGGTCTTCCCCTATGCCTAATCCAGCAGATGGACACCCAAACAGGAGTGTTCACATTTCCAAAAATTATTGGCAGACACCACCAAAGTGACATCAATTTCAACACAATATAGATAGTATAATATGGACCGACAGATCTTCCACTGTGCCCAATCCAGCAGATAGACACCCAACCAGGAGTGCTCACATTTCCAAAAATTAGTGGCATACACCACCAAAGTGGCATCAATTTTACCACAGTATAGATAGTATAATATGGACAGACAGGTCTTCCACTGCACCCAATCCAGCAGATAGACACCCAACCAGGAGTGTTTACATTTCCAAAAATTAGTGTCAGACACCACCAAAGTGGCATCAATTTCACCACAATATAGATAGTATAATATGGATTGACAGGTCCTCCACCATGCCAAATCCAGCATATAAACACCAAACCAGGAGTGTTCACATTTCAAAAAATTATTGGCGTACACCACCAAAGTTGCATCAATTTTACCACAGTGAAAATAATATAATATGGACTGACAGGTCTTCCACTATGCCCAATCCAGCAGATGAACACCCAACCAGGAGTGTTCACATTTCAAAAAATTATTGGCATACACCACTAAAGTGGCATCAATTTCACCACAGTATAGATAGTATAATATGGACCGACAGGTCTTCCACTATACCTAATCCAGCAGATAGACAGCCAACCAGGAGTGTTCACATTTCCAAAAATTATTGACAGATGCCACCAAAGTGGCATCAATTTCACCACAGTAGAAATAGTATAATAGGGTCTAACAAGTCTTCCACTGCACCTAATCCAACAGATATACATACAACCAGGAGTGCTAACATTTCCAAAAATTAGTGGCATACACCACCAAAGTGGCATCAATTTTACCACAGTATAGATAGTATAATATGGACAGACAGGTCTTCCACTGCACCCAATCCAGCAGATAGACACCCAACCAAGAGTGTTCACTAGTGTTGAGCGATGCCGTCCGATACTTGAAAGTATCGGTATCGGAAAGTATCGGCCGATACCGGCAAAGTATCGGATCTAATCCGATACTGATACCCGATACCAATACAAGTCAATGGGACACCAAGTATCGGACGGTATCCTGTATGGTTCCCAGGGTCGGAAGGAGAGGAAACTCTCCTTCAGGCCCTGGGATCCATATCAATGTGTAAAAGAAAGAATTAAAATAAAAAATAGGGATATACTCACCCTCTGACGCGCCCTGGACTTTACCGCCGTAACCGGGAGCCGTTGTACCTAAGAATGCGTGCTTGAAGGGCCTTAGATGACGTCACGGCGCTCTGATTGGTCCGTAGCGGTCGCGTAACCGCTACGCGACCAATCACAAAGCCGTGACGTCACCTAAGGTCTTTCAAGCGCTTGAAAGACCTTAGGTGACGTCACGGCTTTGTGATTGGTCGCGTAGCGGTCACGCGACCGCTACGGACCAATCAGAGCGCTGTGACGTCATCTAAGGCCCTTCAAGCGCGCATTCTTAGGTACAACGGCTCCCGGTTACGGCGGTAAAGTCCAGGGGCCGCCGGAGAGGTGAGTATATCCCTATTTTTTATTTTAATTCTTTCTTTTACACATTGATATTAATCCCGATACCGATTCCCGATACCACAAAAGTATCGGATCTCGGTATCGGAATTCCGATACCGCAAGTATCGGCCGATACCCGATACTTGCGGTATCGGAATGCTCAACACTAGTGTTCACATTTCCAAAAGTTATTGGAATACACCACCAAAGTGGCAACAATTTGACCAAAGTAGAACAAGTATAATATAGACCGACAAGTCTTCCACTATGCCCAATCCAGCAGATGGACACCCAATCAGGAGTGTTCACATTTCCAAAAATTAGTGGCAGACACCACCAAAGTGGCATCCATTTCACCACAATATAGATAGTATAATATGGATTGACAGGTCTTCAACAATGCCAAATCCAGCAGATAGACACCAAACCAGGAGTGTTCACATCTTCGAAAATTATTAGCTTACACCACCAAAGTGGCATCAATTTTACCACACTATAGATAGTATAATATGGACAGACAGGTCTTCCACTGCACCCAATCCAGCAGATAGACATCCAACCAAGAGTGTTCACATTTCCAAAAATTATTGGTATACACCACCAAAGTGGCATCAATTTGACCACAGTAGAAAAAGTATAATATAGACAGACAGGTCTTCCACTATGCCTAATCCAGCAGATGGACACCCAAACAGGAGTGTTCACATTTCCAAAAATTAGTGGCAGACACCACCAAAGTGACATCAATTTCAACACAATATAGATAGTATAATATCGACCGACAGATCTTCCACTACGCCCGATCCAGCAGATAGACACCCAACCAGGAGTGCAAACATTTCCAAAAACTATTGGCATACACTGCCAAAGTGGCATCAATTTCACCACGGTTAAAATAATATAATATGGACTGACAGGTCTTCCACTATGCCCAATCCAGCAGATGAACACCCAACCAGGAGTGTTCACATTTCAAAAAATTATTGGCATACACCACCAAAGTGGCATCAATTTCACCACAGTATAGATAGTATAATATGGACTGACAGGTCTTCCACTACACCCAATCCAGCAGATAGACACCCAACCAGGAGTGTTCACATCTTCAAAAATTATTGGCATACACCACCAAAGTGGCATCAATTTCACCCAAGTGAAAATACTATAATAGGTACTGACAGGTCTTCCACTATGCCTAATCCAGCAGATAGACACCCAACCAGGAGTGTTCACATCTTCAAAAATTATTGGCATACACCGCCAAAGTGGCATCAATTTCACCCAAGTGAAAATACTATAATAGGTACTGACAGGTCTTCCACTATGCCTAATCCAGCAGACAGTCACCTAACCAGGAGTGTTCACATTTCCAAAAATTATTGACAGATGCTACCAAAGTGGCATCAATTTCACTACAGTAGAAATAGTATAATAAGGCCCGACAGGTCTTCCACTACGCCCAGTCCAGCAGATAGACACCCAACCAGGTGTGTTCACTTTTCCAAAAATTATTGGCAGACACCACCAAAGTATCATCAATTTCACCACAATATAGATAGTATAATTTGGAATGACAGGTCTTCTACTATGCCCAATCCAGCAGATAGACACCCAACCAGGAGTGCTCACATTTCCAAAAATTAGTGGCATACACCACCAAAGTGGCATCAATTTTACCACAGAATAGATAGTATAATGTATAATTAATATAATATATATCTATAATATAACGCTGGGAGCGTAACTCTGTCTGAAGCCTTTATAGACTGCACAAGCGCAAGCGCCGGCGCAGTCTGGACCCCACAGAGTGACACTCCCAGGAGATCGCGGTATGCGTAAGCACTGAACGCACACGGAGAAGCAGGGATGAGCCAGGAGGGTGAGTATGCTATATGTACCTGTCCCCCGTTCCACCGATGCGCACTACTTCATCCTCCACATCCTCTGCCTGTGACGTTAACTTCAGAGGGCACGATGACGTGCTTAAAGCGCGCCGCCCTCTGACTGAACAGTCACAGCCAGAGGATGTGGAGGATGGAGCAGCGCGCATCAGTGGAACGGGGGAAAGGTGAATATAGCAAGTGCCGGGGGCCTGAGCTAGAGGCGACTCCGACACCTGACCCCCACAGCGCGCCGGTGTCCCCGCCTGTTTAGGCCCCCAGCAATCGGCACCCAGCACAGCCACGCACAGCCATCCACACTCACCACAGCCATGCACAGCCGCCCGCACTCACCACAGCCACGCACAGCCGCCCGCACTCACCACAGCCACGCACAGCCACCCTCACTCATCACAGCCACGCACAGCCGCCCTCACTCACCACAGCCACGCACAGCCGCCCTCACTCACCACAGCCATGCACAGCCGCCCGCACTCACCACAGCCACGCACAGCCGCCCGCACTCACCACAGCAAAGCACAGCCGCCTGTACTCACCACAGCCACGCACAGCCGCCCGCACTCACCACAGCCACACACAGCTGCCCGCACTCACCACAGCCATGCACAGCCGCCCGCACTCACCACAGCCACGCACAGCCGCCCGCACTCACCACAGCCACGCACAGCTGCCCGTACTCACCACAGCCACGCACAGCTGCCCGCACTCACCACAGCCACGCACAGCCGCCCGCACTCCCCACAGCCACGCACAGCCGCCCGCACTCACCACAGCCATGCACAGCCGCCCGCAGTCCCCACAGCCACGCACAGCCACCCGCACTCACCACAGCCATGCACAGCTGCCCGCACTCACCACAGCCACGCACAGCCGCCCGCACTCACCACAGCCACGTACAGCCCCCTCACTCAACACAGCCACGCACAGCCGCCCGCACTCACTACAGCCACGCACAGCCGCCCGCACTCACCACAGCCACACACAGCCACCCGCACTCAGCACCGCCACGCAAAGCTGACTGCACTCACCACAGCCACGCACAGCTGCCTGCACTCACCACAGCCACGCACAGCCGCCCACACTCACCACAGCCACGCACAGCCGCCCGCACTCACCACAGCCATGCACAGCCGCCCGCACTCACCACAGCCACGCACAGCCGCCCGCACTCATGACAGCCGCCCACACTCAGAACCGCCACGCACAGCTGCCCGCACTCAGCACCGCCACGCACAGCCGCCCGCACTCAGCACCGCCACGCACAGCCGCCGGCACTCAGCACAGCCACTCACAGCCGCCGGCACTCAGCACCGCCACGCACAGCCGCCCGCACTCAGCACCATCACGCACAGTCGCCCGCACTCACCACAGCCGCCCGCACTCAGCACCGCCACACACAGCCACCCGCACTCAGCACAGCCACGCACAGCTGCCTGCACTCACCACAGCCACGCACAGCCGCCGGCACTCAGCACAGCCACGCACAGCCGCCGGCACTCAGCACAGCCGCCGGCACTCAGCACAGCCACGCACAGCCGCCGGCACTCAGCACAGCCGCACACAGCCGCCGGCACTCAGCACAGCCGCGCACAGCCGCCGGCACTCAGCACAGCCACGCACAGCCGCCGGCACTCAGCACAGCCACGCACAGCCGCCGGCACTCAGCACAGCCACGCACAGCCGCCGGCACTCAGCAGAGCAGCACACAGCCGCCGGCACTCAGCACAGCCACGCACAGCCGCCGGCACTCAGAACAGCCATGCACAGCCGCCGGCATTCAGCACAGCCACACACAGCCGCCGGCACTCAGCACAGCCACGCACAGCCGCTGGCACTCAGAACAGCCACGCACAGCCGCCGGCATTCAGCACAGCCACACACAGCTGCCGGCACTCATCACAGCCACACACAGCCGCCGGCACTCAGAACAGCCATGCACAGCCGCCGGCACTCAGCACAGCCACACACAGCCGCCGGCACTCAGCACAGCCACGCACAGCCGCCGGCACTCAGCACAGCCACGCACAGCCGCCGGCACTCAGCACAGGCACGCACAGCCGCCGGCACTCAGCACAGCCACGCACAGCCCCCGGCACTCAGCACAGCCACGCACAGCCGCCGGCACTCAGCACAGCCATGCACAGCCACCGGCACTCAGCACAGCCACGCACAGCCGCCCGCACTCAGCACAGCCACGCACAGCAGCCCACACTCAGCACAGCCATGCACATCTGCCCGCACTCAGCACAGCCACACACAGCCGCCCGCACTCAGCACAGCCGTACGCACAGCCGCCCGCACTCTTCATAGCCTCCCGCACTCACCACAGCCACGCACAGCCACCGGCACTCAGCACAGCCACGCACAGCCGCTGGCACTCAGCACAGCCGCCGGCACTCAGCACAGCCACGCACAGCCGCCAGCACTCAGCACAGCCACGCACAGCTGCCGGCACTCAGCACAGCCACACACAGCCGCCGGCACTCAGAACAGCCACGCACAGCCGCCGGCACTCAGCATAGCCACGCACAGCCGCCGGCACTCACCACAGCCACGCACAGCCACCGGCACTCAGCACAGCCACGCACAGCCGCCGACATTCACCACAGCCACGCACAGCGACCGGCACTCAGCACAGCCACGCACAGCCGCCGGCACTCAGCACAGCCACACACAGCTGCCGGCACTCAGCACAGCCACACACAGCCGCCGGCACTCAGAATAGCCACGCACAGACGCCGGCACTCAGCACAGCCACAAACAGCCGCCGGCACTCAGCACAGCCATGCACAGCCGCTGGCACTCAGCACAGCCACGCACAGCCGCCGGCACTCAGCACAGCCACGCACAGCCGCCGGCACTCAGCACAGCCACGCACAGCCACCGGCACTCAGCACAGCTGCACACAGCCGCCGGCACTTAGCACAGCCACGCACAGCCGCCGGCACTCAGCACAGCCGCACACAGCCGCCGGCACTCAGCACAGCCACGCACACCCGCCGGCACTCAGAACAGCCATGCACAGCCGCCGGCATTCAGCACAGCCACACACAGCCGCCGGCACTCAGCACAGCCACGCACAGCCGCTGGCACTCAGAACAGCCACGCACAGCCGCCGGCACTCAGCACAGCCACACACAGCCGCCGGCACTCAGCACAGCCACGCACAGCCACCGGCACTCAGCACAGCCACGCACAGCTGCCGGCACTCAGCACAGCCACGCACAGCTGCCGGCACTCAGCACAGCCACGCAGAGCCGCCCGCACTCAGCACAGCCATGCACAGCAACCCACACTCAGCACAGACAGGCACATCTGCCCGCACTCAGCACAGCCACACACAGCCGCCCGCACTCAGCACAGCCATACGCACAGCCGCCCGCACTCAGCACAGCCGCCCGCACTCACCACAGCCACGCACAGCCACCGGTACTCAGCACAGCCACACACAGCCGCCGTCACTCAGCAGAGCCACGCACAGCTGCCGGCACTCAGCACAGCCACGCACAGCTGCCGGCACTCAGCACAGCCACGCACAGCTGCCGGCACTCAGCACAGCCACGCAGAGCCGCCCGCACTCAGCACAGCCATGCATAGCAGCCCACACTCAGCACAGCCATGCACATCTGCCCGCACTCAGCACAGCCACGCACAGCCGCCCGCACTCAGCACAGCCGTACGCACAGCCGCCCGCACTCAGCACAGCCGCCCGCACTCACCACAGCCACGCACAGCCACCGGCACTCAGCACAGCCACACACAGCCGCCGTCACTCAGCACAGCCGCCGGCACTCAGCACAGCCACGCACAGCCACCAGCACTCAGCACAGCCACGCACAGCTGCTGGCACTCAGCACAGCCACACACAGCCGCCGGCACTCAGCACAGCCACGCACAGCCGCCGGCACTCACCACAGCCACGCACAGCCACCGGCACTCAGCACACCCACGCACAGCCGCCGGCACTCAGCACAGCCACGCACAGCTGCCGGCATTCAGCACAGCCACACACAGCTGCCGGCACTCAGCACAGCCACACACAGCCGCCGGCACTCAGAACAGCCACGCACAGCCACCGGCACTCAGCACAGCCACGCACAGCCGCCGGCACTCAGCACAGCCACGCACAGCCACCGGCACTCAGCACAGCCACGCACAGCCGCCGGCACTCAGCACAGCCATGCACAGCCACCGGCACTCAGCACAGCCACGCACAGCCGCCCGCACTCAGCACAGCCACGCACAGCAGCCCACACTCATCACAGCCATGCACATCTGCCCGCACTCAGCACAGCCACGCACAGCCGCCCGCACTCAGCACAGCCGTACGCACAGCCGCCCGCACTCAGCACAGCCGCCCGCACTCACCACAGCCACGCACAGCCACCGGCACTCAGCACAGCCACGCACAGCCGCCGGCACTCAGCACAGCCGCCGGCACTCAGCACAGCCACGCAAAGCTGCCAGCACTCAGCACAGCCACGCACAGTGGCCGGCACTCAGCACAGCCACACACAGCCGCCGGCACTCAGAACAGCCATGCACAGCCGCCGGCACTCAGCACAGCCACGCACAGCCGCCGGCACTCAGCACAGCCATGCACAGCCGCCCGCACTCAGCACAGCCACTCACAGCCGCCCACACTCAGCACAGCCATACGCACAGCCGCCCGCACTCAGCACAGCCACCCGCACTCACCACAGCCACGCACAGCCACCGGCACTCAGCACAGCCACGCACAGCCGCCGGCACTCAGCACAGCCACGCACAGCCGCCGGCATTCAGCACAGCCACACACAGCTGCCGGCACTCAGCAGAGCCACACACAGCCGCCGGCACTCAGAACAGCCACGCACAGCCGCCAGCACTCAGCACAGCCACGCACAGCTGCCGGCACTCAGCACAGCCACGCACAGCCGCCGGCACTCAGCACAGCCATGCACAGCCGCCCGCACTCAGCACAGCCATGCACAGCCGCCCACACTCAGCACAGCCACACAAAGCCGCCCGCACTCAGCACAGCCACGCACAGCTGCCCGCACTCAGCACAGCCACGCACAGCCGCCCGCACTCAGCACAGCAACGCACAGCCGCCTGCACTCAGCACAGCCACGCACAGCCGCCCGCACTCAGCACAGCCACTCACAGCCGCCCACACTCAGCACAGCCGCACTCGGGCAGTAGAGCCGGAGAGATAAAGATGGGAGCAACATATGGCAGAATGGAAACTGGAACAGGCAGAATGGGTGCAGCACATTACAACAGAATGAAGGCACAGGATGGGAGCCGCCCATGATAGAATGGGGCACAGGATGGGAGCAGCACATGACAAAATGGGGGCGCAGGATGGGTGCAGCACATGACAGAATGATTGCGCACGATGGGAGCAGCACATGGCAGAATGGGGGTGCACACATGACACGATGGGGGTGCAGGATGGGAGCACATGACAGGATGGGGCGCAGGATGGGAGCACATGACAGGATGGGAGCAGCACATGACAGAATGGGGGCACAGGATGGGAGAAGCACATGACAGAATGGGGGCACACACATGACAGGATGGGGGCGCAGGATGGAGCACATGACAGGATGGGGATGCAGGATGGAGCAGCACATGACAGAATGGGGGCACAGGATGGGAGCAGCACATGACAGAATGGGGGCACACACATGACAGGATGGGGGTGCAGGATGGAGCACATGACAGGATGGGGATGCAGGATGGAGCAGCACATGACAGGATGGGGGCACACACATGACAGGATGGGGGCGCAGGATGGAGCACATGACAGGATGGGGATGCAGGATGGAGCAGCACATGACAGGATGGGGGCGCAGGATGGAGCAGCACATGACAGGATGGGAGAGCAAGATGGGAGCAGCACATACCAGGATGGAGACCATATACCAATATAAATGCTCGCCACCCGGGTGTAGAAAGGGTTGAATAGCTAGTATATATATATTAATATAATATTATTAATATTATTAATATAATATTAGTATAATTAACATGGACAAAACAGAATTCATCATCTTTCCCCCATCTTACGGGACCCCCCCAAGGAACCTAACCATTACAGTAAATGGCTGCCCACTCTCCCCAGTCCCACAAGCTCGCTGCCTCGGGGTAATCCTTGACGCTGATCTCTCCTTCAAACCACATATCCAAGCCCTTTCCACTTCCTGCCAACTTCAACTTAAAAATATTTCATGAATCCGTTCATTCCTCAACCAAGAATCTGCAAAAACCCTAGTCCATGCCCTCATCATCTCTCGCCTTGACTACTGCAACCTCCTGCTCTGTGGCCTCCCCTCGAACACTCTCGCACCCCTCCAATCTATTCTAAACTCTGCTGCCCGACTAATCCACCTGTCCCCCCGCTATTCCCCGGCCTCTCCCCTCTGTCAATCCCTTCACTGGTTCCCCATTGCCCAGAGACTCCAGTACAAAACCCTAACCCTAACCATGATGTACAAAGCCATGCACAACCTGTCTCCTCCATACATCTGTGACCTCATCTCCTGGTACTTACCTACACGCAACCTCCGATCCTCACAAGATCTCCTTCTCTACTCCCCTCTTATCTCCTCTTCCCACAATCGTAGACAAGATTTCTCTCGCGTATCACCCCTACTCTGGAACCTTCTACCACAACACATCAGACTCTCGCCTACCATCGAAATCTTCAAAAAGAACCTGAAGACCCACCTCTTCCGACAAGCCTACAACCTGCAGTAACCACTGATCGACCAAACCGCTGCATGACCAGCTCTATCCTCACCTACTGTATTCTCACCCATCCCTTGTAGATTGTGAGCCTTCGCGGGCAGGGTCCTCACTCCTCCTGTACCAGTTGTGACTTGTATTGTTTAAGATTATTGTACTTGTTTTTATTATGTATACCCCTCCTCACATGTAAAGCGCCATGGAATAAATGGCGCTATAACAATAAATAATAATAATAATAGTATAATATGGACAGACAGGTCTTCCACTGCACCCAATCCAGCAGATAGACACCCAACCAGGAAGGTTCACAATTCCAAAAATTATTGGTATACACCACCAAAGTGGCATCAATTTGACCACAGTAGAAGAAGTATAATGTAGACTGACAGGTCTTCCACTAAGCCTAATCCAGCAGATGGACACCCAATCAGGAGTGTTCACATTTCCAAAAATTATTGGCAGACACCACCAAAGTATGATCAATTTCACCACAATATAGATAGTATAATATGGAAAGACAGGTCTTCTACTATGCCCAATCCAGCAGATAAACACCCAACCGGGAGTGTTAACACTTACAAAAGTTATTGGCACACACCACCAAAGTGACATCAATTTCAACACAATATGGATTTTGTAATATGGACCGACAGGTCTTCCACTATGCCTAATCCAGCAAATGGACACCCAATCAAGAGTGTTCACATTTCCAAAAATCATTGGCAGACACCACCAAAGTGGCATCAATTTCACCACAATATAGATAGTATAATATGGATTGACAGGTCTTCAACTATGCCAAATCCAGCAGATAGACACCAAACCAGGAGTGTTCACATCTTCAAAAATTATTGGCAGACACCGCCAAAGTGGCATCAATTTTACCACACTATAGATAGTATAATATGGACAGACAGGTCTTCCACTGTACCTCATCCAGCATATAGACACCCAACCAACAGTGTTCACATTTCCAAAAATTATTGGTATACACCACCAAAGTGGCATCAATTTGACCACAGTAGAACAAGTATAATGTAGACCGACAGGTCTTCCACTATGCCTAATCCAGCAGATGGACACCCAATCAGGAGTGTTCACATTTCCAAAAATTATTGGTATACACCACCAAAGTGGCATCAATTTGACCACAGTAGAAGTAGTATAATATAGACCGACAGGCTTCCACTATGCCTAATCCAGCAGATGGACACCCAATCAAGAGTGTTCACATTTCCAAAAATTAGTGGCAGACACCACCACAGTGGCATCAATTTCACCACAATATAGATAGTATAATATGAATTGACAGCTCTTCAACTATGCCAAATCCAGCAGATAGACACCAAACCAGGAGTGTTCACATTTTCAAAAATTATTGGCATACACCCCCAAAGTTGCATCAATTTCACCACGGTGAAAATAATATAATATGGACTGACAGGTCTTCCACTATGCCCAATCCAGCAGATGAACACCCAACCAGGAGTGTTCACATTTCAAAAAATTATTGGCATACACCACTAAAGTCGCATCATCAGCCTCATCAGAGTCACATTCCTCCACAGGGATTAACATCTGATGATGAGGGTCAGGATGCTTTTCGGACATTACTTTGTCCTGTTCCAGATCCAAGCTAAAAAGAAATTTGGGCATCTGTGCAGATTTCCTCCTCTTGACTCTGCCAAGCTTTTGAGTACAATTCTGATGACCATGGCATAGAATGTGTGAACAGCTCTTCAGACTCACCCATGTGTGGTTCCGTACAGTCAGTTGTACGGTTGGAGAGTTGGGATGCGGGGGAAGCAAGGGGAATTTGAGTGTAACCTCTGTGGTCTGTACTGGGTGTGATGTTGAGGTGGAGGAAGAAGAGGAGAGGCCACTTGAAGCTACACTTGCCGTCCACTCGAATAAATGCTCTTTCTGGGCATCATCTACAAGGCGAACCACTGTGCGTCTGCCAAAGAAAGGTAGTGGTTTAGCCTGTCCAGTAACAGAAGTTGTCAGTTGTGTTTGCATAGGACGTGACGTTGCTTTACTAGTGCCTTCACAAACATTACCACCTACCACACGTACATCTTAAACACCAAGACTAATTCCTCTTCCACCAAAGCCACACTTTTTCCAAGTCATGTTGCTTAGATAGTGTGGTAGGAGCAGAGTATTAGCTACAAAAATTAGATTTTAACCTCTACACCACCTCTGTAAACAGCTGAATTTCAGCAACAGTAAATTCCAAGTTGAAATATGGTGTGCTGTATAGTGTTAGTTACAGAAAAAAAGACTTGCTTGGGTGTCGATGAGGCCTGTATAACAAAGAAGTTATGCTACAAAAAATTTGAAAGTCCAGTCCCCTACTGTATTACACTAGGAACAGAAGAATTGTTTTATGGTCTATGGATCAGACCTCTGTAACAAACTAGATGCTACAAAACATTTGAAAGTCAGGTCCCCTACTGTATAACACTAGGAACAGAAGAATTTTTTGTGTCCTATGGATCAGGCCTCTTTAACACACTAGATGCTACAAACTATTTTAAAGTCAGGTCCCCTACTGTGTGACACTAGGAACAGAAGAAATTTTTTTTGGACTATGGATCAGGCCTCTATAACACACTAGATTCTACAAACTATTTTAACGTTAGGTCCCCTACTGTATGACACTAAGAACAGAATAATTTTTTGTGGCCTATGGATCAGACTTCTAAAACACACTAGATGCTACAAACTGTTTTAAAGTCAGTTCCCCTACTTTATGACACTAGGAACAGAATAATTTTTTTGTGGCCTCTGGATCAGGCCTCTTTAACACACTAGATGCTACAAACTATTTTAAAGTCAGGTCCCCTACTGTATGACACTAGGAACAGAAGAAATTTTTTTTGGACTATGGATCAGGCGTCTATAACACACTAGATTCTACAAACTATTTTAACGTTAGGTCCCCTACTGTATGACACTAAGAACAGAAGAATTTTTTGTGGCCTATGGATCAGACTTCTAAAACACACTAGATGCTACAAACTGTTTTAAAGTCAGTTCCCCTACTTTATGACGCTAGGAATAGAAGAATTTTTTGTGGCCTCTGGATCAGGCCTCTACAGCTTAATTTCAACCCAACAAATTGACACAGTGTGATATGGCGGGTTGTCTAACTCCTTGCAACCGAAAAATTCTATATATTTTTTAATGACAATATAATGCACGTCACTCTGTAACCAGGTGGTGCTCGGAGAGGGATACCACCCCCTTTACACATATAATCAAAAAAATATAATAAAAAAAATCCGGCACTCAAATCGTCTGCTATTTAGATTTATTCAGATGCAATCCAAAATTCATTCGACGTTTCGGTCAATAACTTAGACCTTCCTCAGACTGGGATTGAAAATACAAAATAAACAATCAGAATCAATAAATAATACAATCAATGCCTTAAGTATAAATAGTAACACGCGTTCTGGCTTTTACATAACACGCAATATCCGAAGGCTGCATATATTTCAATTTATCGCAGAAATTTACATAATATGTTCACAATATAGGCAAAAATTGATATCCATCAAAAGAGAGTATGTCATAGCACAAGTGACATCAGTATCAATGATAATACAATTGTAGATGAACAACAGAAAATATCATGATGTAGATTATAACAGACATGATAGCCATATAGGCTGTAATAAAAAAACGATAAGAAAGCAATGTAGGACTAAGTCATTATGAGACATAACAGGGCCCTTTTGGTGTGTCACATGGGTTAATGGAGGTAAAATAAAATGGTGTAAAATTAATTTGAAAAAATGGATGAAAAAAAGGAAAAATAATGTAAAAATAATTAAAAATTACTGAAAAAATAAAGAAAAAAGAAAAAAGAAAAAGCTGTTGAATGAGACTGAATCAGTCAAAATAGGCTGTTATACAAAGAGCACCAGGTCTGAAAAAAGGGGGGAAGGGGTTAAGACTGTGAAAATAGACTATGCTACTAAAATGCTTACCGGATTGCGGTGAAAGGAAAAGTATCAGCTGTGCATAGCGCGTGGTAAAGGATAAGCTCCTGTGAGTAATGGCGCTGTCATGTGGCCTGTTAGCGGTGCTTTAAATACTAGCTATGAGTGGGGAAATATCGGGCACAGCCTATGAGAAGCGTGTCCCTGGCGGTGGAAGTGACGTGAGCCAGTGCGATGTCCAAAAGATGGAAGTGCACATGTTACACTTAGTATGTGACGTGGAGTGGAGCGCACTTTGGAACGCAAACAATCGTCCTTGTTTGTGGACGTAAATAAAGTGCGCTGGTGCCATAGATGGGCGGGATTGTAGGTGGAGCACATTGTAGAAGCTTATCGTAGATAGTGCGCAAGTCTTGTCCGTGAAGCACCAATGAAGGCTGCTGACATAGAGAGAAGTAGTTGTTAGTTATAGTGGTATAATAATATATATAAAAAAATAGAGAATAAGCAAATGAAATATAAAGATAAAAAATATATAATGGGAAGTGAAAAAAAGGAAGAAAAAGATAAATTATGCAAACTATGAAAAAAAGAAAGAAGGACATTAAATGAAAATAGAATAAAATTAAAATAATGAAAATAAGAAAAAATAAATAATAAAATAAGAGGAATGAATGAATAATGAATAAAAATGAATAATAAATAAAAAATAAAAAATAAAATATAGAAAATAAAAATAATAAATAAAAAATAAAAATAAAAAATACATAAAATAAAAAATAAAAATAATAAAAATATAAAAAAATTATCTGAAAATAAAAAAATTGAAATATCAAAATGAAATTAATGCAGTAAAAGACAAAAATGACAAAAAACTCCATACCATTAGGTGAGATGATCAATTGTGGGATTGTGAAAACTGTAAGAGAAGGAATACTGTTAGAAAAAAATGGACATCATCTTAAATCTTTAGATATTGCCAATATCATATTCCCTATTAAGTCCCTTGGGTTCCAAACTTTGTAAATAGTGTATCCAAAAAGCTTCCCTTAATTTGAGTCGTCCGGCCCGGTTACCCCCACGTCTATTAGGGAGAACCTGCTCCAGAATTAGGAACCTTAATTGAGCTATTGTATGACCCACATTGCGAAAGTGATGTGGAATGGGGAGATGGTCCCTACCACACCGTATGTCAGATTTATGGTGAGAAATACGATCCTTTACCGCCTGTGTAGTTTCGCCTACATATATTTTGCCACAGGGGCATTTGATTGCGTAAACAACGTATTGAGAGTCACAGGTAAAGAAACCTTGTATCAGAATATCCATTCCGGTAAGTGGATGTGAGATTTTATGATCTCTAAGGACATTGGCGCACTGAGCACATTGTAGACAAGGGAAAGTTCCCTTTCTTTGTGTTTGCAAAAATACCTGTCTAGGTATTTTCTGGGTGGAACCAATGTGGGCTCTCACCAATTTATTCCTAAGGTTACTAGGTTTTCTAAAACATGGTAAAAAGGGGTTTCTAAATTCAGGTATATCCAGATAACTGGTCTGCAGTAACGGCCAATGTCGACAAATCTTCCGATGTAGTTTGTAGGCAAAGGGGTGAAAGGTATGTACAAATGGTATTCTGCAGGTTGAATATTTGTTTTTTAAAGAATCAGGTCTATGGCGACAATCCTGTAATAACTTCGTAGGATAGCCTCTTTGTATAAATTTAGACTCCATCTCATCCTGTCTTGTAGCACACATGTTCTTATCGCTAACTATCCTCCTCACTCTATGGAACTGCGAGATGGGAATTGATCTCTTGGTTGCCATGGGATGGCAACTTTGGTACATCAATAAACTATTCCGATCGGTTGTTTTAGTGTACAAATCAGAGTTTAGAGTCCCATCTATATCCTTTATGATAGTGGTATCTAAGAAGTTTATCCGACCATAGTCATGAGTAATGGTAAAGGTTAACTCTGGCCATATATTGTTTATCTGATTAAAGAAGTCATCCAATGTTCCTGGAGGCCTCTCCCACATGCAGAACACATCGTCAATGTATCTAAGCCACAACTTACAGTGTGACTGATACAGTATATTGGTATATATAAATTCGTTTTCAAAATAGGACATGAACGTATTGGCATAAGGTGGGGCCACGCTGGACCCCATGGCCGTGCCTTGTACCTGCAGATAAAACGTATCCTCAAGCAGAAAAAAATTCTCTGTTAACACCAGTTTCAATAGTTTCATTAAAAAGTCAATCACCTTTGGATCCATATCAGTTTTTTCAAGCAAGAGCCTTACTGCTCGTATTCCTTTTTCATGTTCTATGGAAGTGTATAAATTGTTTATGTCTAGTGTAACCAACATGGTATCACTAGTGACCCTATTGACAGTTCTTATGACATTAAGAAAGGCTCCTGTATCTAAAATGAAAGATGGAGTATTTTTAACCAAGGGTGTCAGAATTTTTTCAAGTAGTATGGCTAGTGGTGAAAAGATGGAATTAGTAGAAGCCACTATCGGTCTGCCTGGGGGTCTGTCTAATCTCTTATGTATTTTAGGTAATGTATAAAATACAGGTATCATAGCATCCGATTTAATTAAGAACTCTTGCGTCTTTTTATCAATGATGTCAGAATGGAGGGCCTCGTCAAGAATTACTTTGATCTTCCCCTCTATGGCCGAAGTAGGATTATGGGATAATGGTGAATAAACTGTTCTATTTTGAAGTTGGGTAAAGATCTCTTCTCGATACATGGAGCGATCCATTACTACTATGGCACCCCCTTTATCCGCTGGTTTTACAATTATGTCTTTATCTGACATGAGGGATTGGAGTGCCATACATTCACTCTGATTCAGATTTTGTTGGAATACTAGTTCCCCTTTGAAATTTATTTAGAGAATTTGCAAAGTCTTAGGCTACCCAGTCGGTTTAATCCACCCAAGAACAGTTCTCCGGTTGAGACATTCATCGCTTTAATAGAGAAAGAGGTTTGCAAATTCTCTAAACAAATTTCAAAGGGGGAACTAGTATTCCAACAAAATCTGAATCAGAGTGAACGTATGTAACTCCAATCCCTCATGTCAGATAAAGACATAATTGTAAAAATTGGATGCTATGATACCTGTATTTTATACATTACCTAAAATACATAAGAGATTAGACAGACCCCCAGGCAGACCGATAGTGGCTTCTACTAATTCCATCTTATCACCACTAGCCATACTACTTGAAAAAATTCTGACACCCTTGGTTAAAAATACTCCATCTTTCATTTTAGATACAGGAGCCTTTCTTAATGTCATAAGAACTGTCAATAGGGTCACTAGTGATACCATGTTGGTTACACTAGATGTAAACAATTTATACACTTCCATAGAACATGAAAAAGGAATACGAGCAGTAAGGCTCTTGCTTGAAAAAACTGATATGGATCCAAAGGTGATTGACTTTTTAATGAAACTATTGAAACTGGTGTTAACAGAGAATTTTCTTCTGCTTGAGGATACGTTTTATCTGCAGGTACAAGGCACGGCCATGGGGTCCAACGTGGCCCCACCTTATGCCAATACGTTCATGTCCTATTTTGAAAACGAATTTGTATATACCAATATACTGTATCAGTCACAATGTAAGTTGTGGCTTAGATACATTGATGACGTGTTCTGTATGTGGGAGGGGCCTCCAGAAACATTGGATGACTTCTTTAATCAGATAAACAATATATGGCCAGAGTTGACCTTTACCATTACTCATGACTATGGTCGGATAAACTTCTTAGATACCACTATCATAAAGGATATAGATAGGACTCTGATTTGTACACTAAAACAACCGACAGGTATTTTTGCAAACACAAAGAAAGGGAACTTTCCCTTGTCTACAATGTGCTCAATGCGCCAATGTCCTTAGAGGTCATAAAATCTCACATCCACTTACCGGAATGGATATTCAAATAGAAGGTTTCTTTACCTGTGACTCTCAATACGTTGTTTACGCAATCAAATGCCCCTGTGGTAAAATATATGTAGGCGAAACTACACAGGCAGTAAAGGATCGTATTTCTCACCATAAATCTGACATACGGTGTGGTAGGGACCATCTCCCCATTCCACATCACTTTCGCAATGTGGGTCATGCAATAGCTCAATTAAGGTTCCTAATTCTGGAGCAGGTTCTCCCTAATAGACGTGGGGGTAACCGGGCCGGACGACTCAAATTAAGGGAAGCTTTTTGGATACACTATTTACAAAGTTTGGAACCCAAGGGACTTAATAGGGAATATGATATTGCCAATATCTAAAGATTTAACATGATGTTCATTTTTTTTCTAACAGTATTCCTTCTCTTACAGTTTTCACAATCCCACAATTGATCATCTCACCTAATGGGTATGGAGTTTTTTGTCTTTTTTGTCTTTTACTGCATTAATTTCATTTTGATTTTTCAATTTTTTTATTTTCATATAATTTTTTTATATTTTTATTATTTTTATTTTTTATTTTATTTATTTTTTATTTTTATTTTTTAATTATTATTTATTATTTTTATTTTCTATATTTTATTTTTTATTTGTTATTCATTTTTATTCATTATTCATTCATTTCCTCTTATTTTATTATTTATTTTTTCTTATTTTCATTATTTTAATTTTATTCTTTTTTCATTTAATGTCCTTCTTTCTTTTTTTCTTAATTTGCTTAATTTATCTTTTTCTTCCTTTTTTTCACTTCCCATGATATATTTTTTTATCTTTATATTTCATTTGCTTATTTTTTTTTTATATATATTATTATACCACTATAACTAACAACTACTTCTCTCTATGTCAGCAGCCTTCATTGGTGCTTCACGGACAAGACTTGCGCACTATCTACGATAAGCTTCCACAATGTGCTCCACCTACAATCCCGCCCATCTACGGCACCAGCGCACTTTATTTATGTCCACAAACAAGGACGATTGTTTGCGTTCCAAAGTGCGCTCCACTCCACGTCACATACTAAGTGTGACATGCGCACTTCCATCTTTTGGACATCGCACTGGCTCACGTCACTTCCGCCGCCAGGGACGCACTTCTCATAGGCTGTGCCCGATATTTCCCCACTCATAGCTAGTATTTAAAGCGCCCCTAACAGGCCACATGACAGCGCCATTACTCACAGGAGCTTATCCTTTACCACGCGCTATGCACAGCTGATACTTTTCCTTTCACCGCAATCCGGTAAGCATTTTAGTAGCATAGTCTATTTTCACAGTCTTAACCCCTTCCCCCCTTTTTTCAGATCTGGTGCTCTTTGTATAACAGCCTATTTTGACTGATTCCGTCTCAGTCAACAGCTTTTTCTTTTTTCTTTTTTCTTTATTTTTTCAGTAATTTTTAATTATTTTTACATTATTTTTCCATTTTTGTATCCATTTTTTCAAATTAATTTTACACCATTTTATTTTACCTCCATTAACCCATGTGACACACCAAAAGGGCCCTGTTATGTCTCATAATGACTTAGTCCTACATTGCTTTCTTATCATTTTTTTTTATTACAGCCTATATGGCTATCATGTCTGTTATAATCTACATCATGATATTTTCTGTTGTTCATCTACAATTGTATTATCATTGATACTGATGTCACTTGTGCTATGACATACTCTCTTTTGATGGATATCAATTTTTGCCTATATTGTGAACATATTATGTAAATTTCTGCGATAAATTGAAATATATGCAGCCTTCGGATATTGCGTGTTATGTAAAAGCCAGAACGCGTGTTACTATTTATACTTAAGGCATTGATTGTATTAATTATTGATTCTGATTGTTTATTTTGTGTTTTCAATCCCAGTCTGAGGAAGGTCTAAGTTATTTTCCGAAACGTCGAATGAATTTTGGATTGCATCTGAATAAATCTAAATAGCAGACGATTTGAGTGCCGGATTTTTTTGATTATATTTTTTTGATTATATATATTTTTTAATGTGCCTTAGGTCCGCAGACAGTTTCATATCACGACATCACTAAATGACAAAGTAGGTTACAGCAGGTTGTTTCACATTGAGCGAGTGAAAAAAAATTAATTAGAATGCTATACTCATGCATGGAGCTCAATAGAAGCAGTGCACAACACACTTGTACAACATGTGCCCTGCTGGCTTTGTCTGTGGACCTCAGTAATGGCCAGAAAAAATAAATTGCTGCAAGGTAAATATAACAGCTACACTGGACACTAACTAGCTACACTATCTAACTGATGTACAACCACCTAGCTAGCTAGCTAAAATCTGGTATACAGCAGGCTTCTTCACATTTAGTTAGTGAAAAATATTAATTAGAATGCTGTACTTGTGCAATATTTATGTGGTCTTTATCACCTTTGCATTGTCTGTTGATATCAAGCCCATGACGTAGTAATGGAGATGCGTCCATAAGACACCT
This sequence comes from Ranitomeya variabilis, assembly GCF_051348905.1. Taxonomy (NCBI): domain Eukaryota; kingdom Metazoa; phylum Chordata; class Amphibia; order Anura; family Dendrobatidae; genus Ranitomeya; species Ranitomeya variabilis. The sequence continues at coordinate 135,448,049 of NC_135235.1, read as the reverse complement.
ATCCATTACTAACCCTATAGTTGTATTGTAAAAAAAGACACAGCCAGAATATAGTCCTTTATTTGCCATAAAAAAACACATTTTTACTTTTCTATTTAAAAATAACAAACACAATTATACTCAAGTAACACCCTTTCCATTGAAGCCATGGTCTCCTGTAAAAAAACAAAAGTAGAAAACAACCATATATCTCACCTGTCCGTCATTTTGTCCCACATGTTCCATGTCTGGGATAAATAGTTTTCTTCCTAGACGGTGCCAAAATGTGACTGTGCAGGCTGAAAACCATGGTAGAATGAGTTGCTGCAGAGATGTCATCGAGGTTACCACAGGTTACTGATGCTGTGTTCCCACACTGCACTGTGAGACTTTTTCTCATGGTGTTAATGGTGCTCTCACTGAGGCCACAGAGGTCACCCTTTTGCATCAACTATTTTGACTAAATCTCTAGATTTGTACTGAAAGTTATGTTAACCTTTCTTTCATATTATGGGTTACAAAATGTTGTTTGAAAATATATAGTTAAAGTTTGTAAATTGTTCTTTTATTCAGTGAGATATTGATTACAATCTTATCGTACTCAAATGGGGTGCACTCATTTATGCTTAACATTGTGTATTTTTTTGTACACAAAAACATTTTTTTTTTTTTACAATGGCAGTATTTCTTAGACTGAGAGAGCTTTGTCAGGCCTCCTTGTTGTAATAGAAAACGTGTTGCAGAGGTGTCAATAGCCTGACAGAGGGAGGGATTTCCCTCTGTCTAATTCCTCACTTCCCCCTGTCACTAGTGACAGCAGCATCTGAGGCATTAAAGGGCCACTGTCACCCCCCTCCAGCCGTTATAAACTAAAAGAGACAACTTGTGCAGCAGTAATGCTGCATTCTAACAAGGTGGCTCTTTTAGTTTTAAGTTCAAGAATACCCCAAAAAAAGCGATTTGATACTTAGCCACCATTGCTGTCTCTAGCCAGGGAGGCGGCTCCTCACTCCCCAGCTCGAAACGCTCCTCTGCCGTCACTCACATCTTCTTGGTCTTTCTGCGCCGCCCCCTCAGCGCTGTTTACGTTTTCAAACCGGCGCCTGCGCTGTGTAGTACTGTTCTGCGCATGCCCAGGAATCCCAGCCCCGCACTGTGCATAATGCATAACACAGGGCGGGGCTGGGATTCCAAAGGTGGGTGGCCGCTGTTGTGATTTTGCTTTTTGCTCCCTCTAGTGGTCATTAGTGATTTGACTCTGGAGCTTCTGTCTTTTCCTATATCCTCACCTGGGCCGTTAGTTCAGGGGCGTTGCTATATAAGCTCCCTGGACCTTCAGTTCAATGCCTGGCATCGTTGAAATCAGAGCTAATCTGTTGTGCTCTTGTCCTATGATCCTGGTTCCTGTATTTCAAGCTAAGTCTGCTTCCTTGCTTTTTGCTTTTGTTTTGTTTGGTATTTTTGTCCAGCTTGTTCCAATCTGTATCCTGACCTTTGCTGGAAGCTCTAGGGGGCTGGTGTTCTCCCCCCGGACCGTTAGACGGTTCGGGGGTTCTTGAATCTCCAGCGTGGATTTTTATAGGGTTTTTGTTGACCAGATAAGTTATCTTGCTATATTCTGCTATTAGTAAGCTGGCCTCTCTTTGCTGAACCTGGTTCATTTCTGTGTTTGTCATTTCCTCTTACCTCACCGTTATTATTTGTGGGGGGCTTGTATCTTGCTTTGGGGTCCCTTTCTCTGGAGGCAAGAGAGGTCTTTGTTTTCTTCTCCTAGGGGTAGTTAGATTCTCCGGCTGGCGCGAGTCATCTAGCGATCACCGTAGGCATGATCCCCGGCTACTTCTAGTGTTGGCGTTAGGAGTAGCTATTTGGTCAACCCAGTTACCACAGCCCTATGAGCTGGATTTTTGAATCTTGCAGACTTACACGTTCCTCTGAGACCCTGTCCACTGGGGTCATAACAGTATGCCAGGCCAGTATTAAATGTTTAATGCATTGCAGAAGTGGGATTATAAGAAAGAAAATTTTGAGTTTTTTTTTTCCCTCTCTCATTTTTTTTTTTTTTTCTTTTCCCCTTTACCTCAGAGTGGCTTAAGCTTGCTGCAGACATGAATGTCCAGACCTTGATTACAAGTGTGGACCAGCTTGCCACTCGTGTGCAGGGTATACAAGATTATGTTACCAGAAATCCTAGGTCTGAACCCAAGATTCCGATTCCTGAACTGTTTTCAGGAGACCGATTTAAGTTTAGGAATTTCAGGAATAATTGTAAATTGTTTTTGTCCCTGAAACCTTGTTCGTCTGGAGACTCTGCTCAACAAGTAAAAATTGTTATTTCATTCTTACGGGGTGACCCTCAAGATTGGGCTTTTTCGTTGGCGCCAGGAGATCCGGCATTGGCTGATATTGATGCGTTTTTTCTGGCGCTCGGTTTACTTTATGAGGAACCCAATCTTGAGATTCAGGCAGAGAAAGCCTTGCTGGCTATGTCTCAGGGCCAGGACGGGGCTGAGGTGTATTGCCAAAAATTTCGGAAATGGTCCGTGCTGACACATTGGAACGAGTGTGCACTGGCCGCTAATTTTAGAAATGGCCTTTCTGAGGCCATTAAGAATGTTATGGTGGGTTTTCCCATTCCCACAGGTCTGAATGATACCATGTCCCTGGCTATTCAAATTGACCGGCGGTTGCGGGAGCGCAAAACCGCAAATTCCCTCATGTTGTTGTCTGAACAGACACCTGATGTGATGCAATGTGATAGAAAAACCGCAAATTCCCTCATGGTGTTGTCTGAACGGACACCTGATTTGATGCAATGTGATAGAATCCTGACTAGAAATGAGAGGAAAATTCATAGACGCCGGAATGGCTTGTGCTACTACTGTGGTGATTCTACACATGTTATCTCAGCATGCTCTAAACGTATATCTAAGGTTGTTAGTCCTGTCACCGTTGGTAATTTGCATCCTAAGTTTATTCTGTCTGTAACTTTGATTTGCTCACTGTCATCTTATCCTGTCATGGCGTTTGTAGATTCAGGTGCTGCCCTGAGTCTTATGGATCTCTCATTTGCTAAGCGCTGTGGTTTTATTCTTGAACCATTAGAAAATCCTATCCCTCTTAGGGGTATTGATGCTACGCCATTAGCAGAAAATAAACCACAGTATTGGACACAGGTTACCATGTGCATGACTCCTGAACACCGCGAGGTGATACGTTTTCTCGTTCTACATAAAATGCATGATTTGGTTGTTTTGGGCCTGCCATGGTTACAGACCCATAATCCAGTCCTTGACTGGAAGGCTATGTCAGTGTCTAGTTGGGGCTGTCGTGGTATTCATGAGGATTCCCTGCCTGTGTCTATTGCTTCTTCTACGCCTTCGGAAGTTCCGGAGTATTTGTCTGATTATCAGGATGTCTTTAGCGAGTCCAGGTCCAGTGCATTGCCTCCTCATAGGGAATGTGACTGTGCAATAGATTTGATTCCAGGCAGTAAATTTCCTAAGGGAAGACTGTTTAATCTGTCGATACCTGAACATACCGCTATGCGTTCATATATCAAGGAGTCTCTGGAGAAAGGACACATCCGTCCGTCTTCTTCCCCTCTTGGTGCGGGATTCTTTTTTGTGGCTAAAAAGGACGGATCTTTGAGGCCTTGTATTGACTATCGGCTTTTAAATAAGATCACTGTCAAATTTCAGTATCCTTTGCCGCTGTTGTCTGACTTGTTTGCCCGGATTAAAGGTGCCAAGTGGTTTACCAAGATAGACCTTCGTGGTGCGTACAACCTTGTGCGCATTAAGCAAGGGGATGAATGGAAAACCGCATTCAATACGCCCGAAGGTCATTTTGAGTACTTGGTGATGCCTTTTGGGCTCTCTAATGCCCCTTCAGTTTTTCAGTCCTTTATGCATGACATTTTCCGGAACTATCTGGATAAATTTTTGATCGTTTATCTGGATGATATTCTGGTTTTTTCTGATAATTGGGACTCGCATGTGGAGCAGGTCAGGATGGTCTTTAAAATTTTGCGTGAAAATTCTTTGTTTGTCAAGGGCTCAAAGTGTCTTTTTGGTGTACAGAAGGTTCCCTTTTTGGGGTTCATTTTTTCCCCTTCTGCTGTGGAGATGGACCCAGTCAAGGTCCGAGCTATTCTTGATTGGACTCAGCCCTCGTCAGTTAAGAGTCTTCAGAAGTTCTTGGGTTTCGCTAACTTCTACCGTCGTTTTATCGCTAACTTTTCTAGCATTGTGAAACCTTTGACGGATATGACCAAGAAGGGCTCCGATGTGGTTAATTGGGCTCCTGCTGCCGTGGAGGCTTTCCAGGAGTTGAAACGTCGGTTTACTTCGGCGCCTGTTTTGTGCCAGCCTGATGTCTCGCTTCCCTTTCAGGTTGAGGTGGATGCTTCAGAGATTGGAGCAGGGGCCGTTTTGTCGCAGAGAGGCCCTGGTTGCTCTGTTATGAGACCTTGCGCCTTTTTCTCTAGGAAGTTTTCGCCTGCGGAGCGAAATTATGATGTGGGCAATCGGGAGTTGTTGGCCATGAAATGGGCATTTGAGGAGTGGCGTCATTGGCTCGAGGGTGCTAAGCATCGTGTGGTGGTCTTGACTGATCACAAAAATCTGATGTATCTCGAGTCTGCTAAACGCCTGAATCCTAGACAGGCCCGCTGGTCATTGTTTTTCTCCCGTTTTGACTTTGTTGTCTCATATTTACCAGGTTCAAAAAATGTGAAGGCCGATGCTCTTTCCAGGAGCTTTGTGCCTGATGCTCCTGGAGTCGCTGAACCTGTTGGTATTCTTAAGGATGGTATTATCTTGTCAGCTATTTCTCCAGATCTGCGACGTGTGTTGCAGAGATTTCAGGCTGATAGGCCTGATTCTTGTCCACCTGACAGACTGTTTGTGCCTGATAAGTGGACCAGCAGAGTCATTTCCGAGGTTCATTCCTCGGTGTTGGCAGGTCACCCAGGAATTTTTGGCACCAGAGATCTGGTGGCCAGATCCTTTTGGTGGCCTTCCTTGTCTAGGGATGTGCGGTCATTTGTACAGTCCTGTGGGACTTGTGCTCGAGCTAAGCCTTGCTGTTCTCGTGCCAGCGGGTTGCTCTTGCCCTTGCCTGTCCCTAAGAGACCTTGGACACATATCTCCATGGATTTCATTTCTGATCTTCCGGTGTCTCAAGGCATGTCTGTTATCTGGGTGATATGTGATCGCTTCTCCAAGATGGTCCATTTGGTTCCTTTGCCTAAGCTGCCTTCCTCTTCCGATCTGGTTCCTGTGTTTTTCCAGAACGTGGTTCGTTTGCACGGCATCCCTGAGAATATTGTGTCAGACAGAGGATCCCAGTTCGTTTCCAGATTCTGGCGATCCTTTTGTAGTAGGATGGGCATTGACTTGTCGTTTTCGTCTGCTTTCCATCCTCAGACTAATGGACAGACGGAGCGAACTAATCAGACTTTGGAGGCTTATTTGAGGTGTTTTGTCTCTGCTGATCAGGACGATTGGGTGACCTTCTTGCCGTTGGCTGAGTTTGCCCTTAATAATCGGGCTAGTTCCGCCACCTTGGTTTCGCCGTTTTTCTGCAACTCTGGTTTCCACCCTCGTTTTTCTTCGGGTCATGTGGAACCTTCTGACTGCCCTGGGGTGGATTCTGTGGTGGATAGGTTGCAGCGGATCTGGAATCTTGTGGTGGACAACTTGAAGTTGTCACAGGAGAGGGCTCAGCGCTTTGCCAACCGCCGCCGCGGTGTGGGTCCCCGACTACGTGTTGGGGATTTGGTGTGGCTTTCTTCCCGCTTTGTTCCTATGAAGGTTTCCTCTCCCAAATTTAAACCTCGTTTTATTGGTCCTTACAAGATATTGGAAATCCTTAATCCTGTATCCTTTCGCCTGGATCTTCCTGTGTCGTTTGCTATCCACAACGTGTTTCATAGGTCCTTGTCATGATTCTCAATGGCGAGGGAACATAGCCCAGCATATATGAGAACTAGCTCTTGGAAGATGGAAACTATACTGACCATGAACTAAACCTGCCGCACAACTAGAAGTGGCCGGGTAGCATGCCTACGTTTTTTAACCCTAGATGCCCAGCGCCAGCCGGAGAACTACCTAATCCTAGCAGAGGAAAAGACAGTCCTGGCTCACCTCTAGAGAAATTTTCCCAAAAGGCAGACAGAGGCCCCCACATATATTGGCGGTGATTTTAGATGAAATGACAAACGTAGTATGAAAATAGGTTTAGCAAAATCGAGGTCCGCTTTCTAGATAGCAGGAAGACAGAAAGGACACTTTCATGGTCAGCAGAAAACCCTATCAAAACACCATCCAGAAATTCCTTTAAGACTCTAGCATTAACTCATAACACCAGAGTGGCAATTTCCGATCACAAGAGCTTTCCAGACACAGTAACGAAACAGCAGCTGTGAACAGGAACAAAATGCAAAAACACACAAGGACAAAAGTCCAACTTAGCTGGGAGTTGTCTAGTAGCAGGAACAAGCACAGAAGGCTTCTGATTACATTGTTGACCGGCAAGAAACTGACAGAGGAGCAAGGTTATATAGCGACTCCCACATCCTGATAGGAGCAGGTGAACAGAGGGGATGATGCACACAAGTTCAATTCCACAAGTGGCCACCGGGGGAGCCCAGAATCCAATTTCACAACAGTACCCCCCCCTCAAGGAGGGGGCACCGAACCCTCACCAGAACCACCAGGGCGATCAGGATGAGCCCTATGAAAGGCACGGACAAGATCGGAGGCATGAACATCAGAGGCAGTGACCCAAGAATTATCCTCCTGACCGTATCCCTTCCATTTGACCAGATACTGGAGTCTCCGTCTGGAAACACGAGAGTCTAAGATCTTTTCCACAACGTACTCCAACTCACCCTCAACCAACACCGGAGCAGGAGGCTCAACGGAAGGCACAACCGGTACCTCATACCTGCGCAACAATCACCGATGAAAAACATTATGAATAGAAAAAGATGCAGGGAGGTCCAAACGGAAGGATACAGGGTTAAGAATCTCCAATATCTTGTACGGGCCGATGAACCGAGGCTTAAACTTAGGAGAAGAAACCCTCATAGGGACAAAACGAGAAGACAACCACACCAAGTCCCCAACACAAAGCCGAGGACCAACACGACGACGGCGGTTGGCAAAAAGCTGAGTCTTCTCCTGGGACAACTTCAAATTGTCCACCACCTGCCCCCAAATCTGATGCAACCTCTCCACCACAGCATCCACTCCAGGACAATCCGAAGATTCCACTTGACCGGAGGAAAATCGAGGATGAAACCCCAAATTACAGAAAAACGGGGACACCAAGGTGGCAGAGCTGGCCCGATTATTGAGGGCGAACTCCGCCAAAGGCAAAAAAGCAACCCAATCATCCTGATCCGCAGACACAAAACACCTCAAATATGTCTCCAAGGTCTGATTAGTCCGCTCAGTCTGGCCATTAGTCTGAGGATGGAAAGCAGACGAAAAAGACAAATCTATGCCCATCCTAGCACAGAATGCACGCCAAAATCTAGACACGAATTGGGTCCCTCTGTCAGAAACGATATTCTCAGGAATACCATGCAAACGAACAACATTTTGAAAAAACAGAGGAACCAACTCGGAAGAAGAAGGCAACTTAGGCAAGGGAACCAGATGGACCATCTTAGAGAAACGGTCACACACCACCCAGATGACAGACATCTTCTGAGAAACAGGCAGATCCGAAATAAAATCCATCGAGATGTGCGTCCAAGGCCTCTTCGGGATAGGCAAGGGCAACAACAATCCACTAGCCCGAGAACAACAAGGCTTGGCCCGAGCACAAACGTCACAAGACTGCACAAAGCCTCGCACATCTCGTGACAGGGAAGGCCACCAGAAGGACCTTGCCACCAAATCCCTGGTACCAAAGATTCCAGGATGACCTGCCAACGCAGAAGAATGAACCTCAGAGATGACTCTACTGGTCCAATCATCAGGAACAAACAGTCTACCAGGTGGGCAACGATCAGGTCTATCCGCCTGAAACTCCTGCAAGGCCCGCCGCAGGTCTGGAGAAACGGCAGACAATATCACTCCATCTTTAAGGATACCTGTGGGCTCAGAATTACCAGGGGAGTCAGGCTCAAAACTCCTAGAAAGGGCATCCGCCTTAACATTCTTAGAACCCGGTAGGTACGACACCACAAAATTAAACCGAGAGAAAAACAACGACCAGCGCGCCTGTCTAGGATTCAGGCGCCTGGCAGACTCAAGGTAAATTAAATTTTTGTGGTCAGTCAATACCACCACCTGATGTCTGGCCCCCTCAAGCCAGTGACGCCACTCCTCAAAAGCCCACTTCATGGCCAAAAGCTCCCGATTCCCAATATCATAATTCCGCTCGGCGGGCGAAAATTTACGGGAAAAAAAAGCACAAGGTCTCATCACGGAGCAGTCGGAACTTCTCTGCGACAACACCGCCCCAGCTCCGATTTCAGAAGCGTCGACCTCAACCTGAAAAGGAAGAGCAACATCAGGCTGACGCAACACTGGGGCGGAAGAAAAGCGGCGCTTGAGCTCCCGAAAGGCCTCCACAGCATCAGGGGACCAATCAGCAACATCAGCACCCTTCTTAGTCAAATCAGTCAATGGTTTTACAACATCAGAAAAACCAGCAATAAATCGACGATAAAAGTTAGCAAAGCCCAAAAATTTCTGAAGACTCTTAAGAGAAGAGGGTTGCGTCCAATCACCAATAGCCTGAACCTTGACAGGATCCATCTCGATGGAAGAGGGGGAAAAAATGTATCCCAAGAAAGAAATCTTTTGAACCCCAAAAACACACTTAGAACCCTTCACACACAAGGAATTAGACCGCAAAACCTGAAAAACCCTCCTGACCTGCTGGACATGAGAGTCCCAGTCATCCGAAAAAATCAGAATATCATCCAGATACACAATCATAAATTTATCCAAATAATCACGGAAAATGTCATGCATAAAGGACTGGAAGACTGAAGGGGCATTTGAAAGACCAAAAGGCATCACCAAATACTCAAAATGGCCCTCGGGCGTATTAAATGCGGTTTTCCACTCATCCCCCTGCTTGATTCGCACCAAATTATACGCCCCACGGAGATCAATCTTAGAGAACCACTTGGCCCCCTTTATACGAGCAAACAAATCAGTAAGCAGTGGTAACGGATATTGATATTTAACCGTGATTTTATTCAAAAGTCGATAATCAATACACGGCCTCAAAGAGCCGTCTTTCTTAGACACAAAGAAAAAACCGGCTCCTAAGGGAGATGACGAAGGACGAATATGTCCCTTTTCCAAGGACTCCTTTATATATTCTCGCATAGCAGCGTGTTCAGGCACAGACAGATTAAATAAACGACCCTTAGGGTATTTACTACCCGGAATCAAGTCTATGGCACAATCGCACTCCCGGTGCGGAGGTAGTGAACCAACCTTGGGTTCTTCAAAAACGTCACGAAAGTCAGACAAGAATTCAGGAATCTCAGAGGGAATAGATGATGAAATGGAAACCAAAGGTACGTCCCCATGAGTTCCTTTACATCCCCAGCTTAACACAGACATAGCTCTCCAGTCGAGGACTGGGTTATGAGATTGCAGCCATGGCAATCCCAGCACCAAAACATCATGTAGATTATACAGCACCAGAAAGCGAATAACCTCCTGGTGATCCGGATTAACACGCATAGTCACTTGTGTCCAGTATTGTGGTTTATTACTAGCCAATGGGGTGGAGTCAATCCCTTTCAGAGGTATCGGAGCCTCCAGTGGCTCCAAATCATACCCACAGCGTTTGGCAAAGGACCAATCCATAAGACTCAAAGCAGCGCCAGAGTCGACATAGGCGTCCGCGGTAATAGATGACAAAGAACAAATCAGGGTCACAGATAGAATAAACTTAGACTGTAAAGTGCTAATTGAAACAGACTTGTCAGGCTTCTTAGTACGCTTAAAGCATGCTGATATAACATGAGTTGAATCACCACAATAGAAGCACAACCCATTTTTTCGTCTAAAATTCTGCCGCTCGCTTCTGGACAGAATTCTATCACATTGCATATTTTCTGGCGTTTTCTCAGTAGACACCGCCAAATGGTGCACAGGTTTGCGCTCCCGCAGACGCCTATCGATCTGAATAGCCATCGTCATGGACTCATTCAGACTCGCAGGCACAGGGAACCCCACCATAACATCCTTAATGGCATCAGAGAGACCTTCTCTGAAAATCGCCGCCAGGGCGCACTCATTCCACTGAGTAAGCACAGACCATTTGCGGAATTTTTGGCAGTATATTTCAGCTTCATCTTGCCCCTGAGACAAGGACATCAAGGCCTTTTCCGCCTGAAGCTCTAAATGAGGTTCCTCATAAAGCAACCCCAAGGCCAGAAAAAACGCATCCACATTGAGCAACGCAGGATCCCCTGGTGCCAATGCAAAAGCCCAGTCTTGAGGGTCACCCCGGAGCAAGGAAATTACAATCCTGACCTGCTGTGCAGGGTCTCCGGCAGAGCGAGACTTCAGGGACAAAAACAATTTGCAATTATTTTTAAAATTTTGAAAGTGAGATCTATTCCCCGAGAAGAATTCAGGCAAAGGAATTCTAGGCTCAGACATAGGTGCATGAACAACAAAATCTTGCAAATTTTGTACCTTTGTGGCGAGATTATTCAAACCTGTAGCTACACTCTGAAGATCCATTTGAAACAGGTGAACACAGAGCCATTCAAGGATTAGAAGGAGAGAAAGAGAGGAAGGCTGCAGTATAGGCAGACTAGCAAGAGATTCAATTAAGAGCACACTCAGAACTAGGGGAAAAAAAAAAAAAAAAATTGTAGCAGACTTCTTTTTTCTCTCCTTTCTCAGCCAGTAATTTAACCCTTTTTTGGGCCGGTCAAACTGTCATGATTCTCAGTGGCGAGGGAACATAGCCCAGCATATATGAGAACTAGCTCTTGGAAGATGGAAACTATACTGACCATGAACTAAACCTGCCGCACAACTAGAAGTGGCCGGGTAGCATGCCTACGTTTTTTAACCCTAGATGCCCAGCGCCAGCCGGAGAACTACCTAATCCTAGCAGAGGAAAAGACAGTCCTGGCTCACCTCTAGAGAAATTTTCCCAAAAGGCAGACAGAGGCCCCCACATATATTGGCGGTGATTTTAGATGAAATGACAAACGTAGTATGAAAATAGGTTTAGCAAAATCGAGGTCCGCTTTCTAGATAGCAGGAAGACAGAAAGGACACTTTCATGGTCAGCAGAAAACCCTATCAAAACACCATCCAGAAATTCCTTTAAGACTCTAGCATTAACTCATAACACCAGAGTGGCAATTTCCGATCACAAGAGCTTTCCAGACACAGTAACGAAACAGCAGCTGTGAACAGGAACAAAATGCAAAAACACACAAGGACAAAAGTCCAACTTAGCTGGGAGTTGTCTAGTAGCAGGAACAAGCACAGAAGGCTTCTGATTACATTGTTGACCGGCAAGAAACTGACAGAGGAGCAAGGTTATATAGCGACTCCCACATCCTGATAGGAGCAGGTGAACAGAGGGGATGATGCACACAAGTTCAATTCCACAAGTGGCCACCGGGGGAGCCCAGAATCCAATTTCACAACAGGTCCTTGTTGCGGCGGTACGTTGTGCCTGTGGTTCCTTCTGCTGAGCCTCCTGCTCCAGTGTTGGTTGAGGGCGAGTTGGAGTACGTGGTGGAGAAGATCTTGGATTCTCGTATCTCCAGGCGGAGGCTTCAGTACCTGGTCAAGTGGAAGGGCTATGGTCAGGAAGATAATTCCTGGGTGGTCGCCTCTGATGTTCATGCGGCCGATTTAGTTCGTGCCTTTCACGCCGCTCGTCCTGATCGCCCTGGTGGTCGTGGTGAGGGTTCGGTGACCCCTCACTAAGGGGGGGGTACTGTTGTGATTTTGCTTTTTGCTCCCTCTAGTGGTCATTAGTGATTTGACTCTGGAGCTTCTGTCTTTTCCTATATCCTCACCTGGGCCGTTAGTTCAGGGGCGTTGCTATATAAGCTCCCTGGACCTTCAGTTCAATGCCTGGCATCGTTGAAATCAGAGCTAATCTGTTGTGCTCTTGTCCTATGATCCTGGTTCCTGTATTTCAAGCTAAGTCTGCTTCCTTGCTTTTTGCTTTTGTTTTGTTTGGTATTTTTGTCCAGCTTGTTCCAATCTGTATCCTGACCTTTGCTGGAAGCTCTAGGGGGCTGGTGTTCTCCCCCCGGACCGTTAGACGGTTCGGGGGTTCTTGAATCTCCAGCGTGGATTTTTATAGGGTTTTTGTTGACCAGATAAGTTATCTTGCTATATTCTGCTATTAGTAAGCTGGCCTCTCTTTGCTGAACCTGGTTCATTTCTGTGTTTGTCATTTCCTCTTACCTCACCGTTATTATTTGTGGGGGGCTTGTATCTTGCTTTGGGGTCCCTTTCTCTGGAGGCAAGAGAGGTCTTTGTTTTCTTCTCCTAGGGGTAGTTAGATTCTCCGGCTGGCGCGAGTCATCTAGCGATCACCGTAGGCATGATCCCCGGCTACTTCTAGTGTTGGCGTTAGGAGTAGCTATTTGGTCAACCCAGTTACCACAGCCCTATGAGCTGGATTTTTGAATCTCGCAGACTTACACGTTCCTCTGAGACCCTGTCCACTGGGGTCATAACAGGCCGCACTGCCGCGCAGGCGCAGTGTGCAAGCCTGGCTTGGACGGCAGACGGCCAGAGCTTACTGCACCTGCGGAGAACAGTACTACACAGCGCAGGCGCCAGTTTGAAAACATAAACAGCGCTGAGGGGGCGGCGCAGAAAGACCAAGAAGATGTGAGTGATGGCAGAGGAGCGTTTCGAGCTGGGGAGTGAGGAGCCGCCTCCCTGGCTAGAGACAGCAATGGTGGCTAAGTATCAAATCGCTTTTTTGGGGGTATACTTGAACCTAAAACTAAAAGAGCCACCTTGTTAGAATGCAGCATTACTGCTGCACAAGGTGGCTCTTTTAGTTTATAACGGCTGGAGGGGGTTGACAGTGGCCCTTTAAGGTGCTGAGATTGCAGGTAGATTTGGTGGCAGCACATGCATCAGGAGCTAGGCTTTAGAAAGCAGCAGGCTTCTGCTGCAGCTGGCATGAGCATAACTCTTGGGCCTGCACCAAAACTATGACAAAACTTTATATCGGATTGTGGAAAAGCACTTGCAATTTAGACAATTATATCATTTTGCAGGAAGCGGTTATTGACTTGATGCTTGAATTTTATTCGACAAATATTGTACCTTTTTTGAAAGAGGGTCTAAAACTGCTGCTGTTTTTCCAGGAGCAGCTGTTTAATGTTCAATTTAAGCAGAATGAGCAAATAGTCTAAAACAGGATTATTAAAACTCTTCCTATTGCAGCCTAGACAGATGAGAGCAACAATAGGACACCACTAGACCGGTAAAGAAGATGCATAGGCCTCATCATTTGTAGTCAAAGACAATGGCAGACATAAATTTTTATATTATTTGTCTTCTGAACTCTGTATACCATAAAAAATAAGCATAAGGTCAATTTACCAACTAAAGATTCCTGCAGCCATATGAAGGATTGTGGAGTGATATATCATAAATTACATAGCCATTTTTGATCGAACGGAATGAAAAACACCTAAAAAAAACCATAACCTAAATTAGAGAACACAGAGGGTTTTAATGCAGCAGTATGATCCAATTCAAACAGCAGAGGCAGATGAAGCAAGATGGCAACAGAGACAAAGCAGAACTGGAACCATAGGAACCGATGAAGCAGAGTTGAAGTAATGGCAACTAGAATGGCAGCATTGGACAGTGATGTAGCAATGTTGAATCAGAGAAGCAAAACTGAGAGATACAGTAGTTTATGAGACAAAATATATCCAGCAGTTAAGCAGAGTAAACTCAACCAAGTAGCTGATATATAATATTGCCAACAGGATAGACATACTCATTTTAGACATATGTTTTATCTTGAAGCAGCAAATAAAAGTCAAAAGATGGATGATGTGAACTACATTTAACCAGCATAGATTTACAAGGTTAGCTAATACCCAAGTACTGGCAATTTGAGTAACCAAAGTATTATCCCCATATTGGTATATATCTAAAATTATTGCTATATAGTTTGAGTCATTAAAAAATTGAAGTATTTACAGTAGGAAGAATGCAAAACAATGTTCATTTTTGTTATTTTTACATATTGCAAATCCACTCAATGTTCTCTTGGTCTAGTCAAATAATTGGTCAAGCATATTTTTATTTTTCTACATTCCTGTACAAAGTTTAGTTCTGAGGTGTATCAATTTATCACGGGAAAACAAGAGGCACAGTGTTTGTGGAACACAAAAAGGAGAAGTGTAGAAAACTCTAGTTATTCCATAAATTCTGTAAAGTTTGAATATGTCTTTTGGTTTGGTTGCCCTGGATTGATTATTCACTTGTATTTTATACCCGTAATGAAAACTCCTTAGCCACACTATATTTCAACATGAGTTGGTTTGATTTACAAAAGGATAAATAATCTGTAGCTAATTATTAAACTACAAGGTAATAATTACCTGTGAAGCTTTGTCTGAGGATTTACTATATAGAAGAGTATAAAAACCCATAAGCCGCATTGTGTATAATCGAATCGCTTATTCTCGAGTGGGCGTGATAATGACATTAGCTGTTAGTTCTTAATAGGCGGTTAGAAGAATTTCACAAAAGATGTGAAAGTGGAGAATGACTAGATATTGTTTTATTCTGTAAATATGGTGTTGCATAACTGAGCAGAAAGAATCAAGAATGAAGCAGGCAATTACTAGGGGATTTTATTGTGTGCAAGAAACAGAAGCCAAGACAAGGGCTGAGTAAGCAAAACACATTCAACCATGCTGAAATCTCCAGGTATTAATCATGAGTTAAAATAATAATTGTATTCTTGAGTAGTCAAACAACCAAAGCGGTAATAGTCTGTGTTTCAGGTGTTTGGGTATTGTCTTCTTTTTTCTGCTGTAGGAAATGAGTAACAGAAAATGGAAATAGAATCAAACTCCTTTTAACCCCATATGGTCATTGTTTCCAAGGTCAATATTTCCTTTTGTTGGTGAAACCTGGTCATTTTGCGACTTTGCAATTCTCATGCATTAGAGTTAATAACTTCTAAATTAAACTTGTTTGATACCTAAATCAATAAAGCTTTTTCTATGTTTAATTTTTATGTGTTGGTATGTATCTGCATTGTAATAATGCATAATCAGTGTGTCCTACTTGTTGCTCTTCTTCTTGGCATCATGTTAAAGGAAACCTCTTACCAGAAATAATGCTGTTAACCTGCAGAAATAGGGTAAATCTGCAGGTTAACAGCATTAAGATGCTGTCTGGCGCCTGCACGTAGCCAAATCCAACAGTCATAGGAACAGGGCTGGTTCAGTCATGGCTCTAAGTATACAGAGCGGGAGCTGTAACCGCGCACCAGCCCTCACTGACACTGGCTTTACATTGAGTGTGTTCCCTTTCCTGAATTCACAAGTAGTTGCCAACTCCTTTAATCCCTTAACAACCCGAGGTAATTTTGGTTTTGCAGTTTCATTTTTTGCTCCCCTTTTTGCCAGAGCCATAACTTTTTTTATTTTTTGGTCAAAATGGCCATTTGAGGGCTTGTTTTGGGCAGAATGAGTTATAATTTTGAATGACACATTGGTTTTACCATGTTGTGTAC
Source organism: Ranitomeya variabilis (assembly GCF_051348905.1). NCBI lineage: Eukaryota > Metazoa > Chordata > Amphibia > Anura > Dendrobatidae > Ranitomeya > Ranitomeya variabilis. Next base: position 135,432,317 of record NC_135235.1, on the reverse strand, counting down.
TCGAAAATGGGAGAAAAACTCCAAGTGCGGTGAAATTGCAAGAAAAGGGCAATCCCATACTATTTTGTTGTTTGGATTTTTTACTAGGTTCACTAGCTGGTAAAACTGACCTACCATTATGATTCTCCAGGCCATTACGTGTTCATAGACACCAAACATATCTAGGTTTTTTTTTTATCTAAGTTGCGACAAAAAATTCCAAACTTTGTTATATAAAAAAAATAAAATTGCACTGTTTTCCGATACCGTAGCGTCTCCATTTTTTGTGATCTCGGGTTGGGTGAGGGTTTATTTTTGCGTGCCGAGATGACATTTCTAGTGATACCATTTTGGTGCAGATACGATCTTTTGATCATCCGTTATTGCATTTTAATGCAATATCATGGCAACAAAAAACATGTAATTCTGGCGTTTTGACTTTTTTCTTGCTATGCCATTTAACGATCAGATTAATCCTTTTTCTTTATTGATAGATCAGACGATTCTGAATACAGTGATACCATATATGTGTATGTTTGATTTTTTTAATTGTGTTATTTTGAATGGGACAAAAAGGGGGCGATTTGAACTTTTATATTTTTTTCATAAATATATTTTAAAAAAACATTTGTTTTAACTTTTGGCATGCTTCAATAGTCTCCATGGGAGACTAGAAGCTGCAATAACCCAATCGCCTCTGATACATACAGGCGATGTTCAGATCACTTGTATGTAGTAGAATTGCTCACTTGCTATGAGCACCGACCACCGCGTTGAGACCTCTGGTTGTTATGCTGCGGGTCACCGGTGGGTGGATTTCTGGCACGCATGCATGTTAAATGCCGCTGTCAGTGTTTGACAATGGCATTTAACAGGTTAATAGCCACGGGTGGATCGCGATTCCACCCGCTGCTATTCCGTGCATATATCAGCTATTAAAAACAGCCGACATGTACCGGGAAAGATGTGGGCTCACTGCTGCAGAGCCCACATCAAAGGGAGGAAGTCTGCCATCAGCGTAAATGTACGCCCAATGTCGGAAAGGGGTTAAAGGAAATTGCAACTTTAAGTTTATTGAATGGATATATTTCCATCCATTATATATCTATATAAAATGTATGAATACAATCACATCTCAGTTGAAGACAAATTTTATTTTTTATTTTCAACAAATTCACTAAAATTTCTTTGTTCATGCACTCTAGTGTACAGTAGAATAACAAAATTTTGCTAAGTCAGGGTGTTATATCTTTTTAACATGTCACTTAGAAGATGCAGTAAACATGTTTTAGTTATGTGGGGTTTAAATAATGTTCTGGATAGAGGTATGGATACATTAAATGAATTCTCTAAGAAGATGGAATTGGGTCTAATGAGCTACTGAGGGAAAGTGACAAGCTGTGTGTGCAATAGGAAGAAAGGAGTGACTAACAGTCATGACTGCTTGAAGCTTATCTCCTCTTAGGGTACTTTCACATTGCGTCTAGGGTCACATTCGCTGGTCCCATCGGGGCATGCATCCAAACCCTCAGTAAAATGGGATCTGGAGGTACAGTGGAGAAAATAATTATTTGATACACTATCGATTTTGCAAGCTTTCCCACCTACAAAGAGTCAAGAGGTCTGCGATTTTTTATCATAGGTACATTTCAACTGTGAGAGACAGAATCTTAAAGAAAAATTCAGAAAATCAGAAAATCACATTTTTATGATTTTTACATAATTATTTTGCATTTTATTGCACGCAATATATATTTGATACAATAAAAAAGCAACTTAATATTTGGCATAGAAACTTTTGTTTGTAATTGCAGAAGTCAGATGTTTCCTGCAGTTCTTGCCCAAGTTTTCACACACTGCACTAGGGATTTTTGGCCCACTCCTCCATACAGATCTTCTCCAGATCTTTCAGGTTTCGGGCCTGTTGCTGAGCAACATTGAGTTTCAGTTCCCTCCAAAGATTTTCTATTGGGTTCAGGTATGGAGACTGGATAGGCCACTTGAAATGTTTGTTACGGAGCCACTCCTTAGTTGCCCTGGCTGTGTGTTTTGGGCCATTATCATGCAGGAAGACCCAGCCATGACCCATCTCCAGTGCTGTTACTGAAGGATGGAGGTTTTTGGCCAAAATCTCTCAATGCATGAAACCATCCATTCTCCCTTCAATGTAGTGCAGTCTCCTGTACCCTTTGCAGAAAGTATGATGTTTACCCCACCATGCTTCAAATTTCGATGGTGCTCTTCTGGTTGCACTCATCCTTCTTCCTCCAAACACGGAGAGTGGAGTTGATACCAAAAAGTTCTATTTTGGTCTTATCTGACCACATGACTTTCTCCCATCATCCAGATGGTCATTGATGAACTTCTAATGGGCCTGGACATGTGCTGGCATGAGCAGGGTGACCTTGCGTGCCTTGCATGATTTGAATCCATGACAACGTAGTGTATTACTAATGGTAATGTTTGAGAATGTGGTCCCAGCTCTCTTCAGGTCACTGACCAGGTCCTACCATATAGTTCTTGGCTGATTCCTGACTTTTTTCAGAATCATCCTTACCCAACAGGGTGAGATCTTACATGGAGCCCCAGAATGAGGAAGATTGACAGTCATCTTCTTTTTCTTCCATTTCCTAATAATTGTGCCAACAGTTGTTGGCTTCTTACCAAGCTGCCTGCCTTTTGTCCTGAAGCTCATCCCAGCTTTGTACAGGTCATTGGTGTTCTTAAACAGCTCTTTGGTCTTGGCCAAGGTGGAGAGGTTGGAGTGTGATTGAGTCTGTGGATAAGTGTCTTTTATAAAGGTAATGAGTTAAAACTGGTTAAATGAATACAGTTAATGAGTGCAGAGTATGAGGGCTTCTTAAAGAAAAACTAACAGGTCTGTGAGAGTCACAATTCTCACGGGTTGGTAGGTGATCAAATACTTATTTCATGCAGTAAAATGACATTTAAGTATCTAAAAATCACACAATGTGATTTTCTGTTTTTTATTTTTAGATTTTGTCTGTCACAGTAGAAGTGTACCTACGATAAAAATTACAGACCTCTCCATTCCTTGTAGGTGGGAAAACTTGCAAAGTTGGCAGTGTATCAAATACTTATTTTCCCCGCTGGAGGCAGACACATTATGCAGGCTACTACATCTGAGTGTCTGCCTCATTTAGACATACACTCCCCTAAAGGATACACAGAAGAGTGGTGAGCGGACATTTGCTCTGCCATCACCATTACAGTCTATGGCTCCATCGGTACATAAGTATGAACCCTGTTTTGCGATGGAAGTTCAGACATATGCCCTACAGGGCCAATAAATGCAATGTGAAAGCTCCCTTAGAATAAAGAGATCAGTAGTGTTAAAATTCACCATTCCCAAGCTGTCTTTTCCCTGGCATCTGACAATTATACACATTAGATTTTTGGCTTCTACGCCAACAAATTTCTGTTTGGGTTATGCTCATCCATTGTACAGCCGCCTTTAAATTGAAGGTCATTTGTGGAGAAAAAAAATATTTAAACTGTTTATTTTTTATTACTAATAACATTTGTTGTTCTTTATTTCTCAGGTTTGGCTTACAACAGACTACCATTTTTCTTAAATTACTTCTTTGATACATACTTGCTAATTAATGAAGACACTCCTGTTGGTAAGTTTACAAAGATTTACTCCATGTTTCATGGTACAGGTTCTGAGTTAAACTGCAGCCAAAATATTTTATGGATAAGAGATGCTAAAATGTAATAACAATATGCCAACTTTCATTAGAAACTCATTATGAACTATTCTGCTGACCCCTGTAAATAATGTCCGAGAAAGCGGGATCAAAAATACTCGGAATCACAAAACAAAACATGTTTGTAATACAACAACAGCTTCAAATACCAGTCCTCAATGATATGCTGATAAGCGACAATGCCATATAATGGTGATTACCCTGGTGTGAAATTCTTTCATCAATGAAGCTATAATATTACGTGTAGTGACCATAGTAACTTGAAAGCTATAAGTAATGCCCACATTATTAGTTCACATGTGGTAATGTTAATTTAGGGACTTGCATGCCTATGAGTACCATCGATGAGGATCGCAAACCTTATAAAGATCCAAGCAATTTCTGGCACCCTATATAAGCCTTATCTATGTGCAAATATACTAATAAACAGCCACCCCATCATAAATCCTGGGTGTCGCAGTGGCTGTTCATCAGTATACCGTACCCATGCAACCTTTCTTATTTAGCCATTACCACTCCAAACTGGGGTCTGAACCTGTATTTGTATTGGTAATATGGTGCCCTTCTACAATTGAATCTACATTTAACAGTATCTTTCATTTTTCTCCAAGCATGACCCATCCTATACAACTAAGCTATAACATACATGGTTTTTGTCATGCTTTTATAATACAAACAATATGACATGAAAGTCATTTTTTCATACATATGACATGGGTGTTTTTCATAAGTGCAACAATAATTCTAATCTAGTTGTGTACTTGCTCAGTTTCTCCTTTGATGCTAATGCATATTGATATATGTAATATATACATAAGGGTTTACAAATTATTTTGCCTGACAATTGTACTTTTACATCATGATAATGTGCATAATACATTTTTACTGTTCTTGCAATTTCTATAATGCTAATTTTGTTTGTAATGTCAGAAAGCCCCCCCAAAAAAAAACAAACAAATATTAGCAGTTAATCAAAAATCATGCGAAAAATCAGCTACATTGTATGCACAAAGATTTATGCAAACTGTGAATTTTGAGTTGCATGAATACAATATAGACTATACTTGTAAAGTTTACCAAAATGGAGAGCTTCATATTAGATGGGTTGCACTGTAGGAAATGACTAGTCATTTGTTTTTTTTTGACAATGAGAAAGGTGCTGGTACAGCAATGAAACACGATGGTACTAATAAACACCTTATCTGAAGCACCAAGGTTGTTCATTTCCCGCCCAAACGTGAAACTCTCCATTATGATATATACACATCTGGAAGATATCTACTGCAGCCATGAGAGAAGCAGAGTATGTTCACGCATAAACAGGTGTTATTTATTCACACAACACCACCAGGTAGGTGCAACCACCCCCTCAGTCGTGTTCTTTTTAAATGATACTGTCCTATAGTGTGCATTTTGTCCTCTCTCTAGAGTTCTTCAATACTTATAAAGTTGACTTACTTGGCACACAAATTAGTTAATTCATGCATACCCAAAAGCCACAGCAAGACATACTTTATTTTGACAAGAATCTACACTGTTAGATTTATCTCCTGGGCCAAGGTCGACAAATTTAAAGAGCAGGTAGGATCTGACACTGATTAGCCGTGAACTAATGAGAGGAGTGCTCAGTCAAATATGGATGCATTCATTACACCCAAATGTTTGTACCGACTAACATAATTAAATGTGAACAGGTGCAAGCTCCTGAAACTGCAATAAATACAAGTGCTTCTCACAAAATTAAAATACCATCAAAAAGTTAATTTATTTCAGTTCTTCCATACAAAAAGTTAAACTCATATATTATATAGAGTCATTACAAACAGAGTGATCTATTTAATGTGTTTGTTTCTTTTAATGGTGATGATTATGGCATACAGCCAATAAAAACCCAAAAGTCATTATCTCAGTAAAATAGAATAATTATCAATAAGCACCTGCAAAAGCTTCCTAAGCATTCAAAAAGGTCCCTTAGTCTGTTTTAGTAGGCTCCACAATCATGGGGAAGACTGCTGACTTGACAGATTTCCAGAAGGCAGTCATTGACATACTCCACAAGGATGGTAAGTCACAAAAGGTCATTGCTAAAGAAGCTGGCTGTTCACAGAGCATTGTATCCAATCATATTAATGGAAAGTTGGGTGGAAGGAAAAAGTGTGGTAGAAAAAAGTGCACAAGCAACCGGGATAACCACAGCCTTGAAAGGATTGTTAAGAAAAGGCCATTAAAAAATTTGGGAGAGATTCACAAGGAGTGGACTGCTGCTGGAGTCATTGCTTCAAGAGCCACCACACACAGACGTGTCCAGGACAAGGGCTACAAGTGTTGCATTCCTCATGACCAATAGACCATGCCAGAAGTATCTTACCTGCGCCAAGGAGAAAAAGAACTGCACTGTTGCTCAGTGATCCAAGGTGTCCCCCGCATCCCCCGGCGTCCGCTTCCTGACACTGACTGAGCTCCGGCCCTAACAGCACAGCGGTGACGTCACCGCTGTGCTTTCACTTTCACTTTAGGGCCGGCGCTCAGTAAGTGTCAGGAAGCAGACGCTGGGGACGCGCAGGTGAGTATGTACTGTTTGTTTTTTTTACTTTTACGCTGGTAACCAGGGTAAACATCGGGTTACTAAGCGCGGCCCTGGTTACCAGTGTAAAATATCGCTGGTATCGTTGCTTTTGCTTTCAAACACAACGATACACGGCGATCGGACGACCAAATAAAGTTCTGGACTTTATTCAGCGACCAGCGACATCACAGCAGGATCCTGATCGCTGCTGCGTGTCAAACTAAACGATATCGCTAGCGAGGACGCTGCAACGTCTCGGATCGCTAGCGATATCGTTACAAAGTCGTTTCGTGTGAAGGTACCTTAAGTTCCTTAGCTTTATAAGTATAGTGTATAGCAGTAATGCCACTCACAATATATGTGAATGCTAAATGGCTACTCCATTTTTTGGTTACTATTTAATTATTGATTTTATGCAAAATTGCTAAACGCCATGCAGCCATCAACAATTGACATGAATTTTGTAGTGAAAACATGTTATTTATTATGTTTCTTGTACAAAGCAATAATGTTTGCTTGTGTATATGTGTATGTGTGTATATATACTGTAACTGTTTGTATATGTGAACAATCTATAATTTTGTTTTATGCTAGGTTTGCCAACCTTGAAATTAAATACATCTACAAAAGCATTGAATATAATAAATGTTAGCTGCATTCTTTAGTTCTATTCTGGGGTAGAAAATTGCTATCCTTCTTGGCCTTAAGGTAGAAAAATTGCAGTCATCCTAAAAATCACTGCTGTATGATTTATTCTTGTTTTTAAAACGCAACATAGGGAAGCCTTCATAACCACCCCTGAGATAGAATGGAAGGTCAAATTCACAAATTAATGTGTATGTGTTTCATTTTTACAGAACTGTCTTTATTTGACTGTTTCAAATTAACCTCTTCCCGCTTAAACTTACAGTGATAGAAGGATGTATTCTCTTTACAGCGCCGTAAATGTGCAAGGTAGATATGTCATAGGCTCTACATCATCTGCAACAAGTGTAGGAGTGTCAGGTGCATTACACAGCTCATGGCCTCCTTTAACCCCTTAGTGATAGAGCCAATTTTGAACTTATTGACCAGGCCAAATTTTTGAATGCTGGCCAGTGTCACTTCATGTGGAAATAATTCTGCTATGCTTCAATGTATGCCAGTAATTTTGGGATTGTTTTTTCATGACGCGTTGTGCTCTTTTAGTGGTAAATTTAGATTGATGCGTTTTGCATTTATTTGTGAGAATATTGGAATATTAATGAATATTTTGGTAAAATTTGCAATTTTCAAACTTTCAATTTTTATATCCTTAAACCAGTTAATAATAATAATTACATTTCCTATATGTCTACTTTACATCTGCATAATTTTTCAAGCATCATTTTATTTTGTTAGGATGTTAGAGAGGTTAGTAGTTTAGTAGCAATTTCTAATTTTTCAATAAATTTACAAAATCTGATTCTTTAGGTTACTATTTAGATTTAAATCGACTTTGAGGGGCCTGTGTATTGGAAACTTCCCAAAAGTGATACCTACCATTTTAAAATCTATAGCCCTCAGTTACTTCAAACCTGCTGTCAGGAAATATATTAACCCTTCAGGTGCTTCACAGGAATTAATGCAAAGAGGAATGAAAAAAAATGCATATAAATTTTATCTCTAAAATGTTGCTTTAGAACCAAATTTTTAACTTTTATAAGGGACAACATGAGAAAATGGACCACTAAATGTGTTACCCAGTATCTTTTGATCACGCTGATGTCCTATATGTGGTCAGAAACCTTTGTGTGGGCAAACTACAGGGCTCAGAAGGGAATAAGCACCATTTGAACTTTGGAACACAAATTACCTGACATAGATTGCGGGCACAATGTTGCATTTGTTTGGCCTCTGATGTGCCTAAACAGCAGAAATTCCCAAATCACTCAATTGTGGTATCTACATCCCGAAAGGATTTTATACAGGGGTTAAGCGACAATTTTAAATCCACAGATACTACACAGAATTTGATATCATAAAGTTAACATATTGAACATTTTCATTTTTTTCATGAAAATGTTACTTTTGCCCCAAATATTTTGGTTTTCGCAAAGGTAGCATTAAAAAGTGGACCCCCACAGTTTGTTACCCACTTTCTTCTGAGCGCGGCAATAGCCTACATGTAGTTAAAAATTTCTGTTTGGACATGAGGCAGGGCTCGGAAGGGAAGAAACGACATTTGGTATTTGGAATGTAAATTTTGTTTCAATAGATTGCAGACACCATGCTTCATTTACAGAGCCCATGAGGTATCAAAGCAGCATAAACTCCCACAAGTGATCCTATTTTGGAAACTAAACCCATCAAGGAATTCATCTAGTGCTGTGCTGAGCATGTTAAACCTATTAGATGCTTCACAGAACTGTTTAAAAGTGAATGAGAAAACAAAAATTTTGTTTTCCTACTAAAATCTTGTTTTAACCCCAAATTTATAACTATCACAATGAATAATAGGAGAAAACGATTCCCATAATTTGTTATATAATTTCCCCTGAACGCGATGATACTCCATATGTGGTCAAACATTGCTGTTTGCGCACATGGCAGGGTTCGGTAAGGGAAGAACACTATTTGTTTTTTGCAGAGTAAATTTGTAATGAATAGATTGTGAATGCCATGTCGCATTTTCAGAGCCCCATGACATACCAAACCAGAGAATCACCCCACAAGTAACACCAGTTTGGAAATTAGACCCCTCAAGGAATTCTTCTAGTGGTGCACTGAACATTTTTAACCTACAGGTGATTCATAAAACTTTATAACATTTAGATGTAAAAACAAAAAATTACGTTTTTTTCACTAAAATACTGTTTTAGCACCAAATTTCTAATTTACATGGGGTAAAAGGAGAAAATGGACACCATAATTTGTTATACAATTTTAACTGAACTTCGCAGTACCCCATATGTTGTTGTACACTACCGTTTAAGCTCACAGCAAGGATCAAATGGGAAGGAGCACTACTTGTCTTTTTAGAGTGTGGATTCCTTTTGAATAGATTGTGGGTTCCATTAGCCAAGCCCCCAATGTGCCAGAACATCTGAAACCCCCACAAGTGACCTTTTATTGGAAACTTCAATACTTATACTTGTGTATAGGGGTATAGTGAGTATTTTGAGCCCACAAGTGCATCACAGAATTTTATAACATTGAGACATTGAAAATTTAAAATTTTCATGGTCATTTTTTTTTTTAAATTTATTGAAAATTTGTCAGTTACACAAGGGTTAATATGTGAAAATAGACCCCACAATTGATTTCGCAATTTCTCTTGAATGCGGTGATGCACCATATAGCATCAGAAACTACTGTTAGGCCACATATTAGGGCTGAGAAGAGCACTATTTGGCTTTTGGAGCACAGACTTTGCTAGAATTGTTTGCGCGCAACATTTGCGGAGCCCCTAAGGTGTCAGAACAGCAGAAAAACCCCCAAACTGATCCCATTAAAGAAATTGCACATCTCAATTAATTAATCTATGGCTGCAATGACTATTTTGTAACATTTGCGCCATGCTTTATTCTGGAGAATTGCAAATAATCCAGTTTAGTGACCATACATTGTGCTCGCATACAGTGTAGAGCCTCCATATATTGTAGCGTCCCTGTACATTATACCCACTTTGTGCTTCTGGAGACATGCACCCCGTAAATTGTTAAGTGTGCTCTTCCCTCTATAAAAATGCCAAACTTGTGGCTGCTTACTGTGGTTTAGGTGCAGCGGGGCTCAGGAAGGGGCATTTGGATTTGGGAGCACAGAATTCACTGAATTTTATTTGAAGGGGTGGGAGCCATGTCGCTTTTCCAGAGTCTGTTCAACCAGTAATGTGGGAACCTCCTATACTTTCAGTGACAGATGACAGACCTGAGTGAAGGCTGGTTTTGTGTGAGATAAGTTAGGGGTTTTGTTGGTAACATTTTGGGGTACATAATATTTTTTGTTCAGTTCTAGTATAAAGATGGGATCACAGTCTTGTGTTGTATGCTAAGCATTTACTTCAGGGTATCATTGTAAATCTCACAAAAATGTGATTCAGAACAACTCTAATGGGGCAAATGGAGACACTTTGGAATCCGTCTGCTCATGTGGCATCCATATGTTTAGGCATGAATAAAACTGTAGTCATCCATACTTGAGCACTAAAAAGAAGCCTAAGAAAGTGACAAAAGAGAAGAAAGACCAAACGGAGTCCAAAGTGTCTCCATCTGCCTCATAAGTAAGTGGTTCCATCAGGGTTTTGCCTGAATCACGGTTTTGTGAATTTACACAGAAACGCTAACTTAAGCGCTCAACGGCGAGCCCAGGATAAATATGAGTCAAGCCTTATTATGATTTTTGGGAGGTAGAATGAACAAATGGACAGCCTGTGTTAGCTTGATTAGGAAGAGCCGATGTCATTGCAAGTTCTCTGCAAATCTCGCTCATGGGTGCGGCTTTCTTTGCCACATCATTATGCCTCACAAGGTGTATGCTTCCTGGCTACAGAGGCACACTGGGCATATTTGAAAGTGATGAAGACATCTTCACATAATTAACACATGAAAAGTGAAGTTTCTAAAGACTTCACATGTATTTAGGCTAAACACTTTAAAGTGCTGGTTAGGCAGAGTATTTAACAAAAAATATACAAATGCTGGTGGGTTGGAGGGCATGGGAGACCTGTCGGGTTCCCTTAAATACAAAACTACACAGTTTGTTATCTAATTTCAGAAATTTCTAAAATGTAGGCATTATTTATCCTGCATTATGAACGCTCAATGAAGTAGCAAGTATTTTTTTTTTGCTTTTTAAGTCCTAGACTAGAGCACTCTTCAGCTGTCCATGACATACATGGTATACCGTATATACTCGAGTATAAGTCGACCCAGTATAAGCCGAGACCCCTAATTTTGCCACAAAAAAACTAGGAAAACTTGTTGACTCGAGTATAAGCCTAGGGTGGGAAATGCAGCAGCTACTTTCAAAAATAAAAATAGATACTAAAAAAAGTAAAAGTAATTGAGACATTAGTAGGTTGTGTTTTTGAATATCCATATTGAATCAGGAGCCCCATATAATGCTCCAGAAAGTTCATGATGGGCCCTGTTGTGAATTCCGTTCTTGGGCTCCATCCTGTGGTTGCGAATGGTATTTTTGGGAGTTCTGCTCTTGGGCTCCCTCTGGTGGTTTCAAGTGGAACTTAGCAGCTGCGTTCACTAATCGGTTTCCTGGCCTTGTTATTTAACTGGACTTTTGGCTTTAGTGGATGCCAGCTGTCAATGTATTTCCTGTGGATTCAGTCCTTTCCTGGAAGTTCTCTGTTGGCCAGTCCATTTTCAGCTTAAGAAGAGTCTGCTACTTTTTGGGTGTTTCCCTGCTTATGACCTTCTGTTCAGTTCAATTTATGTCTCTTTTGTCCAGCTTGTCATTATGAAATATTCTGGCTAGTTGGAAGCTCTGGGGTTGCAGATTTGCCCCTCCACACCGTGAGTCGGTGTGGTGGTTATTTTTGTAAACTCTGCGTGGACTTTTAGTTTTTATACTGACCGCACAGCAACCTATCCTATCTCTGTCTATTCAGATAGTATTGGCCTCCTTTGCTAAAAAATCTAGTTTCATTTCTGAGTTTGTCATTTCCCTCTCCACTCACCGTCAATATTTGTGGGGGGCTGTCTTCCTTTGGGGGTTTCTCTGAGGTGAGATAGCTTTCCGTTTCCATCTTTAGGGGTAGCTAGTTCTTAGGCTGTGCAGAGGCATCTAGGCAGAGTTAGGTACGCTCCACGGCTATTTCTAGTGTTGGTGTTAGGAGTAGGGATTGCGGTCAGTAAAATTACCACCTCCTCAGAGCTAGTCCAATTTTTGTTTTACCCACCAGGTCATTTCAGTGCTGCTCCGTAGTGAGTCCATGATTGGTTTTGCCCACCAGGTCATCTCAGTACCGCTCCGTACCCACCAGGTCATAACAGTACAGCTGGCCCACAATGTGTTAAATGCATCTCAAAAGAGGGAAGAGAAAGTTCTGAGTCATTTTTTTTTTGTGTTGCTTGTTTTGTCCTTTTTTTTCCCCTTGATTTTTGGATGGTGCAGGAGCTTGGTGCTGATATGGAGGTTCAGGGTCTGTCTGCGCGTGTTGATCATCTCGCTGCAAGGGTACAGAGTATCCAAGACTATGTTGTTCAAACTCCTGTTTCTGAGCCTAGAATTCCTATTCCTGATTTTTTTTCTGGGGATAGATCTAGGTTTTTGAATTTTAAAAATAATTGCAGATTATTTTTTGCTCTGAGACCCCGTTCCTCTGGTGACCCCATTCAGCAGGTGAAGATTGTTATTTCTCTGTTGCGTGGCGACCCGCAGGACTGGGCATTCTCCCTTGAGCCTGGGAATCCTGCATTGCTCAATATAGATTCGTTTTTTCATGCACTTGGACTGCTTTATGACGAACCCAATTCTGTGGATCAGGCAGAAAAAATTTTGCTGGCTCTGTGTCAGGGTCAGGAAGCAGTAGAGATATATTGTCAGAAATTTAGAAAGTGGTCTGTGCTTACAAAATGGAATGAGGATGCCCTGGCGGCTATTTTCAGAAAGGGTCTTTCTGAAGCTCTTAAAGATGTCTGTCATCTGGGTGGCTTGTGACCGGTTTTCTAAAATGGTCCATTTGGTACCTTTGCCTAAGTTGCCTTCCTCCTCTGATTTGGTTCCTTTGTTTTTCCAGCATGTGGTTCGTTTGCATGGTATTCCGGAGAATATTGTGTCTGACAGAGGTACCCAGTTTGTTTCTAGGTTTTGGCGGTCCTTTTTTGGTAGAATGGGCATTAATTTGTCTTTTTCTTCGGCATTTCACCCTCAGACAAATGGACAGACGGAGCGAACCAATCAGACCTTGGAAACCTACTTGAGATGCTTTGTGTCTGCTGATCAGGATGATTGGGTTACCTTCTTGCCGTTGGCCGAGTTTGCCCTTAATAATCGGGCTAGTTCGGCTACTTTGGTTTCGCCTTTTTTTTGCAATTTCGGTTTTCATCCTCGTTTTTCTTCAGGGCAGGTTGAGTCTTCGGACTGTCCTGGGGTGGATTCTGTGGTGCACAGGTTGCAGCGGATTTGGACTCATGTGGTGGACAATTTAACATTGTCTCAGGAAAAGGCTCAACGTTTTGCTAACCGCCGTCGGTGCGTTGGTCCCCGGCTTTGGGTTGGGGATTTGGTCTGGTTGTCTTCTCGTCATGTTCCTATGAAGGTCTCTTCCCCTAAGTTCAAACCTCGTTTTATTGGTTCTTATAGGATTTCGGAAATTATCAATCCGGTGTCTTTTCGTTTTGCCCTTCCAGCTTCGTTTTCCATTCATAATGTGTTCCATAGATCTTTGTTGCGGAGATATGTGGTGCCCATGGTTCCCTCCGTTGACCCTCCTGCTCCGGTGTTGGTTGAGGGGGAGCTGGAATATGTGGTGGAGAAGATTTTGGATTCTCGTCTTTCAAGGCGGAAACTTCAGTATTTGGTCAAGTGGAAGGGTTGTGGCCAGGAGGATAACTCTTGGGTTTTTGCCTCCGATGTCCATGCTGCCGATTTAGTACGTGCTTTTCATTTGGCTCGTCCCGATCGGCCTGGGGGCTCTCGTGAGAGTTTGGTGACCCCTCCTCAAGGGGGGGTACTGTTGTGAATTCCGTTCTTGGGCTCCATCCTGTGGTTGCGAATGGTATTTTTGGGAGTTCTGCTCTTGGGCTCCCTCTGGTGGTTTCAAGTGGAACTTAGCAGCTGCGTTCACTAATCGGTTTCCTGGCCTTGTTATTTAACTGGGCTTTTGGCTTTAGTGGATGCCAACTGTCAATGTATTTCCTGTGGATTCAGTCATTTCCTGGAAGTTCTCTGTTGGCCAGTCCATTTTCAGCTTAAGATAAGTCTGCTACTTTTTGGGTGTTTCCCTGCTTATGACCTTCTGTTCAGTTCAATTTATGTCTCTTTTGTCCAGCTTGTCATTATGAAATATTCCGGCTAGTTGGAAGCTCTGGGGTTGCAGATTTGCCCCTCCACACCGTGAGTCGGTGTGGTGGTTATTTTTGTAAACTCTGCGTGGACTTTTAGTTTTTATACTGACCGCACAGCAACCTATCCTATCTCTGTCTATTTAGATAGTATTGGCCTCCTTTGCTAAAAAATCTAGTTTCATTTCTGAGTTTGTCATTTCCCTCTCCACTCACCGTCAATATTTGTGGGGGGCTGTCTTCCTTTGGGGGTTTCTCTGAGGTGAGATAGCTTTCCGTTTCCATCTTTAGGGGTAGCTAGTTCTTAGGCTGTGCAGAGGCATCTAGGCAGAGTTAGGTACGCTCCACGGCTATTTCTAGTGTTGGTGTTAGGAGTAGGGATTGCGGTCAGTAAAATTACCACCTCCTCAGAGCTAGTCCTATTTTTGTTTTACCCACCAGGTCATTTCAGTGCTGCTCCGTAGTAAGTCCATGATTGGTTTTGCCCACCAGGTCATCTCAGTACCGCTCCGTACCCACCAGGTCATAACAGTACAGCTGGCCCACAATGTGTTAAATGCATCTCAAAAGAGGGAAGAGAAAGTTCTGAGTCATTTTTTTTTTGTGTTGCTTGTTTTGTCCTTTTTTCCCCTTGATTTTTGGATGGTGCAGGAGCTTGGTGCTGATATGGAGGTTCAGGGTCTGTCTGCACATGTTGATCATCTCGCTGCAAGGGTACAGAGTATCCAAGACTATGTTGTTCAAACTCCTGTTTCTGAGCCTAGAATTCTTATTCCTGATTTGTTTTCTGGGGATAGATCTAGGTTTTTGAATTTTAAAAATAATTGCAGATTATTTTTTGCTCTGAGACCCCGTTCCTCTGGTGACCCCATTCAGCAGATGAAGATTGTTATTTCTCTGTTGCGTGGCGACCCGCAGGACTGGGCATTCTCCCTTGAGCCTGGGAATCCTGCATTGCTCAATATAGATTCGTTTTTTCATCCACTTGGACTGCTTTATGACGAACCCAATTCTGTGGATCAGGCAGAAAAAATTTTGCTGGCTCTGTGTCAGGGTCAGGAAGCAGTAGAGATATATTGTCAGAAATTTAGAAAGTGGTCTGTGCTTACAAAATGGAATGAGGATGCCCTGGCGGCTATTTTCAGAAAGGGTCTTTCTGAAGCTCTTAAAGATGTCTGTCATCTGGGTGGTTTGTGACCGGTTTTCTAAAATGGTCCATTTGGTACCTTTGCCTAAGTTGCCTTCCTCCTCTGATTTGGTTCCTTTGTTTTTCCAGCATGTGGTTCGTTTGCATGGTATTCCGGAGAATATTGTGTCTGACAGAGGTACCCAGTTTGTTTCTAGGTTTTGGCGGTCCTTTTGTGGTAGAATGGGCATTAATTTGTCTTTTTCTTCGGCATTTCACCCTCAGACAAATGGACAGATGGAGCGATCCAATCAGACCTTGGAAACCTACTTGAGATGCTTTGTGTCTGCTGATCAGGATGATTGGGTTACCTTCTTGCCGTTGGCCGAGTTTGCCCTTAATAATTGGGCTAGTGCGGCTACTTTGGTTTCGCCTTTCTTTTGCAATTTCGGTTTTCATCCTCGTTTTTATTCAGGGCAGGTTGAGTCTTCGGACTGTCCTGGGGTGGATTCTGTGGTGGACAGGTTGCAGCGGATTTGGACTCATGTGGTGGACAATTTAACATTGTCTCAGGAAAAGGCTCAACGTTTTGCTAACCGCCGTCGGTGCGTTGGTCCCCGGCTTCGGGTTGGGGATTTGGTCTGGTTGTCTTCTCGTCATGTTCCTATGAAGGTCTCTTCCCCTAAGTTCAAACCTCATTTTATTGGTCCTTATAGGATTTCGGAAATTATCAATCTGGTGTCTTTTCGTTTGGCCCTTCCAGCTTCGTTTTCCATTCATAATGTGTTCCATAGATCTTTGTTTCGGAGATATGTGGTGCCCATGGTTCCCTCCGTTGACCCTCCTGCTCCGGTGTTGGTTGAGGGGGAGCTGGAATATGTGGTGGAGAAGATTTTGGATTCTCGTCTTTCAAGGCGGAAACTTCAGTATTTGGTCAAGTGGAAGGGTTATGGCCAGGAGGATAACTCTTGGGTTTTTGCCTCCGATGTCCATGCTGCCGATTTGGTACGTGCTTTTCATTTGGCTCGTCCCGATCGGCCTGGGGGCTCTGGTGAGGGTTTGGTGACCCCTCCTCAAGGGGGGGGGGGTACTGTTGTGAATTCCGTTCTTGGGCTCCATCCTGTGGTTGCGAATGGTATTTTTGGGAGTTCTGCTCTTGGGCTCCCTCTGGTGGTTTCAAGTGGAACTTAGCAGCTGCGTTCACTAATCGGTTTCCTGGCCTTGTAATTTAACTGGACTTTTGGCTTTAGTGGATGCCAGCTGTCAATGTATTTCCTGTGGATTCAGTCCTTTCCTGGAAGTTCTCTGTTGGCCAGTCCATTTTCAGCTTAAGATAAGTCTGCTACTTTTTGGGTGTTTCCCTGCTTATAACCTTCTGTTCAGTTCAATTTATGTCTCTTTTGTCCAGCTTGTCATTATGAAATATTCCGGCTAGTTGGAAGCTCTGGGGTTGCAGATTTGCCCCTCCACACCGTGAGTCGGTGTGGTGGTTATTTCTGTAAACTCTGCGTGGACTTTTAGTTTTTATACTGACCGCACAGCAACCTATCCTATCTCTGTCTATTTAGATAGTATTGGCCTCCTTTGCAAAAAAATCTAGTTTCATTTCTGAGTTTGTCATTTCCCTCTCCACTCACCGTCAATATTTGTGGGGGGCTGTCTTCCTTTGGGGGTTTCTCTGAGGCGAGATAGCTTTCTGTTTCCATCTTTAGGGGTAGCTAGTTCTTAGGCTGTGCAGAGGCGTCTAGGCAGAGTTAGGTACGCTCCACGGCTATTTCTAGTGTTGGTGTTAGGAGTAGGGATTGCGGTCAGTAAAGTTACCACCTCCTCAGAGCTAGTCCTATTTTTGTTTTACCCACCAGGTCATTTCAGTGCTGCTCCGTAGTGAGTCCATGATTGGTTTTGCCCACCAGGTCATCTCAGTACCGCTCCGTACCCACTAGGTCATAACAGGGCCCCATAAGATGCTCCATATTAAAATATGCCCCTTATAATGCTGCATAAAAGGTTAATGATGGCCCCATAAGATGCTCCACAGAATATTATGCCCCATATAATGCTGCACAATGGTTGATGGCCCCATAAGATGCTCCACAGAATATTATGGCCCATATAATGCTGCACAAAAGTTGATGGCCCCATAAGATGCTCCACAGAATATTATGCCCTATATAATGCTGCACAAAGGTTGATGGCCCCATAAGATGCTCCATAGAATATTATGTTCCATGTAATGCTGCACAAAGGTTGATGGCTCCAAAAGATGCTCCATAGAATAGTGTGCCCCATATGGTGCTGCGATAAAAAAATGACATACCTCTCATCGCTGGGGGTCTGGTGCCGGTGTTTATGGGGGCCAGGTGCC
The DNA here is from genome assembly GCF_051348905.1 of Ranitomeya variabilis. Classification (NCBI taxonomy): domain Eukaryota; kingdom Metazoa; phylum Chordata; class Amphibia; order Anura; family Dendrobatidae; genus Ranitomeya; species Ranitomeya variabilis. The sequence continues at coordinate 135,414,568 of NC_135235.1, read as the reverse complement.
AGAGTCGCCACTGGCTCAGGACACCGGCACTTGCGATATTCACCTGTCCCTGTTCCACATGTCTTCTGGGTCTCTGCAGTGTCATTGCGCCCTCCGACCTGAACGTCACAGCCAGAGGATGCGAAAGACAAAGCATGGCGGTGGAATGGGGACAGGTGAATATCACATGGCTCACCCTCCCCATCATACTCACCCCCTCCTGACGCGGTCCCTGCTTCTCTGATGGTCTGTGGCGCTGGCAGCTTGTTCCTGTGTTCAGCGTTCATGGGGTACCGCTCATTAAAGTAATGAATATGCGCTCCACGCCTATAGGAGTGGAGTCACGTCCATATTCATTACTTTAATGAGCGGTACCATAGGACCGCTGAACACAGGAAGAGCTGCCAGAGCCAGAGACCATAGGAGAAGCAGGGACGTGCAGAGAGAGCACGCTGGGAGCAGGTGAGTATGATGTGACAGCCGCCACTCCTGTCGCTCCCCCTCCCCCGCTGACCCCCTGGGATAATGACTCGAGTATAAGCCGAGAGGGGCACTTTTAGCCTAAAAGAATGGGCTGAAAATCTCGGCTTATACTCACGTATATACGGTAATTAGACAGATTTTCCCACAAACAAGGTACATATTAATTAAAGCGAATAAGCTGCGATCCCATGCTATCCTGTCCGAATTCTCTCTTTTGCATCCTTCTCTGCTCAGAACATGTGGTATGATCAGACCATGTTTCTGCATGTTCAGACACAGCCATTACACAGCAGGGGCACATTTACACAATTATCTCAGCACAGGAACATTTGTTACACATATAATTGTATAATTTACATTTATTCCAATATTTATTGATTAAATGTATTTTGTTCTTGGGACAACGCTTTTAATAGCAAGAATTCTGGAACATATTTGCATCTTTTCTTAGTTTTCTGATTTATACTGTTTCACTGTAATTCCTCTTAAAAATTTGAGAATAAATGAGCATCTGGGTGTGACATTGTACAGTTGTGTCCAATAGACTGTGATAAAATTTGTAGGTACACTCCGTTTGACAAGGAGAATGCCAATTATCAGTAAATTCTGAAACCTCTAGAAGGAGTAACAAAGGAGCAGCACAATGCCGAGGTCTGAGTAGAGATGTCCTAAAATTGTTATTTTATGTTATTTTAAATATTTGCAAAAATATAAGAAAAAATGCAGCAGCACACTGAGTGCACTAAGGTATACTGTATGTGGTCATTGAATACATTAATTTTTAACTGCACTAGTGCTATATGGACTATACTTTTATAATTGAGGTACATTGTGCATAATTTTGTTAATTTTTGTGTGCCTTTTTTGCAAGATAAGGCACACCTTCTTGTAGATGGGAACTTAAACTATCAAACTTGCCTCTCCTGGGCCAAGGTCTAAAAATTTAAAGGCAAAGAAGGATACATCTTGAGATATATGAAAATAGTGATCAAGCAAAGAAATGATGAACAACGTTCATCAAACTTAAATCTATAGTCAACTTTAAAGATTAAATAGTCAACAAGTTTTAAGGGGTTGTCTACTACTGGGACAACCCCTTCTGAATCCTTATTTTTCTCCCCAATAAAAAAAAACACATTTATACTATCCTCCAGTGCTGGTGCTGTTCCAGCGGTTTTGGCTATGGCTCTTTCAGGGCTTGCTTCACCTTATGTCATGGGATCCCTGCAGCCAATTAGTGCTGGCTTTACTCTCACCTTCTTCAGACAGATCATGACGTTCAGAGGAAATGAGAGCCGATGCTGCTCTCTCACATCCTCCAGATGTCAGTTATGAATGTAGGAGAGGAGAGTAAAACCATCACTATTTGGCTGCAGAGATCACATATCATTAAAATGTCACGCAAGCGACGGAGAGACAATGCCAACACTTCTTGGAATGGCTCCAGCGCTGGAGGTGAGAATAAGTGGAATTCAGAAGGGCTTGTCCAAGCAGTGGACAACTCTTTTAACGTGGCAATTTACACAGATGGTTCCAAGGTAAAAATGCTGAGTGTGCAATGTTGCATTCACCTTCATTTTATATGCATACAGTAAAAAAAAGAACTACTTTGTATATATTTTTTTCTCACAATGGGATGTTATTTGTGACATACTGTATCCCTCTACATGGTTATGTGAATGAATATGTTGAAGCCTCCCATCAGATTTATACAATCATGGCAAAAGTTGTCGGCACTCTTGACTTTTTTTTGTTTTGTTATACACATGTTTAATTAATTTGTGTGTATTGGAATAACATATAAAAACAGAGAAGAAAGGAAATTGGACATAATTTCACACTAAACCCCAAAATGGGATGGGCAAAATTATTGGCAGTTTTTAAAAAATGTGGGTAAACAACTTTATTTTAAGCATGTGATGCTCATTCAAACTCACCTGTGGGAAGTAACAGATATGACCAATATAAAAACACACCTGAAACCAGATGAAAAGGGAGAAGTTGACTCAATCTTTGCATTGTGTAACTGTGTGTGTAACACTAAGCATGAAGAACATAAAGAAGAAAGGAGAACTGTCTAAGGACTTCAGAACCAAAATTGTTGAAAAATATCAGCAATCTCAATATTACAAGTCCATCTCCAGAGATCTTGATTTTCCTTAGTCCACGACAGAAAACATAATCCAGAAGTTTACAACAAATAGCACTGTAGCTAATCTCCCTGGATGTGGATGCCAGAGAAAAATTGTTGTAAAGGTTCTAATGCAGGATAGTCTGGATGGACTAAATAACCTCAATCTCGTTCCAAAGAAATTCAAGCTGTCCTGCAGGGTGTTTCATTGTGCATAAATGTCAGTGCTAATAATCACCCGACATTTGAATGAAATTAAACACTATGGTAGGACTCCACTGCTTACACAGAGATATAAAAAAAAACTACTCACCGCCATCCAGGAGAGAACACATGAACCACTGGGCGCTGACCAATCTTACAACAGATTTCCTTTAAAAAGGCTTGTATGCCGAAACTTTGGAATTATATGTCTGTTTCTTCATATGTCGACTTTGAATTGAAGAATTTTTTGCACTTTACTTCAATTGTGATGAAATGTTATTTTTGAGTGCTGCTGAATGCTATTTTTTCAAGAATTTTATGTTAACAGTTCTTTCAAGTGCACCTATCTTTATAAGGATTGTGAAAACCTCTAACCACTTGTACATAAAAAAGAAGCTAGACTGCAGTTTGCCAAAATGTACATAAGTAAGCCAATGTCCTTCTGGGAAAGCATTTTGTGGACACATGATAACAAGATAGAGTTTTTTGGTACAGCACATCCTAATGTTTGCCAAAATTGGAATGAGGTCTTCAAAGAAAATAACACAAAACCTACAGTCAAGTATGGGGGAGCCTCAAAGATGTTTTGGGGTTGTACTGATGCCTCTGGCACTGGGTGCCTTGGCTGTGTGCAAACCATCATGAAATCTGAAGCTTACCAAGTAATTTGTGTTGCATACTAGTGTCCAGTGTCAGAAAGCTGGGTGTGCATCCTAGGTCAGGGTCTTCCAGCAGGACAATGACCCCAGGTATAATTTAAAAAGCACCCAAAAATGGATGAAAACAAAGCACTGGAGAGTTCTAAAGTGGCCATCAATTAGTGGCCATCTAAATCCCATTGAATACTTGTGGAGAGATCTTAAAATTACTTGTAGGAGAAGGCACCCTTCAAATATGAGAGACCTGGAGCAGTTTTCAAAGGAATAGTGCTCCAAAATTGCATTTGAGAAGTGAAAGAAGCTTGTTCATGGTTATAGGAAGCAATTTATTGCAGTTATTTATTCAAATGGGTGTGCAATAGTGTTGAGCATTCCGATACCGCAAGTATCGGGTATCGGCCGATATTTGCTGTATCGGAATTCCGATACCGAGTTCCGATATTTTTGTGATATCGGAAATCGGAATCGGAAGTTCCCAGTGTATGGTTCCCAGGGTCTGATGGAGAGGAGACTCTCCTTCAGGCCCTGGGATCTATATTCATGTAAAAAATAAAGAATTAAAATAAAAAATATGGATATACTCACCTCTCTCCGGCGGCCCCTGGACCTTACCGATGTAACCGGCAGCCTCCGTTCCTAAGAATGAGGAGTTTAGGACCTGCGATGACATCGCGGCTTGTGATTGACCAATCACAAGCCGCGACGTCATCGAAGAGTTTCCCCTCCTTCAGACCCTGGGAACCATCCAGGATACCTTCCGATACTTGTGTCCCTTTGACTTACATTGGTATCGGGTATCGGTATCGGCGATATCCGATATTTTTCGGATATCGGCCGATACCATCCGATACCGATACCTTTGAGTATCGGAAGGTATCGCTCAACACTAGTGTGCAATTAAATATTAAGTTGATGGTGCCAACAATTTTGTCCGACCCATGATTGGAGTTGTGTGTGAATTTATGTCCAATTTGCCTATTTGGCTCTGCTTTTTTGTGTTGTTCCAATACACACAAATGAAATAAACATGTGTATAACAAACGTGTAATTGCAATAATTTTCTGGGAGAAATACTTCAGTTTCTAGAACACTGTCACGGGTGCCAAAACTTTTGGCCATGACTGTATATCAGAAATTCCTCTTGAAGTTTAACTCCTCGAAAGATATTTGCAGATATTTACAGAGCCTCATCTTTACCAGTCTTTTTGTTGCAACAGAAATGAGCATTTGCAGTAGCCTTTCCCACAGCAGGAACTGACTAGAGCAAGGGTCACATTCAACTAAAATAAAGCACTGCAGCAGGCAATGATTATCATGGGGTCTACAATGCCTGCAGGCAGCATGTGCAGAAAGTACGCCAAGGGAATGGAGGACAGGTGGGAAGAATCTTTTTTTTTCTCTTTATGTGTATGTGAGAATGGCACAATAGGGAAAAAACAATATGGGGATCTGCATGGGGACATAAAAACAATATGGGACCAGGATGGGGACATAACTACAATATGAGGACATAACTACAATATAGGGGCCTAGATGGGGACATAACTACAATATGGGATATAACTACAATATGGGGACCTGGATGGGGACATAAATACAAGATGAAAGAACAAGAGACAAGGCACTACCATAATATGCACTTCCCCTGACGAAGCCTCATTTTGGAGGCGATACGCGTAGGGCCATGTTCTGCTCTTCTTCCCGGGTCCTCTGAACCTGCCTTCTTTCAGGTTATTATATTACATTGGGTAACATTCTCCTCTCATGGTACATGGATGAATTGTCCATGTTTAGGGTTGTTAGTATATGGGTTGCTATAGGTAACCTGGGGTTTGCCGTATGACTGGCGCCTGTTAGAAAAGCTAATTTCATGTCTATGTTGCTCTTCCTTTTATCTGGATGGTATACCCTAGGTACCCCATGAGCCATTGAGGGAGGGAAATATCATATATATATATATATATATATATATATATATATATATATATATATATATATATATATTTTTTTTTTCACATATGTATTATTTTGCACCAGGTTATATATTGAGGTTTATGCTATGTACCCGAAATGGTAACAGTTGTGTGTTAATTTTAATTATGTTTTAATTGTGTGTTAATAAAGTGGATTTTTTTCATTCTATTATTGCGGTGGTTTGCATATTAAGGTAGTGTCTTGTCTCTTGTTCTTTCAATTGTTGTTCTCTACTTATTGCACCCCGGCTTTCATATTCTCTTTATGGCAGTGCGCGGGGTCTTCGTAGTTTTGATAAATACAAGATGAAGACAAGATCATATTAATACAAGAAGGTGACCAGGATGGGGCATTACTACAAGGAGGGAACCAGGAAGGGGCATTAATACAAGAAAGGAACAAGGATGGAGCATTGCTTTAACATGGGGACATTGCTGCAAGATAGGAACCAGGATAGGGACATTGCTACAAGATGGGGACAAGGATATGGCATTGCTACAAGAAGGAGAACAAGCCGGGGTATTACTACAAGACTAGTGCCAGGACGGGGGACATTACTACAAGATAAGGACATTACTACAAGATGCTGACCAGCATGAGGACATTACTACAAGATGAGAACCAGGATTGGGACATTACTACAAGAAGAGAACCAGCATGGGTACATTACTTCAAAATGAGGACCAAGATAGGGCATTACTACAAGAAGGGGACCAGGATGGAACATTAATACAAGAAAAGGACCAGAATGGGGGACATTAATACAAGATGTGGACTGGAATGGGGGAAATTACTACAAGATGAGGACCAGGATGGGGACATTGCTCAAAATGAAGACCAAGATGGGGCTTTACTACAAGATGTTTGCCAGAATTACTATATGGCACTAATTGTAAGACAATGTTACTGTATGTAGCCAATTGAGGGAAACAAAATTGTAAAAAAGGAAAAAAAAAATCAAAATAAAGCATGAAAAAATATTTTGCCAGCAAAAATGCTTTTATATATATATATATATATATATATATATATATATATATATACTAAGGAAATCCTGAAAACGTGACCTGTTGGTGGCTCTTGAGGACTGGAGTTGAGAAACACTGATGTGGATGATCAGAAGCTATGATAACCACTATTTATCTTCTATATTTGGTCCTCTTTACAAAAACTTACCAAAACCTTTTAAGCACCTCTTTTATTGCAGATATTTTTTTTTTTAAGATTTCTTTTGACACATTTGAGATAAATGATTACGAGCTGGAAGTTGTAAAGGACTTCAACCTACTTGGATCAATGATTACTCAAAAATTAAGTCACTGGACTAGGTCTTTAATAGAGGAACATTTTACTGGCGACATACAGTAGACACATCTCATACACAGTTTGGTCTTTTTCTGTGGTAATATATGAATACAAACCTGGACGGCAGAGAACAATATAGAAGAATTGATGCCGTCAAAATTTGTTGCTGAAGAAGGATACTATCAATGCCACAGATGGCAATAAAAACAAACAAATCAAATTTTACAACAAATCAAGTCAGACATGTCACTCGAAGCAAGGATCTGTGAGCTGCGACTTGCCTACTTTGGACACATCAGAGAAAGAGAGCAATCACTGAAGGAGGACATCATTCTAGGGAGAAAGGAAGAAAAGAGGCAAAGAGGAAGACCAGTAACCTGATGGCTTGATACTATCAAAATAATGGTGGAAAAGACCCTGGTGGACCTATCTAGGCTTTCTCAAGATTGATCATCCATCAAGTCACAATGGCTTGAGATCAAGCTGAAGGCTATTGAATAATAATATTTGTTTTTGCTTAGTAAATTAGTTAGTCACAGTTTTTATAACCTTCTAGGTGCAATATCCTAAAAGTCTATGCCATATGGTCATAGTAAGAACCACTACCTAAGCATCTTATCATCTCCTTCACGATGGTGGTTTAAAAATTTATTGAACCCATGTGTAATAAAATAAAACTACAGAAATCTGTACTGTAGTGTCTATTCCACTTGTGTCAAGTGCTTTCAAAGTGACAAGAGTGTGTAAGGGTTATGAAATGTGGATAAAAATTGTAATGAAGAACTGTGAGAGGTTTACCATTAACCTTTAACCTAGAGGGTAGACCCTTTACTAAAACACTAACATAAAGTAATAAATGCATCGTTGTGTGTAAAATGAAAAGTACATTTGCATGCATCTCCTAAATGAGATCCCTGTGCATATTGTTGCTTGAGGGTAATATTTTATATTGAAATGTTTCTGCTAAAATTAGCTTTTCCTAAACTCCAATCAACTTTGTTCACACTGTCCTTTACTGCCTGCGAAATTACTTTACTCAATGTTCTGAAGGTTTAGGGATATACGGTATACTGTTTCCTGTGAAGGAAATTAGAAATGTGTTTCATTGACTAGCAAAGTTTTAAGGCGCATTGTTCATTTTCGTCTTGCTGTTATGCTTAACTGATTCTCATTTACTATAGCTCCAAGATATTGCTTGGGAAACATAGAAGGCAGTCATCTTATTAAAGGAAGCATGCTTTTGGTTTTGTCGCAAAATAGCATGTGATGTATTCTATCACGGTTCTATTTCAAAGGAACAATTCTGTACCATGATTACTCAGTCAATGTCTTAAAAAGAGCACCGATAAGAGTGTAGCTTTTCATTAATGAAATTGTACTATATATTGTGCATTGTGTATAACTGAAAAAACTTATGAATGTAGTTACAGTAGCTAATGGTCCAGTAGAAAATTGGTCTGCAATCAATGTTTATTAGGTGCTGGGGGAGTAGGCTGTACATCCAAGAAGTCCAAGAAGAAGTTCATCTCAATATAGCATTGTGTGCCAATGCAAATAAATATTTGCAATTTGCATTCGAGGGTGAGGTGAATTATTCTTCCTCTTGGACAGGCAGTGGTGGCAATAGGCAGATCACTAGAATGCAGAAAACATACCATGGAGATAATAGTGTGCCCCTGAATGACCTACTGGATCGATCAGCTTGATATTTTCTAAAGAGGGTCTGGAATTACAGATGGGAGGGTGGATGGAAATGGACTGGATACCTTCATTCTGGTAATTGGTGGAGGGTTCTGTGGGTTTAATCCTCATCAGTCTAACCATTATTACTAGAGATGACCAAATTGTTTTTAAAGCAATCGAATTTGTTAAGGAAAATTAATTAATAAATCCTAATTTTGGTGATTTACTTCACGTGAATCCAGCCAAATGGTGACTGCCTACACTTTTACTGGATTCTGAGGGCTTATTTGAAAATAATATAAATGGCCTCCATACCTTTCTTGTCACTGCTTCCAGTTTCTGTTTTCCTCACAGTCCTACAAGCTCCTTTTCCTTCTTTCTCCTCTGGGTCTTTTCTTTGGAATTGCTAGTGTGGGCTGGGGGCTATGCTTTCACATTGGGCTCATTGCATGTACATTACGATATCATGGAGGCAATTCAGTTGTGGCAGCACCCACTGATAACCTCGAATAGAAAAGAAGGGAGAGGAGCCATTTGGAGGACTGAGCAGGGAGTAACGATGGGACAGGCAAGGAGAGGAGAGGTGAGTATAGCAGTTTATTTTTTTTTTAACTCGCTTCCAGGCAGATGTGAACCGTACCAAATCAATTCACTGTAAATGAAATCCTCCCCCTGAACTGAACAAATCTACTCAATTCACTCCATTTTAGTCATCATGTATCCAGTGGATAGGTGACATTGTGTTCCAACCAGAATACTCTACTTTAACCTTTAGTAAACACTTAATTCTTCCTATTTATGCAATAGACAATCATCCTGTATAATGTATTACTGTCATTGGACAACTCTAACATTCATTATTAACGCACTAAAAATTACATTTATTTTTCTCTTTTCTTTTTAACTAGTGTCATCATCCTGTTCTGAGTAAACTGTCCTGTCACACTCTGGAAACATATTTATACCAAGTGTTTGACGGACAGGTCTAGTGTGCAAAGCATTTCTTACATAAAGAGTCTGATTAACCATTAGTCAATTTATTAATTTTCTTTTTTATTTGCTGACCATTGTGCCAAATTCAACAAAATGGCGCACATGGTTCATGAATTTTGCACAAATTCAAAAATTTTCTTTATTTTTTTAATGCAAAAATCACGCAATTTGTAAAATGTCACAAAAATTGTGCAAAAATGTTCTGGCGTAGATCTGTCCGTGGCTGTTAATGCCAAGTGAATTGCTAAATCCAATTGATTATATAGTCTACTGGATCAGAGGTAGTTGAATAAAATGTTTCCTTGTTTCCTAATAATTCATATGGATAGAGAGGTCTCCAACTGGATTATTTAATTTTTTTGAAATATGATAATTAGTGTTGAGCATTCCGATACCGCAAGAATCGGGTATCGGCCGATACTTGCGGGTATCGGAATTCCGATACCGAGATCCGATACTTTTTTGGTATCGGGAATCGGTATCGGGATTAATATCAATGTGTAAAAGAAAGAATTAAAATAAAAAATAGGGATATACTCACCTCTCCGACGCAGCCTGGACTTTACCGCCGTAACCGGGAGCCGTTGTACCTAAAAATGCGCGCTTGAAGGGCCTTAGATGACGTCACGGCGCTCTGATTGGTCCGTAGCGGTCGCGTGACCGCTAAGCGACCAATCACAAAGCAGTGACGTCACCTAAGGTCTTTCAAGTGCTTGAAAGACCTTAGGTGACGTCACTGCTTTGTGATTGGTCGCGTAGCGGTCACGCGACCGCTACGCGACCAATCAGAAGCTGCGGACGTCTTCTAAGGTATTTCAAGCGCTTGAAAGACCTTAGGTGATGTCACTGCTTTGTGATTGGTCGCGTAGCGGTCACGCGACCGTTACGGACCAATCAGAGCGCCGTGACGTCATCTAAGGCCCTTCAAGCGCACATTCTTAGGTACAACGGCTCCCGGTTACGGCGGTAAAGTCCAGGCTGCGTCGGAGGGTGAGTATATCCCTATTTTTTATTTTAATTCTTTCTTTTACACAATGATATGGATCCCAGGGCCTGAAGGAGAGTTTCCTCTCCTTCAGACCCTGGGAACCATACAGGATACTGTCCGATACTTGGTGTCCCATTGACTTGTATTGGTATCGGGTATCGGTATCGGATTAGATCCGATACTTTGCCGGTATCGGCCGATACTTTCCGATACCGATACTTTCAAGTATCGGACGGTATCGCTCAACACTAATGATAATGCAACATAAAATACAGGGTAAACACATTTCGAGCTTTGTTGAATATCGTAATATATTATCTGCCAATGGATATGAATATTTGATAATCTTTAGAAACTGAATTGATAGTCCAGCAACAGCTGTCTATGGTACAATTTAAACTGCTTCATTGCTTTTTTCTACTTCGTTCTATTGAAAAGTATTAATGAAAGAACATAGAAGACAGTTTATCATTATATTTTGCTGCTTTCTGCATGTGGTATGGTTTAGAAAAGAAAAGTTTAGAGAGATAGTGAAAAATCTGTAAGCTGTTAAATGCTCTTAACATTTTAGCAGCACAAACATAAATATAAAAGCCTGGAAGCTGAAGTGTAGGGAGGCAGGGAAATTGTGTCTTAACATGGGTTTTCATTGTGAAGTGATACCATTATGGTTTGTGCTGGAAAAATTGTAAAGGGTCAGAATAAGATTTATGTACTTATTTGTTAAGAGGAAAACCAGTCTTCCAGACATCAATACCTTGCCAGAAAGTGATCTGTATCTTGCTGGAGAGAGAAGGTTACCGTATTGTCGATTCTGTCTGCAAATTGTGATTTAATTCCCAAGATGCACATATCTAAAATATTGTCCTACTCTTGTACAAATAGGTGTATTCCGACAGAATGCTGATATTTGTGCTTCACATTGCAGTATACTATGTCTGTCATTGCAGTTATTACTTTTATGCTTTCATATATATTCTCTATGGCACAGATTCCTCAAGACTTTTACACCCAAAAAGTGGTTTAAAAGTCTTAAAACGTAGCAAAATGTTGGAGCAACTCAGAGTTATGCTAAAACATTTCTGCATTTTAACACCAATTTCTCACAGCTTTGCCAAAATAGACCTAGCTGCGATGGGATGAGAGCACTATAAGCTATAGCTCATTAGACGCTTATAATTCATGAAGAGGTGTGCCTCTTTATGAATTAGGAGAATCTAACTCCACCACACCACCTCATAAAAACTGTGAATATTTTGCATAAAGAAACTGTCTTCAAGATTGAATAATAATCTTAGGCCGGGGTCACACTTGCGAGTGCAATGTGAGAAATGCCCACGAGTCTCTCGCAGCGATACCCGGCACTGCCTCCGGCACTTGGGACCGGAATGTGTGGCTGCATGCATTTCTTTGCAGATGGACGCTCCATTCCCGAGTGCCAGCGGCAGTGCTGGGTATTGATGCGAGAGACTCATGCGAGTTTATTGCATTGCGCTCGCAAGTGTGACCCCGGCCTTAGACTGTGTTCAAAATGTTTTAATAAAATGCCTATTATTTTACATCCTTGCTAACCCTCAGCCTAAGTACAATGTCAATCATTGGAAAGGATAGGACCACCCATTTAACTCCTAAGCTCACTATGAGCAGGGATCCAAATGAATAAAATACAAGTTATACTGAATCCTATTCCACCAAAGTATATATTGATGTGCTCAGTGGCTTCTGCTATATACTATACTACCTACAAATCAGACAATACGTACAAATCACAATGGTTTACTTGACTTGCTATTGCTATGACTATCTATTGTAGTTTTTTTTGTGCCCTTTTATGCTAAAGAAAATTATCAGAAAATTATGTGGAAATAGTTTAAGGTCTCATGTTTTTTCATAAAGATGTAGCAGCCAATTATGATAAATCAATCATTCTGCTATTTTAATGCCATTACAACCTTGAATTAAAACTCAGAATTATTATATACTATTGTAGATTGCATAAGCACATTTTAATCTAGAATATGCATTGAAAATATTGGCATTTACATAATCGGAGAAGGATAAATGAACATTTCTTTCAGACCTCATTTCCACATTAGGCACCTGCTAAAGATTACATTTTTTGCTTGCATTGTATGGTTCCAAAATACATCACTACATAGATAGTCATCGATAACATTAGTCTCTCTTCCCAGTGGGCTCAATCTAATATTTCTATCTCAGATACATGTATTAGGGTCATCTTTTGAGAGTCAAGATGTCCCTGGTTGATTACACTCTCTGAACCCCAGTGCTACAAGGCACCAGTGCTAATAATTGCACTATTTTATATTTTACTACAGACTGGTCACTTTACTTTTGAAAATCAAGATTATGGTACATTGATTGTACAACATTGCTTTTCTAGTTGTTCGAAGTTCCAGTGCGCTGGGAATTGCTTAGTACATGGAAAGGAGCAGTTTTACTTAATGAAAGATTTCTAGATTGGTTTTCTTAATGTTTTCAAATGTATGCAATAGAACGCATAGTGCCTTAAAATTATGTGCAATACATGACTGTACCTGTGTGGTCACTGTGAGATGTTGCCGATGATTAAAAGCCGGTCTGCCAGTGTAAATGACTGGTGTCACAGAAACCTCACAGAGTTCAACCACTTAACAGTATGGATTATCATGGCAGCCACGTGGCTGTTATGATCCTGGTGGTTAGAACACATGAACTGACCTGATAAGTAAACCCAAAAATACAGACAAGCTCTGGGAATGTGGGAACTTTACTAACCGCAATTCTGATCCTATCAAACCACACTATAGGCAGCCGTGGAGCGTTCCTAACTCGGCCTAGACGCCTCGTTCACAGCCTGAGAAACTAGCTACCCCTAGAGAGAAACAAAGCCTCACTTGCCTCAGAGAAATTTTCTCCAAAGTGTAAGCAGCCCCCCACAAATAATAATGGTGAGTTTAAGGGGAAAACACAAACATAGAAATGAAAATAGGTTTTAGCAAATGAGGCCCGCTAATAACTAAAAAGTCAGAAGATAGCAAGGAATCTGTGCGGTCAGTATAAAATACTACAAAAGTATCCACGCAGAGAATACAAAAAGACCCCCACACCGACTCACGATGTGAGGGGCGCAACTCCGCACCCCAGAGCTTCCAGCTAGCAATCAAATAGCATATAAGCAAGCTGGACTGAACTCATAACATACTAAGAAACATTTTCAAATAGAAATGAGCAAAAAAGGACTAGCATGAACTTAGCTTCTCACGAGGAGACAGGTCACAAGGGAAGTCCCAGAGAGATCTGAACCAGTACTGAATACAACGACAGCAGGCCACAAGTAAAGGTCCAGATGGAGTTAAATAGGCAGCAGGCCTAGCAGGAAACGAGGCAGCTGGAGTCCAGCTACAGACCAGCCGTAACACTAAAAGCCACCAGAGGGAGCCCATGAACAGAACTCACAAAGTACCACTCATGACCACAGGAGGGAGCCCAAGAACGGAATTCACAACAGTACCCCCCCCTTGAGGAGGGGTCACTGAACCCTCACCAGAGCCCCCAGGCCGATCAGGACGAGCCAAATTAAAGGCACGAACCAAATCGGCAGCATGGACATCAGAGGCAACAACCCAGGAATTATCCTCCTGACCATAGCCCTTCCATTTAACCAAGTACTGAAGCTTCCGTCTCGAAATACGAGAATCCAAGATCTTCTCCACCACAGAATCCACCCCAGGACAGTCAGAAGGTTCAACCTGACCTGAGGAAAAACGAGGATGAAAACCAGAATTACAAAAAAAAGGCGAAACCAAAGTAGCGGAACTAGCCCGATTATTGAGGGCGAACTCAGCCAATGGCAAAAAAGTCACCCAATCATCCTGATCAGCAGAAACGAAACATCTCAGATAAGTTTCCAAGATCTGATTCGTACGTTCGGTTTGGCCATTTGTCTGAGGATGGAAGGCCGAAGAAAAAGACAAATCAATGCCCATCTTAGCACAAAAGGACCACCAAAATCTGGACACAAACTGGGACCCTCTGTCAGACACAATGTTCTCCGGAATACCATGCAAACGGACCACATTCTGAAAAAACAGCGGAACCAAATCAGAGGAGGGGGGTAACTTAGGCAAAGGCACCAAATGGACCATTTTAGAAAAACGATCACAAACCACCCAGATGACAGACATCCTCTGAGAGACTGGAAGATCCGAAATAAAATCCATGGAAATATGCGTCTAAGGCCTCTTTGGGACAGGCAAAGGCAAAAGCAATCCACTGGCACGAGAACAGCAAGGCTTAGCCCGAGCACAAATCCCACAGGACTGCACAAAGGAACGCACATCCCGCGAGAAAGAAGGCCACCAAAAGGATCTAGCCACCAAATCCCTGGTACCAAAGATCCCAGGATGACCCGCTAACACTGAAGAATGAACCTCGGAAATAACTCTACTGGTCCATCTATCCGGGACAAACAGTCTCTCCGGTGGACAACGGTCAGGTCTATTGGCCTGAAACTCCAGCAGCACCCGCCGCAAATCAGGGGAGATGGCAGACAAGATCACCCCCTCTCTGAGGATACCAGCCGGCTCAGAAACTCCCGGAGAGTCAGGCACAAAACTCCTAGAAAGGGCATCAGCCTTCACATTCTTTGAGCCCGGAAGGTATGAAACCACGAAATCAAAACGGGAGAAAAACAGCGACCATCGAGCTTGTCTAGGATTTAACCGCTTGGCAGACTCGAGATAAATCAAATTCTTGTGATCCGTCAAGACCACCACGCGATGCTTGGCTCCCTCAAGCCAATGTCACCACTCCTCGAATGCCCACTTCATTGCCAACAACTCCCGATTACCAACATCATAATTCCGCTCGGCAGGCGAAAACTTTCTAGAAAAGAAAGCACATGGTCTCATCACCGAGCCATCAGAGCTTCTCTGTGACAAGACAGCCCCTGCTCCAATCTCAGACTTGGCATCAACCTCGACCTGAAAGGGAAAAGAGACATCAGGCTGACGCAAGACAGGTGCCGAAGAAAACCGACGTTTCAGCTCCTGAAAGGCCTCAACGGCCGCAGAAGACCAATTAGTCACATCAGCACCCTTTCTAGTCAAATCCGTCAAAGGCTTAACCACACTAGAAAAATTAGTGATGAAGCGCCGGTAAAAATTAGCAAAGCCCAAGAACTTCTGAAGGCTCTTCACCGATGTAGGTTGAGTCCAGTCATAGATGGCCTGGACTTTAACTGGATCCATCTCGATAGTAGAAGGGGAAAAAATAAAGCCCAAAAAGGAAACCTTCTGGAGTCCAAAGAGACATTTAGAGCCCTTCACAAACAAGGCATTGGCATGCAGGACCTGAAACACCATCCTGACCTGCTTCACATGAGACTCCCAATCATCAGAAAAGACCAAAATATCATCCAGGTACACAATCATGAATCTATCCAGATACTCTCGGAAGATGTCGTGCATGAAGGACTGAAACACGAAAGGGGCATTAGAAAGCCCAAAAGGCATCACCAAGTACTCAAAATGACCTTCGGGCGTATTAAATGCTGTCTTCCATTCATCGCCCTGCTTTATACGCACAAGATTATAAGCTCCTCGAAGATCTATCTTGGTGAACCAACTAGCCCCCCTAATCCGAGCAAACAGATCGGACAGCAGAGGCAAAGGGTACTGAAATTTGACCGTGATTTTATTTAGAAGGCGATAATCTATACAGGGTCTCAGAGAACCATCCTTCTTGGCCACAAAAAAGAACCCTGCACCCAAAGGTGACGAGGACGGACGAATATGCCCTTTCTCCAAAGACTCCTTTATATAGCTCCGCATAGCGGTATGTTCTGGTACAGATAAATTAAAAAGTCGACCCTTAGGGAACTTACTACCAGGAATCAAATTTATGGCACAATCACAATCCCTATGAGGAGGTAGGGCACTGGACTTGGGCTCATCAAATACATCCTGGTAATCCGACAAAAATTCAGGGACTTCAGAAGGAGTAGAAGAAGCAATTGACACCAAAGGAACATCGCCATGTACCCCTTGACAACCCCAACTCGACACAGACATTGCTTTCCAATCCAGGACTGGATTATGAACCTGCAGCCATGGTAGACCCAACACGACAACATCATGCAAATTATGTAACACCAGAAAGCGAATAACCTCCTGATGTGCAGGATTCATGCACATAGTCACTTGAGTCCAGTATTGAGGCTTATTCTTGGCCAATGGCGTAGCATCAATTCCCTTTAGTGGAATAGGGAATTGCAATGGCTCCAAGATAAAACCACAGCACCTGGCAAATGACAAATCCATCAAATTCAGGGCAGCGCCTGAATCCACAAAAGCCATAACAGAGTAGGATGACAGAGAGCAAATCAAAGTAACAGACAAAATGAATTTAGGCTGTACAGTACCAATGGTGACAGACTTAGCAAACCTCTTTGTGCGCTTAGAACAATCAGAGATAACATGAGTGGAGTCACCACAGTAAAAGCACAACCCATTCTGACGTCTGTGATTTTGCCGTTCAATTCTGGTCAGAATCCTGTGACATTGCATAGACTCAGGCTTCTGTTCAGAAAACACCGCCAGATGGTGCACAGGTTTGCGCTCCCGCAAACGCCGATCAATCTGAATGGCCAAAGACATTGACTCATTCAGACCCGCAGGCGTGGGGAACCCCACCATAACATCCTTTAGGGCTTCCGAAAGACCCTTTCTGAAAATTGCTGCCAGGGCACACTCATTCCATTGAGTGAGCACAGGCCACTTCCTAAACTTCTGACAGTAAACCTCTGCTTCATCCTGACCCTGAGAGAGAGCCAGCAAAATCTTTTCTGCCTGGTCTACTAGATTAGGTTCCTCATAAAGCAATCCAAGCGCCAGAAAAAACGCATCCACATTTAGCAATGCAGGATCTCCTGGCGCCAGGGAGAATGCCCAATCTTGAGGGTCACCACGTAACAAAGAAATAATAATTTTAACTTGCTGAGCAGGGTCACCAGAGGAATGAGGTCTCAGAGAAAGAAACAATTTGCAATTATTTTTGAAATTCAAAAACCTAGATCTATCTCTAGAGAACAGCTCAGGAATTGGTATTTTAGGTTCTGACATAGGACTGCGAACTACATAATCCTGAATGCTTTGTATCCTTGTAGCAAGCTGATCCACACAAGAGGACAGACCTTGAATGTCCATATCTGCAGCTGAGTCCGGAACCACCCAGAGATTAAGGGGAGGAGAGAGGCTAAACACACTGCAGAGGAAAAAAAAAACCTCAGAGCTTCTCTTATCCCTCTTTTGCGATGCATTAACACTTTACGGGCCTGCTGTACTGTTATGATCCTGGTGGTTAGAACACATGAACTGACCTGATAAGTAAACCCAAAAATACGGACAAGCTCTGGGAATGTGGGAACTTTACTGACCGCAATTCTGATCCTATCAAACCACACTATAGGCAGCCGTGGAGCGTTCCTAACTCGGCCTAGACGCCTCATTCACAGCCTGAGAAACTAGCTACCCCTAGAGAGAAACAAAGCCTCACTTGCCTCAGAGAAATTTTCCCCAAAGTGTAAGCAGCCCCCCACAAATAATAACGGTGAGTTTAAGGGGAAAACACAAACATAGAAATGAAAATAGGTTTTAGCAAATGAGGCCCGCTAATAACTAAAAAGTCAGAAGATAGCAAGGAATCTGTGCGGTCAGTATAAAATATTACAAAAGTATCCACGCAGAGAATACAAAAAGACCCCCACACTGACTCACGATGTGAGGGGCGCAACTCCGCACCCCAGAGCTTCCAGCTAGCAATCAAATAGCATATAAGCAAGCTGGACTGAACTCATAACATACTGAGAAACATTTTCAAATAGAAATGAGCAAAAAAGGACTAGCATGAACTTAGCTTCTCACGAGGAGACAGGTCACAAGGGAAGTCCCAGAGAGATCTGAACCAGTACTGAATACAACGACAGCAGGCCACAAGTAAAGGTCCAGATGGAGTTAAATAGGCAGCAGGCCTAGCAGAAAACGAGGCAGCTGGAGTCCAGCTACAGACCAGCCGTAACACTAAAAGCCACCAGAGGGAGCCCATGAACAGAACTCACAAAGTACCACTCATGACCACAGGAGGGAGCCCGAGAACGGAATTCACAACATGTGGCCACCCAAAGATCTTAGATTAGTGTGGTCTATCTGCATGGTGAGAAGAATGGCCTTTATCAAGAGGTCACTACTTCATGATCTCTAATGGGGAAAACAAAAATAGTTGAGAAAACTTTAAAGATAAACTCAACTTTCATTTTTTTTAATTTTGTCCAGCATGGAAAAGTTATGAATCTTTGCAAATCACTTTGTTAAAGGGGATTTGTCATTGTTACTTGCAGGTAATGGAAGTATCAAATGCAGGTAAGGGATATCCAAATCCCTGATTTTCCCCAATCTACATTTGGAGTACAGATGATGGCAGTGATGTGTCAGCACAGCACTTGTGTCTCGTAAACGCTGGGGATAAGCGGCTGTAGGAGTTTCTTTTGGTAAGCACAATGCTTAAAGAAAGAGAGAGGTGATGATCTTTTCACTGCCATCATTTGAACTCCAAATAACAACGTTCTGATATAAAGTAGATTGTGAGCCCTCGCGGGCAGGGTCCTCTCTCCTCCTGTACCAGTTGCGACTTGTATTGTTCAAGATTATTGTACCCGTTTTTATTATGTATACCCCTCCTCACATGTAAAGCGCCATGGAATAAATGGGGCTATAATAATAAATAATAATAATAATAATAATAATATTATAAAGGTAGTCTAATAGACTGGGGAAACACAGAGGTTTGGAAGCCACTTAAATGCAATGTTTTTTTACAGGATGTAAACAATTCCATTGAAAAAAGGGATTTGCAAAGTTTCATAACTTTCCATGCTGGCAAAAATTATGAAAAGATGAAGCTTGTCAATCCTCCTTAATAAAAAAATGTATAAATTTTACGAAATATATAATAAATTATAAAGATTATAACCCATAGTCACAGTAAGTAAAACAAAGTTATGGGTTTCACAATATGTCAAGACAAAAAATTGTTTTTGTTTCTTTATTGAGCAAAAGTACTAGAATATAATGTGCAAATTGCCTCTTCTGAGAAAAAAGAGGACTTAAACTCTATAGCGCCACCTGTTGGAAGTAGCAATCCTACAAGTCACAATCAACCCTTTAACGAGTCATGCAATATGACTTAGGATAAAAGCCAAATCAGTATCTCAATGCTTCGCACTGATGAGGGCCAACAGCTCGAAACACCGTTTCATGCGAATTGAGATACTGATTTGGCTTTTATCCTAAGTCATATTGCACGACTCGTTAAAGGGTTGATTGTGACTTGTAGGATCACTACTTTCAACAGGTGGTGCTATAGAGTTTAAGTCCTCTTTTTTCTCAGAAGAGGCAATTTGCATATTATATTTCCCAGAGGAGCACTGCACGGCGAATAAGCCTCCTTACCTTGACAAGCCAGAGATGGTATGTCACTCTCCATAAGGAGAAACGATACCCCTTAGACCCTAGAATATAATGGAAACTCTTTATTTGGAAACACATTTGCTAAATGTAAAAGGAGCTGCAGTAGTGACAGAGATGCTGACTCCTGCTATTGGGATATTTATGCAGACTAAACACAGGCTGAATGACAACTTTTTACTAATAACTGTGCTCGCTTTAATTCCTTTGGTGTTTGAATAGTAGACAATTAACTTGTAAATACTTGGATCAAAAGGTTATAAAAAATGAATATCCCAAAATTGGGGTTATTGAAAAATACATCTGTTGTTCCACCACATTAATCGAGAATAGAAAAAAATGTGATTCTTGGAACATGACAATGAATACAAAATTTTTTAAGAATCTGGGTCTTTAGGACCCATAGGATACCAATTTTTGATGTGTGAAAGTCATTGAGACGGTTTTGGTAACCTGTGCTTTTCCACTATTTATGTGGCTTTTTATTTCTACAGCTGTTGTGAATGCATGGCTGATTTTCTAAGCACTATACAATGAGAATTCTAATGTGAATTAAATAGATCATGCCCATTAGAATTACTTAAACAAGTCAATTTAGCTTGTCAGGTGTTGTGTCAAAATGTTCAGCTATCATTAGAATAGATTGGACCAGTGAAGGCTTTGGCTTTACCAGAAGTCCATCCTAATTAACATCTCAACACAAGAATAGTACATCCCATCTGTTCCACTGCATTCAGAAGAAAATGATTTACCCATTCCCATTCTTGAGCTACAGTGCACATTGACATCAGGAAAACCTCAAGCAACATCTTTAAGACTTTCTTGTATTCTGATTGCATTAAGCCTCATCATTAATATGTTCACTTGTAAGCCAGATTGACAAAATGGGAAGTACCATAAATTATTGGGAAATACCCTGGCATTCTTCAACAATACATGAAATAGTAAATAATTTCCTCTTCGGAAGACCCATCTATGAAGTTGTGTTACAACCAGCATTTCTTATGTGAAGTGCTGTATATTGACAAATGCCATAATATTTAAAATCAACTCCTTAAAGAAACCTGATGGCTGATATATGCTGGTTGAATGTATCGGCACTGGCTGAATGATTTCAAAGTTTCAGAGACAAACATATATG
Organism: Ranitomeya variabilis; assembly: GCF_051348905.1. Lineage (NCBI taxonomy): Eukaryota > Metazoa > Chordata > Amphibia > Anura > Dendrobatidae > Ranitomeya > Ranitomeya variabilis. Next base: position 135,393,504 of record NC_135235.1, on the reverse strand, counting down.
GCTGAAATCATACATAGGTTAAAAACCTCAACACTTAGCATGGTTCCTTTGCAGCGCTGGGGTCCTGGATTCAAATCCCACCAAGGAGAACATCTACAAGGAGTTTCTATGTTCTCCTCGTGTTTGCATGGGTTTCCACTTGGTTCTCCAGTTAACTCCCACGCTTTTTAGACATACCGATAGGGAATTTAGATTGTGAGCCTCATCGGGACAGTGATGTAAAGAGCTGTGGAATATGATGGAGCTATGTAAGCAACGCACAATAATTAAAATAAAGCTGCTGGGGTAGGGTTGAGCGACTTTTATTTTTATAGGATCGGGTCGGGTTTCACGAAACCCGACTTTCTCAAAAGTCGGGTCGAGTGAAATCGGCCGATCCTATAAAAAAGTCGGGGTCGGCCGAAACGCGAAACCCAATGCAGTGCAATGGGATACTATGGTTCCCAGGGTCTGAAGGAGAGGAAACTCTCCTTCAGGCCCTGAGATCCATATTTAAGTGTAAAATAAAGAATTAAAATAAAAAATATTGATATACTCACCTCTCCGACGCGCCCTGGTAGTAATTGGCATCTTCCGTTCCTAAGAATGGCGCTTGAAAGACCTTTCGATGATGTCACGGCTTGTGATTGGTCGCGGCGGCCCACGTGACCGCTGAGCGACCAATCACAACAAGCCGTGATGTAATTCTCAGGTCCTAAATTCCTCATTCTAGGAATTTAGGCCATGAGAATTACGTCACGGCTTGTGATTGGTCGCTCAGCGGTCACGTGGGCCGCCGCGACCAATCACAAGCCGTGACATCATCGAAAGGTCCTTCACGCGCTCATTCTTAAGAAGGAAGGCTGTTGGAAAGAAGCCGAGGGTGAGTATATTCCTATTAGGTATATACTCACTCTTGGATGCACCCTTCTTCTTTCCGGCTGCCTTCCTTCTTAAAAATCAGCGCGTGAAGGACCTTTCGATGACGTCACGGCTTGTGATTGGTCGCGGCGGCCCACGTGACCGCTCAGCGACCAATCACAAGCCGTGACGTAATTCTCATGGCCTAAATTCCTAGAATGAGGAATTTAGGACCTGAGAATTACGTCACGGCTTGTTGTGATTGGTCGCTCAGCGGTCACATGGGCCGCCGCGACCAATCACAAGCCGTGACGTCATCGAAAGGTCTTTCAAGTGCCATTCTTAGGAACGGAAGATGCCGGTTACCAGCGGCGATGTCCAGGCTGCGTCGGAGAGGTGAGCATATCAATATTTTTTATTTTAATTCTTTATTTTACACTTAAATGTGGATTCCGATACCGAGTTCCGATATCGCAAACATATCGGAACTCGGTATCGGAATTCCGATACCAGATTCAGAAGATCGCCGACCTCATGGCCGACCCCACACAGGGGTCGGGTCGGGTTTCATGAAACCCGACTTTGCCAAAAGTCGGCGACTTCTGAAAATGGCCGACCCGTTTCGCTCAACCCTACTGCTGGGGACTAAAGGGCATGGAAGACCAAGCCCTTCAGTGACAGGCCTTTCCTTGCCTGTAAGTATAGAGAGAGACATACAGTGGGTGAGAAAAAGCCATCGAGGACCTGACTCTTTACAATTCAGCAAAATGGCATCCAACTGCCAGAATCCAGTTGTTTTTAAAAAAATTGAGGTCAATTCAATTTAGCTAAAAAAACAACAACTTATCTCTAGATATTATATATTCCACAACAGAAGATTTGAAAATGGCAGACTCAACATATTAAATTTGTATTCTCGTGATTAGAATTTGCATATGAGTGAACTCCAGCAGTTATAATGGTGCACTTCTCCATGAACAGCAGTCACAACGATAAGCTCCCAAAAAAACAATGAAAAAAGTGTAATTTACCAACTGCAAGAAAAACTTGACAGACAGGGATTACAGACAATGGCATGTCCTCACACTTCTATAAACCCACCTGTCCCATGATAACTGCATGCTCCATATGAGCACACCCATCAACAGACATCATGGTAACATCATGATAAACCAAACCCATGGGCCGAACACATCAACAACAGAAAAATACATGCATAACAAGTGAGTCAATTGGTGGAATATACAACTGTAGGACATCGGGTGTTTTGGTTAATTCTTTCGATGGATAAGTGCAAGGTGACTTGTGCTTCATGCAAAAATGTACAAAACTAACACTGTATGGTCACATGCAATCCTGAGCTATACTAACCTTTTAAAGGGAGTTTATGCTTTCTCTCTAGCCCACATACCGATAGTCATTAGTTGTATATATTGTTTTGGACATCTGTAGGACCTCGTTTTCCTAGTACAAGCATAACTATGCCCAGGATCTCTGTCTGAAGCGCACTGTTCACATTAAACCATGAACTGACTCAGCAGTAACGATCTAGTGAAACCTCAAATCATCAATTGCCGTCTATGCTACATTGCTATGCTAATTTCCTTAACAGTCAATGACCAAACAATGGTTGCTCTACTTTTATTGTCAATGAGGTTTTTACTCAAGCATTCAATAGACACAGATGTCAGAAACTGAAATTGGCAATAGGATGCAAATTACACAATTAAGACATTCCAAGCAACGTTGTGTTAAGTTGTGGCTCATGAAATTACACCGCCATGTTCTTGTTTTATAGAAACTGTTAAACCTCTGCCTTTTGTGCACTTCAAGAGACATTTCTGGGAAAAAAACAGCTTTTTTTCATCTTCAGGTGCTGCTGTTTTACTCCATACAATTATATGAGGTATAATTACTGTATATATACCTTATGCTCCACACTATATTTGAAATTATATACATTAATATTGTTTTTGAAAGGTGTAGATTTCATTTGAATTACTACAATAGTATTTTCTATGGGTACTGACAAAGCTTCCATTTAGGTTGATGATAGAGGGTGATTGCTCATTGAGGTAGCCATTTCTTTCACAGCAGGAACAGTTTAGTACAGAAACACTATTGGTTAACTATCCATGGCTCACACCGGTGAGGAATTCTATTGAGAACCATGAAGTAGGTTGCTCTTACAAAGAGTGCAGTTGGAAAGATATTGGTGCATATGCCATTTATCAAAGGGTCTTTGAGGGTGATTCATCAAAGCTTATTTGGTAGATTTCTGACTTTAGAGTCTTTTCAATTCAAATTTCCCATCTGAATTTGAGGAAATCTGTAGCATTTAAATTTTAGGAAAATTAATCTTCCTTAAATGGGTTTTCTGGTCTTAGAGCATAAGTCTTCAATCGTTCTATGTGACTGCTGACTTTAGAATCCTTACATTGTGTGCACTGCTCGCTTTGAGGATTCTCCAGTGCTGGACCAGGAGCAGGTGGTCATCTGACTGCAAATATGCCATTTGCATACTCCTCGCCACATTCCAACTTGACATTTCCTACCTTGCTACTTATGCTTGCATTGAGCGGGGCTGTGCACTTCTAGTCCGCACCTGATAACATGTATGCAAATTGCATCCTTGCAGTCATGCGTCCGCCGCTCCCAGTGCAAGCATCGGATAATCATCTCAGCACGTAATTCGCACGTTGTAAGGATTCATAAGTCTACACTCACACAGGGTGACTTCAGACTTGCACCCTAAGAAGGCCAGACAACCTTTTTTATGTTAAATGTTACCTGTGTAACAAAAAGTATGACTTCTGAGGCCCATTTCCCAAAAAATTCACACTGCATTAAATGCTACTGCCTTGTATACGGTACATTATCTAATTTTGAATGCTCTGCACAATTTTGTAATTGATTCCTCAAACAGAATATTTTAAGATATTGAATCTGATTTAAATGTACATGTTAAAAAGGCTAAATCAAAACAAAGGGCCCAATTCATCATGTGCCATATGTTTTGTTTTTTTTTGTCTTATGGTATTTGCTCTTGTTTTTTGCACCAAATTATTAAAAATAGCAAAGTTCATGAATTTGTCGCAAAATGAAAAATGCTCATTATTTTTGTCTTTAATAAAAAAAGCTGAAAAAAAACAACTTAAAAAATGGCATAAAACTTACCAAATAATGTGCAAATACTAAAACCACTATTAAAGAGAAAATTACTTTAGAAAACTGAAGAACGATCAATGATGAATTTAGTTCTTAGTTTAAAAAGTACTCTAGAATCTCTACAGATTTCTCTGAAAACCCATCATAATCATGGAGCACAATGTGCTATGATATTAATTTATTTGAGTTGAACACTTTTCCCTATAAACAGTCATTTTCAGTCATTAAGACTTTAAAGTGACTTACAGATGTATTCACCCCCTTGGCATTTTTTGTGCTTTGCCACCTCACAACCTGGAATTTCACTAATTTGCATCAGTTCATGTAAAGAACATACTAAAAGGGTAATCAAGAAACACAATGTATGTAATGGGGCTAAGAGCATATTCTTATCCGGCTCTCCCACAATATAATCAACATAAGTACAGTGGAGTACTCCAAATACGATATCAAAAACTTGGGAAAAAAGGAGTAGGAACAAATCAGAATAAATGAATATACATATATTATTTATATTATATGTATATATTCATTATATGTATAATTATATGTATAAATTAATATATTTCACGTGCTCGCTTTCTCAAAGGAGAGTAGACGAAAGCAAGCATGGAAAACGAATCTCAGGGGCTGCTAGGGGGGTTGGAGTGGTCAGGACCTACTATGGGTAAGTTGTTGAATGGGTGCTGTGGCTTGTTATGGTATTGACACACAGATATACCCCATTGGTAGTTATTTAGATTCCCATTTGGTGCTATGTGTGTGCAAGTGCAGCGCCCCAGAGTCCTGGTCGTTGCAGTAATGTTGTTCTTCCACCAGGGGGAGCGATATTACGTCTGAAGGCAATAAAGGAGATCTTCTGTCCAGGTATCACAGCCACACACAACACACTTCACACTCCAGCCACCAGGGGGAGCAAAGGTTCTATTTACTAGGCCACTCCTCACAGTTAGGTAAAACTGGTAGTTGGAGGGAAAGTTAGAGAGTTCCTGGCTGGGGACCGAGAGAGAAAGGTCTCCAGACCGAGCTGGCTGGAGTGAGTTCCAGTCAGATCCAGACTGCGGTCTGAGGAGGACGAGGGTCCACAGAGCTGTGCCTGCCCCACGTGCAGCAGCATCCTAAGAAAGAGATATTGAAGAGAAGTGTTTTGCAGTGAGTGAGAAATGAAGGCATAGCAAAAGGAGAGGAAACCAGAAGGAGTTCTGCCCTGTGAGAGGCTGCCTCCTTCTGCAGCACAGGAATTCCGGTGGCCAGAATACCGAGGGGGTAAGGATCTCTATGCTTTACTTCAGAGACTGGCAGGACAGTTAATTCTACGTTGGCTGCCCGACCTTTATACACAGGAGACCCGGTGGCAACTTGTGGGGGCAGGGGCGTCTCTAGGGTCCCTATAAAAAGCCTCAGGCCACCAGTCATACGTGTTTTGTTCTATCCGACCACGGGGAACAGTGAGAGGAGTAATAACAGTGAGGACCTTATTGGAGCGTATGCAAGTAGGGACCTACTGTGTTACTGTGCGCATAGGAAGGCTATTGAATTCCACCTGGATAAGGGGACTCTGGATTTGCCTTCAGACCGGGTGGACTCTGCCGATCCGGTGCCCTGGACTGAGGACACTGAAGGCTTCAGTAAAGGTAAAGAGACTGCAACCTTGTGTCCTAATTATTCCCTGCGCCTCACACCATCCACCATCTACACTCTGGGAAGCCCTGGGGATACATTTCAACTGTGGGTAGGTATACCATCAAGCTGCCATAACATCACCCCAGTGGACCCCTAAGCAGCGTCGGTCACCCTGACCGAATACCACAGGTGGCGTCATGAACACTTCCCCTTTAAAGACCTTTCCCATATATAAACTCTTTCACTGGACACCCCTGAGGGCCACAGACCGGGTCAGCCACCGTGACATTCCCTGAACCGAAGGACCCGGTGCCGAGTACCCCACGGCCCTACCCTGGGGGCGATCCACACTTATAATATCTATCCAGCTTTCCCAGGTCTTAATACTCTTTGACCCTTCACCCACCTCTTGCCTACTTTCATGTCTCCTCCGTTTCTTTATACTGTATATATATATATGTTTTATGCTTAATCTGTTCTTAGTGTGATTTATTCAATAAATATTATATGTATATTCATGTAAATAACATGCCTAGAACTGTGAATATTTGTTTTTCTTTTTATTGTGAAGCAAATAACAAATAGGACAAAATAACTGAAAACTTCAGTGTGCATGACTATTCTTGCTCATAATGTCAGTGCTTTGTAGACCCTCCTTTTGTGGCAATTACAGCTGCAAGTTGCTTTGGATAAGTCTCTATGAGCTTTTCACTTCTTTCCACTGGAAGTTTTGCCCATGCCCATTCTTCAAGGCAAAACTGCTCCATCAAGTTAGATGGTTTCCTCTGGTGAACAGCAACCTTCAAGTCAGACCACAGAATCTCAATTGGATTAAGGTGTGGACTTTTACTAGGCCACTCCACAAAATGTACACGTTTCCTTTTAAACAACTCAAGTGTTGCTTTAGCAGTATGCTTTGTGTCATTGTCTTGTTGGAAGGTGAACATTATTCCCAGTCTCAAATCACTGACAGACTGGATCAGGTTTTGCTCAAGAATATCCCTGTATTTTGCACTATCCATCTTACTCTCTACTCTGACCATTTTCTTAATGGCGAAATACATTCCAGCAGCATGATGCTGCCCCTACAATGTTACACTGTGTGGATGGTGTTCTTGGAGTGATGAGCCGTGATGGTTTGGTGCCAGACATAGCGTTTACATAGGTGGCTAAAAAGTTGAATCTGAATCTTATCTGACCAAAGCACTTTCTTCTATACATTTGTGGGTTTTCCACGTGTCTTTTGGCAAACTCAAAAAGGGCCTTACAATTTTTGTGTATAAGAATTTTTCAGCCCCCTGTTCCATAAAGGCCATCTCCATGGAGTGTAAGGCTTATTGTGGTCGTATGGACATATACTCCAGTTTTTCCTTGGGAACTCTGCAGCTCCTTTAGGGTATGTGTCCACGTTCAGGATTGCATCAGGATTTGGTCAGGATTTTACCATCAGTATTTGTAGCCAAAACCGGGAGTGGGTGATAAATGCAGAAGTGGTGCATATGTTTCTATTATACTTTTCCTCTATTTGTTCCACACCTGGTTTTGGCTACAAATACTGATGTAAAATCCTGACCAAATCCATTCCTGATGCAATCCTGAATGTGGACACATACCCTTAGGGTTACTTTTGGCCTTTGTGTTGCCTCTCTGATTAATGCCCTCCTTGCTGAGCTGAGAGTTTTGGTGGGCAGCCCTCTCTTAGCAAGTTTGTTGTGGTAACATGTTCTTTCCATTTGATGATAATGGGTTTGATGGTGCTCTGGGGATTATGAGAGATTGGCATTTTTTTATAATCCAACCCTGACTTACACTTCTCAACAACTTTGTCCCAGACTTGTTTGGAGAGCTCTTGGTCTTCATGGTGTTGTTTAGTTAGTGGTGCCTCTTGTTTAATGGTGTTGTAGCCTCTGTGGCCTTTCAGAAAAAGTAAAGTGTATATACTGACAAAGATGTGACACTAAAGGTACCTTCACACTAACCGATTTTGCAGCGATAACGATAGCGATCCGTGACGTTGCAGCGTCCTGGATAGCGATATCGTTGTGTTTGACACACAGCAGCGATCAGGATCCTGCTGTGATATCGCTGGTCGTTGCTGAAAGTTCAGAACTTTATTTGGTCGTCAGATCGGCGTGTATCGTCGTGTTTGACAGCCAAAGCAACGATGCCAGCAATGTATTACAGTGGTAACCAGGGTAAACATCGGGTTACTAAGCGCAGGGCCGCGCTTAGTAACCCGATGTTTACCCTGGTTACCATTGTAAATGTAAAAAAACAAAGAGTACATACTCACCTTCTGCTGTCTGTCACACGTCCCCCGCCGTCTCCTTCCCACACTGACTGTGAGCGCCGGCAGTACAGAGCACAGCGATGACGTCACCGCTGTGCTCTGCTTTCACTTTACGGCCGGCGCTCATAGTCAGTGCGGGAAGGAGACGGCGGGGGACGTGTGACAGACAGCAGAAGGTGAGTATGTACTGTTTGTTTTTTTACATTTACAATGGTAACCAGGGTAAACATCGGGTTACTAAGCGCGGCCCTGCGCTTAGTAACCCGATGTTTACCCTGGTTACCAGGGGACTTCGGCATCATTGGTTGCTGGAGAGCTTTCTGTGTGACAGCTCTCCAGCGACCACACAACGACTAAACAGTGACGCTGCAGCGATCGTCATCGTTGTCTGTATCGCTGCAGCGTCGCTTTGTGTGAAGGTACCTTTAGATTGCACACAGGTGGACTTCCTTTCACTAAGGATGTGATTTATGAAGATAATTGCTTGCACCAATTTTTTTAGGGGCTTCATAGCAGAAGGTCTGAATGCATATGAACATGCCAAATTGTATTTATTTGATCCCATAAATTTAATTTATGTCTTTATTTTTCTCCATTCACTTCACCAACTTAGATTATTTAGTGCTGATGCTTCGCACACAAATCAGATTACAAAATATTTGAACACAGGTTGTAATGTAACAAAATAGGTAAAAAATGCTAGTGTGGGTGAGTACTTTTGCAAGCGACTGTAAAACTGAGTCATTTTCTCTTTTTTTCAGTGTAATGACATTGTGTGTGTGGACAAAATGCAGAAAAGTTTTTTATTCATTGTGGATTCAGCAGTATTTTACATGTGATACTGTTAGTGCCTAAAATGACAGGAATACCATGATAAATGGATTCATACTGGCCCACTGGGAAGCTGGTGAATGCCCCGGTGAGCCCCTATGCAGGAATGCTAATGAGCAGTGCTAACATGCTTGACTCACTATTTACAGACAAAGGCACCAACTACTCAGTTCATATAGAAACATAAGTAAATTGGTGTACTAGGTTCTGGTTATTTTTGCAAGTATAACAAAGGGCCCCAAGACATATTGTTACTGGTGGGCCCTTGACAGCCCATTCTAACATTGATGGTACAACATGTATGAACATACATTGCTACTGTTTTTGTGGCTATTCTATGCTGTTGCTTTGAGGGACACTAGTACAGTACCTTGAAATATGAATTACTATTTACTATAGTAGGCCCAGAAAGCCAAAAAACTACTTCTTGACAGCATGTTGGCATGGCTGAATCATATGCACGCTGACTAAGATGCAATACATGGCATTCAGAAATATTTGTGTAAGATTTATGTGAAAATTCTTCACTCTCTTTTTTTTTAAACTATTAACTTGTGGATGCTCAAATTAATATTCCCCATATGTAGAATTATCATCTTTCCTCTTTACTGCTAACCGGAGGTAAGATTTAATCCTCCAGTCTTGCTGCTCTGCAGTCAGATATTCGCAAGTTTCCAAGCAAAATAATGAACATTTTTCCCAAGGAGCACATAGATAGTGTAATATTTTATAGGCACCTGGGAGAAATACTTCTCCCTCTAACAATTCCTTAGGTTTTTCACTTGCTGATAACCGTAATAGACATTAAGGCCTACTGGGCCCATAAACACATTTCTACTTTGTCCGAGGTTCTCATGCAAAATGAAATTTCTTTTTTTTAATTCTTTTTTCCTTTACCATCCTTCTTTTCCAGTCATTTTTATGGAGAAAAAAATGTTTTATGACAAAGAAATTTGTGATGTAAAGTAAAATGTAGTTAAATTACTGCTGAGGGATGTGTCATAAATATACTTTGTCATATTTTATTCAATGCAGATCTTTAAGAATGTCACAGTTGGATGACACCAGTCTGAAAACGCATTAGATTCCCCTCCTGAAATTGTATTTTTACTTCTCGGATATTTCGTACATTTACAGCTGTACATTAAAGTCACTATTGTTGGTATTACTGATTTTCTGGCTGTCTAGCCCCATAAAATAACTATTAATAAGTGCTTTTCCATCAGGTACTAAGAAGGTGTTTGCAGTAGCAGATCTAGACAGGAAATCTTGTGTGGCAAAGGATGTTGGGCTAATGTATCACAGTATGTCTAGGTGCTGGGTCTGCTATCAGTATTTTAGTAGAAGTGTGAACCTGTGGAGAGAAAAAAATACATTAATATTGGTCCTAGTAGTTGTCTTATCTCCACAACCCTTTTCCATATGTTTAGTAAAGTATCTTCATACAACTTTCTCATGAACCCAGTATTTCACGGTTAAGATGAAGATGACGATGCCTTTTGTCCTGAAGTATCTTTTTTGGTCATTGTTTAGTACTATATTCTAGCCACTGTAATTTTTTCTTAAATAAACTAGTAATAAAACTTCCAAGCAGAAGATGCCTGAAGAATAGTAAGGTCACTTCTTTTAAAGGGAATCTGTCACCTAATTTTTCGCATATAAGCTGCGGCCACCACCATTAGGGGCTTATCCACAGCACTCTGGAATGCTGTAGATAAGCCCCCGATGTAACCTAAAAGATAAGAAAAACAAGTTAGATTATACTCACCACGGGGGGTGTTCCGGGTCAGATGGGCATCACAGGTCTGGGTCCGGCACCTCCAATCTTCATGCGATGACGTTCTCTTCCTTGCTTCTGTCGCGGCACATGCGCAGGTGTACTTTATCTGCCCTGTTGAGGGCAGATCAAAGTACTGCAGTGTGCAGGCACCGGGAAAGCTCAGAGGCCCAGTGCCTGCGCACTGCAGTACTTTACTCTGCCCTCAACAGGGCAAATCAGTATGCTTGCGCAGGAGCCACGACATGAAGCAAGGAGGATGACAACATCTTATGAATATGGGAGGCACCGGACCGAACCACGACACTCCTCAGGCCCAGACTGCATCGGACCTCCCTGAGTGAGTATAATCTAACTTGTTTTTCTTATCTTTCAGGTTATATCGGGGGCTCTAGATAAATCCTCTAGATAAATCCCTAATGACGGTGGCCATAGCTTATATGCAAAAAATGAGGTGACAGATTCTCTTTAAATGCTTAGCATCTTTGGAAAACTGTAGTGGTTTAAAGAACCTCAAGAGATTAAACATATGCACAACAAGTCATTGTAATAATTATAGGGGATAACTCAGGAGACTCTTTGCGTGGAACAAGACAACTACAGGACACAGTTTTATAAGAGGTAAAGTCTATATTATCACACGGTGATTCAAACAGGTGCAGAGAGAAACTCAAGTCCACAACACTTGGTGTAAATATTAAATGCAGCTTAGCAGTCTATAGGAAACTTCAGAGGAAAATGCAATCAAGCAGAAAGTCTATGAAGCACAGTTATTCTTGAGGATACTTGACACGAATAAATCCTTGTGTTAGTCCAAACACAGATAGATAAGCTTATAAGGCAGTTCAAATAATATCTTAGCTCAACCAGGGAGGCCTGGTTAATAGTCTCAGGTTTTTGCAGAGCAGCAAACGCTTACATGTCCAGCAAATGCAGATGGAAGTGAACACGAGCAGCAGATGAAGGAGGATTACTGGAAACTGGTGTATGCAGCAGGAACTCAGAGCAGAGTAGCAGGATCACCACACAGGTTCACAGGAGCACGTATATAGCCAGGGAGTAATCAGAGGTCAGGAGCTGGATGTAAGGCAGAATACTCTAGCACATACTGAAGGCTGGGGTGGAGTTTTATAGCAGGAAGACACAGTGCACATGAGACCAAAGATGCCATCTTGGAAAAGGGCAGTAATGCACAAAAGGTAAAAAAATGTTCAGAGTCCTGACATTACTCCCTCCTTAGAAGCGGCCTCAGGACGATCCTGGACCTGGTTTCTCAGGGAATCTTTGATGAAAATGAGAAATCTTATGTTTGGCATTGATGTTTTCCACAGGTTCCCAAGAGTCTTCCTCAGGGGGATATCCCTGCCATCTTATCAGATATTGAAGCCGATTCCTGCAAATCCTGGAATCAATAATTTCCTCCACCACAAATTGTTCTTGGCCATCAATCACCACAGGCTGCCGAGGTGGCACAACACGTCCCTGGAAGGTATTAGGAGATACAGGCTTTAGTAAAGATACATGAAAAACTGGGTGTACCTTCATAGTCTTAGGCAGCTTCAGCCGGCAGGCCACAGAGCTCACAATACCGTTGATCTTGAAAGGGCCAGTTAATTTCTGTCCAAGTTTTTGCGAAGGAACGTTTAACTTCAGATTCTTAGTTGCTAACCACACGGAATCTCCTACCTTGAACATGGGTGCAGGTTTACGGAATCTATCAGCCGATCTCTTATAACGTTCTTGAGCTGTGGTCAGGGATTCCTTCAGAACTTCCAGATTTTGTCTCATCGCAGTCAGCCTTTCCTCCACTGCCAGAACCGGAGAATTAATTGGAGACCTAGGTAAAATACATGGATGATAACCCAGATTGGCAAAGAAAGGTGTAAATTTAGTGGAGGCGCTCTGAGAATTATTATATGAAAATTCGGCTAACGGCAGCAACTCCAACCAATCATCCTGGAGATGGCTGACATAGCATCTTAGCTATTGTTCCAGCGTCTGGTTGGTATGCTCAGTCTGACCATTTGTCTGGGGATGGTAAGCGGAAGAGAGACAGACATTAATATTGAGTGCTGAGTAGTGTTGAGCGATACCGTCCGATACTTGAAAGTATCGGTATCGGAAAGTATCGGCCGATACTGGCAAAGTATCACATCCAATCCGATACCGATACCCGATACCAATACAAGTCAATGGGACTCAAGTATCGGACGGTATCCCTGATGGTTCCCAGGGTCTGAAGGAGAGGAAACTCTCCTTCAGGCCCTGGGATCCATATTAATGTGTAAAAGAAAGAATTAAAATAAAAAATATTGCTATACTCACCTCTCCGACGCAGCCTGCACCTCACCGAGGGAACCGGGAGCATTCTTTGCTTAAAATTTGCGCGTTTACTTCCTTACGTGAAGTCCCGGCTTGTGATTGGTCGCGTGCCGCCCATGTGGCCGCGACGCGACCAATCACAGCAAGCTGTGACGTAATTTCAGGTCCTTCAGGATTTTAAAATTACGTTCTGGCTTGTGATTGGTCGCGTCGCGGCCACATGGGCGACGCGACCAATCACAAGCCGTGACGTCACGGGAGGCTGGACACTCGCACATTTTAAAATGGTCAGTTAGCACTATAATCTGTTGTGCAGCTCCTTGCAGATGATGCCTCCATTCTTTGAAAGCCGCAATAAAAGCCAGCAATTCCATGTCTCTCACGTCGTAATTCTTCTCTGCTGAGGTTAGTCTATGGGAAAAGAAAGCACAAGGATGTAGCAGACCCTTCTCTCCAGTACTTTGGGAGAGAATAGCCCCCAAAGCATTATCAGAAGCGTCCACCTCCACAATGAATGAAAGTGTTGGATCTGGGTGTATCAACAGCGGTGCTGATGTGAAACAGATCTTAAGCCGATCAAAAGCTTCTTGAGCCTGTGATGATCACTTAAAGGGCTTTTCCTTCTTTGTCAAGGAAGTAATGGGATGGACAATATCAGAAAAATTCCGAATGATGAGTCTGTCGAAATTTGCAAAACCAATAAAACGTTGGACCTCCTTAACGTTCTTGGGTACCGGCCAGTCAAGGACAGCCTGAATCTTACCAGATTCCATGTTCAGCCCCTGGGGAGAGATGATATAACCTAAGAACTGTATCTCAGAACGATGGAACTCGCATATCTCCAGCTTAATATACAGATGGTTCTCTTTCAGACGTCTTAAAACAGTTTTGACATGTTCTTCATGTTCCTGTAAAGAGTCAGAAAAGATTAGTATATCGTCCAAATAGATCACCACAAACTGGTCCAACAAATCTCTGAAAATGTCATTAGCAAGGTGTTGAAATGTTGCAGGGGCGTTACAAAGCCCGAAGGGCATCGCAAGATATTCAAAGTGTCCATACCGGCATCTGAATGCTGTCTTCCACTCATCCCCTGGACGAATACGCACCAAATTATAAGACCCACAAAGATCCCGTTTAGAGAACACCTTAGCATGGCGGACTCTTTCCAGTAATTCGGGAATCAGAGTCAAAGGGTAACGGTTTCGTACGGTTACCTTATTGAGTTCCCGATAGTCAACACAGGGTCTCAGGGTCCCATCCTTCTTTTTTACAAAAAATATAGGTGCCCCTGCTGGTGAGGAAGAAGGACGTATGAAGCCTTTGGCCAGATTTTCATCAATATACTCCTTTAAGGCTTGAAGCTCAGGTGCCGCCAAAGGGTATACATTACCAAAAGGAATAGCTGCCCCAGGAAGCAGCTCAATGGGACAGTCATAATGCCTGTGTGGAGGAATGTTATGATTTTCCCAATGGCAGGGAAATCAAAATAACAACGGACTAGCTCTCGGGTGATGGGAACTAAAGTGACCGTGACCTGAACCTGACACGACACTGGAAGTAGCCGGGGAGTGTTTCCTACGATGCCCTAGACACCACGCGCCAGCCGGAGATCTAACTACCCCTATCAGAGGAATATACAAGCCTGCCTTACCTCCAGAGATGAACCCCAAAAGGAGATAGCAGCCCCCCACAGATATTGACGGTGAGTCAAGAGGAAAAGACATACGTAGGATGAACAGCAGATTTAGCACAGTGAGGTCCGCTTACTAGATAGCAGAAGTATAGGAAAGAGTCACTTCACGGTCAACTTCAAAACACTACTCAAAAACACCATCCTGAAATTACTTTAAAACTCCAGTGACAACTCATGCCACTGGAGTGGCAATTTCAGTCCACGAGAGCTTCCAGCTACAGAGAGTCACATTGCAAATAGCTGGACAAAAATAGCATTAACTAGAAACAAAATTCAACTTAGCTGAACAGGATCTTGAGGCAGGAGAATGCAACAGAATGCTACTGATACATTGTTGGCCGGCATCGGACCAGCAGCCAAGCAGCCTTAAATAGGAAACTCCCCTAATGGGTGTCAACAGGTGATCAAGGATAGAAGAAGGCAAATAAGTGGCACTACCATAAAACACCACCGGGGGAGCCCACAAACAGAATTCACAACAGAACCCCCCCCTTAAGGAGGGGGCACCGAACCCTCACCAGAACCACCAGGGCGATCTGGATGAGCACTATGAAATGCACGAACCAAATCAGGAGCATGAACATCAGATGCTGTCACCCAAGAATTATCCTCCTGACCATAGCCTTTCCACTTAACCAGATACTGAAGTTTCCGTCTGGAAACACGGGAGTCCAAGATCTTTTCCACCACATACTCCAACTCACCCTCAACCAGCACAGGAGCAGGAGGATCAGCAGACGGAACAACCGGCACCTCATACCTCCGCAACAATGACCGATGAAAAACATTATGAACAGTAAAAGATGCTGGGAGGTCCAAACGAAAGGACACAGGATTGAGAACCTCCAGAATCCTATAAGGGCCGATAAACCGAGGCTTAAACTTAGGAGACGAGACCTTCATAGGAACAAATCGAGAAGACAACCAAACCAGGTCCCCAACACAAAGACGAGGACCGACACGCCGATGACGATTAGTGAACTGTTGAGTCTTCTCCTGGGACAACTTCAGATTGTCCACAACCTGTCCCCAAATCTGATGCATTCTATCAACCACAGCATCTACTCCAGGACAATCCGAAGACTCCAATTGACCGGACGAAAAGCGAGGGTGAAACCCTGAATTACAAAAAAATGGAGAAACCAAAGTGGCAGAACTGGCCCGATTGTTAAGGGCAAACTCTGCCAATGGCAAAAAATCAAGCCAATCGTCCTGATCAGCGGACACAAAACACCTCAAGTAAGTCTCCAAGGTCTGATTAGTACGCTCAGTCTGGCCATTAGTCTGAGGATGGAATGCAGACGAAAAAGACAAGTCAATGCCCATCCTGGCACAGAACGCCCGCCAAAATCTAGACACAAACTGAGTACCCCTGTCAGACACTATATTCTCAGGAATACCATGCAAACGCACAACATTCTGAAAAAATAGAGGGACCAGCTCAGAGGAGGAGGGCAATTTGGGCAAAGGTACCAAGTGAACCATTTTGGAAAAACGGTCACACACCACCCAGATGACGGACATCCTACGAGAAACAGGAAGGTCAGAAATAAAGTCCATAGAGATGTGCGTCCAAGGCCTCTTAGGAATAGGCAAGGGCAACAACAACCCGCTGGCCCGGGAACAGCAGGGCTTAGCCCGAGCACAAACATCACAAGACTGCACAAAAATACGTACATCTCGAGACAAGGAAGGCCACCAGAAGGACCTAGACACCAGATCCCTGGTGCCAAAAATTCCAGGATGACCTGCCAACGCGGAAGAGTGAACCTCCGAAATAACTCTACTGGTCCAGTCATGAGGGACAAACAGTCTACCAGGCGGACAGCGATCAGGCCTATCCACCTGAAACTCCTGCAAAGAGCGCCGCAGGTCTGGGGAGACAGCTGACAATATCACCCCATCCTTCAGGATGCCAGTAGGTTCGGAATCACCAGGCGAGTCAGGCTCAAAACTCCTAGAGAGGGCATCCGCCCTCACATTCTTAGACCCAGGCAGATATGAAACCACAAAGTTAAATCGAGAGAAAAACAACGACCAGCGCGCCTGTCTAGGATTCAGACGCCTGGCTGACTCAAGATAAATTAGATTTTTGTGGTCAGTCAAGACCACCACCTGGTGTCTAGCACCCTCAAGCCAATGACGCCACTCCTCAAATGCCCACTTCATGGCCAAGAGCTCCCGATTTCCAACATCATAATTTCGCTCAGCGGGCGAAAACTTTCGAGAGAAAAACGCACATGGTCTCATCACTGAGCAGTCAGGACCTTTCTGCGACAAAACTGCACCTGCTCCGATCTCGGAAGCATCTACTTCAACCTGGAACGGGAGCGAAACATCAGGCTGGCGCAACACAGGAGCAGAAGAAAAGCGGCGCTTAAGCTCCCGAAAGGCCTCCACAGCCGCAGAGGACCAATTAGCAACATCAGCACCCTTCTTGGTCAAATCAGTCAAAGGTTTAGCAATGGCAGAAAAACCCGCTATGAATCGGCGATAGAAATTAGCAAATCCCAAGAATTTCTGAAGACTCTTTAGAGAAGTAGGTTGTATCCAATCACAAATAGCCTGAACCTTAACAGGGTCCATCTCCATAGATGAAGGGGAAAAAATATATCCCAAAAAGGAAATTCTCTGAACCCCAAAAATACACTTTGAGCCCTTCACAAATAGAGAATTAGCTCGTAAAACCTGAAAAACTCTCCTGACCTGTTGAACATGAGATTCCCAGTCCTCCGAAAAAATCAAAATATCATCCAAATACACAATCATAAATTTATCCAGATATTCACGGAAAATATCGTGCATAAAGGACTGAAAAACGGAAGGGGCATTCGCGAGACCGAAAGGCATTACCAAATACTCAAAATGGCCTTCAGGCGTATTAAATGCGGTCTTCCACTCATCCCCCTGCTTAATCCGCACCAAATTATACGCACCACGTAGATCGATCTTAGTGAACCACTTCGCCCCCTTTATGCGAGCAAAAAGATCAGTCAGTAAAGGTAACGGGTACTGGTATTTAACTGTAATCTTATTCAGAAGTCGATAGTCGATACAAGGTCTCAATGAACCATCCTTTTTACCCACAAAGAAAAACCCTGCCCCCAGTGGAGACAAAGAGGGGCGAATATGACCCTTTTCCAAAGATTCTCTGATATACTCCCGCATAGCAGTATGTTCAGGTACAGACAAATTAAACAAGCGACCCTTAGGAAATTTACTACCGGGAATCAACTCAATAGCGCAGTCACACTCTCTGTGAGGGGGGAGAGAATCAGTTTTAGGCTCCTGAAAGACATCATAAAAATCTGACAGAAATGCTGGGATCTCAGAGGGAGTAGATGAAGAAATGGGAACCAAAGGTGCATCCCCATGAATCCCCCGACATCCCCAGCTCAGCACAGACATTGATCTCCAGTCCAAGACTGGATTATGAATTTGTAACCATGGTAATCCAAGTACTAATACGTCATGTAGATTATATAACACAAGGAAACGAATAATCTCCTGATGGTCTGGGGAAAGATGCATAGTCACTTGTGTCCAATATTGTGGTTTATTGCTAGCCAAAGGTGTAGAATCAATACCCTTTAAGGGAATAGAAACCTCCAGAGGCTCTAAATCAAACCCACAACGCTTGGCAAAGGACCAATCCATGAGACTCAGAGCGGCGCCAGAATCCACATAAGCATCCACAGTAACAGATGATAAAGTACAAATCAATGTCACGGACAAAAGAAATTTAGACTGCAAGGTACCCATAGAAAAAGATTTATCAACCTTTTTATCAACCTTCTTTATGCGTTTAGAGCATGCTGATATAACATGAGCTGGATCTCCACAATAGAAGCACAACCCATTTTTGCGCCTGTAATTCTGTCGTTCGCCTCTAGACAATACACTATCGCATTGCATATGCTCTGGTGCATTTTCAGAGGTCACCGCCAAATGATGCACAGGTTTTTGCTCAGAAGATACCGCCATATGGTGCACAGGTTTTTGCTCAGAAGATACCGCCATATGGTGCACAGGTTTTTGCTCAAAAGATACCGCCATATGGTGCACAGATTTTTGCTCAGAAGATACCGCCATATGGTGCACAGATTTGCGCTCCCGTAAACGCCGATCAATCTGGATAGCCAATTTCATGGCATCATTCAGACCTGTAGGCACAGGGAACCCCACCATGACATCCTTCACGGCATCAGAGAGACCTTCTCTGAAATTAGCTGCTAGAGCGCACTCATTCCATTTAGTAAGCACCGACCATTTACGAAATTTTTGGCAGTATATCTCAGCTTCATCTTGCCCTTGGGAAAGAGCTATCAAGGCTTTCTCAGCCAAAATCTCTAAATTAGGTTCTTCATATAGCAACCCCAAAGCCAGAAAAAACGCATCTACATTTAATAACGCAGGATCCCCTGGCGACAATGCAAATGCCCAACTTTGTGGGTCACCCCGCAATAGAGAAATAACAATTTTAACCTGTTGCGCAGGATCACCAGCAGAGTGAGATTTCAGAGACAAAAACAATTTACAATTCTCTCTGAAATTCAAAAAACGGGATCTGTCTCCGGTAAAAGATTCAGGCATAGGGATCTTAGGTTCAGACATTGGAGCACGTATAACAAAATCTTGTAAGTTCTGGACCTTTGTAGCCAGGTTATTCAGACCTGCAACCAAACTCTGTGGATCCATGATTCAAACAGGTGTAACCAAAGCCATTCAGAGATTAAGAGGAGAGGAAAAAAAAAAAAAAGGCTGAAGACTGCAGTTTAAGCAAGGAGTACAAATAAGCACTAAGGTGCACTTTCCAAACACAGAAGGAAAAAAAAACCTTTTCATATCCTTTCCTGCTTTAGTGCATAGTTTTAACACATGTGGGCCGGCCAAACTGTTATGATTTTCCCAATGGCAGGGAAATCAAAATAACAACGGACTAGCTCTCGGGTGATGGGAACTAAAGTGACCGTGACCTGAACCTGACACGACACTGGAAGTAGCCGGGGAGTGTTTCCTACGATGCCCTAGACACCACGCGCCAGCCGGAGATCTAACTACCCCTATCAGAGGAATATACAAGCCTGCCTTACCTCCAGAGATGAACCCCAAAAGGAGATAGCAGCCCCCCACAGATATTGACGGTGAGTCAAGAGGAAAAGACATACGTAGGATGAACAGCAGATTTAGCACAGTGAGGTCCGCTTACTAGATAGCAGAAGTACAGGAAAGAGTCACTTCACGGTCAACTTCAAAACACTACTCAAAAACACCATCCTGAAATTACTTTAAAACTCCAGTGACAACTCATGCTACTGGAGTGGCAATTTCAGTCCACGAGAGCTTCCAGCTACAGAGAGTCACATTGCAAATAGCTGGACAAAAATAGCATTAACTAGAAACAAAATTCAACTTAGCTGAACAGGATCTTGAGGCAGGAGAATGCAACAGAATGCTACTGATACATTGTTGGCCGGCATCGGACCAGCAGCCAAGCAGCCTTAAATAGGAAACTCCCCTAATGGGTGTCAACAGGTGATCAAGGATAGAAGAAGGCAAATAAGTGGCACTACCATAAAACACCACCGGGGGAGCCCACAAACAGAATTCACAACAGAGGAAGCTGATCTGCATTCTTCTTGTCACAGATGTCAGAGAACTCTTTATATGCTGGAGGTAAAGAAAATACCTCTACATGTGGTTCCGTAGCTCTGGACTCCGGGACAGCTTCTGTTAACGCTGAGTTGCTCCTTGTTGGAAAGGTAATCTCCTTGGTCTCCCAGTTGATAATTGGGTTCTGAGAATGCAACCAAGGAATGCCTAAAATCACAGGAAAATGAAGAGAAGAAATTAGCAAGAAAGAAAGTTGCTCCTGATGATTAGGCTCCAACACAATTTCAAGGGGTACGGTCTCCTGATCCACAGGCCCAGAGATTGAAGGTGACCCATCCACTGTTTCCATGGTAATTGGAGAGGCTCTTTGCTGAATTTCAATACCATGTTCCTTGGCAAATGCGATATCCATGAAATTGCCACCTGCACCAGAGTCAATCATAGCTGCACTGGAAATCCACTGTCCTGAACACAGGATCTTAATAGGGAGAGAACAGTGAGAGTTCTTTTCCTTCAGCTCCTTGGGGGGTGAAGTCTTTGAAAGTGAATGGAATACAGTGTTTAAAGGCAGGCTACATTCAGAGATGTCAGATTTGTCATCACAATTGTCATACTCCTCTACTGCTGCTAGCATCTTGTTGGGCCGTCTAGGACACTTAGGACAATTGATCAAGAAGTGGTCAGACTGGCTGCAGTAGAAACATAGACTTTCACGAAGGCGATGCTCCCGGCACTCATTGATCTCGCGCCTCTGAACGGAATCAATTTGCATGGGCACCTCCTCCACCTCCCGAGAGGTTTTAACTGCAGGCTCTTTGGAAGGAAGGGAAAAGTTAAAAATACGGTTATAAGCAGCAAATTTCTCCTGCCTACGCTCAGTAAGGCGAATGTCTATGCGCACACAATGCTGTATGAATGTCTCTAGCTCTTGTGGTGACTCAGAGTGAGCTAGTTCATCTTTTATAATACTAAACAGACCCCTTTTAAAAAGAGGCAATTGTGCATAGCTTGTTATGATCTGGTGACCTTGGAGCCGCATGAAACTTTCTCTGGAGTCGGTGGAACCTGTACTGACCGCAAATCCTGAACTAACACCGCAACAAGAAGTAGCCGTGGGGTGTGCCTAACATACCCTAGACACCTCGACACAGCCGGAGGACTAAATACCCCTATAGATGGAAATAGGAATGCTACCTTGCCTCAGAGCAGACCCCCAAAGGATAGGCAGCCCCCACGAATAATGACTGTGAGTAGGAGAAGAATAGACACACGCAGGTAGTAAACAGGATTTAGCAAAAGAGGCCACTCTAGCTAAATAGGAAAGGATAGGACAGATTACTAGGCGGTCAGTATTAAAACACTTCCAAAAATATCCACAGCTGATAATACAAAAAGTTCCACAATCTAAATAAAGACATGGAATGTATATCTGCCACTCCAGAGAATCCAACAAGACTGAGAAAATACTGACACAATCTAAGCTGGACAAGAAAACACAAAGAATAGCACTGAATTGTGAAGCACATAGCATGTGTGCCACAGGAAAAAAAAACACTTATCTTTGCTGATTTGGCAGAAAGGCAGGAGGAACCAGGCAGAGGTCCAACACCTCCCAACAACAATTGACAACTGGCAAGGACTAATGAATCCTGCACGCCTAAATACCCCAGTCAGAACTGCAATCAGCAGATACACCTGACCTGGACTGCAACTCAGGGGCAACTGCATTACCACCTACAACCACCGGAGGGAGCCCAAAAGCAGAATTCACAACAGTACCCCCCCTTGAGGAGGGGTCACCGAACCCTCACCAGAGCCCCCAGGCCGATCAGGACGAGCCAGATGAAAAGCATGAACCAAATCAGCAGCATGGACATCAGAAGCAAAAACCCAAGAATTATCCTCCTGGCCATAACTCTTATATTTGACAAGGTACTGAAGCCTCCGCCTCGAAAAACGAGAATCCAAAATCTTCTCAACCACATACTCCAACTCCCCATCAACCAAAACAGGGGCCGGAGGATCAACAGAGGGAACAACAGGCACCACATATTTCCGCAATAAAGATCTATGGAAGACATTATGGATAGCAAAAGAGGCCGGAAGCGCCAATCGAAAAGACACCGGATTAATAATCTCAGAAATCCTATAAGGACCAATAAACCGAGGTTTAAACTTAGGGGAAGAGACCTTCATAGGAACATGGCGGGAAGACAACCAAACCAAATCCCCAACCCGAAACCGGGAACCAACACACCGACTACGGTTAGCAAAATGTTGAGCCTCCTCCTGAGACAACACCAAATTGTCCACCACATGAGCCCAAATCTGCTGCAACCTGTCAACCACAGAATTCACACCAGGACAGTCAGAAGGCTCAACCTGCCCAGAAGAAAAACGAGGATAAAAACCAAAATTACAAAAAAAAGGCGAAACCAAAGTAGCCGAACTAGCCCGATTATTAAGGGCAAACTCGGCCAATGGCAAAAAGGCCACCCAATCATCCTGATCGGCAGACACAAAGCATCTCAAATAAGTCTCCAAAGTCTGATTAGTTTGCTCGGTCTGGCCATTTGTCTGAGGATGAAATGCAGAAGAAAAAGACAAATCAATGCCCAGCCTAGCACAAAAGGCCCGCCAAAACCTAGAAACAAACTGGGAACCTCTGTCGGACACAATATTCTCCGGAATACCATGCAAACGAACCACATGCTGAAAAAACAACGGAACCAACTCTAAAGAGGAAGGCAATTTAGGCAAAGGCACCAAATGAACCATCTTAGAAAACCGGTCACAAACAACCCAGATAACCGACATCCTCTGGGAAACCGGAAGTTCAGAAATAAAATCCATAGAAAAATGCGTCCAGGGCCTCTCAGGGACGGGCAATGGCAAAAGTAACCCACTAGCATGGGAACAACAAGGCTTGGCCCACGCACAAGTCCCACAGGACTACACAAAAGAACGCACATCACGTGACAACGAAGGCCACCAGAAGGACCTACCAACCAAATCTCTGGTACCAAAAATACCAGGATGACCAGCCAACACAGAACAGTGAACCTCAGAAAACACTCTACTAGTCCATCTGTCAGGAACAAACAATTTCCCCACAGGACAGTGGTCAGGTCTATCAGCCTGAAATTCCTGAAGAACCCGCCGTAAATCAGGGGAAATGGCAGAAAGGACCACCCATTCTTTCAGAATGCCGACCGGTTCAAGGACCTCAGGAGAATCAGGCAAAAAACTCCTAGAAAGGGCATCAGCCTTAATATTCTTAGAACCCGGAAGATACGAAACCACAAAATCAAAACCGGAAAAAAACAAGGACCATCGAGCCTGTCTAGGACTCAGCCGTTTGGCAGACTCGAGGTAAATCAAATTCTTATGATCGATCAGGACCACAATACGGTGCTTAGCTCCCTCAAGCCAATGTCGCCACTCCTCAAACGCCCACTTCATAGCCAACAACTCCCAATTGCCGACATCATAATTGCGTTCAGCAGGCGAAAACTTGCGGGAGAAGAAGGCACACGGTTTCATCAAAGAACCAACAGAATCCCTCTGAGACAAAACGGCCCCTGCCCCAATCTCAGAAGCATCAATCTCAACCTGAAACGGAAGAGAAACATCTGGTTGGCGCAACACCGGAGCAGAAGTAAATCGGCGTTTAAGCTCCTGAAAGGCAGAGACAGCCGCAGAGGACCAATTCACCACAACAGCGCCTTTTTTCGTCAAATCAGTCAAGGGTTTAACCACGCTGGAGAAGTTAGCAATGAAACGGCGATAAAAATTTGCAAAACCCAAAAATTTCTGAAGGCTCTTCACGGATGTGGGTTGAATCCAATCATGAATGGCCTGAACCTTAACCGGATCCATCTCCATAGATGAGGGAGAAAAAATAAAGCCCAAAAAAGAAACCTTCTGCACCCCAAAGAGACACTTAGACCCCTTCACAAAGAAGGCATTGTCACGAAGGATCTGAAATACCATCCTGACCTGTTCCACATGAGACTTCCAATCATCGGAAAAAATCAAACTATCGTCCAAATATACAATCAAGAATTTATCAATATAAGTCTGGAAGATATCATGCATGAAGGATTGAAAAACAGATGGAGCGTTAGTGAGCCCGAATGGCATCACAAGGTATTCAAAATGGCCTTCGGGCATATTAAACGCAGTTTTCCATTCATCACCCTGCTTAATACGAACAAGATTATATGCCCCCCGAAGGTCAATCTTCGTAAACCAACTAGCCCCCTTAATCCTAGCAAACAAATCGGAAAGCAAAGGTAAAGGGTATTGAAACTTGACCGTGATCTTATTCAAGAGGCGATAATCAATACAAGGTCTCAAGGAGCCATCCTTCTTAGCAACAAAAAAAAAACCTGCTCCCAACGGTGAAGAAGATGGCCGAATATGCCCTTTCTCCAAAGACTGCTTAACATAACTCCGCATGGCGGTATGTTCAGGCACAGACAGGTTGAAAAGTCGGCCCTTAGGAAACTTACTGCCTGGAATCAAGTCAATCGCACAATCACAGTCCCTATGCGGTGGAAGGGAACTGGACTTGGGCTCATCGAATACATCCTGAAAATCAGACAAAAACTCTGGAATTTCAGAAGAGGAAGAAGAGGAGATTGACATCAAAGGAACATCATTATGAACCCCCTGACAACCCCAACTAGTCACAGACATAGATTTTCAATCCAACACAGGATTATGTACCTGCAACCACGGGAAACCCAGCACAATAACATCATGCAAATTATGCAACACCAGAAATCGACAATCTTCCTGATGGGCTGGCGCCATGTGCATGGTCACCTGTGTCCAAAACTGGGGCTTATTTTTAGCCAAAGGTGTAGCATCAATCCCCCTTAAAGGAATAGGGTTCTGCAAAGGCTGCAAGGGAAAACCACAACGCCTGGCAAACTCAAAATCCATTAAGTTCAAGGTGGCGCCTGAATCCACAAACGCCATGACAGAAAATGATGACAATGAGCAGATCAAGGACACCGATAACAGAAATTTAGGTTGTACAGTACTGATAGTAAATGAACTAGCGATCCTTTTTGTCCGCTTAGGGGAGACTGAAATGACATGAGAAGCGTCGCCACAATAACACAACCTATTCTGACGTCTGAATCCTTGTCGTTCCGTTCTAGACAAAATCCTATCACACTGCATTGGCTCAGGACTTTGCTCTAAGGACGACGCCACAGCGCGCACAGTATGACGCTCCCGCAAACGCCAATCAATCTGAATGGCCAGAGACATAGAATCACTCAGACCGGAAGGCGTGGGAAACCCCACCATAACATCTTTAACGGATTCAGAAAGACCCTTTCTGAAAATTGCCACCAAAGCATCATCATTCCATTTAGTCAACACAAACCATTTTCTAAATTTCTGACAATACAATTCTGCCGCCTCTTGACCCTGAGACAGGGCCAACAAGGTTTTCTCCGCTTGATCCACAGAATTCGGTTCATCATATAATAATCCTAAAGCCTGAAAAAAGGAATCTACATTAAGCAATGCCGGATTCCCAGATTCCAGGGAAAATGCCCAATCCTGTTGATCGCCACGCAGCAGGGAGATGACAATTTTAACCTGCTGAATGGAATCACCGGAGGATCGCGGTCTCAGAGCAAAAAACAGTTTACAATTGTTTTTAAAACCCCAAAATTTGGACCTATCACCAAAAAACAAATCAGGAGTAGGAATCTTCGGCTCTAAAGCAGGAGTCTGAACAATATAATCAGAAATAACCTGTACCCTAGCAGCAAGCTGGTCTACACGAGAAGCTAATTCCTGAACATCCATGCTGGCACAAGACTCCTCAGCCACCCATAAATAAAGAGGGAAGAGAAGACAAAACAGACTGCAGAAAAAAAATAGCTCAACACCTTTCTTCCCTTCTTCTGAGATGCATTTAACTCATTATTGGCCAGTTGTACTGTTATGATCTGGTGACCTTAGAGCCGCATGAAACTTTCTCTGGAGTCGGTGGAACCTGTACTGACCGCAAATCCTGAACTAACACCGCAACTAGAAGTAGCTGTGGGGTGTGCCTAACATACCCTAGACACCTCGACACAGCCGGAGGACTAAATACCCCTATAGATGGAAATAGGAATGCTACCTTGCCTCAGAGCAGACCCCCAAAGGATAGGCAGCCCCCCACGAATAACGACTGTGAGTAGGAGAAGAATAGACACACGCAGGTAGAAAACAGGATTTAGCAAAAGAGGCCACTCTAGCTAAATAGGAAAGGATAGGACAGATTACTAGGCAGTCAGTATTAAAACCCTTCCAAAAATATCCACAGCAGATAATACAAAAAGTTCCATAATCTAACTAAAGACATGGAATGTATATCTGCCACTCCAGAGAATCCAACAAGAATGAGAAAATACTGACACAATCTAAGCTGGACAAGAAAACACAAAGAATAGCACTGAATTGTGAAGCACATAGCATGTCTGCCACAGGAAAAAAAACCCAGACACTTATCTTTGCTGATTTGGCAGAAAGGCAGGAGGAACCAAGCAGAGGTCCAACACCTCCCAACAACAATTGACAACTGGCAAGGACTAATGAATCCTGCACGCCTAAATACCCCAGTCAGAACTGCAATCAGCAGATACACCTGACCAGGACTGCAACTCAGGGGCAACTGCATTACCACCTACAACCACCGGAGGGAGCCCAAAAGCAGAATTCACAACAATAACTGTCCCAATTGGTATCTACCGCTAATCTCCTGAATTCAGTGGCATACTCAATAACAGAACGTTTAGCCTGGCGTAAAGACAACAAAGCAGATTCAGCGGTTGCACGGCGATTAGGGTCATCAAACATTAATGCCATAGCGGCCAAGAAATCATCCGTTATTTAACCGTGGGTCACGAGACTCAATCATCGGATTCGCCAAGGCGAGCGCTCGTGAGGTCAGTAGCATTATTACACACAATAGTTTGGATCTATCAGTAGGAAAACGGTCAGCATGCACATCAAAATATAGCATACATTGATTCACAAAGCCACAAAATTTGTTGCGATCACCATTAAATCTGAATGGGGGCAACTTAGATGGGCTAGCTGGTGGCGGTTGCCCATAGGGTGAAGTCACTTGTGCAGCTATTTGCGTGCTTATGTCCTGAAAAGCCCATCCATACTGGGACTCTATGCCAGCAAGTTTGTTTTCCTGGGCTGCCATGCGGTTGCTTAAGTCCTGCAAAGTTTGTCCAAACACTTGTTGATTGGGTTCAAAGCTTCCAAACTTTTTTTGCAGACCTTCCACATCTTTCTGCAGTGATCTAATTATGGAAAACACCTGCTCTAGTCTGCTTTCTGCAGTCATTGTTCCAACAGTCTCTTTTTTTATGGCTAGAGGATCCTGTAATAATTATAGGGGATAACTCAGGAGACTCTTTGCGTGGAACAAGACAACTACAGGACACAGTTTTATAAGTGGTAAAGTCTATATTATCACACGGTGATTCAAACAGGTGCAGAGAGAAACTCAAGTCCACAACACTTGGTGTAAATATTAAACGCAGCTTAGCAGTCTATAGGAAACTTCAGAGGAAAATGCAATCAAGCAGAAAGTCTATGAAGCACAGTTATTCTTGAGGATACTTGGAAATTTCAGATTGTAGTAGATAGAATTTTTCTCATTGGTGTTAGATAACCATCCCATAGTACTCACCAATTAATTGCAGGCTAGATCACCTTCATTCATTGCACAAGATAATAGCTTTCATATTTATGCTTAAACTGTCATTGGGTTTTATAAGTAATATTAGAATAAGTTTATCAAAGAAAAATATCAGAATTTATATACCTTCTCTGGATGGATTTTTTTCACATGAGCATTTTGATCAGTACCATATGAGTACATTCACTTTGAAAAGTAAGTTTTTAATCTCTATCTCACTGAACATAAGAATAATTTAAAAAATGTTGACAAAGCTGAGTTTTATAGGACATTTTTAAAAAAAACATAACATGAAAGTAAGATTAATAATGTAACTTTAATGATAAAATCTTCATTTTTATTCAAATTAGTTGATAAAAATTAATACCACCACTACATCTAATATTTAGTTTGACAGCCATGATTTTAAGGACCACACCAAGTCTTCTAGGCATGGATTGAACATGTTGGTGGCAACATCTATATTTTTCCATTCTTCAAGAACCTCAAAACCTCTTTTAGAGTGATGCTCAATTTGTCTCTTCAGAATTCTTCATAGGTCTCTCAGTTGGGTTCAGGTCAGGAGACATATATGGCCACTGAATCACTTGTGGATCATTCTCATGTTGAAAAAGTGCACGTCTACCAAGGGCACAGAGTGATGGTAGCATCTTTTCTTTCAATATAGAGCAGTACATCTGCAAATTCATGATACCATCAATGAAATAAAGAACTTCTACATGAGGAGCACTCATCCAGCCCTACATAAGAACAGTACTACCATCATGTTTCACTTTAGGCACAACGCATTTAGAGAAAAATCACGTCCACCAAAGGCACGTAGTGTTGTATTGTTAGTTGCATCTTCTCTTTCAATATAGAGCAGTACATCTATGAATTTATGATACCATGAATGAAATGTAGCTCCTTGATGCCAGGAGCACTAATGCAGCTCCACATAAGGACACTGCCACCACTATATTTCAATGTAGGCAAAATAGATTTTTCTAAATTCATTTTTCTAATCGTCTTCAGAAGAATCTTGATCAAATATTTAAGCTGCAGAACAAGTGTCTGGTCCCCTAAAGACAAGGGAGGTTTTATTCTCCTCAAAAGGATGTTATCTGCAGTATGCAACAGTCGCCACTAAACAGATGACAGAACCGTGTAGTTGCTACATTCACTATTTGCATTCATCAACCATCAATCGGTGGAGGTGATAACAGCTGTCAGATTATGCCCCCCACCAATCTGATATTAATGACTCATCTTAAGGATGTGTGATCAGTAATAAAGTAGTTGACTATCTCTTCAAACAAATTGAAAAAGAAAATTGGTAGGTTATCTTTGTTTATTGTTAGCTGTGTTTTTATTTTCAAAATATTTTAAATGTACCTTGCTATTTAAAAAGTTTTGATCAATGGGGTCCAGGTGCTGAGACCCCTCAATGATTGCTGAAACAAAGAGGAAGAATTCCTTGTATTAGAACAGTGTGCAGGCTCTGGGGAAGGAGGCCCACAGCACCAAGCTATTTGAAAGACTGTATGACTTTATCACTTATAATTCTTGAAACTTTCCACCCAACAATAACTAAAATGTCTAGAAGACAACTTTTTTCTCAGTGAAACTTTCAAACAGGTCACTTTAACACTTTTATTTATAGTAATAAGCTCTAATTCAAAGTAAACATGAGCAGTGATTCCAGTTCTCTTGTGTGTAACAGGAAGGATGAGTTACGGCAGGCAATGAATCAAACCTAGAAAGGGTGCGGAGTTATTTCTCTGCTTCTTTGAGGTAATCGATCCTATTTACATCTAATCAATTTCATTATGTGCTCTCAAAATTGATTCCGCTGTGGAGTTAGCACATGACTGTGGCTTATTAGGAAGTAGAACTGTTCCTGTTGAGAATGTTAAATGTGTAAATAAAGAGCATTCAACGTTGAATAAGAATTCAGGCGACTGTAGAAAGTACTTAAATGATGAAGTGTATATGGATTATACTCACATTGTAGCATTATTTAGATTAAGGACAAATGTCTGTTTCTAAAGGTGGTCCATATCAGCTTTGTGTTCTATAGCAGCTGATGTTCAAGAACACTATTGAGGGATGTGTCATAAATACACTTTGCCATATTTTTTCCAATAGAAAATTAACTCCATGCAAAAAACATTAAACAAAATACATAAAATTGCAAACTGGCCATTTAAATGCCACAGTCAGGGATTGATTGTCCAATGCTGATTGAGGGATTGTTAGCGACAATGATGTTCTGCTGAGTACCAGAGAGTGGACACAATTTATTGGAACTGTGCAGTGTTCTATAGTTTATATTTATATCCAGTTGCTGTCGGAGCTTATAACAGCTGATCAGTGTGGGTGCTGGCGTTGGACTCCTACTCCTCTGACATTGATGACTTATGCTATGGATAGGTCATCAATGAGTTCTGTCTGGACCTTTAAAAAGCTTTGATCGAAGCTGACTCTGGTGGCTGCTCTTACAGGCACATGTCAGCTGTGTAACACAGCCGGCATCTGCTTGGTATGGAGCGGGCTCATCTCCTGAACCTGCTCCTTATGCTTCATGCAAAACCTGTAAGGAAATATATAGTGTACATCACAGGTTGTTAATAATGTTGTAATGTATGGTTGAAGATATGTTAATGAGAATCACCTTGTGAACATTTGGGCTGACATAGTGAAGCTTATATACTGTCCCAAGCAGATGGCTCATACCTGCATTGCAAAGCGCAACTGTGCATCCATTTATGGTCCTCTGAATACAGTAATACAAAACTTTATGAACAACTATGTAGATAGGAAAATTTTAATACTATAGCTTTTGGAATTCTAGAATAATAAACGGCAAGAAAAAAATTGTAAAACTGAAGCCTAACATTAGACAGTTTTTGAAAGTTTAAAGGAAGTTCTCCAGTTTTCTATAAATAAATCTTCATTTTCACGAACATTGGATGGATAACTTTCTGAGTACTGGTTAGGATTGTCCATCCTTTCCTGCAAAGCCCAACATGTGCAGAGATCTCTAAATAAAATAGTATTTCTAAATCTTTACGCACATACCTATAAATCAATCTGTTCAGCTCATCCTGCTCTATAACATGCTACCCGGACAGAATTTCCTAGGTAGCGGATTCCTTTAATTTTTAATTTCAAAATCAACCATTAAGAATACGGAAATCCATACTGGCAAATCTGCACTATACCATGTGTGACCCTTCCCCTAACATTCACTGGCAAAAGGCTTTATTATGTATGTTCAAATCTCATCCACAGTATTATCTTATTCCACTGTGGATTTGCGGACTGAAAATCTACAGCAATCAGTTGCGACAAATTGTTTGAGCCAGTGAACATTTCATGAGGTAATATTTTAAAACCTACATTAATGCACTAATAGATTATCCATTCGTTGTGCAGAAACCAGCAGCAGCAAAGCCCGAGCATCATTCTGTCTATATCTCCAGAATAGCACTAACAAAGCTATTAATTAAATTGAAAAGGGGGCTGTTTGAAAGCTGCGGGACGTGACTTGTATGGCGAGCCCTTTGTTTACAGGCAGTGAGAAAATGATTCAGGAGAATTTGATTACCACTCACTACATCAATAGAAAGGATTTGTAAAATTTATAGTCAGGCAATGGCTGTAAACTTTGACTTTTCAGCCAAAAAAGCCAGTGATAAAAACTTTGCTCGATGGACTCTGCAGTGTGTTACGTACTCAAATAACTCTTTCTGGATAGTTATGCAGATTTCAGATAATTTTTTTTTTTCGATCAATGCCATGCTTGTCTGGCTCATTGTTTCTCCATTGGTGCCACCATAACAGGTATAAGATAAGACTCTCAGGACTTCGACCTGGGACTTTCTGACTTCCCAGAGAAGCTGCTGTGAAATTAAATTAAGTAAGAGCTTGTTTTATAATTACTTTTTAATGATAAGATCAGGTTTTTAAAATGATGAGCAACATGAATCTTCAAAACTTTACTGATCCTCTTTGTGTTATATTTTATTTTGTTGTTCAGTCTTCATTGAAGATTGGTGAAAAAAAGATTCATGTTCAGTGTTCTGTCTCTGATGTAGCAAAGTATATATGTTCGCAATATGTACTGCCTTTTATTTGCAAACCACATTAAATTATTAGGGTGTGGATAAGCTACATCTTGAATAGTGTATATACAGTATAATAGTACATATAATTTCAAGTCCTCTTGGCTAACAGGTTGGGGAATACAGTGACTAAATAGTTGCTTACTCATTTTACTGTTTGTTTGCATCTGAAAGACATAGGGGAAGTTCATCAAAGCTTTTCGCCAGGATCTGTAATTGCTGAACCCACTCTTTGCTTTTTATGCTGGCAGAAATCATGGAGATCCAAGTATATAAAGTAAAAATTGCACTCCACTTTCTACATTGGTAAAAGTCCAGTTTATTGTGGAAGCATTTTATGGTGTTCAAAAATTTGGCTACATATTTTAAACTGGTCTAATCTCTTACATATAGTATATACTGTACATACAGTGAGTACGGAAAGTATTCATACCTCTTTCATTTTTTCACTCTTTGTTTCATTGCAGCTATTTGGTAAATTCAAAAAAGTTCATTTGTTTTCTCATTAATGTACACTCTGCACCCCATCTTGACTGAAAAAAACAGAACTGTAGTAATTTTTGCAAATGTATTAAAAAAGAAAAACTGAAATACCAGATGGTCATAAGTATTCAGACCCTTTGCTCACTATTAAGTAGAAGCACCCTTTTGAGCTAGTACAGCCATGCGTCTTCTTGGGAATGATGCAACAAGTTTTTCACACCTGGATTTGGGGATCCTCTGCCATTCTTCCTTGCAGATCCTCTCCATTTCCATCAGGTTGGATGGTGAACGTTGGTGGACAGCTATTTTCAGGTCTCTCCAGAGATGCTCAATTGGGTTTAGGTCAGGGCTCTGGCTTGGCCAGTCAAGAATGGTCACAGAGTTGTTGTGAAGCCTCTCCTTTGTTATTTTAGCTGTGTGCTTAGGGTCATTGTCTTCTTGGAAGGTGAACCTTTGGCCAAGTCTGAGGTCGAGAGCACTCTGGAAGAGGTTTTCATCCAGGCTATCTCTGTACTTGGCTGCATTCATGTTTCTTTCAATGACAACCAGTCGTCCTGTAACTGATAAACACCCCCATAGCATGATGCTGCCACCACCATGTTTCACTGTTGGGATTGTATTGGGCAGGTGATGAACAGTTCCTGGTTTTCTCCACACATGTCACTTAGAATTATCACCAAAAAGGTCTATCTTCGTTTCATCAGACCAGACAATCTTATTTATCTTAGTCTGGGAGACTTTCATGTGTTTTTTAGCAAACTCTATGCGGGCTGTCATCTGTCTTGCACTGAGGAGAGGATTCCGTTGAGCCACTCTGCCATAAAGGCCCAACTGGTGGAGGGCTGCAGTGATAGTTGACTTTATGGAACTTTCTCCCATCTCCCTACTGCATATCTGGAGCTCAGCCACAGTGATCTTGGAATTCTTCTTTAACTCTCTAGTGGAGGCTCTTCTCTCACGATTGCTCAGTTTGACTGAACGGACAGGTTTAAGAAGACTTCTGGTGGTCCCAACTTCTTTAGAACCTTGAGTACTGCAGAAATTCTGCTGTAACCTTGGCCAGATCTGTGCCTTGTCACAATTCTATCTCTGAACTCCTTGGCCAGTTCCTCTGACCTCATGATTCTCATTTGGTGTGACATGCACTGTGAGCTGTGAGGTTTTATATAGACAGATGTGTGCCTTTCCAAATCAAGTCCTATCTGTTTAATTAAATACAGCTAGACTCCAATGAAGGAGTAGAACCATCTCTAGGAGGATTACATGACAAATATGAGTATCAGAGCAAAGGGACTGAATACTTATGACCATGTGATATTTCAGTTTTTCTTTTTTAATAAGTTTGCAAAAATTACTACATTTCTATTTTTCTGTTTTTTTCCAGTCAAGATGGGATGCAGAGTGAACATTAATGAGAAAAAAAATAACTTTTTTGAATTTACAAAATGGCTTTAATTAAATGAGTGAAAAATGTAAAGGGTTATTAGTACTTTCTGTACCCAATGTATATATTTGTATAGCCAGAGATTGGTCTGGCGACTATGTGGGCAATGCCATAAAGAGGAAAAGTAAAAGAGAAAGTGTCCCAGAAACTGTTTTCAACACAACAAGCCACATATTGCTCGTATGACTGTGAGCAGCCTACATGGCCTAATGTGCTACCATGGCCTGCAGGGACTCCCATCAAGCACGTCTGGGATGTCATAAGTCGGCAGTTGACAAAGAGAGACACGAGCAGTGGATCTTGATAATTTATGTGCGCAAGTACAATCAAAGGGGCTGAACTTTCTTCAGACAATCATTAGTAATCTTACTGATAGCATGTCATTGTGTGTATGTTTGTGTATTGCTGTGTGTGGCATTCATACTTGACACTGAATAAATAGAAGTGTTTTGAAAATTTTGTTTCCATTTTTTCAATATTTACTTATCATTAATAAGTCTGTCCATCCAGTGATTTCCAGAACTCCTCGACTTTTCCTTCTTGGTGTGTAAAGTAGCCAGTTATGAATGAGCTGCTGTCCCCTTATGCCCTTTTACTTTACAGGTAAACCATGTTCCAGTCCCAGTGTGCTGTCAGTTGTGGGGAGCATCACACTCACTTGTAGGCCACAGGCCTCCACTGTTTCCAGGTCTCCATCTTCAGAAGCCTCCACACACAATTCAGGGGACTCCAAGTTCATTTAAATAGAAGTTTAATGGATAATTCAAGTTCATCAGATTGTAACATGTGGGATAGGGCACAGCATTTCTTGTTCCTTATTTCCTTCGCACAACACATTTTCAGCCCTACCATCTGTTCCTTCTGGACTATCCCTATGCCCACTGGCTCCGTCACCCCAGGGATTTCCTGTCCAGCTCCTCGATACACTCTGCATCTGTCACCTTCCCTTCACACAGTTCTGCATCCCTCTTCCCCTGTGTGCCAGAGGGCACGAGGTGCCATTTAGCCCTAAAGCCGGGCGTTGAGCTCCTGACGTCTCCAGAATATCTGCATGGCATGCTAGTATGGCCTCCCACTGCCTTGAATGCTAGGTGCCTGCTGGTCCTAGCAGCCCACTGCACTTGAACTTTACCTTGTAATTGTACTTCCCTAACTGAGTCACTCTCAGGAAGTGCCTGCTTTTCACTAGTACTTTCCTCCTCCCACTGTGGGCTAGCCCCCCAAAAATTAACTGTATCTTATTTTGTACCTTTAGCTAACTACAGTTAATATCCTAAAACAGTATGTACTAAGCCTGTTGTCCCCATCCTTATACTGTACGCACACTATGCACATTATACTTTACCTTGCTGTTTTATTAGTATTTATATACCCCACATCACATTACATACTAGATGCCCAGAAACTAATGACACTGTTCACATTATACAATATTGAAGTGATTGGTGTCTTCAGGGGTAGATCACAGCAGCACAGCACCACTCTTGGGGGTGTTCCAATTTCATTGTTGAGGAATATATATTTTTATATATATATACACTGTACATGATCTTGTATCATTGTAAATACATCATTGTAAATACACACCTGTACTTTGTATCTCTCCCACCTCATTGTATATTGTAAGCTCTCAGGAGCAGGGTCGTCTTATTGTGCTTTAATTATTGTATTGTTAATGTTGTTACTTATGACTGTTGTGTTTGGAACTGACTGTAAAACGCTGCGGAATATGTGGGCACAGTATATATAAAAAAATATATTATTATTGTGATCTTAACCCGGAACCCTGTTAGCGTTTTCCTACCTGTTGGCATTCTGATTGGAAGGACCATATTAGCATTATGTTTCTCTTACCCTTAGTAAGGGTGCAAGGAGGATGCAGGAAGGTAGGAAGAGGTTTGCAGGGCTTTGGTCTGGTGGGTTCAGACTGTTGATGTGGCTGCTGGATCAGGGCCCTACAAATATTTTGAATAATTTCTAGTAATCACTTTTAACTTAATTTATGGGAGACTGGAGTTCCACTTCAAGTGAAGGAATTATATGGAAGTATTGGTGTTTTAGAAGTCTGTGTTGTTGCTCTCCTATTTTGTATATACTTTTCTTGCATTTTATATTATTTATCTTGGCATTCTTTTCCCATCTCATACATTTATGGTACATGCCAGTGCTATGTCATAAATGAATAGAGGGATCTACATCTTTTCAGAGAAGATAGTTTTAATTCAACATTAATTTGACAAGTTATGTGTACATATCCAGAGAGCATTATCAAAGTTTCCCTTTGCTGATCAGATGATATACTGTATAAACATGATAAATAAGTCATTTTTAATTTCTTCGGGCCATGGTCATTTTCTTTTTTTTGTTTTTGTTTTTACCTCCTTTTCTTCAAAGAGACATAAAATTTTTATATTTTCATCAGTATAGCCGTATGAGGGCTTGCTTTTTTGCAAGACGAGTTGTATTTTTGAACAATACCATTGATTTTAACATATAGTGCACTGGAAAACGGAAAAAAAATCCAAATGTGGTGAAACTGCATAAAAAGTGCAATTCCACAATTGCTTGTTTTTTATTTATAATGTTTACTCTATGGTAAACTTATTTGGCTATATGATTCCCCAGGTCAGTGTGAGTACACAGAAATCAAACGTGTAATTTATTATTTTTAGTATTTATATATTTTTATTATATTATTTTTTATTTAAGTAGTAAAAAAAAATAAAAAATTTGTGTGAAAAGTTTTTGCATTTGTCCCCATTTTCCAAGACCCGGAGTGTTTCCATTTTTCAGGATCTTGCGCTGTGTTATGGCTTATTTTTGCGCCCTAAGCTGACATTTTTATTGATGCCATTTTGGAGTAGATATGATGTTTTGATCGCCTCTTATTGAATTTTATTGCAATGTTGCAGCCATTATTTTCTGGTTATGCTATTTACCGATCTAATTACCGTATATACCCGAGTATAAGCCGAGACCCCTAATATTGCCACAAAAAACAGGGAAAACTTAATGACTCGAGTATAAGCCTAGGGTGGAAAATGCAGCAGCTACCGGTAAATGTCAAAAATAAAAATAGATACCAATAAAAGTAAAATTGATTGAGACATCAGTAGGTTAAGTGTTTTTGAATATCCATATTGAATCAGGAGCCCCATATAATGCTCCATACAGTTCATGATGGGCCCCATAAGATGCTCCATATTAAAATATGGCCCATATAATGCTGCACAAATGTTGATTATGACCCCATAAGATGCTCCATACAGACATTTGCCCCATACAATGCTGCACAAATGTTGATTATGACCCCATAAGATGCTCCATACAGATATTTGCCCCATATAATGCTGCACAAATGCTGATTATGGCCCTATACGATGCTCCAAACAGATATTTGCCCCATATAATGCTGCACAAATGCTGATTATTGCCCCATAAGATGCTCCATAGATACATTTGCCCCTTATAATGCTCCACAAATGCTGATTATGGCCCCATAAGATGCTCCATGGACACATTTGCCCCATATGCTATTGCTGTGATAAAAAAAAATTACATACTCACCTCTCGTCACTCAGGCCCCCGGCACTTGCTATAGTCCACTGCACTAATCGCGTCATCGCGCCCTCTGACCTGAGCGTCACTGCAAAGGAAGACGGAGCGGCGCCCAGCGGTGGAATGTGGACAGGTGAGGATGAAGGTTTTTTTTGTTTGTTTTTTTTTAGCATTTTCACATTTTTTAAAAAGTTTTGTTCACATTTTTTTACTTTATTTAATAGTCCCTTAGGATAACTGACTGCCTGTGCTATACTTTTGTAGAAACCATGATCTCTCATGAACGCTGACTTTTTATGGTTTACACTATAGAACTGACTGGACTATTTGTTTGGAGGCCTGGCACCTACTAGAGTAGAAATTGTCCTACTGTTCATAACCTCCTTTAGCTTTATTTACACCGATCAGCCATAACATCTATCAATCATCAACATTATGTGGGTATTCTACAGTATTGAAAACAGAATATCAAATATCATACCACCTTTTCCAATTTGCTTTTTCCCATAATGCTTTTTGGTGCCATCTGCTCCCCAGGTAAGCGATGCCAAGTAGCCTTCCGCATATTATGTAAGTAAACATGGTTTACCAGACCAGGCCACGTTCTTCCATTGCTAGGTTGTCCAGTTGTGATGCTCATAAGTCCATTGCAGGCACTTTTGGTGATGAATCAATATCAGCATGGGAATTTGACTGGACTGTGGTTTCACAGCTCTATAAAAAGAAAACTACAATGCACATTGTGTTCTGACACTCTCTCTGTTAATAGCCATAATTACAGGGTTTATTCAAGACTACCTTTTTACACTATGTGCCTAAAAGGCTACCTACCTGCCTGTTGTGCCTGGTGCCAATCTTTGCCGGCACAGAGCGGTCACAGACTGCTCCTGCCAGTGATTCAGGGGTTTCTGCAGATGTCACATTGACAGAGAAGTGGCTTTTCTTCTGCTTTGCTCCGTCGACAAGGAGTGACTGCAGATGTCATGCTGATTGATATCAGGCCGCTCACTGCTTAACTGCGGGGAGACAGCAGCCAATCAGAATGATGCAAGCAGTCACATCCTATCGACACAGCAGACCGGAAGAAGAATAGCTGTTCTGTTGATGTTGATCAACTAAATCACTGGCAGGTGCAGTCAATGTCCGCTCTGTGGTGGCTCCGGGAACAACCTTCATCATATTTTACTGCATAGTATTTATTGGACCACATTTAGCAAAAAAAAGTATTAGGAGTCAATAAAATTTAGAAGGTTAATTGCCAAAAGCACCAGATTTTATAGGTGTGTTTTTTGCCATTTTTTGCCATCTGGATTTTGTGAATGTGTGCTGTGAATGTTTGAACTAAGTTGTCTGTCTTCTATAGGAATTTTCACCACTAATTTGTGCATCTTGTAAACTCTGCCTTTGTTTTCAATCTGATGACAAAAACTTACCCTTTTTTGTGTTAAGACAAATGATGCAAATTTTATCTCGAGGCAATATAGTCTCAGTATACATGTCTGTTTATACTTTCCGTTTTTCTGTCCTGTTTACAACAAGTGGAACAGGTAAAAGGAATTAGCACCCTGTACATTCCTTTTTCTGGAAACATCTATTTTTTCTTTCTTGTTTGTATTAAAAGTGAAATGGAATAAATGAACAGCAATGTGAACAGAGACTTAACCTAAAGATTTTGCAATTAATAATTATATTGGATTCAAACTATTCTAAGACGTCAAAGGAAACAATTGAAACATTCATTGTGACAACATTTTTCTTAAATATATTTAGACGTAAGCACAACTGTTAACTGGTGCGCAAGAAGGTTCCCAAACCGTGCTTGACTAGTAGAATAAACTTGGCACGCAGGAAATTGCATAAGTTGTATTTTAATATGATCCACATGTTGTAGGAAAAATGATACATACAAACATTTTGGTCAATCAGACCTTCCTCAGTGAACCGACGACAAATAGAAAATAGGTATGTGGTATAGACACTGTTATCCGGTATCCATGCAGGTGGACACCGCGCCGCTGCCCGCACTCATCACAGCAAGATAAGTTTTTTCCTTTTGATACAGCCATAGGCCATTCATCACAGGCTTAAATAGTCTGCATGGATACGGGATAGCAGTGTCTGTACCACATACCTATTTTCTATTTGCAGTCGGTTCACTGAGGAAGGTCTACTATTGACTGAAACATTTTTCTTAGACAGAAAGTCAATTCAAAGGAAGGTTATTTGACTTGCTAAGGAGCCCAAAATAAAGCTAAAATGTTATATTCTTTTTATTGATGAAAAAAATGTGGACTCTTAGTTGCTCTTTGTGATTATATTTTTCTTAAAAGTAATAATTGGTAGACACCATTCTGTGAGATCCAAACGTACATGCACACAAGGCTTATATGCTGTTGAGTTTTCTTCACAGCCTGTGGATAATATTTCATGAAGTGTAATTCACAATACTGTTTCTGTAAAACACATAAGTATTGTTATGGTACAGAATCCCCCAGAGGGGAGGGACATTCATGGTTACGAATTGAGCATATATTGTGAATATATTCTGTAAAACACAGCAGATTTTATTCTTGAAAAATCAGTACAGAAAATCTGCTGCTTACATGCTTTGTATTCAGAAATCCTAAAAGATGGAAATTCATATGTATTTTCCATATTCCCACTTATCCTGTGTTGTAACAATGAAACCCTCCCTTCCCATGAACATGCCAGTGACATGTTTTCATATTGATGTTTGAAGACTCGCAATTACACAAATAAGTGATCGCTCCATCTGAAGGGATCTAGGAAAACCTCTAATCCAATCATGTCCACATCCCTTTTATCAGTGAAACCTGCTATGTTGTAAAAAGCCAAATTGGCCCCAGGTGGCAGGATAATAGCTTCTTTAATTGTGCTCTGAAGGAGATTAACTTCATGTCTGACAGCTTGACATCTTTATTGTTATTAATGTTTGAATAATGCAATGTTACTTTATGGACTCGGTGGTAGAAAACATTTCCCCTTTGTTTGGATTAAATACAAATGAACAGCGCTTTACTACTTTGCCACTTCGTCTATAATGCATTCACATCTGATTCCAACCTCCTAATGTCCGTTTTTTAGACTAACAATGTATTGATTAGGCTACGTTCCCTTTTCTAAGGATAACTGATCTCTTATAGTGAATAATTCCTATAAAGTAAAATGAAAGGCTGTATAGTATCAGACTAGAGAGGATGGCGGTGCAGCTTTTACAACAGATACAAGAATCCCTGTTCTCTGCACCTGTCGTGAGTAGTTCCTTCTACTCTTCTACTCCAAATCTCTCGAGCTATTGAATGTTTTCATGTGTCCTTTTTTCAATAGAAGATTCCAACTGTCTTCAATGAATTTTAGTTGGATAGATATCAGGATTCATTGGAAGCTGCTTTAAAATTGTCCTTTTTTTTAGTCACATATTTGTGTACTTTTGGATGTGAGCTTTTGGTCATTATCCTGCTGTAGGACTCATTTTATCATTTCACTCTATAACGCACTGGTAATCCTCATATCAATGCTCCTGTAAAGGTCCATTTACAGTACGTGGACCAACCGGCGGCATGATATGACGATACAGCAAATGTTTACTTATCGGCAGTCATTTGAAAGCCTGTTTACAGTCAAACCAAAGTAAATGATGCACACTGAGCAACCTATGCTGGATCTCATTGCACATAGGCCACTTTCATTCTTGGTTGTGTGAGTCTTTTTTTCACAGGACGGTGCATTATGGGGAACAATGATATCTTGTGCTGCACAAAAGATCACTTCACTTGAGAAAAGACTGTTTTGCTTGTTCAGTGGGTGATTGGAAGCCTATTTACTTAAAATTTGCATTACTGTTTACACCACAGAATAATCATCAAATGAGCATTTTTATCAACAATCGTTCCTTATTATCTTGCATGTAAATGCCCCTTAAAACATTCAAGGCAAAGCGGCTGTATAACATTATGGATCCTCCACCATGTTTCAATGTAGTTAGAGTGAACTCTTCTTTATAGGTGTCATTTCTAGTGTTCATCGAATAGCTTTGGATAAGCAATTATCCGAATAGCTATAGCGATTCCCGATTAGCTGCCTTGGGAACCTGGATACCAGGAGCGCTCCTGATAATCAGCTCTTCGGCGGTGCAGCTGCATGTGTCGCAGTTGTGTGACAGTAAAGGCACAGATGATTGGCCTCGGGGAGACCAAAACATCCAACACCACAGAGACACCATCACGTGTTTCTCAAAGCAGTGATCCAGAACACTGCCCCATCCCTTATGGGAAATATGCAAACGCATGTAGGATAGCTGCGGAGACACCATCACGTGTTTCTCAATGCAAGCAGTGAATAGCCAGACCTTTCCCCAGGAAGGAACAACCACGGGAAGGGCAGCATCCAATAAAGGAAAACATCCAATACAGGAAAACCACCTATGCCAAGCATGGTATCCATCCACAGACAGCTGTTTCGGGGTGTTTGCCCCTCATCAGTGTGGAGTAGGAATCTGGCTATTAGGAGCAGTGCCTAGTAAAAGGCTGTAAAGGCACAGATGGTTGGCCTCGGGGAGACCAAAACATCCAACACCGCGGAGACACCATCACGTGTTTCTCAACGCAGTGCTCCAGAACACTGCCCCCATCCCTTATGGGAAATATGCAAATGCATGTAGGATAGCTGCGGAGACACCATCACGTGTTTCTCAACGCAAGCAGTGAATAGCCAGACCTTTCCCCAGGAAGGAACAACCACGGGAAGGGCAGCATCCAATAAAGGAAAACATCCAATACAGGAAAACCACCTATGCCAAGCATGGTATCCATCCACAGACAGCTGTTTCGGGGTGTTTGCCCCTCATCAGTTTGGAGTAGGAATCTGGCTATTAGGAGCAGTGCCTAGTAAAAGGCTGTAAAGGCACAGATGATTGGCCTCAGAGAGACCAAAACATCCAACACCGCGGAGACACCATCACGTGTTTCTCAACG
Source organism: Ranitomeya variabilis (assembly GCF_051348905.1). Taxonomy (NCBI): domain Eukaryota; kingdom Metazoa; phylum Chordata; class Amphibia; order Anura; family Dendrobatidae; genus Ranitomeya; species Ranitomeya variabilis. The sequence goes on along the minus strand of NC_135235.1, from coordinate 135,351,030 downwards.
CAGTGATCCAGAACACTGCCCCCATCCCTTATGGGAAATATGCAAACGCATGTAGGATAGCTGCGGAGACACCATCACGTGTTTCTCAACACAAGCAGTGAATAGCCAGACCTTTCCCCGGGAAGGAACAACCACGGGAAGGGCAGCATCCAATAAAGGAAAACATCCAATACAGGAAAACCACCTATGCCAAGCATGGTATCCATGCACAGACAGCTGTTTCGGGGTGTTTGTCCCTCATCAGTGTGGAGTAGGAATCTGGCTATTAGGAGCAGTGCCTAGTAAAAGGCTGTAAAGGCACAGATGATTGGCCTCGGGGAGACCAAAACATCCAACACCGCGGATACACCATCATGTGTTTCTCAACGCAGTGATCCAGAACACTGCCCCCATCCCTTATGGGAAATATGCAAATGCATGTAGGATAGCAGCGGAGACACCATCACGTGTTTCTCAACGCAAGCAGTGAATAGCCGGACCTTTCCCCGGGAAGGAACAACCACGGGAAGGGCAGCATCCAATAAAGGAAAACATCCAATACAGGAAAGACCAGGAGACCAAAACATCCAACACCGCAGAGACACCATCACGTAGCTATCCTACATGCATTTGCATATTTCCCATAAGGGATGGGGGCAGTGTTCTGGATCACTGCGTTGAGAAACACGTGTTGGATGTTTTGGTCTCCCCGAGGCCAATCATCTGTGCCTTTACAGCTTTTTACTAGGCCCTGCTCCTAATAGCCAGATTCCTACTCCACACTGATGAGGGGCAAACACCCCAAAACAGCTGTCTGTGGATGGATCCGTGGTTTTCCTGTATTGGATGTTTTCCTTTATTGGATGCTGCCCTTCCCGTGGTTGTTCCTTCCCGGGGAAAGGTCTGGCTATTCGCTGCTTGCGTTGAGAAACACGTGATGGTGTCTCCACAGCCATCCTACATGCAGTTGTGTGACAGGCCCAACAAACAGGCTCTCCATGCATGCACTGTGACGTTCACACAACCGAGACACATGCAGCTGTGGTGCCAGAGCTGATTGAGTCACCCACCAGGGCCTTGGGGTACTTGGTACAGGTCCGTGGCCCTGGGCACCCATGTTAAAGGGATAGTCTTTAAAGTAATTTGTAGAGATAAGGACGCCACCTGTGGTATTCGGTCACGGGTGACCGACGCTGCTTAAAGTGGTCCTCTGGGTTGATGTTATGGCAGCCAGATGGTATAACTTCCCACAGGTGAAGTAGGTCACCAGGGCTCCCGGTGAATAGATGGAGGATGGTGAGTGGTGCAGTAAAGAACGAAGGACACAGTTGTGCAGTCTTTTTACCTGGTTTGTTGATGGTAGCAGGTAGCCACAGTCCAGGGCACCAGATCACAGGTACAGGCAGGGTCCGGCTGGCTTGGTAGCAAGTTCAGAGTCCAGCTTTATCAGGTGGAGTTAAAAGCCTTCCTTCTAGCGCTGTGTTGTTATAGTCCCTTACTACCTATGGCTTTGCAGCAAGGTCCTCTCAGTTATATCTGTCCTTTGTTGAACTGGGACACAATCCCCTATGACAGGTGAGTCGAGCCTTTTTACAGGGTCTCTATCACGACCCGGGCTCTATGTGTCACTGTGTCTCCTGGGTGTTAGGCCGAACAGGTGATGTATAATCCAGCTGTCCTGCCGGTTTCTGCTATGTGTCTTAGAGTCCCACAAAAGCCTTGGTCTTCTGGCTATCGGTGTCTGCGCTCAATCAGGGATGTAGCCCAGTCCCAGCTATTCTCCCCTGTTGTCACACTCCTGTGCTTAGCTCTCCGGCATGTTAGCTAAAGGCTGTTCTTCCTTCTGTGTCTCGCTATCTAGAGGCTACAGCACCTCAGGCTGTATGGTCCCTCACCCCGTCCTTTTGCTTCAGACTGCTCCAGTCTCCTGTCTGGCACCAACTGACAAACTCTTCCTAACTGCCTAGCAACTGCCCAGCTACTAACTCCTCCTCCCGACCAAAGAGAGAGCAACTCCTCTGAAGTCAGGTATAGAGCTCCCCCTTCTGGCCTGAAGTCAGAATGGTGTTGTATGTGCTAATTACCTGTCAAAAGGAATCCTCCATTGCTTCCAAGCGTGACATCACTCTCCCCACGAGGAAAGCAATGCCACTGTGACAACCAGGACCCTGGGGCATCACACTATTATCGGGAACGCTCCAGGAATCCAGGTTCCTGAGGCAGCTGTTTGGTAAATGCTATAGATATTCGTATAACTGCTTATCCGAAGCTATTCGATCAACACTAGTCATCTCATCATTAGTGTTGAGCATTCCGATACTGCAAGTATCGGGTATCGGCCGATACTTGCTGTATCGGAATTTCCGATACCGAGATCCGATATTTTTGTGGTATCGGGTATCGGGTATCGCAACAACATTAATGTAATAATGTGTAAAAAAGAGAATTAAAATAAAAAATATCGCTATACTCACCTGTCCGACGCAGCCGGGACCTCAGCGAGGGAACCGGCAGCGTTGTTTGTTTAAATTTCGCGCTTTTACTTGGTTACGTGAAGTCCCGGCTTGTGATTGGTCAGGGCGGCCATGTTGCCGGGACGCGGACCAATCACAGCAAGCCGTGACGAAATTACGTCACGGCTTGCTGTGATTGGTCCGCGTCCCGGCAACATGGCCGCCATTAACCAATCACAAGCCGTGACGTCACGGGAGGCTGGACATGCGCGTATTTTGAAAAGCGCGCGTGTCCAGCCTCCAGTGACGTCCCGGCAACATGGCCGCCATTAACCAATCACAAGCCGGGACGTCACGGGAGGCTGGACATGCGCGTATTTTGAAAAGCGCGCGTGTCCAGCCTCCCGTGACGTCACGGCTTGTGATTGGTTAATGGCGGCCATGTTGCCGGGACGCGGACCAATCACAGCAAGCCGTGACGTAATTTCGTCACGGCTTGCTGTGATTGGTCCGCGTCCCGGCAACATGGCGCCGTGACCAATCATAAGCCGGGACGTCACTGGAGGCTGGACACGCGCGCTTTTCAAAATACGCGCATGTCCAGCCTCCCGTGACGTCACGGCTTGTGATTGGTTAATGGCGGCCATGTTGCCGGGACGCGGACCAATCACAGCAAGCCGTGACGTAATTTCGTCACGGCTTGCTGTGATTGGTCCGCGTCCCGGCAACATGGCCGCCCTGACCAATCACAAGCCGGGACCTCACGTAACCAAGTAAAAGCGCGAATTTTAAACAAACAACGCTGCCGGTTCCCTCGCTGAGGTCCCGGCTGCGTCGGACAGGTGAGTATAGCAATATTTTTTATTTTAATTCTTTCTTTTACACATTAATATGGTTCCCAGGGCCTGAAGGAGAGTTTCCTCTCCTTCAGACCCTGGGAACCATCAGGAATACCGTCCGATACCTGAGTCCCATTGACTTGTATTGGTATCGGGTATCGGTATCGGATTGGATCCGATACTTTGCCGGTATCGGCCGATACTTTCCGATACCGATACTTTCAAGTATCGGACGGTATCGCTCAACACTACTCATCATCTATGCGCATATTGCTGATAAGAATTGTTAAAGAGCTGTAGTTTGGTTTCCGCTTTACTTACATTTTCCCAAAAAGTTTGCTATTTGTCTGTATTATTTTTGACAATATTCTGTCACTCTTTTATACTTTTCTTTTAACAGTGTGATTCTATGTGAACTTCATCTTTTGATCCTTGTTATGTTCAGTCTGGGTTTAAACCATGACTCCAGATATCTCCTGTGAAGCCTGAAGTTCATTTGATGCTTTGGAAGTTGTTTGTGGTTTCCTTGTACAGTGTCCATTGTAGGACATGATCAGATATCAAAGTCAAACATCAGAATAATGTCATTTTGAGCTAAATACCCTGCCTGAGAACTGACTTTGACATCTGAATCTGATATCTGATTTCACACATTAGATAGCTGACACTTAATCTGTTTGCTCTTTTGGAAATTACATCTCCCAAATTCCCAATACACAACAGGACTCTGCTCAGCTGAGCGCTCCTGTGTTCTTTCACTGCTGGTGGCTTATTTGAAGGAGAACAAAAATGGACATCAGTCCAAAATCAGACATGCCAGATCTTTTTCTTCCCCTGAAACAATATAAATGATATATACAATATAAACCGATATATAGAAATGACTTCTTACTCATTGTGTATCAAAAAATAAATTTAATTGTTAAATACATACTCAAAAATGTAAAAACATCACTTAAAATGAGTGACAGGCTGCTCCACAGAAAAAAGTTCCGGTGATAAAAATATGCAAGGCAAACAGATGTCACTGTATCACATCCCTAGTACCTTCTAGATTACTCCATAATTCATGTTAGTAGTGAACTTCATGTTCAATAGCAAAAGGTACGTAGGGAAATATCCAACTACAATAGTAACTTTGTTAGAAACAAAAATTAACAGCATGTAGGATCATAAAACTTCAGATTTTTATCAATATATGTTAAATGCAAATGTGCACATACATATGACTCCCCCTAGTAGTGTTCCTTGTACAATAAAAGAGTGATGGTAATCTTATTAAACCTATACATAGATATACTCAGTATCCCAGAATAAAGTAGTACACCAAACAGGCCCAAATAGTATTTCCAGTGCTATTCCAGAAAAGAGATCACTGTAGACAGGGCTGAGGGTTATTTACCATAGAAACGATGCCACCAAAGATCCCCTGACACTCATATTTTGCTATTTCGTTTCCTCAGAAGCGGCTTCTGAGGAAACTACCTGGCGAAATGCATGTCAGACGTTTTGGAGCTATGCCTGCTCCATACTGGATTAATGCTGGCAGTAATACATAGCTGATATCTTCTCGCAACAGCAGCGATCGCTGTTCTTTAACTATAAAGGCTACATTCACTTGATGAGTATTTGGTATTGATGTTGCAAATTTTGCACATTTTTAAAATTTGGTTACTTGCTTTCTTTTCATTGCATTTTTATTGCATTTTTTGCATGCATTTTTATCTCGTTTTTGATGCTGCACTTTTTGTATTTTTTGGTATGCCATATTTTAAATAAAACTGCCTTGTTTTTAGCTACAGCTTGGTAAATGGCTTTGAGAAATCTTTATGGACAGATTCATATGCACATTTTATGCATTCAAAGTATTTTTGCGCAGTGGAAACTCATTAAAAACACATTTGTTTTTTGCCTGCAGATTTTCAGCATCTAATGAAATTCTATGGTAAAAATCTGCACATAAAACTTGGCATACCCCCAAGAGAAATTGCCATGTTGCATATTTCAAACACGCAGGTCAGTTTATGCAGCATAACAAATGCAGAGGGGTCACGAGTTTTCTATAAATGCCATCTACTTTGTTTGAACAGTAACGGTATGTGTACACGTTGCGGATTTGCCTGTGGAATTTTCTATGTGGATTCTTCCTCTCTTGGCAGAAAACGCAGTTGAAAATCCACACGGATTTGATACATTTTTAATGCTGATTTGATGTGGATTTTCATGCAGATTTGTATGCGTTTTTGTAAGCTAAATAAAGATCTATTATTTAACAAAAAAATAGAATTGTGATGTCATTTCCATGTCCAACCTCTTCTTTTACATACTCTATTGAAGAATAATGTTTACACACACAGATAGATAGATATATATCTATAGATGGATAGATAATACCAAGCCCGATGTTTAGTAATAAACATAAAAAAGGTACATAAAGAGTTATATAAAGACACACACACACACACACAAAATCTCCGTTAGGCCGGGTCACACTTGCAAGAAACTCAAACGAGTCTCACTTCTCAATACCCAGCACTGCCCCCGGCACTCGGACCGAAGCGTTCAGCGGCGACAGTGCTTGGTATTGAGGTGCGAGACTCGTGCGAGTTTCTCGCAAGTGTGACCCCGGCCTTAAAGGGAACCTGTCACCCCGAAAATCGCGGGTGAGGTAAGCCCTCCGGCATCAGGGGCTTATCTCCAGTATTCTGGAATGCTTTGAAATTCTGTTAAAGGGAACCTGTCACCCCCAAAATGGAAGTTGAGCTAAGCTCACTGGCATCAGGGGCTTTTCTACAACATTCTGGAATGCTGTAGATAAGCCCCCGATGTATCCTGAAAGATGAGAAAAAGAGGTTAGATTATACTCACCCAGGGGCGTTCCCGATGCTGGTCTGGGTCCGGCGCCACCCATCTTTATCAGATGACATCCTCTTCTAGTCTTCATGCTGCGGCTCCTGTGCAGGCGTACTTTTGTCTGCCTGCAGTGCGCAGGCGTGGGCCTCTCTAACCTTTCCCGGCGCCTGTACACTGCAGTACTTTGCTCTGCCCTCAACAGGGCAGCATTCCAGAATGCTGTAGATAAGCCCCTGATGCCGATGGGCTTACCTCACCCGCAATTTCGGGGGTGACAGGTTCCCTTTAAATGCAATGTCTGTTTCATTTTTAAAAAAATGGAAAAAATGGAAACAAAATGGCGTTAGCTCCCGTGCAATTTTCCAAACCAGAGAGGGAAAGCCAGTGACTGGGGGCCGATGTTTATAGCCTGGGAAGGGGTTAATACCCATGGATCTTCCCAGGCTATTAATATCAGCTCACAGCTGTATATTTAGCCTTTACTGGCTATTAAAATAGGGGAGCCCCCCAAAAATTGACATGGGCTCCCCTATAATTAATAACCAGAAAAGGCTATGCAGACAGCTGCAGGCTGATATTAATAGCCTAGGAAGGGGCTACAATCACCAGCTCTCAGTTGCCCCAGAAATGGTGCATCTCTAAGATGCACCAATTCCAGCACTTAGCCTCTCTCTTCCCACTTGCCCTGTAGCAGTGGCATTGGGGTAATAATTATGGGGTTGATCTCACCTTTGTATTGTCAGGTGACATCAAGTCCACGGCTTAGTAATGGAGAAGCGTCAATAAGACACCTATCCATTACTAATCCTACTCATTGCTTGAAATTAACCTTAAATGCAGCTGTCAATCTCACCATCACAGCAGCTACCCAGCAAACCCAATGTATTACCATGGCAGTCAGTGGTCACTGCCATCTTCATACTTCTCTGGGGCTCAAGCTCAGCTATAGGCTGAGCTTCAAAAAACCTGGGATATATTCTATAAGTAAAAGCTGTCAAAATTGTTCCTATGTTAAAGACCCCTGGGAGAATTGAAAAATAAAGTAAACATAAAAAATATAAAAAAATAAAGCTTTAACTCTCCCATGTTTGACAGTTTTAAAATAATTTAAAAAATACTAATAGACATACCGTATATACTCGAGTATAAGCCGACCCGAGTATAAGCCGACCCCCCTAATTTTGCCCAAAAAACTGGGAAAACTTAATGACTCGAGTATAAGCCTAGGGTGGAAAATGCAGCAGCTACCGGTAAATGTCAAAAGTAAAAATAGATACTAATAAAAGTAAAATTAATTGAGACATCAGTAGGTTAAGTGTTTCTGAATATCCATATTGAATCAGGAGCCCCATATAATGCTCCATAAAGTTTATGATGGCCCCATAAGATGCTCCATATTAAAATATGCCCCATATAATCCTGCATAAAGCTTAATAATGGCCCCATAAGATGCTCCATAGACACATTTGCCCAATATAATGCTTCACAAATGTTGATTATGGCCCCATAAGATGCTCCATAAAGATATTTGCACCATATATTGCTGCACAAATGTTGATTATGGCCCCATAAGATGCTCCATAAAGTTTATGATGGGCCCCATAAGATGCTCCATAGAGACACTTGCCCCATATAATGCTCCACAAACCTTGATTATGGCCCCATAAGATGCTCCAAACAGACACTTGCTCCATATAGTGCTGCACAAACATTGATTATGCTTCATAAGATGCTCCATACAGACACTTGCCTCGTTTGCTGTTGCTGCGATAAAAAAAAAAATCACATACTCACCTTTCCGTCACTCAGGCCCTCGGCACTTTCAATATTCACCTGACTTCGTTCCGGCGCTGCTCTATCTTCAGCGTCTTCTCCACTGACTTTCAGGCAGAGGGCACACAATAACCACGTCATCGCACCCTCTGATCTGAGCGTCACTGCAGAAGACGCTGAAGACGGAGCAGCGCTGGAACGAGGACCAGGTGAATATCGCGCAGCGCTCCCCTCCCCGTTATACTCACCTGCTCCTGGCGCAGTGCAGTCCCTGCTTCCCCAGCACCGCAGCTTCTTTCTGTATTGAGCGGTCACCGTTACCGCTCATTGCAGTAATGAATATGAGGCTCCACCCCTAAGGGAGGTGGAGCAGCATATTCATTACTGTAATGAGCAGTACCATGTGGCTGCCCACTACAGGAAGAAGCTGCGGCGCCAGGGAAGCAGGGACCTGCAGGGACCGTGCCAGGAGTAGGTGAGTATAATTAGACAGCCCCCGTTCCCCTCTCCTGTAGACCCCTGGGTATGACTTGAGTGTAAGCCAAGAGGGGGACTTTTAGCCCAAAAAAATGGGCTGAAAATCTCAGCTTATACTCGAGTATATACGGGAACTAGAATTACTGCATTCATAAAAATCTAACCAACCAAAATATGAAGCAAAAAAAAATCGAAATACAAAATTTACAGATGTATAGTCACTACAGGTTTCTCAAAAGCTGTACTAAAAATGAATCAATATGTCGTATGTACCCCAAAGTGGTATCAATTTGAAAAGACAGCTTGGCACACAAAAAATAACAGCTCCAGCAACAGAAAAATAAAACTATTATGAGTCTCAGAAAATGGTAACACAAAGAACATTACTCTAAATTTTACAAGTTTTGTTTTGGAATAGCATTGACCCGATGAATCATGTTGCCAGGTCATTTTACTGCATAACGAATGAACAAAATTAAATTAAAAAATGACAGAATTGCAGTATTATTACACAACTTTATGTTGGAATTTTTTTTCAAAATCTTGTAGTGCATGATATAGTGAAATGAATGTGATCACTCAAAACTAAAATTCGTTCTCCCAAAAAACAAGTCTTCATTAGTGTTGAGCGATACCGTCCGATACTTGAAAGTATCGGTATCGGAAAGTATCGTCCGATACCGGCAAAGTATCGGATCTAATCCGATACCGATACCCGATACCAATACAAGTCAATGGGACTCAAGTATCGGACGGTATCCCTGATGGTTCCCAGGGTCTGAAGGAGAGGAAACTCTCCTTCAGGCCCTGGGATCCATATTAATGTGTAAAATAAAGAATTAAAATAAAAAATATTGCTATACTCACCTCTCCGACGCAGCCTGGACCTCACCGAGGGAACCGGCAGCGTTCTTTGCTTAAAATGCGCGCTTTTACTTCCTTCCGTGACGTCACGGCTTGTGATTGGTCGTGTGCCGCCCATGTGGCCGCGACGCGACCAATCACAGCAAGCCGTGACGTAATTTTTAGGTCCTCAATGCCTAATTCTAGGCATTCAGGAATTTAAAATTACGTTCCGGCTTGTGATTGGTCGCGTCGCGGTCACATGGGCGACGTGACCAATCACAAGCCGTGACGTCACGGGAGGCAGGAGACGCGCGCATTTTTAAAATTACGTCACGGCTTGTGATTGGTTGCGTGCCGCCCATGTGACCACGACGCGACCAATCACAGCAAGCCGTGACATAATTTCAGGTCCTGATGCCTATTTCTGCATTGAGGACCTGAAATTACGTCACGGCTTGCTGTGATTGGTCGCGTCGCGGTCACATGGGCGGCACGCAACGAATCACAAGCCGTGACGTAATTTTAAAAATGCGCGCGTCTCCTGCCTCCCGTGACGTCACGGCTTGTGATTGGTCGCGTCGCCCATGTGACCGCGACGCGACCAATCACAAGCCGGAACTTAATTTTAAATTCCTGAATGCCTAGAATTAGGCATTGAGGACCTAAAAATTACGTCACGGCTTGCTGTGATTGGTCGCGTCGCGGCCACATGGGCGGCACGCGACCAATCACAAGCCGTGACATCACGGAAGGAAGTAAAAGCGCGCATTTTAAGCAAAGAACGCTGCCGGTTCCCTCGGTGAGGTCCAGGCTGCGTCGGAGAGGTGAGTATAGCAATATTTTTTATTTTAATTCTTAATTTTACACATTAATGTTGTTTCGATACCGATACCCGATACCACAAAAGTATCGGATCTCGGTATCGGAATTCCGATACCCGCAAGTATCGGCCGATACCCGATACTTGCGGTATCGGAATGCTCAACACTAGTCTTCATACGTCTATGTTCGGTGAAAAAAATGGTTATTGCTCCTAGAAGAAGGGGAGGAAAAATCAAAAGCCCAAAAATGAAAAACTCAGCCGGTCCTGAAGGGTTTAATAAATTGAGCCCTAGGCATAACATATTTTCATACCTTTTTGTTAACATTGTGATCATTGGTGATTTGTGTCTATTATGTCCAGATAAGCCGATATGTTTTTATCTATTGCATATACGATCAAATAAAATAATAATAATTATAATAATAATAATCTTTATTTATATAGTGCCAACATATTCCGCAGCTCTTCACAGTTTCAAACACAACAGTCATAAGTAACAACGTTAACAATACAATAATTAAAGCAAAATAAGACGACCCTGTTCGTGAGAGCTTACAATCTACAAATTTTTATGCTTCACTTGTTTAAAACCCAATCATAGCCATGATGTTATTATTTGCTCTAATATTGTCTAAAGGTATTTTTCCTTGTTAAGTTCCATATTAATTTTGTAGCATTGTATAATTTTTAATTTTGAAATTCTAGTATTTGTGTCTCAAAATGATGCTTTCTTATCTAACCATTACATAACAGAATTGCATTTAGTGTCAGAAAGGAATCTGAAGGATAATAACTGGCCCACACTAAACATGGAAATGAGGTGTACATCTGTTTCTGTGTGCAAAGTGATTACCCAATAAAAAGAAAGTAGGCTGGCAGTCTCATGCCCATCTGGAGCACCCAGAATAGCTTCCATGACATCTCAAACCATGATTCATGTTTGATTTCCAGACATCTGGAGGCGCATAGGAGAGGGAGGAGAATGAAATCTCAGATGATACTAATTGTAACAGAGCCTCACTGTTTAATATTTGTTTAAGTGAATGACAAGGTCAGACATTAGTGCAGTTCCAAGAGACTTGAGCCAACATCTCTATCAAAACCAATATTAATTTTTACTAATTGGAGCCTGAGGCTAATGAGCATCACAGTTAATGACTTCATTTACAACCCAAGAATAGAGGACTTTTTTTTATTTGTAAATACCAGAAAGCGTGTGTAATTTCTTATAGCAAACTCAATGCACCAAAGCCACTATCAGGGTAATTTCAGATATTTGCTTAAGCTGCTCAACGCAGAGACCATGGACATTATTTCAGCATGCATGATCTGATTGTGTTGTTGCGACCGGTAATGAAGACAAGTCTATCTAAATGTAAATATTCTTGGAAGACCAATTAAAATCTACTGTTTCTAATCAATCACATTCAGTGTAACAAGCACTGGGAGCAAAAGTGCCAAATGTTTATGTATAAAAGTGCGTAGGTCTCCATTTAGGCTCAAGTAGTAATTCCTTCTAACCATTGACTATACATATTGAAGAGTTGGTAGATTTACATGCATGTAAAGCATATAGATACTATATGTAGAATTACTTCTACTTTGTCCTTATCAATAATACATTGTTCTCAACGTATTTTTTATTGAGTCATAAATAAATTTCTAATACATTCAACCCCAATTAGGCAAAACCATGGAGAGAATTAGATAGGGCCGCTGCATTGATAAATGTGAGAGCAAGCTAATAAATATACAAAAAATAAAGGAAACACTAAAATTTCACATCCTAGATACCACTGAATGAAATATTCCAGTTGCAAATCTTTATTCATTACATAGTGGAATGCGTTGAGAGCAAACAATCATAATTGAAGGTCTGGATTTGGAATGATACTCATAATCAAAGTGGAAAATCAAATTGCAGGCTGATCCAACTTCAGTTGAATTGCATGGCAAAGTGAATGGCAACCACGTGCTTGTTTGACCTCCTTACAATGCCTGTGAATGCCCCTGATGAGGAGGCAGATATTCTCCTGAGGGATCACCTCCTAGACCTGGATTAAAGCATCAGTCATCTGCTGTACAGTCTGTAGTGCAACGTGGCATTGTTGGATGGAATGAGACATGGTGTTCCAGAGGTGCTCGATTGGATTCAGGTCTGGGGAATGGTTAGGCCAGTCCATAGCATCAATTCCTTCATCATACATGAACTGCTGACACAGTTCAGCCACATGAGGCCTAGCATTATCATGCATCAGAAGGAACATCAGTCCCAGTGCACCTACATATGGTTTCACAATGGATCTGAGGATCTCATCCTAGTGCCTAATGGCAGTCAGGGTACCTCTGACTAGCACATGGAGAGTTGTATGGTCCTCCAAAGAAATGCCTTCTCACACCATTAGTGACCCACTGCCAAACCAGTCATGCTGAAGGATGTTGCAGGCAGCAGAACGTTCTCCACGGCATCTCCAGACTTTGTAATGTATGTTACATGTGGTCAGTGTGACCCTGCTCTCATCTGTAAAGAGCACAGGGCTCCAATGTTGAATCTGTCAATCTTGTTGTTCTCTGGCAAATGCCAACTGCACTGCACGGTGTTGGATTGTAACTATAACATCCACTTGTGGACTTCGGGCCCTCATATCACCCTCATGGAGTTTGTTTCTGACAGTTTGAGCAGACACATGGATGTTAATATCCTGCTGTAAGTCACTTTGCAGGGTTCTGGCACAGTTCCACAAAGAATAGACTGCTAAAAAATAAATTTTATTAATCTACTTAAAAGTATACTGCTCCAAATCTTCTAAAAATAGTATAGAGGAATGATCAATGCCATCCAGGGGTCAGTCCAAGACACTAATAGCTGTATGTCTATACAGATGGTTTTGGGGACTATCGATTCCCTAAGAACTCCCTATCAATCACTCTAACTGACAGCAGAGGTTGACACCCTAAATTGTATGATATGGCTCCCCCACTCCACGTTGGCATCCTTGGATACCCGATTATCCAATACACTACAAAAAAGGGGATAAAGCACACAAGAAATGTGTATGTAAAAAAGGTGCGTATATGCAGAAAAATATTTAGAATTGAGAGTCCTCAGTGGTTGATACCTTTTAATGGCTAACTGAAAAGATGGTAACAAATTGCAAGCTTTTGAGACTACACAGGTCTCTTCATCAGGCAAAGACTGAAACAAATTCTGAAGAATCACATATTTATGCACAACATAGTATAGAGAAAAAAAAAAAAAGAGGGGAAAAAAACCATGGATAAGCCAGGTGACATGAAGCAGAATTACCATGGGTGATAAACAGTTATTTTATGAATACGTTACACAAATTTAGCATATAGATTTTGAATTTATTCCACATTTGATTTGTTTTGCCTCCTATGGGACATTATTAGATGTACTTGTCTGGAAATTGAAAGTTTGTATCTTGTCAGGATTTTTCATATATCTGCATATATTCGACCTAAAACGACATCAAACTTTTACTCCCAAGTCCAAAAAGTAGATAAAAGAGAGTTAAGTCAAACAAATGAGTTAAAAATATTAGATTTCATCATTTTTTAAATGAGGAAATGCTTCAATATCACACCTGTGAGTGGCAAAAGTATATAAATGTTTATAATTAGCAGATAATTTAAGATAATTTGGAGGTGACATTAGAGTCTGGTGCTTTTAGTCAATGGGATGACAATTAGGTGTGAGTGGGTGACCTGTTGTTGTTTAATGAACAGCATTTATCAAAGTCTGATATTCGCAACATGTTTATGGAAAATGTATCATGGCAGGAACAAATGAGATTTCTGAGGACCTCAGAAGAATATCAAGTTTGAAAAGACTGCAAAAACTATCTCGAAAAAGTTTGGACTCCACTAATCCATAGTCAGATAGACTGTATACATAAGGAGGAAATTCTAGGTTATTTTTACCCTTCTCAAAAGTGGTTGACTAACAAAAATCACTCCAAGCACAAGGCAAATTCATAAAGGAACCCTAGATAACATCTAAGCAACTAAAGGCTTTTCTCACCTAATTATAACGTATCAGGAGGACACTGAACGACAATGGTGTGCTTGACAGGATTGCAAAGAAAAAGTAACTACATAACTACAGTAGAGAGGATGCTATATAATAAGGGATTGCACTATATTTAATAGAAGGTATTGCTATGCAATAATTGACAGTGCTATACATAACAAGAGGGAATGTTATGTAATAAGAGACAGCGCTATACAAAGGAGGAGACACTATACAATGAGGGAGAGTGCTATACATAAGTATAAAGTACACTATATACTATGGGTCTCCCTGTGTAAACAGACTATTAAATGGCCCCTGATTGTTAAAAGTTTATAGTTCCGCTCTTATTTAGTAATGACACCAATATCTTAAATCTAACATCTTATTTCCTACTAATGTTTTAACTCAGGAAGAGTTCAGAAATCAATATTTTGTGGAATAACCATGATTTTTAATCACAGCTTTCATGTGTCTTGGCATGCTTTCCACCAGTCTTTCACACTGCTTCTGGCACAAAAATGCAAGCAGTTCTTCTTTGTTTGATGGCTTGTGACTATCCATCATCCCCTTGATTACATTTCAGAGGTTTTCAATGGGGTTCAGGTTTGGAGATTGGGCTGCCCATGACAGGGTTTTGATGTGGTGGTCTCTTAATTTTTGCCAGTGCTGTATATATATGTGTAAATTGTAGTCCATTTGTCACTTGTCACAGGAGATAATAATATGTACACCATATAATAATATAATAATACATTTTATTTCTATAGCACCAACATATTCCGCAGCACTTTACATTTTAGAGGGGACTTGTACATACAATGGACATTACAGCATAACAATAAACACATAGATCAAAACAGATACCAAGAGGAATGAGGGCCCTGCTCGCAAGCTTACAATCTATGAGGAAAAGGGGAGACACAAAAGGTGGATGGTAACAATTGCTTTCCTTGTTCGGACCAGCCAAGGTATAAGGATCAGGTGTTCATGTAATGCTGCATGAACCGGTTGGCAGCCTATATACAGTTAGGTCCATATATATTTGGACAGAGACAACATTTTTCTAATTTTGGTTATAGACATTACCACAATGAATTTTAACCAAAACAATTCAGATGCAGTTGAAGTTCAGACTTTCAGCTTTCATTTGAGGGTATCCACATTAAAATTGGATGAAGGGTTAAGGAGTTTCAGCTACTTAACATGTGCCACCCTGTTTTTAAAGGGACCAAAAGTAATTGGACAATTGACTCCAAGGCTATTTCATGGACATCTGTGGGCAATCCCTTCATTATGTAATATGCAAATAAAATGATTAAAAAACAGACAATGTGATTTTCTGGATTTTTTTTTCTCCGTTTGTCTCCCATAGTTGAGGTCTACCTATGATGTAAATTACAGACGCCTCTCATCTTTTTAAGTGGTGGAACTTGCACTATTGCTGACTGACTAAATACTTTTTTGCCCCACTGTATCTGAGAGATATCGGATAAGATGGGAGTGGACCAGGCATTCCAGGAGTTTAAAGATGAAAGGAAGATTAGAGACAGGTCTACAGTTAGCGGCACAGTTTTGATCGGGGAATGGTTTTTTAAGTAATGGATGTATGATGGCATGCTTGAATGAGGAGGGAAAGATACCAGAAGAGAGAGAGAGGTTGAATATCTTTGTTAGATGAGTGGTGACCGCAGGTGAAAGGGACTGGAGGAGATGTGATGGAATGGGGTCACTGGTGCAAGTGGTCAGGCGAGAAGATGCAAGGAGCCTGATTACTTCTTCTTCTGTGATTGGTTCAAAGTCAGAGAGTGAGCTAGATGCAGTGGGGGAGGCAGGACAGTGCATGGTATGAGGGGATTGGGAGGTAATTTCCTGTTGGATATGATCAATTTTTTCTTTGAAATAATTGGCCAGATCGTCAGCGCGGAGATCTGTGGTTGAGGCCTGCACTCTTGGGTTAAGTAGGGAATGAAAAGTGTCAAAGACGTTTCAGGTTATTGGATAGTGAGGTGATGAGGGTGTTGAAATAGGTTTGTTTGGAGAGGTGAAGGGCAGTGTTGTATGTTTTAAGCATAAACTTATAATGGATGAATTATATGGAAAAACTTATTAGGTTAGACAAATATGTTTCTTTTATTATTGGTCTATACTAGTGTTGAGCATTCCGATACCGCAAGTATCGGGTATCGGCCGATATTTGCTGTATCGGAATTCCGATACCGAGATCCGATACTTTTGTGGTATCGGGAATCGGAATCGGAAGTTCCCAGTGTATGGTTCCCAGGGTCTAAAGGAGAGGAAACTCTCCTTCAGGCCCCGGGATCCATATCCTTGTAAAAAATAAAGAATTAAAATAAAAAATAGGGATAAACTCACCCTCTGACGCGCCCTGGTAGTAACCGGCAGCCTTCTTTGCTTAAAATGCGCGTTTACTGCCTTCCGTGACATCACGGCTTCTGATTAGTCGCGTGCCGCCCATGTGACCGCGACGCGACCAATCACAACAAGCCGTGACGTAATTTTCAGGTCCTGAATGCCGAATTCTAGGCATTCAGGACCAGAAAATTACGTCACGGCTTCTGATTGGTCGCGTGCCGCCCATGTGACCGCGACGCGACCAATCACAACAAGCCGTGATGTAATTTTCAGGTCCTGAATGCCTAATTCTAGAATTAGGCATTCAGGACCTGAAAATGACATCACGGCTTGTTGTGATTGGTCGCGTCGCGGTCACATGGGCGGCACGCGACCAATCAGAAGCCGTGATGTCACGGAAGGCAGTAAACGCGCGCATTTTAAGCAAAGAAGGCAGCCGGTTCCCTCGATAAGGTGCAGGCTGCGTCGGAGAGGTGAGTATAGCAATATTTTTTATTTTAATTCTTTATTTTACACATTAATATGGATCCCAGGGCCTGAAGGAGAGTTTCCTCTCCTTCAGACCCTGGGAACCATCAGGGATACCGTCCGATACTTGAGTCCCATTGACTTGTATTGGTATCGGGTATCGGTATCGGATTAGATCCGATACTTTGCCGGTATCGGCCGATACTTTCCAATACCGATACTTTCAAGTATCGGACGGTATCGCTCAACACTAGTCTATACATATGCTGTCCACATGATGAATAATGACATTTTGTGCAAAAAGAATGGCGCACGTATTAATAATGTATTTCAAAGTAACAAATAACAATAGGAAAAATAGCAATCTGCTCTTATTGCTTTTTTACTGCCTTTTCAGCTTTTTCTGTTTCTGTTTACTGTTAATGTGAAGCAGTTTATGTGCTTAAAAACACAATTGCTCTTTTTGCACAAAGGATAACAAGCATCATAATACATAGTTCAACAATTTCTTAAAACGAGCATAAGTTTTCATAAAATCACACCCACTTTGCTTGAACTGTGAACACTGATTTTCTGCACCCAAAAAACTCAGTGGGAAAAACATAGTGTCTACCCTCTGTGGGAACATGGCCCATGGCATTAAGTTCCAGAAACAAGTAAATCTATATTTTGGAAACCTTATTGTTTCTAACCAAACAACTGATTAAAACTAATTTCTCCAGTATGTTTTGGTATAGTTTTTACATTTTTAATGTTTAACTTTTATTATCTTTTATTTATATATTGTTAACTGTTTAACATACATATGTGACACATTCCTGAAGAAGTATATAGAACCCATCAGACTTTTTTATTTTTAAGGGCCCATGTCCTTGTCTTATCCCTTTGAATGTAGCCCGTATGGCAGTGAATGAAGGTTGCATAACTACTAAAACGGAATCTGTCACCTAAGGGAAATTTGCCACTTAATATGAGAGCAGCATAATGTATAAACAGAGACTCTGATTCTAGCAAAATATCATTTACTGGGCTCCCTCCTGTAGTTTTGATAAAACCATTATTTTATTAGCAGGAGATTATCATTTGAGGACTGCTAAACCTGCTGCCATGTAGTCCTCCATACTCATGAGGTCTGTATAACCCCGCCCCCACCACTGATTGGCAGCTTTTCATGTACACTTTAAATGGGCAGAAATTTGCCAATCATTAGTGTGGATGGGGTTGATCAGAGCTCTGTATTCAGGGAACTGCTAGATCTGCAGCAGTTAAAGCTGTGATTTTATCAAAGTGACTGCAAGCATCACAGTAAGTGACACATTGCTGGAATTAGGATCTCAGCTGTCTTAAATCAGAGTCTGTGTTGGAAGCAATATTCATAGAGAACCTCTGCACTGCTAAGAGGTTGAAGAGATGTCAGTCTGAGATAGAGCGTAATTAATAAATTGTGTTTTTTATTCTACGCGTTAAAGTTACAAGAACTTATTCTTCAGGAAAAGTGACCAGATACACTGAAGAAGTTCTTGTAACTTTAACGCATAGAATAAAAACCACAATTTATTCATTAAACTCTAGCTCCGACTGACGTCTCTTCAATCCCTCACTAGCGCAGAGGATCTCCACGAATATTCCTTAAAACACACACTTCTTATGGTTATACTGTAACCCATGGATCGGCAGCAGCTGATAAAGATTATCTACAAGCGCTAAAGTATTTCAAAAAGGTTAGCACAATCTCACACATCTACTGCGACTCTTATGTGGATATAGCTCTATTGTGCGCTATTTTTTTCTCCAGTTCATAATCTTAAATCGGAGACGTGAAAGTGTAGTAGAATGCTTATGCAGCTCTCAAACAGCACAATTCTGACATGGTAGAAAACAGCAGTTATCTCACAATGGGCATAAATATGTTAATTACATATGGGTCAAAAATTGGGTATTTGTATGTCTCACCATTTAAAATCTATTTTTGGTAACTTGCAAGTGGTGATAAAACATTTAGGAAATCTGTTTAACAAATTAGTTACATAGTTTTTATTCTGTATCTATATTTAGGTCTTCGGAATATCTGTACCTATAACCTTACAGGGACATATAGAAATGTCTGGAGTAAAAATATATTAAACGACTAGAAAATAATTCAAACAGGCTGATCCCATAAATTGATTATAATAATATAGTGGCTCAACAATTAATTTGGAGATGGAAAAGTTGTATGAGGAGAAGTCGGTTGGTGCACCATGCACTTAGACATGGCAAACTGATGGGAGGAAAATTGCAGACATGTTACCCTCAGGGGTACAGTATAAAATGCCATCTCATGTTATAGCAAACATGCTTTCAGACACAGAGCTTTCTGTTGAATAATATAACATTGTTTGTTGGGCCTTGTAATGCATTTTTTTCTTGTTTAATTTAATCCTGGTTACTGGATAGCATCAAATTACTGCAGAAATATTTTCTACTGCCAATGCGGAGTTTATTATGATTATGCTGTGTCATGATCTTTTTTTTATAATGCTCTATTTAATAAATGCTGTTAAGGCTTTGGTTCATTTAGATTAATATATTTTATTAAGCGGTGCTTCTGTCCTTTAGATGGATGACATGATATTGTAACATACGTACCAGCTTCTGTCTCTTCAGTTTCCTCTTTGGCCTCTTTGTTGCGGGTAATGTGTGACAGTGACAGACCTGCTTTATTTCTAGGTGTTTTAGTTTTGTTTTCATTACTCCTTCCTTTGAGCCCTAATCGGGGCTGTCATGACACTATTGTCAGGTATCCTGGGGCCAAGGGCTCCTACCCAGTCCCTAGCGCTAGTGGGCACCTTA
The DNA here is from genome assembly GCF_051348905.1 of Ranitomeya variabilis. Classification (NCBI taxonomy): domain Eukaryota; kingdom Metazoa; phylum Chordata; class Amphibia; order Anura; family Dendrobatidae; genus Ranitomeya; species Ranitomeya variabilis. The sequence goes on along the minus strand of NC_135235.1, from coordinate 135,331,278 downwards.
TTTATCCCTGTTCCCTGGATTACTTCTGATGGTGAAGATGCCAGAGCCACATACCTTACTGAGCTCCTTAATCCACCCTTAGTCTGTTCCCATCCCCCAGCCAGGGACATGGGGAGTATTAGTGTATGGAAAAATACTAACCAGACTACAGGGATAACGGAAAATACTAATTATACATACAGTATAAGCTCACGCAAATAACGGAAACACCAGGAAAAATCAAAGGTGAAGATATGGATTTGATCAAAACCAAAGCTAAGCAACAGTCACTAGATAAATCCATCAAACAACTCCTTAAACAACCAAACTTCTCCAAGCTCCTGAACCATGCAGTATGAAGCTAACTCTGGCCTTTCTTGATTGCCAGAAGCCAGGTTTACACCATGATCCAAATTATTATGCAAATTGGATTTAGGTGTCATAAAGATTTAATTGTTCTGGTTTTCAAATAAACTCGTGGATGATATTGTGTCTCATTGCTCAATGGATCACTGAAATCAATCTTAAACACATGTGATAATTAGTTTTCCAGGTGATTCTTATTAAAGGAAAACTACATAAAAATGATGTTCCACATTATTAAGCAGGCCACAGGTTTCAAGCAATATGGGAGATAAAAAGGATCTCTCTGCTACTAAAAAGCGTTAAATAGTGCAGTAACTTGGACAAGGTATGAAAACATTAGAGATTTCACGAAAACTTAGGAGTGATCATCATACTGTGAAGAGATTTGTGACTGAAACAGAGCACAGACAGTTCATGCAGATAAAGGCATAATGAGGAAGGTTTCTGCCAGACAAATTCATTGGATTAAGAGAGCAGCTGCCAAAATACCATTACAAAGCAGCAAACAGTTATTTGAAGCTGCTGGTGCCTCTGGAGTCCCTTGAACCTCAAGGTGTAGGATCGTTCAAAGGCTTGCTGTGGTGCATAAACCTACTATTCGGCCACCCCTAAACAGTGTTCACAAGCAGAAGCGGTTGCAGTGGGCCCAGACATACATGAAGACTAATTTTCAAACAGCAGTCTTGTTTCCTGATGAGTGTCAAGCAACCCTGGATGGTCCAGATGGATGGAGTAGTGGATGGTTGATGGATGGCCACCATGTCCCAACAAGACTGCGACGTCAGCAAGGAGGTAGAGGAGTCATGTTTTGGGCTGGAATCATGAGGAAACAGCTGGTAGGGCCCTTTAAGGTCCCTGAAGGTGTGAAAATGATCTCTGCAAAGTATATAGAGTTGCTGATTGACAACTTTCTTCCATGGTATAAAAAGCAGAAATGTGCCTTCAGGAGCGAAATCATCTTCATGCATGACAATGCACCATCTCATGCTGCAAAGAATAGCTCTGAGTCATTGGCTGCTATGGGCTTAAAAGGAGATAAACTCATGGTGTAGCCACCATCTTCCCCTGACCTCAACCCTATAGAGAACCTTTGGAGTATCCATCAAGCAAAAGATCTATGAGGGTGGGAGGCAGTTCACATCAAAACAGCAGGTCTGGGAGGCTATTCTGACTTCACGCAAAGAAATACAAGCAGAAACTCTCCAAAGTTCAATGGATGCAAGAATTGTGAAGGTGATATCAAAGAAGGGTTCCTATGTTAACATGTAACTTGGCCTGTTAGGATGTTTTGGAGTTAAATAGCTTTTTTGTTCAGTAAATGTGACCTCCTAATGCTGCAAATTCCACAAATGAGCATTTTCAGTTCTTTAAAACATATCAAATGTTTAGAAATTCTACTGTGCCTAATAATTTGGAACAGTGCATTTTGAGTTTCATTTTAGAGATTATACTGTTATCATTGGAAGGTTTCTTCATTAAAATTCCATGTATACTGTAACGGGTGATGACTTTTATTAGACTGACTGTCATTTGCACCAACCATCGAAGAAAAATGTCATTTGCATAATAATTTGGAACATGGTGTAATAGGAGAGGGGCTTGCCAACTCCAAACAGCTGAGAGAATCAGCACAAGCAAGCTTCCAGGAGCTCTCTACTGAAAAAGATTAACAACTGCACTGCTAGAAGAAATCTGCACCATTTAATATGAAGGCAAAGTGCTTCTAATCAGTGCAGGAGTAGGAGAAATCAGACAGTATGGTCTTCTGGCTTTTCTCTGTCACTGTAAATCTGTGACAGGGTCTATTAACTGTTAAACCCCTGAACTTCTGACTTCCACCGCCAGTCAATAAGTTCAGCTTACCTGGTCTATAGTCCTATTTCTGCTGTAGTCGTGTCATCCTAATTTATCCCACTTTCTAATTTTGTCCCTTACAAGACCTCTTTGTAGCAGCCTTGCTTGACAACTTTTCTTGTCCTAGCTTGCTCCATGGCCTAAGACCCTTGGTCCCTGTGTAAATCCAGCTCTCTGCACAGGAGTTAATGGGTGAAGTTACAAGAAACCCTAAATAGTGTGGCTTGCTCTAAGCCTGTCTGTGGAATCTTACAGGCTTCCACAATCAGTGCAACCATGACAGGCATCCAGGAAAATTAGCCCTGACTCATTGTTGCTGGAGTCTACTGTCACAGGTGATCTGGTTGAGTCTGCCTTGTGCTCACATTTAGATGTATGGTTTTAGATTTACTTTGGTCAGCTATAACTGAAAGTGTCAGGAAATAGAAATATTAACATCTCTGCTGAACAATAGTGGACCATGTGAACTCTCAGAATGAGTTTATGAAGCACATGGCATGTAACAATCATGTGCCCTCTGTTACATTACTTACTGCAGAGCTCAAAACTGACTCTGTATAACTCTTAAATGATTGCCTTTAAAGAGGTTGTCCACTACTATATCATTGATGACCTATCATTTGGATAGGCCATCAATTTCTGATCGGACGGGGTATGACACCCAGCACCCCTGACTATCAGCTGTTCCCAGTGTCTGTGATGGCTATTCAAATAAAAAGGCGGATGTGCACTACCCTGCCATAACCACTATCAGAGGATGGAAAAGCTTTGCAATTGAGCAGTTCCGGCTGACCGCTTCAGGCGGGGGTGACGGGTGTCGGACCCCAACTGATCAGACACTGATGACCTATCCTAAGGTCTCAGCTTGGATTGGGTGATAATGAGGAGGAGGCGGCTGAAGAGGAGGAGGAACATAAGATGGTTGCCTGCACTATAGAGGGTGCTACCCACATTATCTTCATCCTGTCTGTTCAGCGTGGATGGGATGATGAAGAGGTGGAGAGGGAGGAGGAGGAGATGGGGTGTCATCCTAAGGTTGGGACAGGGAAGCCTTGCCTGTTGTGAGTCTGGCTAACTTTATGTCCCGCTGCCTTTCCTGTGACTCTCAAATTATACAAATTTTGGTCAACACTGATCACTGGTTGTTCACCCTTCTTGACCCACACTACTAGGGGACCTTTCCAGCCCTCCTTCCTGCAGAGGAGATGACTTGTAAAATGGTGCAATACCAGAAGGCCCTAGTCAAACAATGAGTGCAAAAAATTCCAATCTGACAATGCCGGCAACAGAGGTAAAAAAATGATTTTGCAACCAAGGAGGAGAGATGAGGGAGACACACACCATGTCCAACAGAGAGAGCATCCAGGCCCTGATTCGTGGGGTAGTCTGACATGGAGGGAACATTTTTGAAGATGCGGACAGAGTACTGAGCCTACCATACCAGCATCCTCCATAAGTCCTCTATTGAGTATACAAGCTGAACACGTGGCATGAACTATCCCTCTATGCAATGGATATGATGGCCTGTCCTGCCACTAGCATTTTGTCAGATTGGGTTTTTAGTGCTGACGGGGTCACAATAACTGATAGGCACATCAGCCTGTCAATTAAAAATGCTGATGGTCTGACTCTTATCAAAATGAACAAGACCTGAATTGTCCAAGACTTTTCTACACCACCAGATGACAGCAGCAGAACATAACATCAATTCAAATGTTCCTTTTTAGTGGTGTATTGCTATTCACCCCAATTTACCGAAAAAAGGGTATATGGTCTGTAACACAATGCTTTGGAACTTGGGATAATGGGATACTGGGTTTGATGTCAGCTGCATAGTGTCCACTGACATTTAGCCCACAGGTTAGTAATGGAAAAGCACCTACCAGACACCCCCATTACTAACCCTGTAGTCAAAAGTGTGGATTATTTTATTTTTTAAATAAGTGGGTGAAGGAAGAAGAAGTTTTGGTTTTTAAAAAACGCTTTAGTTGCCAGTCTGTAAAGTTGCTCTAGGTGATGTGATGTGACCCTTTAAGTAGTATGCATACACTAGCTTTAATTTGATAGTGTCCCCCCTTTATTGAATAGTGCAGAATGAGATTAGTAATAATTAGTGATGAGCGAGTGTATTCGTTGCTCGGGTTTTCCTGAGCATGCTCGGGTGACCTCTGAGTATTTATGACTGCTCAGAGATTTAGTTTTCATCACGGCAGCTGAATGATTTACAGCTACTAGCCAGCTTGATTACATGTGGAGATTCCCTATCAACCAGGCAACCCCCACATGTACTCAGCCTGGCTAGTAGCTGTAAATCATTCAGCTGCCGCAATGAAAATTAAATTTCTGAGCAGTGATAAATACTCGGAGGTCACCTGAGCGTGCTGGGGAAAACCCGAGCAACGAGTATACTTGCTCATCACTAGTAATAATTCATGTGAAATTTGCTCAATTAGCCTCTTAAGAAGATAATAGGCTTGAACTGAGGAAGACAACTGTTATACAACAACTTAGGTTATGAGTAAGAAGTACCACTTGGAAACCCGTCAAGGTTGATTATACATAGTAACATAGTTATTAAGGTTGAAGGAAGACTTTAAGTCCATCTAGTTCAACCCATAGCCTAACATGCCCTAACATGTTGATCCAGGGGAAGGCAAAAAAAACCCATGTGGTAAGAGTAAGCTCCACCATGGGGAAAAAAATTCCTTCCCAACCCCACATACGGCAATCAGACTAGTTCCCTGGATCAACGCCCATTCAAAGAATCTAATATATATACCCTGTAACATTACACTTTTCAAGAAAGGCATCCAGTCCCCTCTTAAATTTAAGTAATGAATCACTCATTACAACATCATACGGCAGAGAGTTCCATAGTCTCACTGCTCTTACAGTAAAGAATCCGTGTCTGTTATTATGCTTAAACCTTTTTTCCTCCAGACGTAGAGGATGCCCCCTTGTCCCTGTCACCGGTCTATGATTAAAAAGATCATCAGAAAGGTCTTTGTACTGTCCCCTCATATATTTATACATTAACATAAGATCACCTCTTAGCCTTCGTTTTTCCAAACTAAATAGCCCCAAGTGTAATAACCTATCTTGGTATTGCAGACCCCCCAGTCCTCTAATAACCTTGGTCGCTCTTCTCTGCACCCGCTCCAGTTCAGCTACGCCTTTCTTATACACCGGAGACCAGAACTGTGCACAGTATTCTAAGTGTGGTCGAACTAGTGACTTGTATAGAGGTAAAATTATGTTCTCCTCATGAGCATCTATTCCTCTTTTAATGCATCCCATTATTTTATTTGCCTTTGTAGCAGCTGCCTGACACTGGCCACTGAATATGAGTTTGTCATCCACCCATACACCCAGGTCTTTTTTATTGACGGTTTTGCCCAGAGTTTTAGAATTAAGCACATAGTTATACATCTTATTACTTCTACCCAAGTGCATGACCTTACATTTATCCCCATTAAAGCTCATTTGCCATTTATCAGCCCAAGCTTCTAGTTTACATAAATCATCCTGTAATATAAAATTGTCCTCCTCTGTATTGATTACCCTGCAGAGTTTAGTGTCATCTGCAAATATTTAAATTCTACTCTGAATGCCCCCTACAAGGTCATTAATAAATATGTTAAAAAGAAGAGGGCCTAATACTGACCCCTGTGGTACCCCACTGCTAACCGCGACCCAGTCCGAATGTGCTCCATTAATAACCACCCTTTGTTTCCTATCCCTGAGCCAGCTCTCAATCCACTTACACATATTTTCCCCTATCCCTATTATTCTCATTTTATGTATCAACCTTTTGTGTGGCACCGTATCAAAAGCTTTTGAAAAGTCCATATACACTACATCTACTGGGCTCCCTTGGTCCAGTCCGGAACTTACCTCTTCATAGAAGCTGATCAAATTAGTCTGACATGAACGGTCCCTAGTAAACCCGTGCTGATACTGGGTCATGAGGTTATTCCTCTTCAGATACTCCAGTATAGCATCCCTTAGAAATCCCTCCAGGATTTTACCCACAGTAGAGGTTAAGCTTACTGGCCTATAATTACCGAGTTCAGTTTTTGCCCCTTTTTTGAATATTGGCACCACATTTGCTATACGCCAGTCCTGTGGTACAGACCCTGTTATTATGGACTCTTTAAAGATTAAAAATAATGGTCTATCAATGACTGTACTTAATTCCTGCAGTACTCGGGGGTGTATCCCATCCGGGTCCGGAGATTTGTCAATTTTAGTGATTTTTAGACACCGCCGTACTTCCTGCTGGGTTAAGCTGGTAACCTTTAATTGGGAATTTTTATCACTAGTTATATTGGCTGCCATGGGATTTTCGTTTGTAAATACTGATGAAAAAAAGTCATTTAGCATAATGGCTTTTTCCTCATCCTCATCCACCATTTCACCCAGACTATTTTTAAGGGGGCCAACACTATCATTTTTTAGTTTCTTACTATTTATGTAGTTAAAGAATATTTTGGGATTATTTTTGCTCTCTCTGGCAATGAGTCTCTCTGTCTCAATCTTTGCTGCCTTGATTTGCTTTTCACAGAATTTATTTAATTTTCTGTATTTATTTAGTGCCTCATCACTACCTACTTCCTTTAATTCTCTAAATGCTTTCTTTTTGTCCCTTATTGCGCCCCTTACAGCTTTATTTAGCCATATTGGTTTCCTCCTTTTTTCTAGCATGTTTATTCCCATACGGTATATACTGTGCACAGGTCCTATCCATGATGCTAATAAACGTCTCCCATTTTCTTTGTGTATTTTTATGCCTCAGGATATCGTCCCAGTTAATTGCACCAAGATCCTCTCTCATCCGTTGGAAATTTGCCCTCCTGAAGTTTAGTGTCCTTGTCACCCCTCTACTACACATCTTATTAAAGGAGACATGAAAAATTATTATTTTGTGATCACTATTCCCCAAGTGACCCCCAACCCTTATATTTGATATGCGGTCTGGCCTGTTGGTTAATATTAGGTCTAGCAGTGCCCCCCTCCTTGTTGGGTCCTGAACCAGTTGTGAAAGGTAATTGTCTCTCATAGTTGTTAAAAACTGATTACCTTTACTGGAACTGCAGGTTTCTGTTCCCCAATCTATTTCAGGGTAGTTGAAGTCCCCCATAATAATGACTTCTCCTTGAGTCGCAGCTTCATCTATTTGCTTTACGAGGATATTCTCCATTGCTTCCATTATTTTTGGAGATTTATAACAAACCCCTATCAGTAATTTATTATTTTTTCCCCCACCCCTTATCTCCACCCACAGGGACTCTACATTTTCATTAGATTCACCTATATTATAACGCAGGATGGGTTTTAAGGTCGATTTTACATACAGACACACCCCACCCCCTCGCTTATCTGTACGGTCATTTCTGAAAAGGCTATAGCACTGCAAGTTAACAGCCCAGTCATGGCTCTCACCCAGCCATATTTCAGATATCCCCACCATGTCATAATTATGCTCCAACAACAATAATTCTAATTCATCCATTTTGTTGGCGAGGCTTCTGGCATTAGTATACATGCACTTGATGTTCCTCTCTGTACCTCTATTCTTTCTTAAATTACTAACTGTTCTAACCCCACCCCCCATGCCACCGCCACCCCCAACTTCCTTATTTGTGCCCAGGTCTCTATCTGCACTATCTTCCCCTCCTATAAAATGAATACCCTCCCCCCCAATCCCTAGTTTAAACACTCCTCCAACCTTCTAGCCATTTTCTCCCCCAGCACAGCTGCACCTTCCCCATTGAGGTGCAGCCCGTCCCTAGCGTAGAGCCTGTAGCCAACTGAGAAGTCGGCCTAGTTCTGCAGGAACCCAAACCCCTCCTTCCTACACCAATTCTTGAGCCACTTATTAACCTCCCTAATCTCCTGTTGCCTCTCTGGCGTGGCACGTGGTATAGGCAGTATTTCGGAAAATACCACGTTGGAGGTCCTTGCTTTCAGCTTGCAGCCTAATTCCCTGAAATCATCTTTAAGGACCTTCCACCTACCTCTAACTTTGTCATTTGTGCCAATGCGCACCATGACCGCTGGGTCCTCACCAGCCCCTCCCAATAACCTGTCAACCCGATCAGTGATGTGTCGGACTCGAGCGCCAGGTAGGCAGCACACCGTCCGACGATCCCTGTCTTTGTGACAGATTGCCCTATCTGTTCCCCTGATAATTGAGTCCCCCACTACCAGCACCTGTCTGGCCTGCCCTACTCTCCTATTTCCCTCCTTACTGGAGCAGTCACTCCTCCGGCTTTCAGAGGACATGCCTGGCTGCAGCAGTGCTACCCCTGTACTGGCACCCCCCTCATCTGCCAAATTAGCAAACTTATTGGGGTGTGCCAGATCAGGACTAGCCTCCCTGGCACTCTTCCCTCTACCCTGCCTTCTATCTGTCACCCAGCAAACTGCCTTACTGTCCTGCAGCTCCATCCTACCATCCCCCCCCCATCTATCCCATTGAGCGTCTGCTCAGTGAGCAGAAGACTCCTCTCCATATTGTCTATGGATCTCAGTGTTGCCAGCTGCACATTTAGATCCAGAATCTGGGCTTCCAAATGCACAATGTGCTCACATCTCGCACAGCAGTATGCACCCTCGACCGGCTGATCAAGGACTGCATACATGTGGCAAGATGTGCACTGGATGGCATTAACAATAGTGGAGCACATTTCCTAATGGGGATTGCACCACACAAACGTTAATTAAAAATAAATACAAAGTATTAAAAAAAAAAAAAAACAGACAGCAATTCCTCCCTTGGAAACTCCCTGATTCCAAAGTCACTGAATCACAAGTCACACTTACCGCCGTCCACACTTACGCGCAGGTCACACTCAGCTCGCTCACACTCGCTATGCTGATGATTTATAGATTTTTTTTCTCTCTATTTCCCTTCAACAACAAGCCACCTTGCTGTTCAAATGCACTTTCCAAAAGCGCATTATGCACATTTATTGGGACTATTTCCTTTGATTAATTATGCCATTTTTTGTCACATGATTTTATCTGGATACAAATTAAAATGTTTATATTTTATAGTCCTACAGACTTTGGATTGCCTTCGCTGTGGACATAAGATTCGTTGCACATGCTGGATAGATGAGCTGATCATTTCTCTTTTGTTATACAACAATGATTTAGCACTGGTAACACTTTGCTTATACTTGCAACAGTCTGATAGCAAACATATCAGCAGCACTTCGTTTTCAAGGATTTAATTTCTTTGTCTTCTTCACATTGCAGCACTCCTTCCCACAGACACCTCTCTTGACAGTGGAATACTAGTTGTCTGGCCACTTGCACTATCTACTCAGTTACTACCTTATAAAGTTCCAACAAACCTACACTTTTCTCTGCACTCAGACATTTATGTACTTCATAGTCAGGAAAAAGCCTCAATAATGCTCCACACTGCTGAGACTATGCTTTGGTCTTATGGCAGCTAAACTTCAGCAGTTAGACTCTTCACAATGTTCCCTTTTGAGTGGAAATTCTCTCTTTTTTTTCTCTCTCTTTCTCTCTCGCTCTCTCTTTTTGTCTCTTTTTCTGGCACTCTTTCTGCCCCTCTATTTTTCACTCTGATTTTTTGTCCCACTTTCCACCACTCTCGCATTCTGTCTCTCTAGCTTTCTGTATCTCTATCTTCCCTCTCCTCTCTTTCCTTGTCCTGGGGCAGACTACCACTGCATTACGAGATGGACCTTATTACTTGCTCCTCTTTCACCCCAACAAGTAACCTGAAATGCCATACCAATTTGCAAGTGTTACTCTTCCCTTGCTAGCCTACTATCTGGGTTTCCTACTTGTTTCTGCCTACAGCTTATCTATAATTCCTACCTGCTTAAGAAAATACAGCACAGCATTCTCTGAACACAATTAATGAGCATCGGTGGAAATGCTAATATTAAAACCACACTAACAGTGACTCAGCAATTCATACAACACCTATGGGTGGTGACTACATAGTGCTTTTAAAATGAATATGGTTTCTGATTTGCTCACAGACCAGGGACTATAATCAAAATGAATGGTGCCTCTACCAGAAGTCACTCATTCCCTACAACTACCGTGTTTCCCCGATAGTAAGACACCCCCGATAGTAAGACGTAGTGGGGGTTTTAGCGGGGTGGGCTAATGTAAGACGCACTCCCGAAAGTAAGACATAGTACTGTACGTTGTAAAAATATAAGCCGTACCGGTACCTTTTGCTGCATTAACTGCGGGATGCGGACGATTCAGCCACTGGTAAACAGGGTAAACATCGGGTTACTAAGCGCAAGGCCGCGCTTAGTAACCCGATGTTTACCCTGGTTACCAGTGTAAATGTTAAAAAAAAAAAAAAAAGAAGTGAGGTGTCATATCTTGTTTTTTCCAGAGGTGATTTTGGAGTTTTTGGGCTGTCGGGACAGAATACAGTGGCTCTTCCTTTGCCTTTTGGTGTTTTTAATCCTTCAGAAAGATACTGTTGACTTCCATCTCCAAGTTCTAATCGTCGCTTCGCCGGAGGGCGCCCCAGTGCAGGCTGCAGTAGGCCGGCTCTGGCGGCGGGTCAATGGGGGGTGGAGTAGATGAAGCTGGCTGCTGCTTGCTGCTCCGGAGCGCACAGTCCGTGCGGGGGATGGTGCACTGGGCCGGGGGAGGACAGGACGTGCAGGTATCCGCCGCCTCCTGCGCCAACCACAGCGCCGCCCCTGGCCACGAACCCCCCGGAGAAGCTGGAGCATTTGTCGGGGAGCAGCAGCTGGTCGTGCCCGAGGTGGCTTCCCTTTCTCATGGTACGGAGCCGCCGCCTTCTCCGCTCTCCTCCTTGTGACCCCAGTAATCCGCACTGCCCGGCCAGCACCCTACAAATAGCCAGGGCTGCAGTTAGAGCAGGTGCTGAGGTGAGCTCGTCGGAGGGCTATCGAGCACCGGGGGAGGCAGATGGAGGCGGATTGTACGGCTGTGTGTGCTCGGGCCCCAGCTCCGACCTCCCTGCCACCGCCGCGGCTGAAAAATGGCTCCAGGAAGCTGACAATGAATGAAGGGATGCGGTTTACGTGCGAAGGTCGGAGCTGGGGCCCCGAGCACACACAGCCGTACAATCCGCCTCACAAGGAGGAGAGCGGAGAAGGCGGCGGCTCCGTACCATGAGAAAGGGAAGCCACCTCGGGCACGACCAGCTGCTGCTCCCCGACAAATGCTCCAGCTTCTCCGGGGGGTTCATGGCCGGGGGCGGTGCTGTGGTTGGCGCAGGAGGCGGCGGATACCTGCACGTCCTGTCCTCCCCCGGCCCGGTGCACCATCCCCCGCACGAACTGTGCGCTCCGGAGCAGCAAGCAGCGGCCAGCTTCATCTACTCCACCCCGCATGGACCCGCCGCCAGAGCCGGCCTACTGCAGCCTGCACTGGGGCGCCCTCCGGCGAAGCGACGATTAGAACTTGGAGATGGAAGTCAACAGTATCTTTCTGAAGGATTAAAAACACCAAAAGGCAAAGGAAGAGCCACTGTATTCTGTCCCGACAGCCCAAAAACTCCAAAATCACCTCTGGAAAAAACAAGACATGACACCTCACTTTTTTTTCTTTTTTTTTTACATTTACACTGGTAACCAGGGTAAACATCGGGTTACTAAGCGCGGCCCTGCTGTGTGACAGCTCTCCAGCGACCACACAGGTTTTTTCCCAATGTAAGACACCCCCCCGAAATTAAGACATAGTGGGACTTTTGAGTGGTAAAAGAATGTAGAATGCTGTCTTACTATCGGGGAAGCACGGTATTGACTACTAAAATGTACTTTAAAGTATAGTTGTGCATATTGACATTCAGGGTGCTCAGTTCTTTCTGTTGCATACACTACTACTTCTATTATAAATATAAACTTTTTTATTTTGGCATTAAATGGATACTGGCACATTTAAGTCGACTGCCGTGCGGGAGCGAGGAGCCTTGGGATTCCAAACGTTTCTTATTAATATCAATTTGTTTCTGCACAAGAATGGCACCTTTCTCAAGGTATAATAACCACTTGGTTTTTATGACCCCCCACAGTAGTCCCCACATTGTTTGATGCCCCCACAGTAGTCCACACATTGTTTGATGCCCTCACAGTAGTCCCCACATTGTATTATGGCCAACACAGTAGTCTTTATCTTTGAGGGGTGATCTCCCTCACTGAACTTTATAACATCTGGTCTTGGTTAGACAAACTCACCGGCATCATGTGGTCTGCAAGGGTGCAGTGCCCTCATAGACAAAACCCACACACCTAGTCAGGGCCCTCATTTTCATGTAGCATGGCAGGACAAAGAAGACGAATACCTCGCCCACAGATACCGCCCCCCCTGTTACACCTAGACAGTATCATGTCACTACAGAACCTTGAGAAATACTACTTAAATAAATGGGAAAATGTTATATACTCAGCTAACCCAAGATCCTGGCGAATCTGCCAGCCTACAGTGGCTGGGCATGGGAAAATTAATCTGGTGGTGTCATGGCGCCAGACCACACACAAACTGTCAGAGTCTTGGCGCATTGACATTATCACATTGCTCTGCCCACTAGGACTCACACTACATGTCACCCTGCCATTCTGTTGATGGCAGGCTTAAATCAACCTTTGTCCAAAAAAAGAAAAATGGTTGCACTCACCGATACTAAAATGCTTCCATTATTGGTACACTTAATTAAAACATGCCCGCAGGAAAGAACTCATGAGAAACACTCTGGATGACGGCCGTTTCCTGCCTCTTGCACTTCACAGGACCCGTTGAGGTGCAGGAGGTGCAAAACAGCCATTGTCCACACTGTTTCTCATAAGTACCTTCCTGCTGGCATTTTTAATTAAGTGTACCAATAAAGAAAGATTTTAGTACTGGTGAGTGCAACTATTTTTCTTTTTTGGGACATTATTTGCATAACTTTTCTCATGGTCTGCACCCGGTCATCTAGGGGCATGGTGGAAATCACTGTCAGCTAAACCAGCTAGCCACAGGTGTTTCAGAGATGCTGTTTTTTCTTCTATTACTGCGATCTAAATCAACCAATGGCCCACACAATGAAGAGTGGTAATGCAGGGTGACCATATCTCCCTCCACAATTGCAGACTTTAATTATATCAGCGTACTGTGAGACTGCTCCCTCTGCCACACTGATAGCTAAGCTATTGATTAAAGTACAACATAATCAAGATAGAATTCAAATTAAAAGCCTTAAAAAAGCACAGGCATGTGCATAAACATCATATTGACCCTTTGTGGAGTCAAGGAAATTACTACAAAGGCATTGATGTAAAGCCAAGGAACACATTTTCAGGGTATCAGAAGCATACAGTAAATGATAAAATAATTTAGAATAACTGCAAAATACTTAATCAAAATTGATTAAACTTCTAAAAAAAATATAGTAACAAAAGTTGAAAATCTTATGAACTTTAAATCAGATAAAAATGATAATGAAAATGTGCCTATAGTTCTATTGCTTCATGGTGTAAGAGCCCTTATCACCATAATTACAAATTAATTAGGGTTTTATTCTCTCTACAAGCTACATATAATCAATACATAAAGTAACTGTCTGCTCTATCTATAGTCTTTACCTTATCCCCTCTAAAAACTACATGCCAATAATAATACAGTATAATACATGTCTAAAACAAAGTTTACTAAAAAAAAAGTAATAAATTCAATAAATTAAGACCAAACACCTTTTTTTTCTGTGATGGCCCAGTAATAATTCCACATGGAAGGGGAACTTTTACATTTCCAGATTATAATACTGATGGGTAAAAAGCAAATAGTGTAAAAAGAATACCAAAGTTTATAAGTTATCAGTCAGGTAAAGCGACCTTCAGTCTGTGAACTTCTTGGGAAAAGTTTCTCCATCCGTGACAGATTTGACTATAAATCATTGGTATTAATGTGCACAGAACCAAGGTCTTGTCATTTTGCATGCCGCACAGACACAAGTAGTTTGAATGAACTGTAGTTGATCATCTGTCATTTGAAAATCATGAGGGGAAATTTCAGTATCTAAATCTGGTTCAATAAATAGTGCCAAGAACACAGATCCCATATTAATATATGATGAAGTATGACTAGAAAGTTGGCACTATTATAACATTTTTTTTTTTAGGGACATAAATCCTTTGTGAATCATAACATTTTTCTTTTGAGGGACATAAATTTAGCATAATAAGTGGTTGTTTACTACATTGGTCATAATTTTCATTTTTTATAGAACTTCTGAGGGCTAAATTAACATTAGGGCAACCTGTAACTATTGAACCAGGATCACTCCCGTGGACAATGTGCACAACTTTCTTTGAAAAGGCCTTCATATTAATGAAATTGGCAAGGTACAAAAATAACACTGGTGTCTCCTAAATAAACAAGTGATGGAAATGCTCTCAATGGATCCCTGTAGATTTTTACAAACACATTTTCATTTGGCACAAACGGTGTAGGCATTATCTTTTAGGGTATTGGTAATTTTTCACTGGTTATCATAAAATCCTGTGAACTTTACTATTTTTTTTAATTGTGTTATTCAACTTGTATGCTGCATTGACAAAATCAAGGAAAATTAAAGGTCTTCAGGTATGAATTTTGCAAAATACTTGTAATTACAAATCCTCTTTATTCTAAAGAGTGGAGTGTTTTTTAAATTAATTGTTCACTGATCCTTAGCTTGGCTACTAGTCGTTGGTGAAGTCTAGCAACAGAACATGCACAGTGCTTATAAGCCCTTTCTACTGGAGCTTTGCAGCTGGCCAGATTGATGGTGCACACTTTTAGACTCTGATCTGGACAGCTTCAGTACAAATGTGCTCATCTGATGTTGCAAAGAAAAAATGCCAACGCTAGCAGAATCAGAGAGTAGAGCGTTCAGGTCAATAGCGTGAAAATGCAGCTAGTCCAAACTGTCAATTAAGCGGAAAAAGAAGAGAACAGGAGCTGTTTTTGGGGTGCCGGGAGTCAGACCTCTATGGTTCTTAAATTAATTCATAGGAATAAGTCATCACTATCTATAAGCAATATGTCCTACATTTAAATCTATTCACACTATCCGCTATTATCAATTTCTATCTTGTCATAAGAATTACTTTACCATTGTACCAGGTTTATTAATTAATTAATTCAGGCTTATTCATATTTACAGTAATGTCCTTGTCATTTGAGTCTTGGTTTCGGCTGAGCAATCTAATGGGTAGCCATCATTTCTTAGAATCAAAGAATGTTAGAGTTGGAAGGGTCATCGTGTCCAAACCCCAGGCTCAATGCAGGATTCACTAAACCATCTCAGTCAGATGTCTGTTCAGCCTCTGTTTGAAGACTTCCATTGACGAAGGAATCACCACCTCTCGTGGCAGCCGGTTCCACTCATTCATTACCCTCACTCCTTTTTTCCTTTGCTGGCTAAGGGTACCGTCACACAGTGGCATTTTTATCGCTATGACGGCACGATTCGTGACGTTCTAGCGATATCCTTACGATCTCGCAGTGTCTGACACGCTACTGCGATCAGACACCCTGCTGAGAATCGTACGTCGTAGCAGATCGTTTGAAACTTTCTTTCGTCGCTGGATCTCCCGCTGTCATCGCTGGATCGTTGTGTGTGACAGCGATCCAGAGATGCGTTCGCTGGTAACCAGGGTAAACATCGGGTTACTAAGCGCAGGGCCATGCTTAGTAACCCGATGTTTACCGTGGTTACCAGCGTAAAAGTAAAAAAAAACAAACAGTACATACTGACCATCTGATGTCCGTCAGGTCCCTTGCCGTCTGCTTCCCGCTCTGTCTGTCTGCCGGCCGGAAAGTGAGAGCAGATCACAGTGGTGACGTCACTGCTGTGCTCTGCTCTCACTGTACGGCTGCACTCAGTCAGAGCAGGAAGCAGACGGCAAGGGACCTGACGGACATCAGATGGTCAGTATGTACTGTTTGTTTTTTTTTACTTTTACGCTGGTAACCACGGTAAACATCGGGTTACTAAGCGCGGCCCTGCGCTTAGTAACCCGATGTTTACCCTGGTTACCAGCGAACCTCGGCATCGTTGGTCGCTGGAGAGCGGTCTGTGTGACAGCTCCCCAGCGACCACACAACGACTTACCAACGATCACGGCCAGGTCGTATCGCAGGTCGTGATCGTTGGTAAATCGCATAGTGAGACGGTACCCTTAGGCTTCAGACCTCATGCATTTTGCTGATCTTTACAATCTGAAATCTCACAGTAATATACAGGACTCTATTGTAGCTCTGTATACCTTTGGTTTTATCAGACCCTTTATTACAGATCTATTATCCTTTAAAATTGTAGATATTTTATTTCAATATATCTTATTGGAAAAAACATGTAGAAAAACATGTGCCTGTCTTTTGTGCTCCACTTTGTAATAAATTCAGAATTGCACAGACAGCATATTAATCAATATATAACTGGCAAAACCCATTAGCATTCATATTACTTCTGTAAGTTCCCCATCTGAAACCAGCCTTAACGGAATTGTTTGAAAGCAAAATACTTTTGTTTAGGCATGGATCAATTAAAAATAACAAACTGAGTCATACCCACTTTTCAGGGTCCCCATGGACCCAGCACAAGCCGCTCCCAAGGTTTACCCTGGTTCTGGATCTGGAAGTGGTCTCCCCATTCGCAAGTCACACCACTGCTGCAGTCTGTAATTGGCTGCAATAATTATGTGAGTAGTAGAGTATGTCATTGGATGTTTTTGCACTCTTGTAGTCACCCGACCGCTGCAGTCAATTACATGCTGCAGCGATTCTGTGACTTCTGAATGGGGGAGACTACTTCCAGATCCAGAGCCACAGCGGACCTTTGGAGCGGCCTGTGCTATATCCACAATGGGGCAGAGGGGAGGGGGCATGGCTAAAAGGTGAGCATGCTTTTACTCAATGCATTGATAAAAAAATACATTTTACTGTTTGACAACACTTTTATACTGATTGACCAGTAGTAGACTAGCTAAAAAATAGATACTAGAAATTAAGCTCTAAATTCTTCTTCATCTACAGCACTAAACTTGTTAATACCAGATATAAAACTGGTGAAATCCACACCAAACACTGTATGTTTTATAGTTTTACAGCTACATAACACATTGTTTAGTGTCTGATGTCTTCTAGTGGTTCCGGCATCAGACCGATTCAGTTCAAACTGCTTATTACAAAGAAAACTCCAGCACTTGTTACTTTACTGCACATAGTAGAGTGTAAAATGACTAAAATAGAAGACCTACATGGGTGTACATGCCTGGCATACTGCCAAGTACAGAAGATAAGTTTTCATGTATTATTATTTTATTAGTTATTGTTCCAACCATACATTAGTTGTGATGACATTTTTGCAAATTGGAGACATCGTTCAAAGCAGCATAATAATCCTTAAATTACATTTTCAGAAACCTTTGGATTAATCTCCACTTGTAAACATGCCTACAGTTTTTGTAAATTACGGTACTCTTTTGCTTATTTAAACATTTTTCTATTATCCAAAGCCATCTTTTTAGAGAACTGATTTTCTTTAGATTACTCTGAGAGTCCTACCGAGATATCTTAAGTAGTTCTGGTGCCGGCCATCAACTCTCTCTTTGAATAGGCGCACTGATTGGTGATCTCCTATTGTGAGAAAAGAATTTTTATCTTAAAAGTTGGAAAGGTCCTCTTGCCATTTCTAAACTTCTTAAAGGAACATTGTCTACTGTTTCCAGCCATTCATTTTACCATAAGAAATTAGGAGAACAGAATGATGATGGGCATCTATAGAATCAGATCTTCAAAGGAAACGAACAGTGGATAGTATTTCAACCATACAATACTAAAAGATGAGGTGCAAAGTTTAGTGTTCCACTGTCCTAATATAATAGTCTATTTCACTGTGTCTATTTCATTATGTGTCTGAAGAACTGAGTTTCTAAATCACTCATCTAAGAAGGCTCTTAAAAGACCCTGGTATCATAGTTTTACTATGGATCAGATTTAGGAACATCTTTAAAGGGAACTTGTAACAAGATTCATGCTGCCCAAATCATGGCTGGCTGGTGGCCTGGCTGCGCTGCTGCAGCCAGGCAGGTTTTATACCTAAACGCTGCAACGTTTCTGAGAAGACATCATTTGAAATTCTGTTAAAGGGTTTTTCCCTTGTCCCATTAATGGGAACCTGTCACCCCCAAAATGGAAGTTGAGCTAAGCTCACTGGCATCAGTGGCATATCTACAGCATTCTGGAATGCTGTAGATAAGCCCCCGATGTATCCTGAAAGATGAGAAAAAGAGGTTATATTATACTCACCCAGGGGCATTCCCTCTGCGGTCCGGTCGGATGGGCGTCGCGGTCCGGTCCGGGGCCTCCCATCTTCTTACGATGACGTCCTCTTCTTGTCTTCCCACTGCGGCTCCGGCACAGGTGTACTTTATCTCCCTGTTGAGGGCAGAGCTAAGTACTGCAGTGGGAAGGCGCTGGGCCCCTCTGACCTTTCCTGGCACCTGCGCACTGCAGTACGCTGTAGATAAGCCCCTGATGCCGATGGGCTTAGCTCAACTTCCATTTTGGGGTGACAGGTTCCCATTAATGGGACAAGGGAAAAACCCTGACTATTCCTGCCTGACCCCGGCTATCTTCTCCCACTACAGTTAAATGGTATGTCTTTCCCATAGGTGCATATCGTGCGGACTTGGCAATCACCTAAAGTGGGGCAGATGCCTCACTAAACTAGTCTCTTATATTCCTATGGTGCACAACTGGCTTTTTGACTTATGTTTTCCCTGAAACAATGTGGTGTTTCAGATTAAAACATACTGTACCTGACTGCAATCAAGTACCCAGGCTCTGATTCATCCTGCCAGTTTTTCAGGCAAAGTGCATCTATTGATGGGTTATCGTTAATGGGGTATTCCACTACTCAGACAACCCCTTCTGAAGACCTATGTTTCCCTCTAGAAAAATAATAACACTTATGGTATGGGCACACATTGCGGATTTGGCTGTGGAATTTTCTGTGCAGATTCTGCATTTCTTGGCAGAAAACGCAGGTCAGAATCTGCGTGTTTTTTGTGCGGATTTTGTGAATTTTTTTGCGGATTTTTTGCAGATTCTGTGCGGATTTCATGCGTTTTTTACCCCTGTGGATTTCTATTATGGAATGGGTGCAGAAACGCAACAGATCCGCAAAAAGAATTGACATGGTCCTTTTTCTAATCCACTGCATTTTCCGTGCGGAATTTTCCGCATCATTAGCACAGCATTTTTATTTTTCCATTGATTTACATTGTACTGTAAATCACTTTCGAATCTTCAGCGTTTCTGCGTGGAAAAAAACGCTGCAGATCCGCAGGAAATCCGCAACGTGTGCACATAGCTTATACTCACCTACAGCACTGCCATTGTCCCAGTAGTGTGGGTACTGGCTCTTCTGGGGATCACGAGACATTATTATGTCACATGATCTCTGTGGCCAATTAGCACTGGTTTCACTCTTCTCTCCTTCAGACAAATCAAAACATCCAGAAGAAGTAAGAAAGCAGTGGCAGCTCTTATCTTCCTCCGGATGTCAAATATGTATGTTGGAGAGGAGAGTGAAGCCAGCGCTGATTGCCCACAGGGATTGCACAACATAACAATGTCACACGATTCCTGGGAGAGCCAGTGCCAACACTGTTGGAATAGTGCCAGCCCCAGAGGTGAGTATAAATGTTATTACTTTACTCTTGGAAACAGGGATTTAGAAGAGGTTTGCCTGAGTAGTGGACAGCCACTTTAACCCTAGAACGCATAACTGGGGCCTCGCAGGTCTGCCAGGTTACTTGTTTTCTATTTTCTGTAAAAGTACTTTAGTTAGAATTTTGAAAATCTAGGTAATCCTCAGGTATATAGTTGTTAGTAATTTCCAGTTATTCATATATTTTTATGTTACAGACATTTCAGTATAACAACCTTTTTTTGGGACTACCCCATATTCACGCACCTGGGGCCTTTTAGGCCTGTACTAGGTTTACATGTGATACTCAGTCTTTTTGTCTGTATTGTTGCTGGGGAAGAACTTTTATGACTCTGCTATTGCTGCTATTGCTGGGAAGAGTGTGGATTCTGCATTCCCTTTTTTCCAATATCCTTGATGTGTCAGCCCTCAATAGCTACATTGTTTACTGTCAAACTAATCCAGAATTCCATGCCAACAGGAAAGACAAGAGACGTCTATTTTTGACAGAACTTTGTTATGAACTTTTGATGCCTACTATGATGGAGAGAAGCAGCATGATATGCTTATCAAGGCAAATTACAGAGGCAATGATCCGATGTGGAATACGCTTTCTGGAACATCCAGAGCAAAAAGAAAAAAAAAAGAAAGCGCTGCTATATTTGTCTAGCAAAGAAGGAAAGAAAATCGGAGCGTTTCTGTTCTACTTGCGGACAAAATGTATGCAAGGAACATTCAGCCGAAAAAATAATATGCGAGAATTGTCGGGGGAATATGTAAAGTTACAAATAAATATTCCTAAACCAAGTTTGCTACAACCAAAAAAATTTTTCATAAAAAAATTGCATATAGAATGCCTATATTTGGCGTGCCCCTTTACTTACTTTTTTGTTGTTTTATGCACATAATTATGTTTTGAAATATACACATCTTAGGCTGTGTTCCCAGTAGCACTGGGGTTCGCCAGAAGGGGATCCATAATGGATCTGACCTCCTGGTAACTCCAGGATTCCGCCAGCCTTAGCTGGGGTCACCAGGAGGTCAGATCCATTACGGATCCCCTCCTGGTGGACCCCAGCGCTAGTTGAAATGCATCCTTACCTTGCAATTGTAAAATAAATTTTGAAAAGTATTTTTATTTGAGTTATTCTGTGTTATTTGCACACAGGCCTAAAAGGCCCCAGGTGAATGAATATGGGGTAGTCCCAAAAAAAGGTTGTTATACCAAAATGCCTATAACATAAAAATATATGAACAACTGGAAATTACTAACAACTATATACCCGAGGAATACCTAGAGTTTCAAAATTCCAACTAAAGTAATTTTACAGAAAATAGAAAACAAGTAACCTGGCAGGCCTGCGAGGCCCCAGGTATGCGTCTGCCAGCCTTAGCTGGGGTCACCAGGAGGTCAGATCCATTACGGAATCCTGTCCTGGTGGACCCCTGCGCTAGTGGGAATGCATCCTTACTTTGCAATAAACTTTGAAAAGTATTTTTATTTGAGTTATTCCATGATAATTGTAAACAGGCGTAAAAGGCCCCAGGTGTGTGAATGTGTAGATTGTAGGGTTAAACCAAGTCTATTATAGGCAATATTTGCCTAGAGCAGTGTTCTCCAACTCCAGAGAGAGCCACCAATAGATCTTGTTTTCAGGATTTATTTACTATTGCCCAAGTGATAATTCCATCACCTGTGCAATAGTAAGAAATTCCTGAAAAAATGATCTGTTCATGGATCTTGAGGGCAGGAGTTGGGAAACACTGTACTAGAGAATAGACTTTGTCTGGAGATGAGCGGATTAATGCTTGGAGCATCAAGTCCCCATCAATTTTGCTGAAATGTGTGGTTTCAGCCAAATTCAAACATTTTTAAATTGTATTTGAAGTTTTAAAAAAAATAAACTTGCCCCACACCATTTTACACACTGCAGAAGCATCAGCAAGCAGGTTAATGTTATTTTACGTGGCCACTCAGGCCTCCCTATTATGCCCTGCAGCTATAACATCATTTGGATTTTCATACCTTGTTCAGTGGTGGTCAGTAGAGTTGAGCGAAACGGGTCGTTCATTTTCAAAAGTCGCCGACTTTTGGCAAAGTCGGCGTCTCACGAAACCGAGCCGATCCCAGCGTTGCATCGGCCATGCGGTACGCGACTTTCGCGCCAAAGTCGCGTTTCAATGACGCGAAAAGCGCCATTTCTCAGCCAATGAAGGTGAACGCAGAGTGTGGGCAGCGTGATGACATAGGTCCTGGTCCCCACCATCTTAGAGAAGGGCATTGCAGTGATTGGCTTGCTGTCTGCGGCGTCACAGGGGCTATAAAGGGGCGTTCCCGCCGACCGCCATCTCACTGCTGCTGCTCTGAGCTTAGGGAGAGGTTGCTGCCGCTTCATTAGAAGCAGGGAGAGCGTTAGGCAGGGTCCATTAACCACCAAACCGCTTGTGCTGTAGCGATTTCCACTGTCCAACACCACCTTTGGTGTGCAGGGACAGTGGAAGCTACATTTTTTTTTTTCTCTCAGCGCTGTAGCTTATTGGGCTGCCCTAGAAGGCTCCCTGATAGCTGTATTGCTGTGTGTACGCCACTGTGCAAACCAACTGCTTTTTTCAAAGCACATATCCTCTTGTTCCTTCCTTTCTGCACAGCTATCTTTTTTGTTTGTCCACACTTTTTATTTAATTTGTGCATCAGTCCACTCCTTATTGCTGCCTGCCATACCTGGCTGAGATTACTGCAGGGAGATAGTAATTGTAGGACAGTTTTTTTTTTTTTTTTTGTGGGAGATTAAGATTGGCATTTCTGCTAGAGTGCCATCCCTGTGTGTGCCATCTCTCACTCAGTGGGCCATAGAAAGCCTATTAATTTTTTTGCTTGATTTGGGTTCTAAAATCTACCTGAAAAAAAATCACTACATCAATCAGTGGGAGATTAATATTGCCCTTTCTGCTTGTGTGCCACTCCTGACTCCTGTGTGTGCCATCTCTCACTCAGTGGGCCATAGAAAGCCTATTTATTTTTTATTATTTTGTTTCTAAAGTCTCCCTGAAAAAGAAAAAAAAAAGAAAACAGTGGGAGATTAATATTGCCCTTTCTGCTTGTGTGCCACTCCTGACTCCTGTGTGTGCCATCTCTCACTCAGTGGGCCATAGAAAGCCTATTTATTTTTTATTATTTTGTTTCTAAAGTCTCCCTGAAAAAGAAAAAAAAATAAAACAGTGGGAGATTAATATTGCCCTTTCTGCTTGTGTGCCACTCCTGACTCCTGTGTGTGCCATCTCTCACTCAGTGGGCCATAGAAAGCCTATTTATTTTTTATTATTTGGTTTCTAAAGTCTCCCTGAAAAAGAAAAAAAAATAAAACAGTGGGAGATTAATATTGCCCTTTCTGCTTGTGTGCCACTCCTGACTCCTGTGTGTGCCATCTCTCACTCAGT
Source organism: Ranitomeya variabilis (assembly GCF_051348905.1). Classification (NCBI taxonomy): domain Eukaryota; kingdom Metazoa; phylum Chordata; class Amphibia; order Anura; family Dendrobatidae; genus Ranitomeya; species Ranitomeya variabilis. The sequence continues at coordinate 135,307,925 of NC_135235.1, read as the reverse complement.
GGGCCATAGAAAGCTTATTAATTTTTTTGCTTGATTTGGGTTCTAAAATCTACCTGAAAAAAAAACACTACATCAATCAGTGGGAGAAAAATATTGGCCTCAGTCAGGGCTTGTGTGCCACTCCTGACTCCTGTGTGTGCCATCTCTCACTCAGTGGGCCATAGAAAGCCTATTAATTTTTTTGCTTGATTTGGGTTCTAAAATCTACCTGAAAAAAAAACACTACATCAATCAGTGGGAGAAAAATATTGGCCTCAGTCAGGGCTTGTGTGCCACTCCTGACTCCTGTGTGTGCCATCTCTCACTCAGTGGGCCATAGAAAGCCTATTAATTTTTTTGCTTGATTTGGGTTCTAAAATCTACCTGAAAAAAAAACACTACATCAATCAGTGGGAGAAAAATATTGGCCTCAGTCAGGGCTTGTGTGCCACTCCTGACTCCTGTGTGTGCCATCTCTCACTCAGTGGGCCATAGAAAGCCTATTAATTTTTTTGCTTGATTTGGGTTCTAAAATCTATCTGAAAAAAAAACACTACATCAATCAGTGGGAGAAAAATATTGGCCTCAGTCAGGGCTTGTGTGCCACTCCTGACTCCTGTGTGTGCCATCTCTCACTCAGTGGGCCATAGAAAGCCTATTAATTTTTTTGCTTGATTTGGGTTCTAAAATCTACCTGAAAAAAAAACACTACATCAATCAGTGGGAGAAAAATATTGGCCTCAGTCAGGGCTTGTGTGCCACTCCTGACTCCTGTGTGTGCCATCTCTCACTCAGTGGGCCATAGAAAGCCTATTAATTTTTTTGCTTGATTTGGGTTCTAAAATCTACCTGAAAAAAAACACTACATCAATCAGTGGGAGAAAAATATTGGCCTCAGTCAGGGCTTGTGTGCCACTCCTGACTCCTGTGTGTGCCATCTCTCACTCAGTGGGCCATAGAAAGCCTATTAATTTTTTTGCTTGATTTGGGTTCTAAAATCTACCTGAAAAAAAAACACTACATCAATCAGTGGGAGAAAAATATTGGCCTCAGTCAGGGCTTGTGTGCCACTCCTAACTCCTGTGTGTGCCATCTCTCACTCAGTGGACCATAGAAAGCCTATTAATTTTTTTGCTTGATTTGGGTTCTAAAATCTACCTGAAAAAAAAACACTACATCAATCAGTGGGAGAAAAATATTGGCCTCAGTCAGGGCTTGTGTGCCACTCCTGACTCCTGTGTGTGCCATCTCTCACTCAGTGGGCCATAGAAAGCCTATTAATTTTTTTGCTTGATTTGGGTTCTAAAATCTATCTGAAAAAAAAACACTACATCAATCAGTGGGAGAAAAATATTGGCCTCAGTCAGGGCTTGTGTGCCACTCCTGACTCCTGTGTGTGCCATCTCTCACTCAGTGGGCCATAGAAAGCCTATTAATTTTTTTGCTTGATTTGGGTTCTAAAATCTACCTGAAAAAAAAACACTACATCAATCAGTGGGAGAAAAATATTGGCCTCAGTCAGGGCTTGTGTGCCACTCCTGACTCCTGTGTGTGCCATCTCTCACTCAGTGGGCCATAGAAAGCCTATTAATTTTTTTGCTTGATTTGGGTTCTAAAATCTACCTGAAAAAAAAACACTACATCAATCAGTGGGAGAAAAATATTGGCCTCAGTCAGGGCTTGTGTGCCACTCCTGACTCCTGTGTGTGCCATCTCTCACTCAGTGGGCCATAGAAAGCCTATTAATTTTTTTGCTTGATTTGGGTTCTAAAATCTACCTGAAAAAAAAACACTACATCAATCAGTGGGAGAAAAATATTGGCCTCAGTCAGGGCTTGTGTGCCACTCCTAACTCCTGTGTGTGCCATCTCTCACTCAGTGGGCCATAGAAAGCCTATTAATTTTTTTGCTTGATTTGGGTTCTAAAATCTACCTGAAAAAAAAACACTACATCAATCAGTGGGAGAAAAATATTGGCCTCAGTCAGGGCTTGTGTGCCACTCCTGACTCCTGTGTGTGCCATCTCTCACTCAGTGGGCCATAGAAAGCCTATTAATTTTTTTGCTTGATTTGGGTTCTAAAATCTACCTGAAAAAAAAACAGTACATCAATCAGTGGGAGAAAAATATTGGCCTCAGTCAGGGCTTGTGTGCCACTCCTGACTCCTGTGTGTGCCATCTCTCACTCAGTGGGCCATAGAAAGCCTATTAATTTTTTTGCTTGATTTGGGTTCTAAAATCTACCTGAAAAAAAACACTACATCAATCAGTGGGAGAAAAATATTGGCCTCAGTCAGGGCTTGTGTGCCACTCCTGACTCCTGTGTGTGCCATCTCTCACTCAGTGGGCCATAGAAAGCCTATTAATTTTTTTGCTTGATTTGGGTTCTAAAATCTACCTGAAAAAAAAACACTACATCAATCAGTGGGAGAAAAATATTGGCCTCAGTCAGGGCTTGTGTGCCACTCCTGACTCCTGTGTGTGCCATCTCTCACTCAGTGGGCCATAGAAAGCCTATTAATTTTTTTGCTTGATTTGGGTTCTAAAATCTACCTGAAAAAAAAAACACTACATCAATCAGTGGGAGAAAAATATTGGCCTCAGTCAGGGCTTGTGTGCCACTCCTGACTCCTGTGTGTGCCATCTCTCACTCAGTGGGCCATAGAAAGCCTATTTATTTTTTATTATTTCGTTTCTAAAGTCTCCCTGAAAAAGAAAAAAAAAATAAAACAGTGGGAGATTAATATTGCCCTTTCTGCTTGTGTGCCACTCCTGACTCCTGTGTGTGCCATCTCTCACTCAGTGGGCCATAGAAAGCCTATTTATTTTTTATTATTTTGTTTCTAAAGTCTCCCTGAAAAAGAAAAAAAAAAAGAAAACAGTGGGAGATTAATATTGCCCTTTCTGCTTGTGTGCCACTCCTGACTCCTGTGTGTGCCATCTCTCACTCAGTGGGCCATAGAAAGCCTATTTATTTTTTATTATTTTGTTTCTAAAGTCTCCCTGAAAAAGAAAAAAAAAAATAAAACAGTGGGAGATTAATATTGCCCTTTCTGCTTGTGTGCCACTCCTGACTCCTGTGTGTGCCATCTCTCACTCAGTGGGCCATAGAAAGCCTATTTATTTTTTTTTATTTTGTTTCTAAAGTCTCCCTGAAAAAGAAAAAAAAATAAAACAGTGGGAGATTAATATTGCCCTTTCTGCTTGTGTGCCACTCCTGACTCCTGTGTGTGCCATCTCTCACTCAGTGGGCCATAGAAAGCCTATTTATTTTTTATTATTTTGTTTCTAAAGTCTCCCTGAAAAATAAAAAAAAATAAAACAGTGGGAGATTAATATTGACATTTGTGCTTGAGTGACAGTCCTGCGTGTGTGGCATCTCTGTGATTTGGTGCCACAGAAAACAGAGTGTGTAACATTGTGCCTGATTTTCCTTGTGGTCTCACCAACCTGTTAAGGGATATTGAAATCATACTGAAGTTATAGCTCACCGTGTAAGTTGTTTGACAGCAACAAATAAAGTTACTTTGGTTAAGTTTTTAAAACAATGAGGAAGTCTGGTGCAAGAGGTCGTCGTGGCCGTGGGCATTCATTGTCAGCTGGTAATGATGGTAGTGGTAGTGGAGCATCAGGTGGTCGTGGGGATAAAAATATTCCACCTAAGTCTGGAGCTGTGGAGCCAGTTTCGTCGTCTGGCTACACAAGGCCTCGAACGCTCTCTTTTCTGGGAGTACGAAAACCGCTTTTAAAGGCGGAGCAGCAACAGCAAGTTTTGGCTTACATTGCAGACTCAGCCTCTAGCTCTTTTGCCTCCTCTTCTGAAACTGGTAAATGTAAAAGCAGCGCGTCGCTTGTGGATGTTCACGGTCAGGGACAAGTTGCTTCCTTGTCCTCTTCAGAAAAAACTACAAAAAGAGAGAAGGATGCAGCAGGCAACACAACGGGTTACTCCATGGAGCTCTTTACACATACCGTCCTTGGCTTAGAAAGTGAAACACTTAACAGGCCATGCCCATTACAAGTAGATTCTGACATGGAGTGCACTGATGCACAGCCACAGCCAGAGTACTATGCTGCTCCTTTGACTCAGACCACCACCTTGCCCTCTCAGGGTACTGATCCACAATCAGACCCTGATGAGACTATGTTGCCCCGCCACGAACGCTATACCACCGACCGACACAGTGACACAGACGAAGTTGCACACGAGCTCGAAGAGGAGGTAATAGATGACCCAGTTGTTGACCCCGATTGGCAGCCATTGGGGGAACAGGGTGCAGGCGGCAGTAGTTCAGAAGCGGAGGTGGAGGAGGGGCCGCAGCAGGCATCAACATCGCAACAGGTTCCATCTGCCGGGCCCGTATCTGGCCCAAAACGCGTGTCAAAGCCAAAACCTGTTGGAGGACAGCGTGGCCATCCGGTTAAAGCTCAGTCTGCAATCCCTGAAAAGGGATCCGATGCTAGGAAGAGTGCAGTCTGGCATTTTTTTAAACAACATCCAATTGATCAGCGCAAAGTAATCTGTCAAAAATGTTCAACTAGCTTAAGCAGAGGTCAGAATCTGAAAAGTCTCAATACTAGTTGCATGCATAGACACTTAACCACCATGCATTTTCAAGCCTGGACTAACTACCAAATGTCCCTTAAGGTTGTAGCACCCTCGGCCAATGAAGCTAGTCAGCAACGCAACATCCCTTCCGTCACTGTAAGGCCACCATTTTCCGCACCACCAGCAGTATCTGTGCAGGTTTCTTTGCCAGCCAAAAGCAGTCAGGGTCAGGGAATCACCAGTTTTGTAGGAGGAAATATTGCATCTAGGGCACCGGCGGAAACAATACCGTCTCCAACCGTCTCTCAGTCTGCCATGTCCACCGGCACACCCGAAAGTTCCACGATCTCCAGCTCTCCAGTCCAGCTCACACTACATGAGACTCTGGTTAGAAAAAGGAAGTACTTATCCTCGCATCCGCGTACACAGGGTTTTAACGCCCACATAACTAGACTAATCTCGTTAGAGATGATGCCCTACCGGTTAGTTGAAAGCGAAGCTTTCAAAGCCCTGATGGAGTACGCTGAACCACGATACGAGCTACCCAGTTGACACTTTTTTTCCAGAAAAGCCATCCCAGCCCTGCACCAGCATGTTAAACAGCACATCGTCCATGCACTCAGGCAATCTGTGAGTACAAAGGTGCACCTGACTACAGATGCATGGACCAGTAGGCATGGCCAGGGACGTTATGTGTCCATCACGGCACACTGGGTGAATGTGGTGGATGCAGGGTCCACAGGGGACATCAATTTCGGGACAGTTGTGCCTAGCCCACGGTCTAGGAAACAGTTGGCTGTAGGCGTTCGCACCCCCTCCTCCTCCTCCTCGTCCTCCTGCAGAAGCTACAGCTCTTCCACAGACCGCAGTCGGCCAACCACTCCATCGGCAGATGACACTGTTGCACACCAGTGGTCCCATTATGGGCCAGCTACTGGCAAGCGTCAGCAGGCTGTATTGGCTATGAAGTGTTTGGGCGACAACAGACACACCGCGGAAGTTCTGTCCGAGTTCTTGCAACAAGAAACGCAGTCGTGGCTGGGCACAGTAGATCTTGAGGCAGGCAAGGTAGTGAGTGATAACGGAACGAATTTCATGGCTGCCATCTCCCTTTCCCAACTGAAACACATTCCTTGCCTGGCTCACACCTTAAACCTGGTGGTGCAGTGCTTATTGAAAACTTATCCTGGGTTCTCCGACCTGCTCCTCAAAGTGCGTGGACTTTGCTCACATATCCGACGTTCGCCTGTACACTCCAGCCGTATGCAGACCTATCAGCGGTCTTTGAACCTTCCCCAGCATCGCCTAATCATAGACGTTGCAACAAGGTGGAACTCAACACTGCACATGCTTCAGAGACTGTGCCAACAGAGGCGGGCTGTTATGTTTTTGTGGGAGGATACACATACACGGACAGGCAGTAGGATGGCAGACATGGAGTTGTCTGGTGTGCAGTGGTCGAAGATACAAGACATGTGTCAAGTCCTTCAGTGTTTTGAGGAATGCACATGGCTGGTTAGTGCAGACAACGCCATAATAAGCATGAGCATCCCCCTAATGTGTCTGCTGATGCAAAGTTTGACGCACATAAAGGATCAGGCGTCTGCACCAGAGGAAGAGGAAAGCCTTGATGACAGTCAGCCATTGTCTGGTCAGGGCAGTGTACAGGACGAGTTAGCGGGCGAAGAGGAGGTGGAGGACGAGGAGGATGATGGGGATGAGTATATTTTTAATGAGGAAGCTTTCCCGGGGGCACTGGAAATTGGTTGCGTGGCAAGGCCGGGTTCTGGTTTTTTGAGGGACACAAGGGACGTAGATTTGCCTGAAACTGCCCCTCAACCAATCACAACCAGAGATTTGACAACTGGAACTTTGGCCCACATGGCGGATTATGCCTTACGTATCCTAAAAAGGGGCACACGCATTACGAAAATGATGAACGATGACGATTACTGGTTGGCCTGCCTCCTTGATCCACGCTATAAAGGCAAATTGCAAAATATTATGCCACATGAGAACTTGGAACTAATATTAGCAACTAGGGTTGAGCGAAACGGGTCGATCATTTTCAAAAGTCGCCGACTTTTGGCTAAGTCGGCGTCTCATGAAACCCGATCCGACCCCTGTGCTTGTCGGCCATGCGGTACGCGACTTTCGCGCCAAAGTCGCGTTTCAATGACGCGAAAAGCGCCATTTCTCAGCCAATGAAGGTGAACGCAGAGTGTGGGCAGCGTGATGACATAGATCCTGGTCCCCACCATCTTAGAGAAGGGCATTGCAGTGATTGGCTTGCTGTCTGCGGCGTCACAGGGGCTATAAAGGGGCGTTCCCGCCGACCGCCATCTTACTGCTGCTGATCTGAGCTTAGGGACAGGTTGCTGCCGCTTCATCAGAAGCAGGGAGAGCGTTAGGCAGGGTCCACTAACCACCAAACCGCTTGTGCTGCAGCGATTTCCACTGTCCAACACCACCTTCGGTGTGCAGGAACAGTGGAAGCTATTTTTTTTTTTTTTTCCCCTCAGCGCTGTAGCTCATTGGGCTGCCCTAGAAGGCTCCGTGATAGCTGTATTGCTGTGTGTACGCCACTGTGGAAACCAACTGCTTTTTTCAAAGCACATATCCTCTTGTTCCTTCCTTTCTGCACAGCTATCTTTTTTGTTTGTCCACACTTTTTATTTAATTTGTGCATCAGTCCACTCCTATTGCTGCCTGCCATACCTGGCTTACATTACTGCAGGGAGATAGTAATTGTAGGACAGTTTTTTTTTTTTTTTTGTTTTTTTTTTGTGGGAGATTAAGATTGGCATTTCTGCTACAGTGCCATCCCTGTGTGTGCCATCTCTCACTGAGTGGGCCATAGAAAGCCTATTTATTTTTTCCGTGATTTGTGTTCTAAAATCTACCTCAACACAGAAACACTACATCAATCAGTGGGAGAAAAATATTGGCCTCAGTCAGGGCTTGTGTGCCACTGCTGTGTGTGCGCTATCTCTCATTCAGTGGGCTATAGCAAGCCTATATTTTTTTTTTTTTTTTTTTTTTAATATTATTTGGTTTCAAAAGTCTCCCTGAAAAAAAAAAAAAACCTAAAAAAACAGTGGGAGAGTAATATTGCCCTTTCAGCTTGTGTGCCAGTCTTGACTCCTGGGTGTGCCACCTCTCTCCCTCTCATTCAGTGGGCCATAGAAAGCCTATTTATTTTTTTTTTAAAATATTATTGGGTTTCTAAAGTCTCCCTGAAAAAAACAAAAAATACATAAAAAAACAGTGGGAGAGTAATATTGCCCTTTCAGCTTGTGTGCCAGTCTTGACTCCTGGGTGTGCCACCTCTCTCCCTTTCATTCAGTGGGCCATAGAAAGCCTATTTTTTTTTTTTTAATATTATTTGGTTTCTAATTCTCCCTGAAAAAAAAAAAAAAACCTAAAAAAACAGTGGGAGAGTAATATTGCCCTTTCAGCTTGTGTGCCAGTCTTGACTCCTGGGTGTGCCACCTCTCTCCCTCTCATTCAGTGGGCCATAGAAAGCCTATTTATTTTTTTTTTTAAATATTATTGGGTTTCTAAAGTCTCCCTGAAAAAACAAAAAATACATAAAAAAACAGTGGGAGAGTAATATTGCCCTTTCAGCTTGTGTGCCAGTCTTGACTCCTGGGTGTGCCACCTCTCTCCCTTTCATTCAGTGGGCCATAGAAAGCCTATTTATTTTTTCCGTGATTTGTGTTCTAAATTCTACCTCAACACAAAAACACTACATCAATCAGTGGGAGAAAAATATTGGCCTCAGTAAGGGCTTGTGTGCCACTGCTGTGTGTGCTATCTCTCATTCAGTGGGCTATAGCAAGCCTATTTTTTTTTTTTTTTTTTTTTTTTTAATATTATTTGGTTTCTAAAGTCTCCCTGAAAAAAAAAAAAAACCTAAAAAAACAGTGGGAGAGTAATATTGCCCTTTCAGCTTGTGTGCCAGTCTTGACTCCTGGGTGTGCCACCTCTCTCCCTCTCATTCAGTGGGCCATAGAAAGCCTATTTATTTTTTTTTTTAAATATTATTGGGTTTCTAAAGTCTCCCTGAAAAAACAAAAAATACATAAAAAAACAGTGGGAGAGTAATATTGCCCTTTCAGCTTGTGTGCCAGTCTTGACTCCTGGGTGTGCCACCTCTCTCCCTTTCATTCAGTGGGCCATAGAAAGCCTATTTTTTTTTTTTTTAATATTATTTGGTTTCTAATTCTCCCTGAAAAAAAAAAAAAAACCTAAAAAAACAGTGGGAGAGTAATATTGCCCTTTCAGCTTGTGTGCCAGTCTTGACTCCTGGGTGTGCCACCTCTCTCCCTCTCATTCAGTGGGCCATAGAAAGCCTATTTATTTTTTTTTTTAAATATTATTGGGTTTCTAAAGTCTCCCTGAAAAAACAAAAAATACATAAAAAAACAGTGGGAGAGTAATATTGCCCTTTCAGCTTGTGTGCCAGTCTTGACTCCTGGGTGTGCCACCTCTCTCCCTTTCATTCAGTGGGCCATAGAAAGCCTATTTATTTTTTCCGTGATTTGTGTTCTAAATTCTACCTCAACACAAAAACACTACATCAATCAGTGGGAGAAAAATATTGGCCTCAGTAAGGGCTTGTGTGCCACTGCTGTGTGTGCTATCTCTCATTCAGTGGGCTATAGCAAGCCTATTTTTTTTTTTTTTTTTTTTTTTTTAATATTATTTGGTTTCTAAAGTCTCCCTGAAAAAAAAAAAAAACCTAAAAAAACAGTGGGAGAGTAATATTGCCCTTTCAGCTTGTGTGCCAGTCTTGACTCCTGGGTGTGCCACCTCTCTCCCTCTCATTCAGTGGGCCATAGAAAGCCTATTTATTTATTTTTTTAAATATTATTGGGTTTCTAAAGTCTCCCTGAAAAAACAAAAAATACATAAAAAAACAGTGGGAGAGTAATATTGCCCTTTCAGCTTGTGTGCCAGTCTTGACTCCTGGGTGTGCCACCTCTCTCCCTTTCATTCAGTGGGCCATAGAAAGCCTATTTTTTTTTTTTTTAATATTATTTGGTTTCTAATTCTCCCTGAAAAAAAAAAAAAAACCTAAAAAAACAGTGGGAGAGTAATATTGCCCTTTCAGCTTGTGTGCCAGTCTTGACTCCTGGGTGTGTCACCTCTCTCCCTCTCATTCAGTGGGCCATAGAAAGCCTATTTATTTTTTTTTTTAAATATTATTGGGTTTCTAAAGTCTCCCTGAAAAAACAAAAAATACATAAAAAAACAGTGGGAGAGTAATATTGCCCTTTCAGCTTGTGTGCCAGTCTTGACTCCTGGGTGTGCCACCTCTCTCCCTTTCATTCAGTGGGCCATAGAAAGCCTATTTTTTTTTTTTTTAATATTATTTGGTTTCTAATTCTCCCTGAAAAAAAAAAAAAAACCTAAAAAAACAGTGGGAGAGTAATATTGCCCTTTCAGCTTGTGTGCCAGTCTTGACTCCTGGGTGTGCCACCTCTCTCCCTCTCATTCAGTGGGCCATAGAAAGCCTATTTATTTTTTTTTTTAAATATTATTGGGTTTCTAAAGTCTCCCTGAAAAAACAAAAAATACATAAAAAAACAGTGGGAGAGTAATATTGCCCTTTCAGCTTGTGTGCCAGTCTTGACTCCTGGGTGTGCCACCTCTCTCCCTCTCATTCAGTGGGCCATAGAAAGCCTTTTTTTTTTTTGGTTTTTTTAATATTATTTGGTTTCTAAAGTCTCCCTGAAAAAAACAAAAAAAACATAAAAAACAGTGGGAGAGTAATATTGCCCTTTCAGCTTGTGCGCCAGTCTTGACTCCTGGTTGTGCCACCTCTCTCTCTCTAATTGTGGGCCATAGAAAGCCTTTTTTTTTTTTTTTTTTAATATTATTTGGTTTCTAAAGTCTCCCTGAGAAAAAAAAAAAAATAAATTAGGTGGGAGATTAATATTGACATTAGTGCTTGAGTGACAGTCCTGCGTGTGTGTCATCTCTGTGATTTTGTGCCACAGAAAACAGAGTGTGTAACATTGTGCCTGATTTTCCTTGTGGTCTCACCAACCTGTTAAGGGATATTGAAATCATACTGAAGTTATAGCTCACCGTGTAAGTTGTTTGATAGCAACAAATAAAGTTACTTTGGTTAAGATTTTAAAACAATGAGGAAGTCTGGTGCAAGAGGTCGTCGTGGGCGTTCATTGTCAGCTGGTAATGATGGTAGTGGTAGTGGAGCATCAGGTGGTCGTGGGGATAAAAATATTCCACCTAAGTCTGGAGCTGTGGAGCCAGTTTCGTCGTCAGGCTACACAAGGCCTCGAACGCTCTCTTTTCTGGGAGTAGGAAAACCGCTTTTAAAGGCGGAGCAGCAACAGCAAGTTTTGGCTTACATTGCAGACTCAGCCTCTAGCTCTTTTGCCTCCTCTTCCGAAACTGGTAAATGTAAAAGCAGCGCGTCGCTTGTGGATGTTCACGGTCAGGGACAAGTCGCTTCCTTGTCCTCCTCAGCAAAAACTACAACAAGAGAGAAGGATGCAGCAGGCGACACAACGGGTCACTCCATGGAGCTCTTTACACATACCGTCCCTGGCTTAGAAAGTGAAACATTTAACAGGCCATGCCCATTACAAGTATATTCTGACATGGAGTGCACTGATGCACAGCCACAGCCAGAGTACTATGCTGCTCCTTTGACTCAGACCACCACATTGCCCTCTCAGGGTACAGATCCACAATCAGACCCTGATGAGACTATGTTGCCCCGCCACGAACGCTATACCACCGACCGACACAGTGACACAGACGAAGTTGCACACGAGCTCGAAGAGGAGGTAATAGATGACCCAGTTATTGACCCCGATTGGCAGCCATTGGGGGAACAGGGTGCAGGCGGCAGTAGTTCAGAAGCGGAGGTGGAGGAGGGGCCGCAGCAGGCATCAACATCGCAACAGGTTCCATCTGCCGGGCCCGTATCTGGACCAAAACGCGTGTCAAAGCCAAAACCTGTTGGAGCACAGCGTTGCCATCCGGTTAAAGCTCAGTCTGCAATCCCTGAAAAGGGATCAGAGTCTAGGAAGAGTGCAGTCTGGCATTTTTTTAAACAACATCCAACTGATCAGCGCAAAGTCATCTGTCAAAAATGTTCAACTAGCTTAAGCAGAGGTCAGAATCTGAAAAGTCTAAATACTAGTTGCATGCATAGACACTTAACCACCATGCATTCTCAAGCCTGGACTAACTACCAAACGTCCCTCAAGGTTGTAGCACCCTCGGCCAATGAAGCTAGTCAGCAACGCAACATCCCTTCCGTCACTGTAAGGCCACCATTTTCCGCACCACCGGCAGTATCTGTGCAGGTTTCTTTGCCAGCCAAAAGCAGTCAGGGTCAGGGAATCACCAGTTTTGTAGGAGGAAATATTGCATGTAGGGCACCGGCGGAAACAATACCGTCTCCAACCGTCTCTCAGTCTGCCATGTCCACCGGCACACCCGAAAGTTCCACGATCTACAGCTCTCCAGTCCAGCTCACCCTACATGAGACTCTGGTTAGAAAAAGGAAGTACTTATCCTCGCATCCGCGTACACAGGGTTTTAACGCCCACATAGCTAGACTAATCTCGTTAGAGATGATGCCCTACCGGTTAGTTGAAAGCGAAGCTTTCAAAGCCCTGATGGAGTACGCTGAACCACGATACGAGCTACCCAGTCGACACTTTTTTTCCAGAAAAGCCATCCCAGCCCTGCACCAGCATGTTAAACAGCGCATCGTCCATGCACTCAGGCAATCTGTGAGTACAAAGGTGCACCTGACTACAGATGCATGGACCAGTAGGCATGGCCAGGGACGTTATGTGTCCATCACGGCACACTGGGTGAATGTGGTGGATGCAGGGTCCACAGGCGACATCAATTTAGGGACAGTTGTGCCTAGCCCACGGTCTAGGAAACAGTTGGCTGTAGGCGTTCGCACCCCCTCCTCCTCCTCCTCGTCCTCCTGCAGAAGCTACAGCTCTTCCACAGAACGCAGTCGGCCAACCACTCCATCGGCAGATGACACTGTTGCACACCAGTTGTCCCATTATGGGCCAGCTACTGCCAAGCGTCAGCAGGCTGTATTGGCTATGAAGTGTTTGGGCGACAACAGACACACCGCGGAAGTTCTGTCCGAGTTCTTGCAACAAGAAACGCAGTCGTGGCTGGGCACAGTAGATCTTGAGGCAGGCAAGGTAGTGAGTGATAACGGAAGGAATTTCATGGCTGCCATCTCCCTTTCCCAACTGAAACACATTCCTTGCCTGGCTCACACCTTAAACCTGGTGGTGCAGTGCTTATTGAAAACTTATCCTGGGTTCTCCGACCTGCTCCTCAAAGTGCGTGCACTTTGCTCACATATCCGACGTTCGCCTGTACACGCCAGCCGTATGCAGACCTATCAGCGGTCTTTGAACCTTCCCCAGCATCGCCTAATCATAGACGTTGCAACAAGGTGGAACTCAACACTGCACATGCTTCAGAGACTGTGCGAACAGAGGCGTGCTGTTATTTATTTGTGGGAGGATACACGGGCAGGCAGTAGGATGGCAGACATGGAGTTGTCAGGTGTGCAGTGGTCGAAGATACAAGACATGTGTCAAGTCCTTCAGTGTTTTGAGGAATGCACACGGCTGGTTAGTGCAGACAACGCCGTAATAAGCATGAGCATCCCCCTAATGCGTCTGCTGATGCAAAGTTTGACGCACATAAAGGAGCAGGCGTCTGCACCAGAGGAAGAGGGAAGCCTTGATGACAGTCAGCCATTGTCTGGTCAGGGCAGTGTACAGGACGAGGTAGCGGGCGAAGAGGAGGTGGAGGACGAGGAGGATGATGGGGATGAGTATATTTTTAATGCGGAAACTTTCACGGGGGCACAGGAAATTGGTTGCGTGTCACGGCCGGGTTCTGGTTTTTTGAGGGACACAAGTGACGTAGATTTGCCTGCAACTGCCCCTCAACCAATCACAACCGGAGATTTGACAACTGGAACTTTGGCCCACATGGCGGATTATGCCTTACGTATCCTACAAAGGGACACACGCATTACGAAAATGATGAACGATGACGATTACTGGTTGGCCTGCCTCCTTGATCCACGCTATAAAGGCAAATTGCAAAATATTATGCCACATGAGAACTTGGAACTAATATTAGCAACCAAACAATCAACTCTTGTTGACCGTTTGCTTCAGGCATTCCCAGCACACAGCGCACGTGATCGTTCTCACACGAGCTCCAGGGGGCAGCAGACTAGGAGTGTTAGGGGTGCACACATCAGAAGTGGCGTTGGACAGAGGGGTTTTCTGACCAGGTTGTGGAGTGATTTTGCTATGACCGCAGACAGGACAGGTACTGCTGCATCAATTGAAAGTGACAGGAGACAACATTTGTCCAGTATGGTTACTAACTATTTTTCATCCCTTATCGATGTTCTCCCTCAACCGTCATTCCCATTTGATTACTGGGCCTCCAAATTAGACACCTGGCCAGAATTGGCAGAATATGCATTGCAGGAGCTTGCTTGCCCGGCAGCAAGTGTCCTATCAGAAAGAGTATTCAGTGCTGCAGGGTCAATATTAACCGAAAAAAGGACTCGTCTGGCTACCCAAAATGTTGACGATCTAACATTCATTAAAATGAACCACAACTGGATTTCAAAATCTTTTGCCCCACCTTGCCCGGCCGACACCTAGCTTTCCTATGAAAAGCTCTTGCCTGTGAATTACTTTTCTAATGTCTAATTTGCTGCTGCAGATTGTACAGCATACGACATGTTTACACCTCCCTAAATGGCCAAACTCCCCACACGGGGCCGTGGTATCGCGACTTGGCGCAAGCACCCGTGAGACTGCTGTTTGTCTGAAGAGGTGGGTGTGCTCGCTTTTGGTTGACGGCATTGCTACTGGGTCCCTCATAGTACAATGTAGTGTCTCTGGCGGTGGTGGTGCGCACCCAACGTCAGACACACCGTTGTAACATGAGTGGCCCTGGGGCGGTCCCGCCGGCCTCAAGAGAGTTCCCCCCTACCCCAGCTCAAACTGGGCTCTACTACGTGCAAAATTATGTCGCACAGCTCCACCAATCTTTAGTCTATTCGCTGACATCATTCAATGTCTGGCACTGACAATACAAATTTGTAGACATCTATGATGCAACTTAAAGTAGTCTGTGTCTGTGTCCTATATTGGCACCATTAAATAGTTACTGCCAAATTACTATGTCAGAAACACAGCAGATGAGCCCACCCCTGTACCTAAGTATGCCATCTTTTTTTTTGTTTTGGTTGTTTTGCGAGACATTAACATCTATTTATATTTTGGGAGTACTGGGACAGACACTCCTTGCACTACTCCTCCACTCAGCACCAAGCTGCCTGCCCGTGTATCCATGTAACCGCTGTAAAACTGCCATGAGCCTATTGTTTGTTATTTTAGGCCTTTGATAGCCTGTCTGCGGTCCCTACTCCTCCACTGACCACCAAGCTGCCTGCCCGTGTATCCATGTAACCGCTGTAAAACTGCCATGAGCCTATTGTTTGTTATTTTAGGCCTTTGAAGCCTTTCTGCGCTCCCTCCTTCCACTAGTCCTCCACTGACCAGACCACTGCTGCCCGTGTACCCCTGGAACCAATTTTAAAGTGCCTACAGCCAGCCCATTTTATTGTGTTAGGCCTTCGAAGCCTGTCTGCGGTCCCTCCTTCCACTAGGCCTCCACTGACCAGACCACTGCTGCCCGTGTACCCCTGGAACCAATTTTAAAGTGCCTACAGCCAGCCCATTTTATTGTGTTAGGCCTTCGAAGCCTGTCTGCGGTCCATACTTCCACTAGTCCTCCACTGACCAGACCACTGCTGCCCGTGTACCCCTGGAACCAATTTTAAAGTGCCTACAGCCAGCCCATTTTATTGTGTTAGGCCTTCGAAGCCTGTCTGCGGTCCCTCCTTCCACTAGGCCTCCACTGACCAGACCACTGCTGCCCGTGTACCCCTGGAACCAATTTTAAAGTGCCTACAGCCAGCCCATTTTATTGTGTTAGGCCTTCGAAGCCTGTCTGCGGTCCATACTTCCACTAGGCCTCCACTGACCAGACCACTGCTGCCCGTGTACCCCTGGAACCAATTTTAAAGTGCCTACAGCCAGCCCATTTTATTGTGTTAGGCCTTCGAAGCCTGTCTGCGGTCCATACTTCCACTAGTCCTCCACTGACCAGACCACTGCTGCCCGTGTACCCCTGGAACCAATTTTAAAGTGCCTACAGTCAGCCCATTTTATTGTGTTAGGCCTTCGAAGCCTGTCTGCGGTCCATACTTCCACTAGGCCTCCACTGACCAGACCACTGCTGCCCGTGTACCCCTGGAACCAATTTTAAAGTGCCTACAGCCAGCCCATTTTATTGTGTTAGGCCTTCGAAGCCTGTCTGCGGTCCATACTTCCACTAGTCCTCCACTGACCAGACCACTGCTGCCCGTGTACCCCTGGAACCAATTTTAAAGTGCCTACAGCCAGCCCATTTTATTGTGTTAGGCCTTCGAAGCCTGTCTGCGGTCCATACTTCCACTAGGCCTCCACTGACCAGACCACTGCTGCCCGTGTACCCCTGGAACCAATTTTAAAGTGCCTACAGCCAGCCCATTTTATTGTGTTAGGCCTTCGAAGCCTGTCTGCGGTCCATACTTTAAATACTCCTCCACTCAGCACCAAGCTGCCTGCCCGTGTATCCATGTAACCGCTGTAAAACTGCCATGAGCCTATTGTTTGTTATTTTAGGCCTTTGATAGCCTGTCTGCGGTCCCTACTCCTCCACTGACCACCAAGCTGCCTGCCCGTGTATCCATGTAACCGCTGTAAAACTGCCATGAGCCTATTGTTTGTTATTTTAGGCCTTTGAAGCCTTTCTGCGCTCCCTCCTTCCACTAGTCCTCCACTGACCAGACCACTGCTGCCCGTGTACCCCTGGAACCAATTTTAAAGTGCCTACAGCCAGCCCATTTTATTGTGTTAGGCCTTCGAAGCCTGTCTGCGGTCCATACTTTAAATACTCCTCCACTCACCACCAAGCTGCCTGCCCGTGTATCCATGTAACCGCTGTAAAACTGCCATGAGCCTATTGTTTGTTATGTTAGGCCTTTGATAGCCTGTCTGCGGTCCTTACTTTAAATACTCCTCCACTCACCACCTAGCTGCCTGTGTATCCATGTAACCGATGTAAAACTGCCATGACTGCCTACTGTTTGTTATTTTAGGCCTTTGATAGCCTGTCTGCGGCCCCTACTTGCAATACTCCTCCACTGACCACAATGCTGCCTGGAGTGCCTGCCTGTGTATCCATGTAACCGATGTAAAACTGCCATGACTGCCTACTGTTTGTTATTTTAGGCCTTTGATAGCCTGTCTGCGGCCCCTACTTGCAATACTCCTCCACTGAGCACAATGCTGCCTGGAGTGCCTGCCTGTGTATCCATGTAACCGATGTAAAACTGCCATGACTGCCTACTGTTTGTTATTTTAGGCCTTTGATAGCCTGTCTGCAGCCCCTACTTGCAATACTCCTCCACTGACCACACCAATGCTGCCCGTGTACCCCTGGAACCTATTTAAAAGTTCATAGAGCCTAGTTATATATTTTATTTACTATTAATAAGGCCATGATGGACTACGCTGTACCACGCTACAAGCTAACCAGTCGACACTTCTTTTGCGAGAAAAGCCATCCCAACCCTCCACCAGCATGTAGAAGACCGCATTGTCCATGCACTCTGGCAATCTGTGAGTACAAAGGTGCACCTGACAACAGACGCATGGACCTGTAGGCATGGCCACGGAAGATTACGTGTCCATTACGGCGCAATGGGTTAATGTGGTGGATGCATGGTCCACAGGGGACAGCCTACTAAGTCTGTCTGCAGTCCCTAATTCAAATTGTCCTCCACTGTCTAAATCGGAACTTCCACCTTCTGGCTTTCGGCCTATAGTATCAGAAATTAAACTGCATTTGGCCTTCAACTTTGGTTAGGGCCTACTAACGGCTTCTGCCCCTCCCTGGTGTTGCCCTCAACTAAATAAAGCTGAGCTTCAACCTTCCGGCTCTCATTATGTGGTTTTAAAAAAAAAAATGGTGGTTAGGGCCTACTAACGGCTTCTGCCCCTCCCTGGTGTTGTCCTCAACTAAATAAAGCTGAGCTTCAACCTTCCGGCTCTCATTATGTGGTTTAAAAAAAAAAAATGGTGGTTAGGGCCTACTAACGGCTTCTGCCCCTCCCTGGTGTTGTCCTCAACTAAATAAAGCTGAGCTTCAACCTTCCGGCTCTCATTAAGTGGTTTTAAAAAAAAAATGGTGGTTAGGGCCTACTAACGGCTTCTGCCCCTCCCTGGTGTTGTCCTCAACTAAATAAAGCTGAGCTTCAACCTTCCGGCTCTCATTATGTGGTTTTAAAAAAAAAAATGGTGGTTAGGGCCTACTAACGGCTTCTGCCCCTCCCTGGTGTTGTCCTCAACTAAATAAAGCTGAGCTTCAACCTTCCGGCTCTCATTAAGTGGTTTTTAAAAAAAATGGTGGTTAGGGCCTACTAACGGCTTCTGCCCCTCCCTGGTGTTGTCCTCAACTAAATAAAGCTGAGCTTCAACCTTCCGGCTCTCATTAAGTGGTTTTAAAAAAAAAAAAATTGGTGGTTAGGGCCTACTAACGGCTTCTGCCCCTCCCTGGTGTTGTCCTCAACTAAATAAAGCTGAGCTTCAACCTTCCGGCTCTCATTATGTGGTTTAAAAAAAAAAAATGGTGGTTAGGGCCTACTAACGGCTTCTGCCCCTCCCTGGTGTTGTCCTCAACTAAATAAAGCTGAGCTTCAACCTTCCGGCTCTCATTAAGTGGTTTTTAAAAAAAAATGGTGGTTAGGGCCTACTAACGGCTTCTGCCCCTCCCTGGTGTTGTCCTCAACTAAATAAAGCTGAGCTTCAACCTTCCGGCTCTCATTAAGTGGTTTTAAAAAAAAAATGGTGGTTAGGGCCTACTAACGGCTTCTGCCCCTCCCTGGTGTTGTCCTCAACTAAATAAAGCTGAGCTTCAACCTTCCGGCTCTCATTATGTGGTTTTAAAAAAAAAATGGTGGTTAGGGCCTACTAACGGCTTCTGCCCCTCCCTGGTGTTGTCCTCAACTAAATAAAGCTGAGCTTCAACCTTCCGGCTCTCATTAAGTGGTTTTAAAAAAAAAATGGTGGTTAGGGCCTACTAACGGCTTCTGCCCCTCCCTGGTGTTGTCCTCAACTAAATAAAGCTGAGCTTCAACCTTCCGGCTCTCATTAAGTGGTTTTAAAAAAAAAAAAAATGGTGGTTAGGGCCTACTAACGGCTTCTGCCCCTCCCTGGTGTTGCCCTCAACTAAATAAAGCTGAGCTTCAACCTTCTGCTCCAAATTACCATTTTAAAAAATGCAATAGGCTTTTCCGGCCTACTAAAGGTGTCTGCCCCTCCCTGGTGTTGTCCTCAACTGAACAAAGCTGAGCTTCCACATTCTGGCTTTCGCCCTATACTATCAGATATTAAACTGCATTTGGCCTACTAGTGTGGTTAGGCCCTTGAAACAGTGTCTGCTGCTCTTGGGTTTGCTACTCCACTGAACAAAGCAATGCCGCCTGTTTAGTCCTGTTACCAATTTTGAACTGCATGTAGCCTACTTTATTCTTTGGCCCTATATCTGTTTCCTCCTCATCCTGCCCATTGCCCAGCCACTGCTAAATGAGTCTGCTGGTACATTGACCTAGACCACTACATTCCCCTTGTACTCTACACAGCCAGAATCTGTCCCTGCTGAAAGTAAGGTTCCCCTTCCCGCATGTTATACCACCTTACACAGGGACAAAGAGGAAGGTGCAGATGAAAGTGCAGGTTCCTTCATCAGGTGGGGGGGCATACTCGTTGGCGACGTCACTGGCACAGGGCCCCTCAGAGTACGCAAAAGTGTCGCTGCTGGTGGGAGGCGCCCCCGCCATGCAAACACACCGCCGTACTTTGAGGGGCCCTGTGCCAGTGGCAATGCGAACGAGTGGGCCCCCCCTGCTTGCTCAGGATCACAGCACTTGCAACTTTTAAATACTTACCTTTCCCTGCAACACCGCCGTGACGTAGTCCGCATTTCCTGGGCCCACGAAAAACTTGAGCCAGCCCTACTCCCCCCACAACTTTCCCCCAATTCCCTATGCCCAACTATTATTATACAGTTAATTAAGATTGGCAAGCTTCAGAAACAAGAATGGATGTTTTTGGCATTAAAATGGGCACTGTAGGTGTTTTCCTGGCCTCCACTCACTGCCGACTATGCTTCCCCATTGACTTGCATTGGGTTTCGTGTTTCGGTCGATCCCCGACTTTTAGCGATAATCGGCCGACTGCACTCGACTCGACTCTGGACAAAATCGGGTTTCCCAAAACCCTACTCGATCTTAAAAAAATGAAAGTCGCTCAACCCTATTAGCAACCAAACAATCAACTCTTGTTGACCGTTTGCTTCAGGCATTCCCAGCACACAGCGCACGTGATCGTTCTCACACGAGCTCCAGGGGCCAGCAGACTAGGAGTGTTAGGGGTGCACACATCAGAAGTGGCGTTGGACAGAGGGGTTTTCTGACCAGGTTGTGGAGTGATTTTGCTATGACCGCAGACAGGACAAGTACTGCTGCATCAATTGAAAGTGACAGGCGACAACATTTGTCCAGTATGGTTACTAACTATTTTTCATCCATTATCGATGTTCTCCCTCAACCGTCATTCCCATTTGATTACTGGGCATCAAAATTAGACACCTGGCCAGAATTGGCAGAATATGCATTGCAGGAGCTTGCTTGCCCGGCAGCAAGTGTCCTATCAGAAAGAGTATTCAGTGCTGCAGGTTCAATATTAACCGAAAAAAGGACTCGTCTGGCTACCCAAAATGTTGACGATCTAACATTCATTAAAATGAACCACAACTGGATTTCGAAATCTTTTGCCCCACCTTGCCCGGCCGACACCTAGCTTTCCTATGAAAAGCTCTTGCCTGTGGACTACTGTGAATTACTTTTCTAATGTCTAATTTGCTGCAGCTGATTGTCCAGCATACGACATGTTTACACCTCCCTAAATGGCCAAACTCCCCACACGGGGCCGTGGTATCGCGACTTGGCGCAAGCACCCATGAGACTGCTGTTTGTCTGAAGAGGTGGGTGTGCTTGCTTTTGGTCGACGGCATTGCTACTGGGTCCCTCATAGTACAATAAAGTGTCTCTGGCGGTGGTGGTGTGCACCCAACGTCAGACACACTGTTGTAACATGAGGGGCCCTGGGCCTGTACCACCGGCCACAAGAGAGTTCACCCACCCCCAGGACAAACATTGCTCTACCACTTCCACAGTTATCTTTCACACTTCCACCAATGTTTAGTCTATGCGCTGACATCCTTCCATACCTGCCACTGACAATACCATTGTGTTGACATGTATGATGGTACTTAACATAGTCAGGGGCAGTGTCCTCTATTTACCACAGTAAATACTTTGCGCTAAATTAGTAGGTCTGAAACAACGCAGAGGATCCCACCCCTGAACCTAATGATTGCACCCTTTATTGTTTTTGTTTTGTTTTAATGCGAGACATTCACATTTAATTGTTGTTTTTGACTACTAACTGGCAGACACTCATTACAATCGGCCTCCATTGACCAGACCACTGCTGCCCGTGTACCCCTGGAAGCAATTATAAAGTGCCTACAGCCAGCCCATTTTATTGTGTTAGGCCTTCGAAGCCTGTCTGCGGTCCCTCCTTCCACTAGGCCTCCACTGACCAGACCACTGCTGCCCGTGTACCCCTGGAACCTATTTTACAGTGCCTACAGCCAGCCCATTTTATTATGTTAGGCCTTCGAAGCCTGTCTGTGGTCCCTCCTTCCACTAGGCCTCCACTGACCAGACCACTGCTGCCCGTGTACCCCTGGAACCAATTATAAAGTGCCTACAGCCAGCCCATTTTATAATGTTAGGCCTTCGAAGCCTGTCTGCGGTCCCTCCTTCCACTAGGCCTCCACTGACCAGACCACTGCTGCCCGTGTACCCCTGGAACCTAATTTACAGTGCATAGAGCCTATTTTATTTATTTTTTTTTAATATTAATAAAGCCATGATGGACTACGCTGTACCACGCTATGAGCTACCCAGTTGACAATTCTTTTGCGAGAAAAGCCATCCCACCCCTCCACCAGCATGTTAAAGACCGCATGGTCCTTGCATTCTGTCAATCTGTGAGTCCAAAGGTACACCTGACAAGAGACACATGGACCTGTAGGCATGGCCACGGAAGGTTACGTGTGCTTTGTGGCGCAATGGGTAAATGTATTGGATGCATGGTCCACACAGGGGACAGCCTGCTAAGTCTGTCTGCAGTCCCTAATTCAAGTTGTCCTCAACTGAATACAGCTGAGCTTCTACCTTCTGGCTCTGATTAACTGCTGTTTTTTAAAAAATTGGTGGTTCCGGCCTACTAACGGTGTCTGCCCCTGCCTGGTGTTGTCCTCAACTGAATAAAGCTGAGCTTCTACCTTCTGGCTTTCGGCCTATACTATCAGATATTAAACTGCATTTGGCCTACTAGTGTGGTTGGGCCCTTGAAACAGTGTCTGCTGCTCTTGGGTTTGCTACTCCACTGAACAAAGCAATGCCGCCTGTTTAGTCCTGTTACCAATTTTGAACTGCATTTAGCCTACTTTATTCTTTGGCCCTATATCTGTTTCCTCTTCATCCTGCCCATTGCCCAGCCACTGCTAGATGAGTCTGCTGGTACATTGACCTAGACCACTACATTCCCCTTGCACTCTACACAGCCAGAATCTGACCCTGCTGAAAGTAAGGTTCCCCTTCCCGCATGTTATACCACCTTACACAGGGACAAAGAGGAAGGTGCAGATGAAAGTGCAGGTTCCTTCATCAGGTGGGGGGGGACATACTCGTTGGCGACGTCACTGGCACAGGGCCCCTGAGAGTACGCAAAAGTGTCGCTGCTGGTGGGAGGCGCCCCCGCCATGCAAACACACCGCCGTACTTTGAGGGGCCCTGTGCCAGTGTCAATGCGAACGAGTGGGCCCCCCCTGCTTGCTCAGGATCACAGCACTTGCAACGTTGAAATACTTACCTCTCCCTGCTCCACCGCCGTGACGTAGTCCGCGTTTCCTGGGCCCACGAAAAACTTGAGCCAGCCCTACTCCCCCCACAACTTTTGCCAAATGACCCCCAATTTCCAATGCCCAACTATTATTATAAAGTTAATTAAGATTGACAAGCTTCAGAAACAAGAATGAATGTTTTTGGCATTAAAATGGGCACTGTAGGTGTTTTCCTGGCCTCCACTCACTGCCGACTATGCTTCCCCATTGACTTGCATTGGGTTTCGTGTTTCGGTCGATCCCCGACTTTCAGCGATAATCGGCTGACTGCACTCGACTCAGCTCTGGACAAAGTCGGGTTTCACAAAACCCGACTCGATCTTAAAAAAATGAAAGTCGCTCAACCCTAGTGGTCAGTACCTGGTCGATTACAGATCAGTTGTTCCCAGTGGTGCAGTTTGTGCAGCAGAGTCATTTTCCATCTTTAGAATTACTGGATAAGGCTCAGTTTTTTGTAAAATGTAAGCTCTTATGGTCAGCGGGATCCTCTCTCCTGTAGAGTGTAAGCTGTTATGGTCAGCGGGGTCCTCTCTCTCCTGTAGAGTGTAAGCTCTTATGGTCAGCGGGATCCTCTCTCTCCTGTATAGCGTAAGTTCTTATGGTCAGCGGGGTCCTCTCTCTCCTGTAGAGTGTAAGCTCTTATGGTCAGCGGGGTCCTCTCTCTCCTGTATAGTGTAAGCTCTTATGGTCAGCGGGGTCCTCTCTCCTGTACAGTGTAAGCTCTTATGGTCAGCGGGGTCCTCTCCTGTATAGTATAAGCTCTTATGGTCAGCGGGGTCCTCTCCTGTATAGTATAAGCTCTTATGGTCAGCGGGGTCCTCTCTCTCCTGTACAGTGTAAGCTCTTATGGTCAGCGGGGTCCTCTCTCTCCTGTACAGTGTAAGCTCTTATGGTCAGCAGGGTCCTCTCTCTCCTGTACAGTGTAAGCTCTTATGGTCAGCAGAGTCCTCTCTCTCTTGTAGAGTGTTAACTCTTATGGTCAGCAGGGTCCTCTCTCTACTGTATAGTGTAAGCTCTTATGGTCAGCGGGGTCCTCTATCTCCTGTACAGTGTAAGCTCTTATGGTCAGCAGGGTCCTCTCTCTCCTGTACAGTTTAAGCTCTTATGGTCAGCGGGGTCCTCTCTCTCCTGTACAGTGTAAGCTCTTATGGTTAGCAGAGTCCTCTCTCTCTTATAGAGTGTAAGCTCTTATGGTCAGCAGGGTCCTCTCTCTCCTGTACAGTGTAAGCTCTTATGATCAGCGAGGTCCTCTCTCTCCTTCACAGTGTAAGCTCTTATGATCAGCAGGGTCCTCTCTCTCCTGTATAGTGTAAGTTCTTATGGTCAGCGGGGTCCTCTCCTGTATAGTATAAGCTCTTATGGTCAGCGGGGTCCTCTCCTGTATAGTATAAGCTCTTATGGTCAACGGGGTCCTCTCTCTCCTGTACAGTGTAAGCTCTTATGGTCAGCAGGGTCCTCTCTCTTTTGTAGAGTGTAAGCTCTTATGGTCAGCAGGGTCCTCTCTCTCCTGTATAGTGTAAGCTCTTATGGTCAGCGGGGTCCTCTCTCTCCTGTACAGTGTAAGCTCTTATGGTCAGCGGGGTTCTCGCTCTCTCTTGTAGAGTGTAAGCTCTTATGGTCAGCAGGGTCCTCTCTCTTGCAGAGTGTAAGCTCTTATGGTCAGCAGAGTCCTCTCGTTCTCTCTCTCCTGTAGAGTGTAAGCTCTTATAATCAGCAGGGTCCTCTCTCCTGTACAGTGTAAGCTCTTATGGTCAGAAGGGTCCTCTCGTTCTCTCTCTCCTGTTGAGTGTAAACTCTTATAGTCAGCCAGGTCTTCTCTTTATTTATTTCTCTCACTCTCTCTCTCCTGTAATGTGTAAGCTCTTATAATCAGCAAGGTTTATCTCTCTTCTTTCCCCTAAATATATTTTCTGACTAATTACAAACTTTCCAGTATTGAGATTCACACAAATTTATTCAACACAAATCAAATTTTGGGGGAAAATTTTGTGAAATTGGCAAATTTGAATTTACATAGATCCACTCATTTCTGTGATGCATGAAAGTGTCATGTGGACTTCAATATAAATTTGTAATGCGGACCAGTAGATCCACCTTGTGCATGTGTTTAACTATAAGAAACCTACCAATGAGAGAAGAAAGGGCTGAGATGGATCTGATCTCCCATGGGCTCCATTCCAACACGTAGCTCTCTGCTTAGTACAAGCTTTATTCTAAGCTTTGCTGTTAAAATACTATTACATTTTATATCTATTTACTCTTCTGTTTTGTAGTTTTCAACCATTCTTTGTTTTATCAAAGTGAACCATCAAAATTTGTTAGTTATGGTGACTTTTCTCCTCCATCCAAACTTTACTGTCTGCACAGACCTGTTTTTATTCTCTGCCTTATCTTCAAGTGTACATGAGCCTGAAAGACATTACATCTCTCCTTTATACTTCCGCTGTGAATGTCTGAAGAACACATATCTGAGGGAAAAGCTAAAAGACTGCAGGGGTTTTCTGTAGCAGTGCTTAGATTACCGCAGGAGTTGTCAGAAAAAGAAAGTTAAGCTAAATCCATATGGAGTGTGATTATTACAGTCCGCACCTGGAGGTTTAATTGAAACGTTTAAGTAGAGCCACATGTAGTGACAACGGGCTAAAATGAGTACATGCCGCTAGTAACTCACATCTTAGTAAGCTATTTCAGTTATGTTTAACCCTTCTGATCATATCTGCTGATTTGTAAGAGTAGAATAATTTACATGTCTAGTGGCGTCTCTAAAACATTTATAGAGTAAAAGAGAAGCATTGAAATATTTTCTGTTACGACATGTTGACATCATAGAGATCTAAAAACAAGAGCTATTCTGTATTAGTGGCTCCTGTTTTGGATTCTTATGTCAAAATGTTCAGTTTTCTGGTAGCAGGACGTGGGGCTATCATCTGATCACCCAGTGGCTGCATCCCGTAAGAAGTCATCTCGGCACTTAGGGCAATCCTTACTTGTTGAAAAGATCCTATGACACTAACCTTATTCCCTGATGGAGTCCCTACAATCAGCTATTTTCTGGAAGGATTCCTTGCAGTAAGTGTACACTTTTTATCTAATGCCATTATGCCACCATAGCGGAAACAAAGCAATATACAAAGGTGAGAAAAACTCGTTGTAACTGATCTCCAGTGTTGCCAAGAGAGGATGCTGAATAGGGACCCTAATGAAGAATAATAATCTAGTAAAATAAAAATAAATACATTTGGGTCAAAGAAAATATTACATATCAAAAGGAGGATGCAGAAATTTTATACTTAGAATGTAGCCACCTGAGAGACCATGTTCTTCCTAACAGCTATTTTTCTGACGTTTCTTCACATATCACTCATGTGTAAGCTATATGTGAAACATATGTCAGGGTATGCTGCAGCTCGTAGCTTGTATTTACTTCTGTGCATTGATTTTCATGTTTGCTGTATGTTACGTGTGCACTTTGGCCATTACGATACTCCCTGCTTAGATTTTACTTTATATTGCCATGTATGCGGCCCTATGTCAGTGTATATTAATCTCATATGTATCACTGTGTAGTACTATGTATCCATGTTATCTGTGGCTCACATTGGGGTTGTGTTCCATCTCATGGTTTGTTTTTAACTTTGCTTATTGATTATTCAGTGTATTTTTTGGACATTTTTACCCTCCCTGCTCGTTGCTGGGTTTTACTTCACACTGCACCTGTATAATATAACTGTAAGTGTAGATTATATGCTATGTGTTGCTACTTATTAGAAATGAGCAGATCCATGAGTTGGAGTAACATTTCCTGAAATTCACGGTTTCGCACAAATTCGAACATTTTGAGATTCAATTTGTGGTTTGCATAATAACAAAAAAAAATTGCCCAGCCCCATTTCCACACTGTTGAAGCATCAGAGAGTGGGCTAACATCATTTTACATTTCTATTTGGACCTCTCCATAATGCTCTGCAGCTATGGCATGTTACGGATTATCATGCCTTGGTGGTCAGTAATTGGGTCATCACAGACCAGTGGTTCTCAGCAGAGCACAGTTTGTACAGCAGAGTCAGTTTCCATCTCCAGAGTCACTGGGTAAGTGTCTCTATCCTATAGAGTGTAAGCTCTTATGGTAAGTGGGGTCCTCTCTATCCTGTAGAGTGTAAGCTCTTATGGTAAGTGGGGTCCTCTCTCCTTTACAGTGTAAGCTCTTATGATCAGCTGGGTCCTCTCTCTCCTGTAGAGTGTTAGCTCTTATGGTCAGCAGGGTCCTCACTCCTGTAGAGCGTAAGCTCTTATGGTCTGTGGGGTCCTCTCAGCTGTTGAGTGTAAGCTTTTAGGTCAGTGGGGTCCTCTCTCTCCTGTAGAGTGTAAACTCTTATGCTTAGTGGGGTCCTCTCTGCTGTAGAGTGTAAGCTGTTCTGGTCAGCTGGGTCCTCTCTCCTGTAGAGTGTAAACTCTTATGGTCAGCAGGATCCTCTCTCTCCTGTACAGTGTAAGCCCTTATGGTCAGTGGGGCCCTCTCTCTCTTTGTAGAGTGTAAGCTCTTATGGTCAGCGGGGTCCTCTCTCTCCTGCACAGTGTAATCTCTTATGGTCAATGGGGCCCTCTCTCTCCTGTAGAGTGTAATCTCTTATGGTCAGCAGGGTCTTATCTCCTGTACAGTGTAAGCTCTTATGGTCAGTGGTGGCTCTATTTTTCTTTCCTCTCATCCACGTGTTCTTTTCCAAGCAAATAATAAGCTTTCCAGCATTGAGATTCGCAAAAGTTTAATATTTGAAGAATATTTGGCAAAGTCTGTGAATTCAATTTCAAAAGATTCCCTCTACTTATCCATGTCGTTTTCAGCGCTCATGTTTCTGTGTGGATGTAACCTCCATATTATTCAGATTTTTTTATGTATTGTCAGTATATTTATTATGACAAAGTAGTTTTCACATTTACATGTTGTGTAATTGTTGTAGGTGTTAATCATTGTTACATGTATATTGCACTACCTAGTAAATGTGTGTGTAGGCTCCAATTTCGACATGTGATGCATGAGGATGAATGGATGATTTGAATGCAGTCAAGCCTTTGCGTGAAAATTAGATTCAATTAGTTGTACTATAAGTTCAAACTGTAAAAAATACATTTGACCAGAAAATGGCCTTGGTGGCCAGTGGCAACATTGTAAGGAAGCATTCTAGAGTGTGGTGGTAAAGAAAGCAACTGCTAGTGAAGGTTTATGGCCACAAATTGATTTATAGTGTAATTAGCCGTACCCTGTAGATACAAGCATTCATCAATTGCCTGGATGTTATTAGTTCTTTGTCACAATAAGGCAGTTTTTTACATTAGAATATGTTTTTTCTACATTATTAACCCTAGGGTATACATTTACTCATAGCTAGTAAAATAATGAGATATGATTTAAGACAAAATGTACAGCCTTAGAAATACTCATGTAATATTTATGTATATAATATGTAATATGTTTTCAGTTTATATATTTATATTTCCTGTTGCTTATATAGTGTTAAAATGTTCCACAGTGGTGTACAGAAATTGTAATCACTCACATCAGTCCTTTTTGAACAAGGATCACAATCTAGTTTCCATATCTTCACTCATACATACAGTGGGGGAAATTAGTATTTGATCCTTTGCTGATTTTGTAAGTTTGCCCACTGACAAAGACATGAACAGTCTATAATTTTAAGGGTAGATTAGTTTTAACATTGAGAGATAGAATATCAGAAATAAAATCCAGAAAATCACATTGTATACATTATATAAATTTATTTGCATTTTGCAGTGAGAAATAAGTATTTGATCCCCTACCAACCATTAAGAGTTCTGGCTCCTACAGACCAGTTAGATGCTCCTAATCAACTCGTTACCTGCATTAAAGACGGCTGTCTTATATAGTCACCTTTATAAAAGACTCCTGTCCACAGACTCAATTACTCAGTTAGACTCTTGTGTAGATTTCCTGTAGCTACTAAGGTCTCCTTCAAAATTCATGGTGAACTACAACCACTTAGTGGTATAGCTGTGAGGGTTTTTTAGTCTAATGCTGAATGTCTTGGAAACTATTGTATCATGCCTTGAAGTACAGTCCAAAAATATACACAATGTGATTTAAAATGAGAAAAAATGTATGCCTCAACATGAACTCTATGAACAAAAATATTGATAAATGCCTCTTAAGAATTCAATTTACGTTTTTCAGTAAGTCGTATTGCCACATGTGTATACAGTCATCTGCAATCAGTTTGTATGTTCTCCCTGTGCTTTCGTGGGTTTCCTCCAAGTACTCTGGTTTCCTCTCACATTGCAAATACATACTGATGGGGAATTTAGATTTTGAGCCCCATTGGGATCAGTGATGATAATGTATGTAAAGTGCTATGATAGCGCTGTATAATCAAAGCATAATAATAATTACACAAAAAAGACGCTACCCATGCAGTCTGCCCAGTTGCATAACTTGCAGCTTATGGGCTTCAATGCAAAAACTCCCACATGGCCCCGACTATTATGAGTCGTTACTGGTATTGGTGCTCCCATGTAGTTTGAAGAGATATATTAGGTCACCCTAGACTACAGGGTCCACGTTTACCTGCATCCCCGGCATCCACTATATTTATAACACATTACAAATATTTGTAAAATAATTAGGCAATATAAGAAATCACTGAATTTGAGCGTAGTGGATATAGTGCATAAAAGTCTACAATGGTCTTCTGGCTCAATAACTCCCTCTGGCATGGCCGTCAGCACAAAAACTGCATGGGTTTCCATGAATGAGTAGCTACATGCAAGCCTCACATCTCCAAGTACAATGGTAAGTGTTGAATGAAATAGCCTAAAGTACTGGAATCCATCACACTTTCCATTTGTCAGTTTCATGGACAAGTCTGGGTTTAGTGAATACTAGGAAAACATTATCTACCTTATTGTCTTGTGCTATCTGTAAAGATGGTTGGAAGAGGGATAATGCTATGGGCTTGTTTTTCAGGAGTTAACCTAGGCTGTTTAGTTCTATTCCAGGGTATGATTAATGTTTCTGCATATTAATACATTTTGAACAATGGTATTCTTCCAAATTTGTGGGAATGCCTTTTTCTGTTTCATTACATCTGTTCCTTAGTGCACAAATCGCACGAATCAAAGTCGATAAAGGCAGTGTTGGGTGAGTTTGGTATGGAAGAACTTGACTGACAAACATAGATTTCTGACCTCAACTTCATCCAGCACCTTTGGGATGGACTGGAATGGAGATTGTGAGCCAGACCCTCTCCTGGATGAATAGTCAAGAATTCCCACAAACACAAGCCATTATCTTGTAGAAAGCCTTTTCAGAACACTGAAAGCTGTTTCAACTGCAAAGATTGGTGGCAACTCTACATTAATGCCTATGAATTTAGAATTGAATGGCATGAAAGCTCCTCTGCGTGTCCCAAAACTTTGTCCATATAGGATGTAGTTTTACATAATTAATTGGCAAATTTTTAGTATTCTTGTACATATCTTATAAACTCTGATCATCCATGAACAAATGTTGATCAGGCTAGAATGTCAAGGTTCATGTTAGACGCCTCTCCAGTCAAAATCTTTTGTGAACATGCAGTGGGTAGCAAAGTGGGCTTGGACCCTGTTCTAACGAATAGTATTGGTGCCAGTAGTGTGGCGTCCAGCAATCATATATTTATCCCTAGTTTATAGCTATACAATGTCCATTACTGTTGATACCCTCTGTAGATGTAGCAAGTACAGTTTCTGAGCTGATGTCGTATATTTATTAGTTGCTGTCAGGAAATGTATACAATGTGTAACGTATACAATGTGTCATGTCTATTGCAGAAGCTGAGGGGATAGAGCAGAATTATTTAAAACATTAAACTTTATCATTAAAAAATAATAATAATAATCTCTAATACACATCTCTGGCAAAAATTAAGAGACTACTGTAAAATATTCATTTTTTCTGATATTTCTCTTTATAGGTATATTTTTGAGTAAAATGTAAATTGTTCTTTTGTTCTATAAACGTCTGACAACATGTCTCCGAATTTCCAAGCAATAAATTTAGTATTTTTTTTCTAAAAAGGAGAAATGGTCAAAATTAAAAAAACCAAGTGCTTTCAAGACCTCAAATAATTCAAAGAAAACAAGTTCGTAATCATGTAGAAGCAACAATACTAATGTTTTACCTCAGGGAGAGTTCAGAAATCAATATTTTGTGGAATAACCATGATTTTTAATCACAGCTTTCATGCGTCTTGGCATGCTTTCCACCAGTCTTTCACACTGCTTCTGGGTGACCGTATGCCACTCCTGGCACAAAAATGTAAGCAGTTCTTCTTTGTTTGATGGCTTGTGACTATCCATCATCCTCTTGATTACATTCCAGAGGTTTTCAATGGGGTTCAGGTCTGGAGATTGGGCTGCCCATGACAGGGTTTTGATGTGGTGGTCTCTTCATTTTTGCCAGTGCCGTATATGGATCCATAAAATAAAAACTACATCTCCTTATCTCCTGAAATTGTATTCATTTATCTAATTACCAATCAATAAACTCTTGTAAAACACATGTGCAAGACAAATCTTACCTGTGAAACTAAGTAATTTTAAAGATAGTCTAAACAGTGCCACATTCTGTAAATTACCTCCAAGTCCCAAAATAACCATAAAATTGTAGTTTTAATTCATCCGTCTCTTATTGTAGCTGATATGTATGTCCAAAATACCTCCTGCCGTAAAGAAGGGTCTGCAGCTCTTCTTGACCACTCCCTGCTACTTCTTCCAATATTAGCCAAATCAAACACCTTACATCCAGCCTCAAACAAGTTTCTCTCTATCTTAGTTGCTCTACATTTTTTTTTTTTTTTATTCCATCCCTACTTTCTTTTGGGGGAGTTTTGTTTAACCCTTTGCTGAACAGTCATTCTGACTTTAAATATAAGCATTTTTTAAATTTCTTATGTGACAGAATAAAGGGACTCAGGAAGAGGTGGATGTGATAAATATCACATATGGACCCCTGATAAATCTGCCTCAACTCCTTACTATCACTAATAACATACACGCACATAATATTCCACTAGCGCTAGTTACTGATGATATGTCAAGGACTTTTTAGCACATCCATGGTTAAATGAGAGATCCCAAGTCAAAGCCTTGGAAGTTTCATGCCGGCCTGACATGACAGTGAGATGTGTACAAGCTCTCCGTAATGCGACAGCTGTGAGGTGGAGTTAGCCAAGGGAAGCCTTTGACAGGCCACACGTAGGGGTTGATTTGGACAGAACGCTGCACAATGTAGCAGTACAGCAAGAATAAAGAGAGGTGACAGCTGGCACGCTGCAGGCAGGCCTATTGTAGCACGATGCTTGTAACTCACATCCATACAGACCCTCAATTGGCACATGTGTCTGTCCAAGGAGAATCTAGAATTTGGAACACTTTTCTAGTAAATAATTATCCTTATCGTTGTATCAAAGTCAAGCATATTTTAAATTAGTTTATTAAATAACATTCATGTTCTCAGCTGCTAAAATGCTATGAGCTCATCTGGAAAGTCTCTTTAGAAAACAGTTTGTGCATGGCTTGGCCATGTATTCCAATGCTGGGCAGTAATCGCAAACAAATAATATACATTTAATAGTTAAATGGGTTGTCTGGTGAAAACATGCGATCACTTATCCACAGGATGGGTAATAATAACTTAATAATTGGATTGGTCCTGCTCACCATTCATTCCTCATGAGGCTGCAGAGTGCTACACTCCTCCATTTCCAACAGCATGAATGGAGTAGTCAGGTATAACATTGATAAAAGTTCCATGTTTGCAATAAAAGTTTCCTGCTCTGCACTAACAAGAGAAAGAGGAGAACCTGTCATACTTTATTAAAAGTGTCCACAAATCATGTCCCCACTTATTAATTTAATCATAATGGGATCAAACCCATTAAATCATTCTGAAGCCAGAAGTAGACATTGCAACATAAAGGCTACAGAAGGCAAACGGTGCAAACATTTGTTGTAAAGATGATTTTTAGCATCATGTGTATGTATTTAAATAAGAAAAAAACTTGTCCCCAAAAGTGTGCAACCACATTAACTTCACCAAAGGAAGTGGTGAGAGAGGTGCATGTGCAGTTACTTCTCCATTCACACTGGAAGAAGATTTCTAAGATGGGAATACCCCTTTTCCCAACTTGGATACTGTGGATGGACCTTTATTGGGCGGTCGGCATCCACTAACTCTACAGTATTGATAAATGAATATAATTTTGTGAAGAGAAGGGGATAATAATTCCTCAGCGTGCAAAGCTTATCTCCAGTTATGGGAAGCATTTGATTTAACATCTTGCTGCTGAAGGTAGAACAACAAATTATTGTGTTGAAATCATACATAGGTGATATAGGTATTGGATTACTCATCTCTTTAATAAATGATTTAATTGCTAAAAACTATAGCTTATTCTGGTTGTATTTTATTAAATATTATTTGTTTTGAAATAAGTATGACAAATCTACAAGTAATGATAAAAGTATGGAAGGGACATACAATTAGATATTATTCATAGCTCTATATTTGATAGCTTAGTGGCTGGGTCTGAAATGATAGAAATGGCCGGGCTGTTCCAAGGTCAATTCTATATTAATACCATCCTCAACTGCTAGTAATTTTATTGGGAAATTTTCATTCAAAGGAAGGAACGTTGGAAGCAGTCTTATCCAGTATTTTCTCTTTGTCAAGTAATGGCAAGGCTTTTAAATGAGGGCATATTGGAGGAAATTATTATTATTATTATTTATTGTTATAGCGCCATTTATTCCATGGCGCTTTACATGTGAGGAGGGGTATACATAATAAAAACAAGTACAATAATCTTAAACAATACAAGTCATAACTGGTACAGGAGGAGAGAGGACCCTGCCCGCGAAGGCTCACAATCTACAAGGGATGGGTGAGAATACAGTAGGTGAGGATAGAGCTGGTCATGCAGCGGTTTGGTCGATCGGTGGTTACTGCAGGTTGTAGGCTTGTCGGAAGAGGTGGGTCTTCAGGCTCTTTTTGAAGGTTTCGATGGTAGGCGAGAGTCTGATATGTTGTGGTAGAGGGTTCCAGAGTTGAGGTGATACGCGAGAGAAATCTTGTATACGATTGTGGGAGGAGGAGATAAGAAGGGAGTAGAGAAGGAGATCTTGTGAGGATCGGAGGTTGCGTGTAGGTAAGTACCGGGAGACAAGGTCACAGATGTATGGAGGAGACAGGTTGTGGATGGCTTTGTACGTCATGGTTAGGGTTTTGTAGTGGAGTCTCTGGGAAATGGGGAGCCAGTGAAGGGAAATGTGGTAGAAATTCAATAAAGATTCCACTGTATTTGTTTAAACCACAGTAAGGTAATAAATCTTGGCATGTAGCAGTCTGCATTGAGGTCAGTGATATATTACTGCTTCCATGTCCAAAAGTTGTAAGATTTACTGTAGTTTGAAGAAATGTAGGCTGCGGCTTCACAAGACAATTATTTAATACTATTGTATGTGCGAAATACTTAACCACTTTTTTATAGGGAGTCTACAAATTTATTTGCATCCCTAGACAAAAGCTACTTACTTTGGAAGTATCAAAACTTTAGATTCCTTTATTTCTAAATGGAGTAAGCAGCAGTGTAACTACACTTGGTGATACCGAGGGGGCAATGCTACTGCTAGAGGGGCGCAGCTCGGATTGCCTTTCCCATTGGGCAGTGTGATTCTGCACATGGCTTCACTTCTCTACATGAACCAGAATCTTTGCAATCCCAAAGTCAGAATCAATCTGAAAGATACGAGACCGATCTTACAACTGATGGTAAGGTGGAAAATCAAGAAATGTCCTTTTGTTTTAGGACAAAGGAAACGTGTAGACCCGAAATAGCGATGCCATTTAATTTTTGGTATGGGCATTCAGTCTTTTTAATATGTTCTGGTCTATGTTCTTTTTGAAGGAATTAATGCTTAAAATGGGTTTTCTGATTTTGGAAAACCTCTGGCCCCACTTTGTTTTAAAAAACAAACAAACTTTGCTTTACTCACCTTCCCTGGGCTAGCGACAGTTTCTCCATTGCTGCTTCAGCTATCTCTCCTGAATCTTACATACCCAGGAGCACTTAATCTGCCTGAAGGTACCTTCACACTAAGCGACGCTGCAGCGATACAGACAACGATGCCGATCGCTGCAGCGTCGCTGTTTAGTCGTTGTGTGGTCGCTGGAGAGCTGTCACACAGACCGCTCTCCAGCGACCAATGATGCCGAAGTCCCCTGGTGACCAGGGTAAACATCGGGTTACTAAGCGCAGGGCCGCGCTTAGTAACCCGATGTTTACCCTGGTTACCAGCATAAACGTAAAAAAAAAAACACATACTCACATTCCGGTGCCCGGCGTCCACTTCCCTGCACTCCTCCTGCATCCTGTGTCAGCGCCGAACATCTCTGGCATCTCCCACAGAGCAGAGCAGTGACGTCACCGCTCTGCTTTACAGCCGGCACTTACACAGGATGCAGGAGGAGTGCAGGGAAGCGGACGCCGGGCACCGGAATGTGAGTATGTGGTTTTTTTTTTTACGTTTACGCTGGTAACCAGGGTAAACATCGGGTTACTAAGCGCGGCCCTGCGCTTAGTAACCCGATGTTTACCCTGGTTACCAGTGAAGACATCGCTGGATTGGTGTCACACACACCGATCCAGCGATGTCTACGGGAGATCCAGTGACGAAATAAAGTTCTGGACTTTCTTCTCCGACCAACGATGTCACAGCAGGATCCTGATCGCTGCTGCCTGTCAAACACAACAATATCGCTAGCCAGGACGCTGCAATGTCATGGATCGCTAGCGATATCGTTTAGTGTGAAGGTACCTTTATGCACTTGTGTTCTGTATGAGACAACTGCTGCCAAGCTCCTCTGGCGATGGCTTACCGCACAGAGTACAAAAACATTGTCAAAGCATTGTAGCCCAAAATTGGACAAGCTGAATCTTTATCTCCTATGACATCATCTGCTAGGACAGAGTCGGGAGGCCCTTCACGATTCTTGATGACCTTCTTTCCAGCCCTCAGGCAGATTCCCAGGCACCGCAGTGCTTGAGCCGGCAGCTGTATTTTAACGGTTGTGTTCCCATTAATTTCATCTTGCTCTGTGAGCACGTTCATGCAATATTCACTACTGAATGCTGAGGAGTGTGCAATGAAAAATTATATCCTGAAACTAATGCCAGAATCAGGACATACTTTGTGGGCAGACTTAGAGGTTAATTTGTATGGTCCCCAAAGGATCGTATAAATATCCAAATGGCCCTTGGCAGATGTAAGATTCCCCACCCCTGCATTAGACTGTCAGCCAAGCCCACTAATATTGATCACCTAGTGTGTATGAAAGCCTTAAGAAGGAGGTACTATGTTATTATCCTAATTAACAAGTGTGTAGAATGCAAAGATGTTTCTGTCTTGATCAGTCTGCTGTACTGTGGCTAGAAGTACTCTTACATTTTGATCTATACATTCTTTTCATGTCTTTGGTTTCTACTAAGCTTGATTTTGTAAGCTGAGTGTCAGCATATGAGCCAACAACTAGATTTCTCTTTTTTATAGATGTATTATAGAAATAATATTTTACGGCTAAAGAGGAATTTATCCTATATAATAATCGCCAGTTGGGACTTACGGCCGATGTCCCCAAATCCTATAAGGCACTGTGACAGTGTCACTTGTGCAGGCACAGTTCGTGGCTGCCATACACATGCACATACACATCTCCGCTATTCCCACGCAGGTGCAGTAACAGCCACAATTGCGTTTCACCGCATTCCCGATGCAATAGCATCAGCCGCCTATTTCTAGTCTAAATATAATTGCTAGACATAAACAAATTGATTTTCAGAATGCTGGTTCCAGAGCCACATTAATAGAGAGTTGAGAACTGCCACCTACTGACCAGTATCCCTGGCGCCTTTCTAATTAGAATAGGAGGACAACAAGTTTTTTATTGAGAAAAGCCTAGGATGGGCTGAAACATCTAATTGGATTTTCATTTACTGCATTAAACAGCTACTATTTTTATCTTTCTATTTGTATCTCCTTCACAAGCACCATACCTCTAATGGAGTGCCGTCTATTTTGCCTTTTTTCTAATTAGAATGACTGGTGCGAGATCATGCATGCGTTATATCAAGCCTACAAATCAGAAAAGGTGGAAGGCATTCCAGCAGATAGAGGCTGTTCGCTGCTCTCTCATCTGGCACCCACAGACTACTGATATGGTGGATGGACCAGAGTCCAAACTGCACATTTCTCAGTTGCATACCATATTTTTTGGACTATAAGATACACTGGGCCATGCGACACACCCAGGTTTTAGAGGAGGAAATTAGAAAAAAAATTCAAGCAAAAAATGGGGTCTGTATTAATATTCCCTATCCTGGTATATATGTGTCCCTTATCCAAGTATACATGGCCTCCTCATCACCATCCTATTATGCATGGCCTCCTCATCTTCATCCTGGTGTACATGGCCCCCTCATCCCTACCCTGGTATGCATAGCCTCCTCATCTCTATCTTGATATGCAAGTCCTCCATCCCTATCCTTGTATGCATGGCCCCCATCTCTGTCCTGGTATGTATGGCCCCATCCAAATCCTGGTAGGCATGATTCCCCTCATCCCTATCCTGGTATGCATGGCCCCCTCATCCCTATCCTGGTAAGCATGGTCCCCTCATTCCAATCCTAGTATGCAGGGCCCCCATCTCCATCCTGGTATGCATGTCCCCATCAGAAAAACATAAAAACATAAACCATTCTACTTACCTTCCTGCGCTCCCTCACAGCTTCCTGTTCCGATGCCAGCAGCTGATTTACGCTTGTAAGCAGTGCATGGCAGTGACGTTATGTGCTGCCTACAAGCAAAGGACAGTTGCCGGAATAATCACTGCTCCCCACACCGGGACTATGAGCGTATGGAGCAGTGAATATTCATTGATCTTTAATATCAGACACAGTGTTAACCCCAGCTGCCAACTCCCTGCAGCTGCTGGACGCTAATGTGAGCTTGCTGCTAAAGGGAAGGAATAATCACTGAGAGCAGTGAATATTCATTCTCTTTAATAGCGGGCACATGTGATCACCCGGCAGCAGCAGGAGCCAGCGGCTGCTGCTCCTGTGCCCACTATTTGAGATCAATGAATATTCACTGTTTTCCACACCTATGGGAGTGGAGAGTAGTGAATATTCATTCCTTTAAGTAACGGGCACATCTGAAAGCCTGGCAGCTGCAGGAAGCCGGCAGCTCCAGCTAACAGCATGTCCACTATAAAAGAGAAATGAATATTCACTGCTCTCCACTCCCATGGGTGTGGAGAGCAGTGAATATTCATTTCTCTTTAGCAGCAGGAAAAGAAGTTAGCTGCAACAGCTGGCTCCTGCATCCTGTGACCCACTGCTCCACCGCTGCTGCTCCCCCACCTCTTCATTCACAGCCATAACAGGTACATCTGGACTATAAGATGCACCCCCCATTTCTCCCCCACATTTTTGAAGAAAAAAGTGCGTCTTATAGTCTGAAAAATACGGTATGTCAAATGAATGTTTTATTAGAAATACATACAAAACATTATTTTATGTGACAATCCAGATATAAAATATCTTGAATCTTTTCACACAGTCCACTCAAGCAGTGATTCTTCCTGTTCTCATCAGCTTACTTGTGAGCCTACATGCTAAGGGGCATTATATCATTATCTCAATAGTAGAGCACAGTTTTTATGAATTTTTTTTGACAATTTTTTTTATACCACCATGCTTATAAAAAAAAATTCATAAATCTTGCAATTTTCACATTGGCCACTTTGGATTATCTTAGACTCTAGCATCTTGTTGTTTCAGGAAATTCAAGCTTTTGTAGAAAGAATAGTTAAGCACTCTTTCATAGAAAAACATTGTAAAGACCAGTACAAAGCAACGTTAAAGAAAGCAGTCAAAATACTTTTCTATCACTAAATCCAATTATATATACTTTGCTGCATCCACAAGTTTTTGAGCAAGGAAAAAAAAACCCTCCTGAATCTTAGGGTGCCGTCACACAGTGAAATTTCCATCGCTACGACGGCACGATTCGTGACGTTCTAGCGATATCGTTACGATATCGCTGTGTCTGACACGCTACTGCGATCAGACATCACGCTGAGAATCGTACGTCGTAGCAGATCGTTTGGAACTTTCTTTCGTCGCTTGATCACCCACTGACATCGCTGGATCGTTGTGTGTGACAGCGATCCAGCGATGTGTTCGCTTGTAACCAGGGTAAACATCGGGTAACTAAGGGCAGGGCCGTGCATAGTAACCCGATGTTTACCCTGGTTACAAGCGTAAACGTAAAAAAAAACAAACAGTACATACTCACATTCCGGTGTCTGTCCCCGGCGTCTCAGCTTCTCTGCACTGTGTGAGCGCCTGCCAGCCGGAAAGCGAGCACAGCGGTGACGTCACCGCTGTGCTTTCCGACTATGGTGCTTACACAGTGCAGAGAAGCTGAGATGCCGGGGACAGACACCGGAATGTAAGTATGTACTGTTTGTTTTTTTTACGTTAACGCTGGTAACCAGGGTAAACATCGGGTTACTAAGCGCGGCCCTGCGCTTAGTAACCCGACGTTTACCCTGGTTACTCGGGGACTTCGGCATCGCTCCAGCGCCGTGATTGCAAAGTGTGACCGCAGTCTACGACGCTGGAGCGATATTCATACGACGCTGCGACGTCACGAATCGTGCCGTCGCAGCGATGGAAATTTCACTGTGTGACGGTACCCTTAGTCCTCTATCACAAGTACAGTGTTGGGTAGTGGATGAAGGAGTATTTAGGAAGATGCACAGATTCTGATCTTTTGTATTGAAGCATCTAATTAGCATGTGCAAAGGTCATTGTGTAAGGAGTGGTAGCAGGGTCAGCTGTGACATCACTTATTATAATTTGTGGATTCTGTGTTATGACATCTGCGTAGACTTATTATCAGCCATATTCTAGGGTATTTACCCACTTTTTTTACATAGTTTTTCAACCTGTTTTATAATTCAGTACGATGATAAATGTATCATACGTGCAGCCTATTTATTTCAGTTAACATTATGTTGGTTATGCAGTCCATTCATTTTGCCTAATTTTATAAGGCTTTTTTTTCTTTTTTTAAGCCTAAAAAGTGTGGTATGTTGCAGTTATGATTAGAGATGAGCAGAACGATCCACATAGGATGAACTTTCAGTTGAGTTTCCTTAAATTCGTGGGTCTTTGCAAATTCAAACAATCAGAGATTTGATTCAAGAGTATTGCTAATAAAATGCTCAGCACCATTTCTGAAGACTATGACAGCCAGTATATAAGATAGAGGCCAGATAAGAATCACTATTTTGGGCTTTTCCAACATAGAGACAGGATGTCAGAGTACATAGCTTATTCAACAAAGGAACAGAAAAGGTCCTAATTTGACTGGAGTACTACTCCAGTGCTGAGTCACGGTGAGAACTTGAGTGCCAGTCTCATTCTGTAAACATTCTCAATCTGTGAATATTAATCCAAAGATTCAAGTGATATAGGGATTAATCTGAGGTCTTTAGTGTTAGGTGTCGAGCTCACGCTGCTGCACAGGGGGAATCTTGAACCATGTCCTCTGCAGTCTCCCATTCTTCCCCAGCCACAGTGGAGTCTGCTCAGCAGAGACGTCAGTCCCAGCGGCTGGCTCAAGCTGATACTGTGCAGCTGGTTACATCTGCTGCCCCAGGTTCAGCCTTTGTGACCAGCATTGATCAGCGGCGAGCAGACATTCCAGGGACTAAGTCCTGCTTTTCCTCTACTGAGCATGACCGTGAGACGACCTCTCATTGGAGGTCGGAGGTCACATGCTCATGTCCTGTAGCAGCTCCGATTGGACCACTAGGAAGGTCCTGGAAGGCTACATCTATAAAAGGCTCGCATGGCCACTCGGCCATGCGCTAGAATAAATCTTTAATAGTGTGTGTGGATGTGTGCCTGAATCTGGTGAAAGCTCCAAATCATACCCATTCCTAGTGTTGTTGAATGTACTTGAGTGATTGAGCGACATAGCGCCAGATTGTGCCATCCAGCACCAGGCATGAGTTTACTGCGTCAATTTGCAGTGACTTCCAGTGCAGCGCCATGCACAACTAGTGCGCGTTCCTAGTCCTAGTTAGGGTGGTTAGTGGCGTCCGCCCTCTGTGCGATAAATGTTTAATTAGTCCTGACAACCGGTCAGTGTAGGGTGGGAACTCCCACTTGATCTCAGCATCTGACTCAGGGCGTCCTCAGGCGCAAGCTCAAAAGCCACCGAGGTTCAGAGGGAGATCAATCACCAGCAACAGAGTTCGCATTAGTTCATACCGGGTGATGGAACCCATGTTTATTCTGGCATAGTACCGCCACATAGTGCTGCCATTACCTAGCAGCAGGTTCCATCTCTGCACGGTGAACCCCAGGCTGCGAACGCATCTTATTACTATCTTTATATTTATTCAGTGCATTCCGCCAGCCCTAAGATTTAGTAACAGCATCTTATTAACAGCCTTTTTTTTATTTTTCACAAACTGCAAATATGGAGAACAGTATTAAACTCCTCAGTCCTTGATTTGCCACCAAATCAAAATCCTTAAACAAAGACCTGTTTGTCACAGCACGTGTACTTCCTGCATTGTAAAATGGGCAAACCATTTTTTTTATTACAGCTAAAAGAAAATTCTCTATAATCTAGAAGTGTAAATGCAACTGCCAACCTCATAAGGTGTGTAAATAGCTAAAATGTCTATTTTTATGCACACTTCCTTGTTGCAATAGTCAAATATTAAACCCATGCACACACCTCCCATATACCACTGTTGGTTACCACTGATAACTAGAGATGGCCGAATCAAGAAAAATGTGCCTGAATGCATACATTTTGCCAGGAAATTTGATTCACAGAGAAGTCATTCTCCATGAATGTAATGCCCTTTATTATGCTTACTAGATGGTGGCCCGATTCTAACTCATCGGGTATTCTAGAATATGTATGTATGTATGTACGTCGCGCTGTGAGTGGGGGTTGAATTCCACTGCAATATCGCTGATTGGTCGCGCCTGGCTGGCCAATCAGCGAAGCGTGGTTCAAATCTGGCGCCAATTCGCAGCCGGACTGCATCTGTCGCTGATTAGTCGCGGCCGGCCGGGCTCGACCAATGACCAAAGCGGTGTCTAAATACCACGCCAATATCGCTGGTTGGTCGCGGCCGGCCTTGAGCTACCAATCACTGAAGCGGTGTTTAAATCCCAAGCCAATATCGCTGATTGGTCGCGGCCAGCTGGGCATGACCAATGACCGGAGCGGTGTTTAAATACCGTGCCAAGGTCGCTGATTGGTCGCGGCCGGCCATGCACGACCAATCACTGAAGCAGTGTTTAAATCCCATGCCAATATCGCTGATTGGTCACGACCGGCCGGGCGCGACCAATCAGCGAAGCGTGGTTAAAATCCCACGTCAATTCATGGCTGGACTGCGTCTGTCGCTGATTGGTCACAGGATGTCAGGGGTTTGCGGTGCAGGATATAGTACAGAACATAGTATATAACACAGCCACGTAGTATATAGTACAGCCACGTAGTATGTAATATGTAGCACAGCCACGTAGTACATAGAACAGCCACGTAGAATATAGCACAGTTTAGTGGACTGCTAAAATGCTATGTAGGTGGCGGGCGCTGACTGGGAGGGGAGTATGGAGGGGGCACTGACTGCAGGGGAGTAGGGAGAGGCCATTTCGCGGCCGGACTGTGTCCATCACTGATTGGCCGTGGCCAGCTGGCAGCGATCAATCAGTGACTTGGGATTTCCATGACAATCAGACAAACAGACAAACAGACGGAAGTGCCCCTTAGATGATTATATATATAGATAATGCCCCCTCACTGTATAGTACCACCCACACAGTATACTCTCCCATTAGTAGCCCCCAAACTGTTTGATGGCTCCAATAATGTATAATGACCCCCACAATGTAATCTCCATATGATCTCCATATGATGGCCCCCTAGATAGCCTCCATATACAGTAGCATAATGCACCAAATAGTCCACAATATATCAGGATTTAAATCACGCTTCGCTGATTGGTCGCGGCCAGCCGACGGAACCAATCAGCCACAATGGCGTGAGATTTAAACACCGCTTCGCTGATTGGTCCCTCCAGCTGGCTGCGACCAATCAGCGAAGCGGTGTTTAAATCTCACGCCATTGTCGCTGATTGGTTCCGTCGGCTGGCCGCGACCAATCAGCGAAATGTGATTTAAATCCCGCGCCAATGTCGCTGATTGGTCGCGCTGGCTGGGCGCGACCAATCAGTGAAACGTGATTTAAATCCCGCTCCAATGTGATTTCAATCCTGCAGCAATGTCGCTGATTGGTTGCGCGCGACCAATTAGCGAAGTGATGTTTAAATCCCGCACCAATGTCACTGATTGGTCGTGCCCAGCCGGTGCAACCAATCAGCGAAGCGTGATTTAAATCCTGCCCAATGTCGCTGATTGGTCGTGCAGGCTGTCCGCAACCAATCAGCGAAGCGGTGGGACCGGAGCATCGCGAGCTACAGGAAAAGCTGCTGCGAAGGCAACGGAAGGTGAGAATATCACGATTATTATTATTTTTAACATTATATCTTTTTACTATTGATGCTGCATAAGCATAAGCAGCATCAATAGTAAATCCCGCGCCAATGTCGCTGATTGGTCACGCCGGCTGGCCGCGACCAATCAGCGAAGCGTGATTTAAATCCTGCGCCAATGTCACTGATTGGTCGTGGCCGGCTGACATGACCAATCAGTGAAACGTGATTTAAATCCCGTGCCAATGTCACTGATTGGTCGCGGCGGCTGGCCGCAATCAATCAGTGAAGCGTGATTTAAATCCCGTGCCAATGTCGCTGATTGGTCGTGTTGGCTGGCCGCGACCAATCAGCGAAGCTTGATAAAAATCCTGCGGCAATGTCACTGATTGGTCATGCACGACCAATCAGTGAAGCGGTGTTTAAATCTCACGCCAATGTCTCTGATTGGTCGCACCCAGCCGGCGCAACTAATCAGCGAAGCGGCGGGACCGGAGCATCGCGAGCTGCAGGAAAAGCTGCTGCGGAGGCAACGGAAGGTGAGAATATCACGATTTTAAGAAGCATCAATAGTAAATCCCGCGCCAATGTCACGAGACCGCTGCGTCTTTTCCGGTCATTGCCATAAGGCATTCTTGAAACCGGAGCGGTGCGCGAGGAGCGGAAAAGCCCTGGGCTGGATCCGGGGGCCGCCGGAGGGTGAGTAGATAATGATTTTTTATTCTTTTTAACATTATATGTTTTTACTATTGATGCTGCATAGGCAGTATCAATAGTAAAAAGTTGGTCACACAGAGGGTTAATGGCAGCGTTAACAGACTGCCTTACACCGCGTTATGGCGCGGTGTAAGGCAGTCCAGTTAACGCTATGTGAGCGCTGACTGGGGGGAGTATGGAGCGGGTACTGACTGCAGGGGAGTAGAGAGGGGCCAATTCGCGGCCGGACTGTATCCATCGCTGATTAATCGCGGCCTCGGGCCATGACCAATCAGCTATGTGGGATTTCCATGACAGACAGA
Organism: Ranitomeya variabilis; assembly: GCF_051348905.1. Taxonomy (NCBI): domain Eukaryota; kingdom Metazoa; phylum Chordata; class Amphibia; order Anura; family Dendrobatidae; genus Ranitomeya; species Ranitomeya variabilis. The sequence continues at coordinate 135,263,513 of NC_135235.1, read as the reverse complement.
CAGACAAACAGACGGAAGTGACCCTTAGACAATTATATAGTAGATGCTTTTGGGTCTCTTTAGATCCCAGAGCATAATAATAGTAAGTTGTAAAAAAAAATCAATTTACTCACCTTATCGTTTACTATTTAAGCCACTCCGCTCTTCACCGCCACTCATCCAGTCCTCTTCACATCTTCTGATCACCACCACTCATGCTGAAATCCCAGGACCTCTTACACTAAGCCTGGGTCTTGCAGCTGTGATTAGGCATGTTCTGCACAAGTTTGCAAAAGATCATGACATCAAAATGTTATGATGTGCACGTGACCTTATGTGTGTAAGTGTAGAACCCTACTGGGCTTCATCAGAGCCATAATTACCAGTCTAGTGTAAAGCCCCCGTCTCACTAAGCGAGATCGCTAGCGAGATCGCTAGCGAGATCGCTGCTGAGTCACAAGTTTTGAGACGCAACAGCGACCTCAGTAGCGATCTCGCTATGTGTGACACGTAGCAGCGACCCGGCCCCTGCTGTGAGATCGCTGGTCGTGTCGGAATGGCCTGGACATTTTTTTGATCGTTGAGGTCCCGCTGGGTAGCACACATCGCTGTGTTTGACACCTTACCAAAGACCTCGTTGACGACTCAGACACTGAATCGTCATAATAGCTCCCATGTGACATCGTTGTACAGGTCGCTACAGGTCGCTGGTGAGATGTCAAACAGTGAGATCGCAGCTGCGATCGTTGGAAGATCTCACTGTTTGACATCTCACCAGCGACCACATAGCGATGCAGCAACGATCCCTGACAGGTCATATCGTTGTCGGGATCGCTTTAGCGTCGCTAAGTGAGACGAGGCCTTAAGAGTCAGGGAATTTCAGCATGAGCAGCTTTGATAAGACGATATGAGAACAAGATTGATAATGGTGAGTAGCACAGCGTTTGAAGAGGTGAGAAGTGAGTTGAATATAAGCCTTTTTTTTCTTTTTTAAGCTTTTGATGGCTCTTAATTGTTCAGAAAATATTTGCTTAATCTGCCCTGGAGCGAATTACAAAAAGTCTGAAATTGGCGAATGTGGATTTCTTTCAAATTCAAGTAGAATTCAATTCCATTGTCATTTGGACATGTACAGTATACAGCTGTTTTTGCATTAAAGAACGCAAAAAAAAGAAAAAAAATTCTGGACAATTATAGGCTTTTCAGTATTGTAATAATATAGTACAAATCAAAATATTTCTGAAAGTTCTGCAAAGCTGGTGAACTGGAATTTCGAATGATTCATTCAGCTCTACTTAAGATCCCCTTTCACTACATGGTACCTCAGGAGTAGATTCATATGACTAATTGGTTTGAGGAGTGTTCTAATCCTCTAAAGTGACGTAATATTTCTAGAATTTGCCATAGCTTTAAAATCAATATGGACCTTCAAAATAAAAAGCACACAGGGCTGGTTTTGGTGCTGCATCCCTTCCTAACTACACTTAAATGTTACTTCTTTGCAGTCTCCTCTTTGGGGCCAAATTTGTTTACCGCTAGGGTGTCAGAAACAGTGAAAGAGACACAATACTAAGTCATTGCTTTGTCCTCTTCATTCCCAGAATTGATGGGAGCATCAGATGTCAGATAGCCAACTGTTTAGGAAGTGCAACCACCTTTCAAGATTGTAGTTCCCCATTAATCAATTCATCTATGTTAGATGATAAATAAAAAATACACATTTATTGACGTCTGTTTTATTTATTCAGAAAAACATTAGGGTAAGGGTACCGTCACACATTGAAATTTCCATCGCTACGACGTTACGATTCGTGACGTTCTAGCGATATCGTTACGATATCGCTGTGTCTGACACGCTACTGCGATCAGACACCCTGCTGAGAATCGTACGTCGTAGCAGATCGTTTGGAACTTTCTTTCGTCGCTTGATCACCCGCTGACATCGCTGGATTGTTGTGTGTAACAGCGATGTCTTCGCTTGTAACCAGCGTAAACGTAAAAAAACAAACAGTACATACTCACCCGTCGGTGTCCTTCAGGTCCCTTGCCGTCTGCTTCCTGCTCTGAGTGCCGGCCGGAAAGTGAGAGCAGAGCGCAGCGGTGCTGCGCTCTTCTCTCACTGTACGGCTGCACTCAGAGCAGGAAGCAGACGGCAAGGGACCTGAAGGACACCGACGGGTGAGTATGTACTGTTTGTTTTTTTACGTTTACGCTGGTAACCAGGGTAAACATCGGGTTACTAAGCGCGGCCCTGCGCTTAGTTACCCGATGTTTACCCTGGTTACCCGGGGACTTCGGCATCGCTCCAGCGCCGTGATTGCAACGTGTGACCGCAGTCTACGACGCAGGAGCGATGATTATACGACGCTGCGACGTCACGAATCGTGCCGTCGCAGCGATGAAAATTTCAATGTGTGACGGTACCCTTATGTTCGGAAGAATAGTGAGGAAGTGTATCATGGAAGGAATCATCTAAAATGTATTGTATAATACAATAAAATAAGTAAGGCAGTGACGATGATTAAATTACCGATAAGGAACAAATGAGAGCCAAACAATTTAAACAAGCCTGGATAATGAATTTTCCATGTACAGTAAATTTATTTAGAATCTGTTTATGGGGTTCTTATATATCGTTCTATAGGTTTTGGTGTAGATATTGACTTCCCAAGACTTAAAAATAATTCAGTTTACACATTTTGTGATTTTTGCCAATTTTGGTATGCGCAAACGCAATTTGTTCTGGAGAAAGAAGTTGCAGTGCGTGTTTGTGTTTATATGGTAAGCTGAACCTGTTATATTGCATTGGTATATTAACATGCATAAAAAAATCCTTGAAATTTCACTGCTAGGGATGAGCGAACCCTAACTATAATTTAAGATTCCTACCAAACACCTAGTGTCCGGTGCCGAACGCCGAACACAGACTTTTACCAGAAGTCCGGTTTAATTTTCAAGTTTGGTGCTGAAAAAAGATTGTTGAAAGGCTGCAGCGTAGTCAATCAACAAGCTTTTAGTATTGATATAGTATTTAGCAGTATTGGCATGGCTGTGATTGGTTGGTGCACCACATGAACTAGCCTGTATAAATGTTAGATCATGGCCACCACTAGCTCACACCTCTTGCTTTGCTAAACACATGTTCCCGACAGTACACTTGCCACAGGGCAGATCCACACCTCCAAGGTTTAAAGGGCAAGCTCAAGCCATGTGTCCAATTTGGAGACCCAGATTTTAAATGGGGCAGACCCATCATTCAGTACGTAGAGTCCTGGGGACACATACTCTTCCACCATTTTGTTGAAACTGTCATTCTCCTGGATTCAATCTCTTGAGTTTATGTTCTCTGGTTGGCTACTCTCTCTGCCAAGCAACAGGAGACACAGCTTTTCTATGGGTGTTTGGGTTCTGTTTTCTGCCTGTAGTATGTCTAGCTTAACACAGGTGTTTTCATTTGTCCACCTGTCACCTTTTGGGTGCAGCTTTATATTTTGTCCCCAAAGGGCATTTCCTGCTGGTGATAGATGTTCTGATATTCTGTTGATCTTTGGAACTGGTCTGTAAGCTATCAGCTAAGGATTTTTGTTTGGCTGTTTCTTTTCTATACTTTACACCTATCTTCTGTTTATCATTAGTAAGTAGGCTGTATGTTTGTTAACAGTAATTATTTTATTCTTTATCTCATGTTTTGTTATTTACTTAACTCACTGTAACTTCTTTCTTCGCTGTTAGCACACTTCTCCTCTTGTAGTTATTTCACACTCTGCTTTGCCCTCCTCTTCATTTGGAGAAATATGAAGCAACTCGACTAGCCATTTAGGGACTTTAGGTCTGAGTTGCCATCGCTTAGTTCTGTGGTTACGGCTATCTCTGAACCCTCAGGTACCACTAGGGTCTGCAATTTCAGGATATCTAGTCTTTCCTGGAATCAGCAGGGTCCTTTGCATTCTTTAGTGTATAACCTATTAATCCCGACTGAGTTGCTACACAGACATAACAGATACGCTGCTTCCTGCTAAAATGGATCAGATGGTGGTTCTGAATGTTGTGGTGTGCTGAGGAAGGTTTTCCACATTTCTGTCATGCTAACCCTCCTTTCCAAGGTGGTGCCGGTGCTCCAGCTGCATTGGTGAATTCCTTGTGCCTTCTGCTTCCACTGAGCCCTCTCTGTCAGGTGAGGACACCATCAGTGGTGCATCCACCAGGGTGAGCTTAGAATCATAGAATGTTAGAATTAGAAGGGACCTCCAGTGTCATCCTGTCCAACCCCCTGCTCAATGCAGGATTCACTAAACCATCTCAAACAGATGCCTGTTCAGCCTCTGTTTGAAGACTTCTATTGACGGATAATTCCTTCTCATGATCTAGTCTCTAGACTTCTCTTAATACATCCTTAATACATACGCAGAGTCCAGTGGCACCGGTGTATGCGCTTGGGTTCTTATAGGATCTGCGTGGCATCTTCAGTCACGTGATGTTTGCAGTCATATGGTGATGATGTGGCCGAGTACGGTAAACAAGTGGGACCAAATCCTACGCGTTTCAGAAATCTGTCAGTTTCCTTCTTCAGGGATGCCTGAAGCACATACACGAGTGCCGCCAGACTCTGTGAAAGAGTCACCGACCTTCGACAGTTCTCCAACTCTCCTCAGCCTTACTGCATACTATACAGCTTTCGGAAGTAGCAATCATTGGACTTGGCTAACTTTGCAGAAACAGTCCAACAGGAACTAAGTACCCCAAGGCAGCTCAGACCTCCACACAGCATCTCAGGTAATCCTTGCTTGCTCACATTCTATACTAGAGTATCTATAAGATTTTATTAGCCCATCTTAATGTCAGTACTACTATTGGTACGTCGTGATACATTAGTATTTTAACCCTTCCCTACCTCTCTTTGTCAATGTGCTCATTGTTTTGCACACCAAACCAGAGCCAATTATTTTACTAATTAACAATATTTGATGTGACCAACGTTTCCCATCAAAACAGCATCAATATACAGCTTGTATAATGTATTTTATAAATCAATTTTCTCTAAATATACTTTATATTATACATATAATGTATATTAATATATTGATCCAATGAACCATACATTTTAAATTACCTGAATGTAGTAATTACAATTTTCAACAGGTAGATGTTACAAAACATTAGGAAACATTAAGGTTAGAAAGGTAGTTGAATTATTAGAAATAGGAGCGTTAATGATAAATAGTATACAGCAATCAAGCGTGAATTTGTTGCAATAAAAAGTTGCAGAAAAGGTAAAAACAAAAATAATGAGCACTTTTGCCCAAAATTTGTGAATTACACGTGTTATTTGGAAGAATTTGGCCCAGAAAATATAAATGAATACCGCAAAAAAAGAAAAAGAAAAGCTATAAATGATGAATCGGACCTAAAATGTACAAAAAATGCATGTAGGGTTTAGATGTTTCTTGTAATGTATGTGATGTTTGCTAACCAAGCTACTTGATGTCTTGATGACAGTTGCACTTGACGACGCCATGATTTATAGGAATGATTTTTTTTTATATATACGCCAGCCTCCAACAGAGTTATTGGTTCCTTCAAAGATTCAATATATTTGTAGTATGGGGCAAATAAATGGGAGAATAAAGAACAATAAATCAGAGCATTATAATTAGACCTTGGTTTGAATGTATATATTCACCCTTAATGAGTTCATGAATATGATTAAGGCAGAACAAAGCCTAATTATCATATTTACAGCTTTTAAAATGGGTGGGTGAAAGACTTTATTTTGATGAGCCCAGTAGATTTGGATTTAATGAAAAGTGTATTTTCAAAGTTTGATATGATTGATGTATATTTTATGTTAAAATAAATTCATATTACGTATAATTTTTGTATAATTTCTCTGAAGAAAACATGCACAGAAATAAAGGGGTGTTAAGTTCTACATATCAGTTAACTATCTAGGACTATATCTTAACTGGTAGCATAAAAAACTGACTGGCACTTCCAAACAGAAAAAGACAAGTGTGAACAGGTTCAAGCTAAGTGAGCCACTCTATATTACTAACAAATTAAAGCTGCACTATTTAACACTATAATATATATTCATTGAGTATATGAAATTATAACTGCATTGCTGCTGTAGAAACCATGTTAAATAATAAAGGTACTTAGAGCACAAATTGGCCAATTCATGTGAGCCCAACAGCCAACAAGGCAAATCCCTTTGTTGGTACCCTAAACCTAACATGATGCCTCTCCTTGGCTGAAAGTCTACATTTATTTGGACATGTACAATTATCAGCATAAGGTGTTTTTAAATAAAGCTTGAGACTACCTGCTCATAGAATTGCAGGTATTCAGCCCAGGAGAGGCATCATCTCAGGTTTTAGGGTTCGCCTAGTTGCCTGCTGTTGGCTCACACAAATTGGCAAATTTGTACCTTCAATATTTAACATGTCTTCTGCAGCAGTAATGCAGTTCTAATTTCATATATTCAATGTTTACATATTATATAGTTTCAGAGTGCAGCTTTAATTGGTTATGTCTTAACTTGTGACTGTATGTTTAGACTGTTAGGGTATGTGCACACGTCCGGATTTCTTGCAGAAATTTCCTGAAGAAAACCGGAAATTTTCTGCAAGAAATCCGCATTTTTTTTTGCGTTTTTTTTGCGTTTTTTTTTTAGCATTCTGCAAGCGTAATTAGCTTGCAGAATGCTAGAGTTTTCCAAGCGATCTGTAGCATCGCTTGGAAAACTGACTGACAGGTTGGTCACACTTGTCAAACATACTGTTTGACAAGTGTGACCAACTTTTTACTATAGATGCTGCTTATGCAGCATCAATAGTAAAAGATAGAATGTTTAAAAATAATAAAAAAAATAAAAAAAATGCTTATACTCACCCAGACGTTATCCTCAGCGGCGTCCGTTCCTTTTCCTATAGCTGGTGTGTGCACGCAGGACCTTCCATGATGTTGCGGTCATGTGAGCGGTCACATGACCGCTCACGACCAATCACAAGACAGTGACGTCATCACAGGTCCTTCACCGCACACCAGCTATGAGAACCGAAGCGGCAGCATGCAGCGGTGAGGCGGGAACACTGCGGGGGACATCGAACGTGAGTATAGGACTATTTTTTATTTTAATTCTTTTATTTTTGGCCAATTATATGGTGCCCAGTGCGTGGAGGAGAGTCTCCTCTCCTCCACCCTGGGTACCAACCGCACATAATCTGCTTACTTCCCGCATGGTGTGCACAGCCCCGTGCGGGAAGTAAGCAGATCAATGGACTCCTAGGTGTGCGGAATCCCCGCAATTCCGCATTTTTAATGAACATGTTGCTTTTTTTTCCGCGATGCGATTTTTTCGCGGAAAAGATCGCAACATTTGCACAATACACAGTACATAATACACAATACACAGTAAATAATAGGAGGCATATGTTAGCGTTTTTTCCGCGTTTTTATCGCGGTTTTATAGCGGAAAAAACGCAAAAAATCCTGACGTGTGCACATACCCTTAAACTGTAAAGCGCTGCGGAATATGTTGGCGCTATATAAATAAAGATTATTATTATTATAAGATTATTATTATTAGACCATTTGATCTCATTTGATAGCTAATGTGCGTTATAGGCAATCTGCTAATCACTTTATGGAAAAATCTCTTCCAAGTGCTGGCCACCAGGTGTCTAACGTGCTGCCTTTTGTCAGGTGTTATGTGTCTGAAGCAGCTCAGATTCAGAGGCTGATTACATGATGCTTGGCACACAAGGGATTCTGCTATTTTTTTGCTATCAAACTGCACACATGCATAACAGAGATATAGGCCCCAACTCATGCCAAAACAATGATGTAAAAGCTTTGAAAAGTTACAAAATTTGGGCACAACTCAGAGTTGTGCCAAAATGTTGTGTCTTTTGGCAATTTCACGTTATTTACTCCCAACCCTGCCAAAATAAGCAGAGCTGGGGGTCTGATGCTACAGCTTGTCCAATTCATGGCAAACGGTGGCATTCTATACTCCAGAAATCTGACTCCAGTCCCTCACCAGAGTAAGACTTCAGGCGTAGCGCACCGAGGCGCTCGTCATTCGTCAGATGCTCCTGATTCATAAAGAGGTGTGCATCTCTTCAAGAATCAGGAGCACCTGTCTTGACTGCGCCCCCTCATCAAGATTGACTAGACTAAATTGCTGGTCTTGATGAATCATGTCAATGGTTTTACGTTCAGATCATGCAAGCCATTTGAACATGCCAGGCACAACGAATGATGGGCTCAATGAATTGAAGAGAGAACATATCAGCTCATATAGTGCTGATTAAAAAGGAACTTCTCTCTTTAAAAGAGTGGCTGCAAAGCTGTAGATTATGAGAATCGTGACAGTTTCAGGACATATTAGAGTGTGTGCATTAAAAGGAGTTTTAATTTGTTTTGAGGGATGAGAAAATTGAGATTATGTTTTTTTTACAGAAAAGACAGGTATGCTTTCAATATGTTCTTTAATTACCGAATGCTTTCTTTCCAGTTTTTTTTTAATCAACCACAAAGTACAGCAGCAGTGTAATGGGTTAGATTTATACAAATCTCATGTACACTGCAGAAAGTTTCAGTGCAGAAATTGATCCAGAGTGATGATTTTTAAATGCGCAGCATTTCAGCTTACATTGCAAATTGGTCACAATAAACCTTAATTGTTGCCAATTTTGTTATGGATCAGCCACTGGTGAAAAGCAAAATCCACAAATCCAGAATTTATAAAATTAAAGACAAAGGTTACTGAAAGTTTTAAAAAAGAATGAATAAACAATAGCTCACCACTTTCCTAGCATTTAGCTTTCAGTGATGTCATGTAATCAATTCCATTGGACCATTAAGACTTTAGTGGTTACTAGTGCTGGTGCATCTGATAAGGGAGTAGGCAATCAGTGGCCAACTGTACAGTTGGGTGCAGATTTACCATGTAGATTTCTCCACAACTTCCTCTAGATTTACAATTGGAATATTCCACAACAAATTCAATATTTGTAAACCTATATTGTTGGGCCTGTATCTTGCATGCTATATTTGTTCATCTACTCTTTGTAAATCCTGGGTCATTGTTAAATTGGAATGGATTTATTTGACAAATGGTTGCTTAAGAAAAGTTTGAGATAATTCCCAATTCCCAACCTTTTAAATTACTTTAGAACTAGTAGGTGATATTTGGGTGATTTTCGGGGACTAAATTCTGTGACAAATCCATATTTTACTTATCTATATTATATCACAGTTTGGCATAACATGGAAGTTGTATGAAAATTTAAAACCGCACGTATGATAGCTCCATATACCTACCATTTCATGTAGTTTAAATGAAATCCCCCCCAAAATGGCATGGTTCATGACAGGTATATTTTTGCAGCACAGCGCTATGTGGAATATTTTGAAGCAACTTCCTAGTTGTGAGCCAAAGGAAGCTATCATACTTAGATAACGTAGCGTAAACTTCTCAATACAGGCTCCACATGCAGGCAACTCCACAGGACAAAGACAGCCGTGAGGTCCATGAAGCACATCCAGATCAGGCATCCACACTTACCAGTAAGGTGATCAGTTAACAAATAGGTAATTAATAGGTAAATAATAAATAGGTCCATACATTCAAGTAGAAATTAGCAGCACTCAATTCTAGAGAAATGTGCTGACTCTATTCAAACAAATACAAACTGCTACAGGCAGACAACACCCCCATCGGTCAACATAGTTTCGCGTAAACTCATGGTTTCTCAAGGCCCCCTAACTATCATACTGTCTACCTGTTATGACCCCAATGGCGAGGGTCTCAGAGGAACGTGGAAGTCTGCAGAATACAAAAATCCAGCTCATAGGGCAGTGGTAACTGGGTTGACCATATATCTACTCCTAACGCCAACACTAGAAGTAGCCGGGGATCATTCCTACGTTGATTCTAGATGACACGCGCCAGCCGGAGAATCTAGCTACCCCTAGTAGAGGAAAACAAAGACCTTTCTTGCCTCCAGAGAAGGGGACCCCAAAGCTGGATAGAAGCCCCCCACAAATAATGACGGTGAGGTAAGAGGAAATGACAAACACAGAAATGAACCAGGTTTAGCACAGAGAGGCCCGCTTACTGATAGCAGAATAAAGAAAGGTAACTTATATGGTCAACAAAAACCCTATCAAAATCCACACTGGAAATTCAAGAACCCCCGAACCGTCTAACGGTCCGGGGGGAGAACACCAGCCCCCCTAGAGCTTCCAGCAAAGGTCAGGATATAGATTTGGAACAAGCTGGACAAAAATACAAAACCAAAACAAATAGCAAAAAGCAAAAGGCAGACTTAGCTGATATAACTGGAACCAGGATCAGTAGACAAGAGCACAGCAGACTAGCTCTGATAACTACGTTGCCAGGCATTGAACTGAAGGTCCAGGGAGCTTATATAGCAACACCCCTAACTAACGACCCAGGTGCGGATAAAAGGAATGACAGAAAAACCAGAGTCAAAAAACTAGTAACCACTAGAGGGAGCAAAAAGCAAATTCACAACAGTACCCCCCCCTTAGTGAGGGGTCACCGAACCCTCACCACGACCATCAGGGCGATCAGGATGAGCGGCATGAAAGGCACGAACTAAATCGGCCGCATGAACATCAGAGGCGACCACCCAGGAATTATCCTCCTGACCATAGCCCTTCCACTTGACCAGGTACTGAAGCCTCCGCCTGGAGAGGCGAGAATCCAAGATCTTCTCCACCACGTACTCCAACTCGCCCTCAACCAACACCGGAGCAGGAGGCTCAGCAGAAGGAACTACAGGCACAATGTACCGCCGCAACAAGGACCTATGAAATACATTGTGAATAGCAAACGACACAGGAAGATCCAGACGAAAAGATACAGGATTAAGGATTTCCAATATCTTGTAAGGTCCAATAAAACGAGGTTTAAATTTGGGAGAGGAGACCTTCATAGGAACAAAGCGGGAAGAAAGCCATACCAAATCCCCAACGCGTAGTCGGGGACCCACACCGCGGCGGCGGTTGGCAAAGCGCTGAGCCTTCTCCTGTGACAACTTCAAGTTGTCCACCACATGATTCCAGATCTGCTGCAACCTATCCACCACAGAATCCACCCCAGGACAGTCAGAAGGCTCCACATGACCCGAAGAAAAGCGAGGATGGAAACCAGAGTTGCAGAAAAAAGGCGAAACCAAGGTGGCGGAACTAGCCCGATTATTAAGGGCAAACTCAGCCAACGGCAAGAATGTAACCCAATCGTCCTGATCAGCAGAGACAAAACACCTCAAATAAGCCTCCAAAGTCTGATTGGTTCGCTCCGTCTGTCCATTAGTCTGAGGATGGAAAGCAGACGAAAACGACAAATCAATGCCCATCCTACTACAAAAGGATCGCCAGAACCTGGAAACGAACTGGGATCCTCTGTCTGACACAATATTCTCAGGGATGCCGTGCAAACGAACCACGTTCTGGAAAAACACAGGAACCAGATCGGAAGAGGAAGGCAGCTTAGGCAAAGGAACCAAATGGACCATCTTGGAGAAGCGATCACATATCACCCAGATAACGGACATGCCCTGAGATAGCGGAAGATCAGAAATGAAATCCATGGAGATATGTGTCCAAGGTCTCTTCGGGACAGGCAAGGGCAAGAGCAAACCGCTGGCACGAGAACAGCAAGGCTTAGCTCGAGCACAAGTCCCACAGGACTGCACAAATGACCGCACATCCCTTGACAAGGAAGGCCACCAAAAGGACCTGGCCACCAGATCTCTGGTGCCAAAAATTCCCGGGTGACCTGCCAACACCGAGGAATGAACCTCGGAAATGACTCTGCTGGTCCACTTATCCGGGACAAACAGTCTGTCAGGTGGACAAGACTCAGGCCTATCAGCCTGAAATCTCTGCAACACACGTCGCAGATCCGGAGAAATAGCTGACAAGATAACTCCATCTTTAAGAATACCAACAGGATCAGCGACTCCAGGAGCATCAGGCACAAAGCTCCTAGAAAGAGCATCGGCCTTCACATTCTTTGAACCTGGTAAATACGAGACAACAAAATCAAAGCGGGAGAAAAACAATGACCAGCGGGCCTGTCTAGGATTAAGGCGTTTAGCAGACTCGAGATACATCAGATTTTTGTGATCAGTCAAGACCACCACACGATGCTTAGCACCCTCGAGCCAATGACGCCACTCCTCAAATGCCCATTTCATGGCCAACAACTCCCGATTGCCCACATCATAATTTCGCTCGGCAGGCGAAAACTTCCTAGAGAAAAAGGCACAAGGTTTCATAACAGAGCAACCAGGGCCTCTCTGCGACAAAACGGCCCCGGCCCCAATCTCCGAAGCATCCACCTCAACCTGAAAGGGAAGTGAGACGTCAGGCTGGCACAAAACAGGCGCCGAAGTAAACCGGCGTTTCAACTCCTGGAAAGCCTCCACGGCAGCAGGAGCCCAGTTAGCTACATCGGAGCCCTTCTTGGTCATATCCGTCAAAGGTTTCACAATGCTAGAAAAATTAGCGATAAAACGACGGTAGAAGTTAGCGAAGCCCAAGAACTTCTGAAGACTCTTAACTGACGAGGGCTGAGTCCAATCAAGAATAGCTCGGACCTTGACTGGGTCCATCTCCACAGCAGAAGGGGAAAAAATGAACCCCAAAAAGGGAACCTTCTGTACACCAAAGAGACACTTTGAGCCCTTGACAAACAAAGAATTTTCACGCAAAATTTTAAAGACCAACCTGACCTGCTCCACATGCGAATCCCAATCATCAGAAAAAACCAAAATATCATCCAGATAAACAATCAAAAATTTATCCAGATACTTCCGGAAAATGTCATGCATAAAGGACTGAAAAACTGAAGGCGCATTGGAGAGCCCAAAAGGCATCACCAAGTACTCAAAATGACCTTCGGGCGTATTGAATGCGGTTTTCCATTCATCACCTTGCTTAATGCGCACAAGGTTGTACGCACCACGAAGGTCTATCTTGGTGAACCACTTGGCACCCTTAATCCGGGCAAACAAGTCAGACAACAGCGGTAAAGGATACTGAAATTTGACAGTGATCTTATTTAAAAGCCGATAATCAATACAAGGTCTCAAAGATCCGTCCTTTTTTGCCACAAAAAAGAATCCCGCACCAAGAGGGGAAGAAGACGGACGAATATGTCCTTTCTCCAAAGACTCCTTGATATATGAACGCATAGCGGTATGTTCAGGTACCGACAGATTAAACAGTCTTCCCTTAGGAAATTTACTGCCTGGGATCAAATCTATAGCACAGTCACAGTCCCTATGAGGAGGCAGTGCACTGGACTCAGACTCACTGAAGACATCCTGATAATCAGACAAATACTCCGGAACTTCCGAAGGCGTAGAAGAAGCAATAGACACAGGCAGGGAATCCCCATGAATACCACGACAGCCCCAACTTGAGACTGACATAGCCTTCCAGTCCAGGACTGGATTATGGGTCTGTAACCATGGCAGCCCTAAAACAACCAAATCATGCATTTTATGTAAAACCAGGAAACGTATCACCTCGCGGTGTTCAGGAGTCATGCACATGGTAACCTGTGTCCAATACTGCGGTTTATTTGCTGCCAATGGTGTAGCATCAATACCCCTAAGAGGAATAGGATTTTCTAATGGTTCAAGAGTAAAACCACAGCGCTTAGCAAATGAGAGATCCATGAGACTCAGGGCAGCACCTGAATCTACAAACGCCATGACAGGATAAGATGACAGTGAGCAAATCAAAGTTACAGACAGAATAAATTTAGGTTGCAAATTACCAACGGTGACAGGACTAACAACCTTAGCTATACGTTTAGAGCATGCTGAGATAACATGTGTAGAATCACCACAGTAGTAGCACAAGCCATTCCGGCGTCTATGAATTTTCCGCTCATTTCTAGTCAGGATTCTATCACATTGCATTAAATCAGGTGTCTGTTCAGACAACACCATGAGGGAATTTGCGGTTTTTCTATCACATTGCACCGAATTAGGTGTCTGTTCAGACAACACCATGAGGGAATTTGCGGTTTTGCGCTCCCGCAACCGCCGGTCAATTTGAATAGCCAGTGCCATAGTATCATTCAGACCTGTGGGAATGGGAAAACCCACCATAACATTCTTAATGGCTTCAGAAAGGCCATTTCTAAAATTAGCGGCCAGTGCACACTCGTTCCAATGTGTCAGCACGGACCATTTCCGAAATTTTTGGCAATACACTTCAGCCTCGTCCTGCCCCTGAGACATAGCCAGCAAGGCCTTTTCTGCCTGAATCTCAAGATTGGGTTCCTCATAAAGTAAACCGAGCGCCAGAAAAAACGCATCAAGATCAGCCAATGCCGGATCTCCTGGCGCCAGCGAAAAAGCCCAATCCTGAGGGTCGCCCCGTAAGAACGAAATAACAATTTACAATTATTCACGAAATTCCTAAACTTAAACCTGTCTCCGGAAAACAGTTCAGGAATCGGTATTTTAGGTTCTGACCTAGGATTTCTGATAACATAGTCTTGTATGCCCTGCACACGAGTAGCCAGCTGGTCCACACTTGTAATCAAGGTCTGGACATTCATGTCTGCAGCAAGCATAGCCACTCTGAGGTAAAGGGGAAGAAGAAAAAAAAAAACTCAGAATCTTCTTTCTTATAATCCCTCTTCTGCAATGCATTAAACATTTAATACGGGCCTGGCAAACTGTTATGACCCCAATGGCGAGGGTCTCAGAGGAACGTGGAAGTCTGCAGAATACAAAAATCCAGCTCATAGGGCAGTGGTAACTGGGTTGACCATATATCTACTCCTAACGCCAACACTAGAAGTAGCCGGGGATCATTCCTACGTTGATTCTAGATGACACGCGCCAGCCGGAGAATCTAGCTACCCCTAGTAGAGGAAAACAAAGACCTTTCTTGCCTCCAGAGAAGGGGACCCCAAAGCTGGATAGAAGCCCCCCACAAATAATGACGGTGAGGTAAGAGGAAATGACAAACACAGAAATGAACCAGGTTTAGCACAGAGAGGCCCGCTTACTGATAGCAGAATAAAGAAAGGTAACTTATATGGTCAACAAAAACCCTATCAAAATCCACACTGGAAATTCAAGAACCCCCGAACCGTCTAACGGTCCGGGGGGAGAACACCAGCCCCCCTAGAGCTTCCAGCAAAGGTCAGGATATAGATTTGGAACAAGCTGGACAAAAATACAAAACCAAAACAAATAGCAAAAAGCAAAAGGCAGACTTAGCTGATATAACTGGAACCAGGATCAGTAGACAAGAGCACAGCAGACTAGCTCTGATAACTACGTTGCCAGGCATTGAACTGAAGGTCCAGGGAGCTTATATAGCAACACCCCTAACTAACGACCCAGGTGCGGATAAAAGGAATGACAGAAAAACCAGAGTCAAAAAACTAGTAACCACTAGAGGGAGCAAAAAGCAAATTCACAACACTACCACAATATGTAGTAGTCCAATCCATGTCATTTATTTTCACACCACACTATTACAATACTCTGCTTTCACGCTACATCCATATCTAGATGCAATCTTTAAGACACATACAATTTATTTTGCAGCATGTCACCTCCATCAACACAAAGTAAGGCCAAGTTCAGATGTCTGTGAATTACAGTCTGTGTATAGACCGTGATGTATGGCCAAGTCGTGGTTCTCCTGACCTGAACTCAACAGTCTCAAATGCATATATGAAGCTGTCAACTTGGATCAGGAGTCTTATGGCCAGCCTGAACCTTGTAGACTCTATGCGAACCATGATACAATGGTGTCTAAAACTGATAATAAATTATAGTATTTATTCCATTACTGTCTGGCCAATCTAAGAATTGTTATATAATATATAACAATTCTTAAAGGAAACCTGTCACCAGCAAAAATGCTATTAACCTGCAGATATGGGGTTAATCTGCAGGGTATTAGCATCAGTAACCCGACCAGCTCCTGCCTGTAGCTGAAGCTGCGGGGAGAAAATTAACTTTATTTTCGTTGCCAGCATTCGCTTTGAGTCACGGGTGCTGTGTCAGTGCTGGTTCAGTCACTGGCAGCTGTAACCGCACCCACGGCCCTGACTGACACTAGCTCAGCATTGGGGCCAGCTGTTAGTCAGGGCTGGGGGCACGGTGTTTGGTTATGTGCCGGCTCTGGGCAGGTTAGTAACGCTGTTAACCTACAGATTAAGTCCATATCTGCAGGTTAACAGCGATTTTACTGATGACAGGTTCCCTTTAAATAAGAAAATTATTTGAGAAAATAAAAATAATATTGGCTTTTATATTGCAATTACCTCCCGAATTACTACATACTGTTTACTGTTGCAGGTATGTTGCACCTGGCTGCCACTAGATTAGTGTAGTCTTTTACTACAGTATCTGTTCAAGGGCTTATACTAACCTGCGAAAAAAAATAATCCGGTAATAAATCGGATTGCACTCTGACCAATGTTAAGCTATGAATCACTGCTCATCTGAGATTTTTTTCTCAGCTCAGATCGAGCTGAGACAAAAATCGCAGCTTACTGTGATTGTCCTCATATATCAGATGAGACTCACCCATGCGAGTCAATGGGTGTGATAAAAAATTGTACGGCACTCAGACTATGCTAGTGTCATCTGATTTTTACATACCAAAACCCAACAGTTCAGGAGCCACATACAATAAAATAACAGTGTGACCCAACAAAATAGAATAGATAGAATAGATAAATAAACATAGAATAGATAGATATAAAGATGTCAGTGACTATTATAAATAGTACAGTGCTTATGTAGTTTACAGTACATGTATTTTATTACTACATAAATTATTTTCTAAAAAAAAATGCTGTGGGATCCCCTGAAATTTTATTGACCAGCAGAGGGAAAGCGGACAGCTGGGAGCAGATATTCATAGCATTGGATGGGAATAATATCCATGGAGCCTTCTAGGCTATTAATATCAGCTCAGAGATGCATACATAGCCTTTCCTGGTTATTAAAATTGCCCACCCCAAAACAATGACGTACAGTCCCCCTATAATTAATAACCAGTAAAGGCTAGGAAGACAGTTGCGGGCTGATTTTAATAGCCTAGGAAAGGGCCATGGATATTGGCCCCCTCCTAAGTTAAAAACATCTCTCAGCCTCCTTAGAAATAGCGTATCCTTAAGATGCGCCAATTCTGGCACTTAGTCTCGCTCTTCCCACTTGGCCTGGTGCTGTGACAAGTTGGGTGATAGTATTGGGGTTGATGTCACCTTTGTATTGTCAGGTGACGTCAAGCCCAGAGGTTAGTAATGGAGAGGCATCTATAAGATGTCCCTATTACTAGCCCCTTAGTCAAGTTCTTAAAAAGTAACACCCAGAATAAAGTCCTTTATTTGAAATAATGACACATAGTGAAATAACCTAATTTTACCAAAAACATGTATATTCACCTCAGCGCTCAATCCTCTGAAGCCAATGTCCCCAGTAAAAAAAATAAAATAATAAACAACCATATTCCTCACCTGTCCGACGAGAAGATAATAATTCAATTGTCCCGCAGCGCATCTAGCTCTACTACATCTAGATGGCAGGCTGCATTGTTGCAGATTGCAACTATGCAGCTTGCCATCTAGCAGAGTCCCCTACCTGTGCATGCTTGCTCAGTTTCTCTGCTGGATGGCAGGCTGTATAGTCAGATCCTTGTGTTCGTGTGTAGACAGGAATGTTATGAATTCACAATCTATGTGGTATAGTTATAATATTTATGCATCATTGTTTATTATTAGTGTTGAGCGATACCGTCCGATACTTGAAAGTATCGGTATCGGAAAGTATCGGCCGATACTGGCAAAGTATCGGATCTAATCCGATACCGATACCCAATACCAATACAAGTCAATGGGACTCATGTATCGGACGGTATTCCTGATGGTTCCCAGGGTCTGAAGGAGAGGAAATTCTCCTTCAGGCCCTGGGAACCATATTAATGTGTAAAATAAAGAATTAAAATAAAAAATATTGCTATACTCACCTCTCCGATGCAGCCTGGACCTCACCGAGGTAACCGGCAGCGTTGCTCGCTTAAAATTCGCGCTTTTCCTTCCTTACGTGAAGTCCCGGCTTGTGATTGGTCGCGTGCCACCCACGTGGCCGCGACGCGACCAATCACAGCAAGCCGTGACGTAATTTTAGGTCCTTCAGGATTTTAAAATTACGTTCTGGCTTGTGATTGGTCGCGTCGCGGTCACATGGGCGACGCGACCAATCACAAGCCGTGACGTCACGGGAGGCTGGACACGCGCGCATTTTAAAATGCGCGCTTGTCCTGCCTCCCGTGACGTCACGGCTTGTGATTGGTCGCATCGCGTCGTGACCAATCACAAGCCAGAACGTAATTTTAAAATCCTGAAGGACCTAAAATTAAGTCACGGCTTGCTGTGATTGGTCGCGTCGCGGCCACATGGGCGGCACGCGACCAATCACAAGCCGGGACTTCAAGTAAGGAAGTAAACGCGCGAATTTTAAGCAAACAACGCTGCCGGTTCCCTCGCTGAGGTCCAGGCTGCGTCGGAGAGGTGAGTATAGCAATATTTTTTATTTTAATTCTTTATTTTACACATTAATGTTGTTTCGATACCGATACCCGATACCACAAAAGTATCGAATCTCGGTATCGGAATTCCGATACAGCAAATATCGGCCGATACCCGATACTTGCGGTATCGGAATGCTCAACACTATTTATTATTAATAAAACCCATACAGTCATGTCTTCCAGCATAAAATAAACCATAGATTAGTTCATTATCTGGCACTTTGTGCGTAAATAATAATTGGTTTATCAGAAAGAAATCTTCTATCTTACTGTCTTACTGTTTGGTTGATCTTATAGATTTCTTTTTTTAAGCCAATGTTCTAACCTTGCACAAACTTGTGAACTGCTGAAACGTCATCTTTTTTGTACACTCTTATTATATTAACAAGTGTCTTAGTCTGGGTAAAATCCAGCAGCACATTCCATCGAAATCCATTATGTGAATTTTTTATTGAGCAGTGAATAGCTTGTAACAGCATCAGAAAAAAACACATCCAATGTGTCACTGGGGAGCAAGAAACATGCCATACATTGATTTCTTCCTGATCTATAATCATCTGTCTCTCCACAAGCCTAACCTACAGTGAGCAAGGCTTTATCAGGGGTTAATATTTTCTAAGCCACCACAATTATCTGTCTTATTATGTTTCCATTTAGTGTTTTGCTGTAAGCAACAGTAGTTGGCAATCTATATTCCTATGCTGTGTCCTCTAATTAGAAACAGTCCTAACACTTGTTTTATTATATTCCTGGGCTGCATTCTCACATCTGCTTTCTTGGACAGCACACTGACCTATAGAGTTTCAATGATTCATGCAATGACCATACAGTGGCTAACAAAAGTATTCACCCCTCCCTTGGCTTGTTACTTATTTTGTTACATTACAACCTATGTTTTTTTATTACAGTTTGTGTTGTGTATTATAATTTGGAGAAGTGAAGTAAGAAAAATATTGTCATAAATTAAATTTATGTTATCAAATAGCTAAAAACAGGCATGTGCATTTATCCCTTTTGGGATGAAGCCCCTAAACATTTCTGGTGTAAGCAATTACCTTCATAAGTCACATGCTTAGTGACAGGAAGTCCACCTGTTTGCAATCTAAGTGTCACATGGCCTGTCAGTATATACACACATTTTCTGGAAGGCCACAGAGGCTGCAACATTATTAAGCAAGAGGCACCACTAACCAAACAACACCATGAAGACCAAGGAGATCTCCAAACAAGTCAGGAATAAAGTTGTTGAGAAGGATAAGTCAGGGTTGGGTTATGAAAAAAATATTCCAATCTCTGATGATGATCGCCCGAGCACCAAACCATTATCATCAAACGGAAAGTACATGGTACTACAACAAGCTTGCCAAGATAGGCCCACCAAAACTCTTAGCCCGGGTAAGGAGGACATTAACCAGAAAGGCAGCACAGAGACCAAAGGTAAACTTGAAGGAGAGTTCCTAAGCACAAAATGGAGTATCTGTCCTATATGCACGAGTGGGTAGAAAAAACCTTTACTTACAAACAAAATTTGTAAGGCTTATTTTGAATTTGCCAAAAGACGTGTTGGAGACTCCCAGAAGTATGGAGGAAGGTGCTGTGGTCAGATGAGACCAAAATTGAACCTTTTGGCCACCAAGGTAAACGCTATGTCTGGCGCCAAACCATCACGGCTCATCAACCCCAAGAACACCATCGGCAGTAGGGACAGTGAAAATAGTCCAAGATGAGGGGAATATTGATGGTGCAAAATACAGGGATATTCTTGAGAAAAGCCTGTTTCAGTCTGTCAGTGATTTGAGACTGGGACAGAGGATTACCTTCCAACAAGACAATGACACAAAGCATACTGCTAAAGTAACACTCAAGTGGTTTAATGAGAAATGAGTAAGGTTAAGTGCACACGTTGCAGAATTTCCATGGAAATTTCCACGGCAATACTGCAAATCCTGCCGTGGGTATATCGCATGCGGAATTGGCATGCGTTTTCTCGCTAAATACTAGCATTTTCCAAGAGTAATTAGCTTGCAGAATGCTAGCGTTTTCCAAGAGATCTGTAGCATCGCTTGGAAAACTGATTGACAGGTTGGTCACACTTGTCAAACATAGTGTTTGACAAGTGTGACCAACTTCTTACTATTGATGCTGCCTATGCAGAATCAATAGTAAAAAGATCTAATGTTAAGAATAATAAAAAAAAATAAAAAATGGGTATTCTCACTTTCCGATGGCCCCCGATCTCCTCAGCGGTGCACGCGGCAGCTTCCGTTCCCATGGATGCTTTGCGCGAAGGACCTGGGATTACGTAACGGTCATGTGACGGCGACGTCATCCCAGGTCCTTCACACAAAGCATCCCTGGAACGGAAGCTGCCGCGTGCACCGCTGAGGAGATAGGGGGCCATCAGAAGGTAAGTATAGTATATCAATATTTTTTATTTTAATTCTTTTTTTTTTAACAGTGATATGGTGCCCAGTCCATGGAGGAGAGTCTCCTCTCCTCCACCCTGGGTACCATCCGTACATGATCTGCTTACTTCCTGCATGGTGGGCATGCGGGAAGTAAGCAGATCAATGCATTCTTATGTGTGCGGAATCCCCGCGATTCCGCATATTAATGAATATGCTGCGTTTTTTTCCGGAATGCGTTTCCGCTCCGGAAAAAAACACAGCATGTGCATACAAAATGCAGATTGCATTCTAGTAATAGGATGCTTAATGTGAGCATTTCTTTCGCTGTTTTATCTCATTTTTATAGCAGAAAAGCGCAAAAAAATTCAAAAAATCCGGAACGCGTGCATACAGCCTAATTGTTTTGAAGTGGCCTAGTCAAAGCCCAGACCTTAATCCATTTGAGAATCTGTGGTCAGACTTGAAGATTGCTGTTCACCAGAGAAAACCATCTAACATGAAGGAGTTGGAGCAGTTTTGCCATGAGGAATGAGCAAAATCTCAGTGGCAAGATGTGAAAAGTGCAAAGAGCCTTATTCAAAGCCACTTGCAACTGTAATAAGCTGCAAAATTAGGCTCTACAAAGTACTAACTTTATGGAGGTGAATACTTATGCACATTGAAGTTTTCAGTTATTTTGTCCTATTGTTTACTTCACAATAAAAAGAAAACCAAATGTTCACAGTTGTAGGCATGTTCTTTACATGAACTGATGCAAACCCTTAAAAAAAGTGAAATTCCAGGCTGTGAGGTAGCAAAACACAAAAAATGCAAGAAGGGTGAATACTTTTGCAAGCCATCGTACATTGTAAAAACATACCCGTGTGTCTGAACCTTGAGCCTCAGTGCATGTCCTGTTCTCATCTATCTTTTGGATCATACTCGTTCTTTAATGTCTTAGGAGATCCATATAAAAGGATAAAACGCAGAAGATATAATATGTATTGCAGTGTTCCATATGTGTTTTATCCATTTGGATTTGATTTACTATTAGGAGTCAAAGGATAAAAAAAGTTCAGATAGTCTACCAGTTTTCTGAGCCTGGTTACGCTGATTTATTTATCTTCTTCTTCAGCAGAGGTAATTCTTAGGGTATGTGCACACGTTGCGGATTTCCTGCGGATCCGCCGTGTTTTTTGCTGTGCAGAAACGCTGCAGATTCAATCACAAGTGATTTACAGAACAATGTAAAGCAATTGTAAAAAAAAAATGCTGTGCTAATGTTGCGGAAAATTCAGTGTGGAAACGCTGTGGATTAAAAGAAGTAGCATGTCACTTCTTTTTTGCGGATCTGCAGCGTTTTTGTACCTATTCCATTATAGAAATCCTCAGGGGTAAAAAATGCAGCAAATCCACACAAAATCCACACAAAAAACACATCAAATCCGCACCTGCGTTTTCTGCCAAGAGATGCAGAATCCGCACCAAAAATTCCTAAGCCTAATCCGCAACGTGCGCACATGGCCTTAGTCTTCCTTTCCTGTAGTGGTTCTCAGTTTTATCATAGCAATTGATGTTTTTTATAACTTCAATGAGATTACCTTCAAAGTTCTAGCAATTTTCTAGATTGACTAATCTTCTTGTCTTGAAATAATGATGGACTTTCATTTCTCTTTACATAGGGTCCGTTTGCATGGACCGATCGGTGACACAATATGATTAGTGATTTTATAACCTGTTTATGTAAGCATTCCAAAGTAAACGATGTGCGCTAAGCAAACTGTAAAAGATCGCTAATTGCGCATAGGCGGTCATAGTTCTCAGCATTGCAGGGTCTGTCTATAACAAAAACTCAAACCCAAAATAAGGATCGAGTGAAGAAGAGAACCATGATAAAAGGTTAATTTTTATTGAATCACAAAAGATTAACACCGAAAATATTAAAATAAGTAAAAAATGTCATATAAGGGTTGAGAAAGGTAAAGCGTGGATATAACAGACAAGGTGGTATAAATAAAATAATTCAGCAGTCCTGTGACTATAAATGACTCAAAATATCCTTATAATAAACCTGACATTATTAATAGTTGAAGATTAATACTTCCCAAGGAGTAGGCACAAATAAAATATGTTGTTTTTTATGACTCATATAGGAAAAAGCCTGTTAATAATAAGGAACAATGTCCTCAAAGTGCTCCACATAAGCATTAGAGAGGACAGAACAAATGGAAAAATAATGGATTTTATGCATGGATCTGAATATATCAATATGGTAGAACTAGCTGTTTCCAGCCATCTAACGCTCGGCACGCTCATTGCTATCTAATTAACGCTGCTGGTGATTCAAGTAAAGTTAAATAATGACAACATTCAATTGCGCTTACGCAGGTGGTAAATTAACGTGTGGTAATGTGTGGGGACGGAGGCTTGTGTGGTAATGTGTGGGGACGGAGCCTCGTATGGTAATGTGTGGGGACGCAGCCTCATGTGGTAATGTGGGGGGACGGAGCCTCATGTGGTAATGTGTGGGGACGGAGGCTCGTGTGGTAATGTATGGGGACGGAGCCTCGTATGGTAATGTGTGGGGACGCAGCCTCATGTGGTAATGTGGGGGGACGGAGCCTCATGTGGTAATGTGTGGGGACGGAGGCTCGTGTGGTAATGTGTGGGGATGGAGCCTCATGGGGTAATGTGGGGGGGTGGGATTATATGAGGTAATGTGGTGAGGGGGCGGGATAATCTGTGGTAATGTGGTGGAAGGGCAGGATTGTGTGTGGTAATGTGGGGGGCGGGATTGTGTGTGGTAATGTGGTGGGGGGTGGGATTGTGTGTGGTAATGTGGTGGGGGGCGGGATTATGTGTTGTAATGTGGTGGGGGTGGGATTGTGTGGTAATGGGGTGGGGGGCAGGATTGTGTGTGGTGATGTGGTGGTGGCGGAGCTACTGTGCAGGGGGTGGGATTAGCGAGTAATCACGATGCCGCTTATATATATATATAGATGCAATAATAAGTCAGATTTATCAAAGAGACCCAATGTAAAGTCCCATAGTGGGAACAGAAATCGCTCAAAGAAATAGAGATGCACAGGAAATATATGGGAAATATAAACATCCGAAAATGATAAGGATAAAGGTGCTGTATACAAATAACCTTTTGACAGCAACTAGATAATGTACCAGGATAGCGTGATCACCCAAGCGTCCCCTCAAATCGACTTGCATTTCGCTGCTAGCTTCTTTCGGGGGCCCTCACTGACGATTATCTTTCAGTGTAAATGCAGCTTTAGGTCAGTTTTTTTTTTTTCCATATTCTGGCTTATAACAGTTGTGGATTAGGGCTCGGCACTGCATTGAACTGTTTACCAACTCTGCCTCTGTAAATAAAACTGATATTTATAATTTCTGTAAGGACCTTTCAAGTAGAAATCTTCATAAGCAGTCCATAGTTCTCCAGTAACATCCTGGAGGCTCCCAAAATAAGGGACATTTACCTGTATTCACAGAGGCGTTGGCAAATGTATTATGAAACCTCCCAGAAAACAGTTTTTTTTAGTTGCAATAAATTGAGGATGTGGAAACATGCAGGGGGTAAGCTATAAAAAAGCGGCATGGCTGCAAGTAACACAAATTGTGTGCTTGGCATGCCATGGAGACTCTTCTTCCAGATGTGCAGAATAAAAATGTGTGCCATAATGGGATGCTCAGCACGATTTCCAAACTTTTGAGAAGCTAAAAAGCTAAAAAAATAAATTAAAATATAAATAAATGCTTATAACAAAAATGCTCATAATTGCCAGTTTGACCTTCATTGTGTTTCCTTGTTTCGTAAATCTTTTCCTTGTTCTTCAGTCACTTTAAAGTCCTATCATGGAAGCATACATTACTCACACGTGAAGACGCCATCTAGCAGTCAGGCTACTTTTTAATGTCTTTGTACTTCAGCTTCATTAATAACAGTAATGTCGGAATCACTCGCTCTTAAATGGCCTAATTTATCAACAAGCAATTTAGCGGGCAGTGATGTCAGGGATGCAGATAACCAGACGTGACGAGGGACTCGCTTTCCACCTGACTGTGCTGTTTTCCCGACTTACAGGAGTTGTCTGTTTGCTAATAAAGAATATAAAGAAACAAATATTGAATAAATAGTTTTGGCCTTTTTTAATGATGCTCTTTGAAATGACATTAACAAATGATTGTGCTGGTTTGCAAGAAATGTTGGATTGCTACTGACAGGTTACATTAAGATGAGTAAAGCAAATGCTGCCTAGGCAGACCTGCAGCTTAATAAGCGGCATCGCAGACCCTGGTATAGTAGATGGCTGAAAGGATGCTGATAACTCTGCACCGTGTAATTGATCACAGCTTTGTAAGTGAATCAGCACATTTGATGATGAAAGCTGCAAACAATTGTTACTGGCTCGGTATGTAAATAAATGAAAGTGTGCATGTGATTATCTCATTGCAAGCTGCAACAAAGACAGATGGATTACACTATCTACAGAATATTAATAAAAATTGCATAGAAAACAAGTAAAACATCTCAGAATAGGCCAAAATATCCAGTATTGTGGAACTAACTTGGGTGAGATAATGTAAGGTCAAAACTTGCAATTGTCCAGAAATCTCTCTCACTTTAGGAACCTTTAAAGTGAACCTGTCAGTAGGATTTTGCTAAGCAAACTACAGGCATGGTCAGGTTGGAGCTGTTACACTGATTAAAATGACAGTGAAGAAATCTGTCTTGTGGTTCTTGTGCAATCAGTGTTAGAAATTATCAGTTAATGGTATGCCCGTGCTCCGGGGCGGGACTGTAGGCAGAGTCTTACCATGGTGCTCTAAGCCAGAGAAACCAAGGAAAGACCTGCGCACAGGCCGCCCCGGAGCACAAACAGTCTGCCTCTATGATGAGGAACGTTTGTGCTCCAGGGTGGGCCTGTGGGCAGAGTCTTATCTTCCTGCTCTAAGCCAGAGCAATCAAGGAAAGACCTGCGCACAGGCCGCCCCGGAGCACAAACAGTCTGCCTCTATGATGAGGAACATGTTTGTGCTCCAGGGTGGGCCTGTGGGCAGAGTCTTATCTTCCTGCTCTAAGCCAGAGCAATCAAGGAAAGACCTGCGCACAGGCCGCCCCGGAGCACAAACAGTCTGCCTCTATGATGAGGAACATGTTTGTGCTCCAGGGTGGGCCTGTGGGCAGAGTCTTATCTTCCTGCTCTAAGCCAGAGCAATCAAGGAAAGACTTGTGCACAGGCCGCCCTGGAGCACAAACAGTCTGCCTCTATGATGAGGAACATGTTTGTGCTCCAGGGTGGGCCTGTGGGCAGAGTCTTATCTTCCTGCTCTAACCCAGAGCAATCAAGGAAAGACCTGCCCACAGGCCGCCCCGGAGCACAAACAGTCTGCCTCTATGATGAGGAACATGTTTGTGCTCCAGGGTGGGCCTGTGGGCAGAGTCTTATCTTCCTGCTCTAAGCCAGAGTGATCAAGGAAAGACCTGCGCACAGGCCACCCCAAAGCACAAACATATTCCATAATTGAGACAGAGAGAGAGAGAGAGACAGACTGTTTGTGCTTCGGAGCGGCCTGTGGGCATTTCTTCAAAATCCTTCTGACAGGTTCGCTTTAAAGGGAATCTGTCACCAGGTTTTTGCTTCCTCATCTGAGAGCAACATAATGCAGCAAACGAGACCCTGATTCCAATAATGTATCACTTATTTTACTGGCTGGAGAAGTTGTGACAAAATCAAAGTTCTTAGATGTAACATGCAGCAGAGCTGAGAAAGCTAACCCCGCCCACACTACCGCTTTCTGTGTGCATTGTCTATTGGCAGTGAGCTGCTTATCAAGGAGGTGTGGTCAGATGACTTGGCCAGAGGCAGCTAGTCAGCACAATGATAATGTCCTAGTGATAAAACATAATTGTATGTAAACAACAGCACAAACCTGAATAAATGGCACATCGTTCAAATCTGTATTTCAGCCCTTATCTCCTGCTGTTTTCAGATTTCATAGCAAAAAAACTCCTGACAGATTCTCTATAAAGGGTAACTGTCAGCAGATTTCTCCTATGTAATGTAAGAGCACCATGATACTCAGTATATAGGAGCAGAGACCATGACTTCAGCGATGTGAAACTTGTTGAACTGTTTTGCTATTTCAATATAATCAGTGTTTTACCAGCAAGATATGATCACTACAGGACAAGAAGCCTTGTGTCTGGTAGTCCACCTACATTCCATTCCCAGCTTTCTGTCACTATACATTGTATATAGAAAGATGCCAATCAGTGGTGTAGGTGGAGAAATATCAGCTCAACAACTGAGCTCTGTTCAATCTGAAGCAACCGGGACTCTAGTAAAACATCTGCACTTGGTAAACTAAGTCATACATTGCTGGGATCAGGGTCTCTATCCCTACGTGATGATACTGTCAGATTACATAGCAATAACCTGCTGACAGATTCCCTTTAATTACCTTGCAATACATGAAGTTGGCTCTAAGCTTTATCCTTGGATAATTGTGACTAGCTTACATCATAGTCTCAGCTGTAGGATTATGTTAATTGCTGCCTGAATTAATAATGACCTATGCTTCGTTAGTGCCAACATATTGTGCACTGCTTTGGGTCTCAGCAGATGCAGTAAACACACTAAATCACAATAACAGAAAATTATAATCAACAGTATTCAGTATTGAGAACCTGAATGTAAGAGCTTACTGGCTAAGACTGTATGAATATTTTAGACCAATTTTACGTGAGCATGATTTGTAGAATCTACTTACACGAATACCCCAATAAATATGTGATGATACTAAATAGAACTAGCATTTCTTGCAA
This sequence comes from Ranitomeya variabilis, assembly GCF_051348905.1. Taxonomy (NCBI): domain Eukaryota; kingdom Metazoa; phylum Chordata; class Amphibia; order Anura; family Dendrobatidae; genus Ranitomeya; species Ranitomeya variabilis. Next base: position 135,235,691 of record NC_135235.1, on the reverse strand, counting down.
ATGTTAAAACTGCTTTTCGTGTATATAACAGTTTAGTATGCTTTTCAGGAATTACAGCTTTTGCCTTCCTCTCTTTTCATGCAGTTCTTCATCAGTAGTCTGCCAGCACTATAGGTACTAGAAATTCCTTCCTGTCTTGCTTTCAAGAATATTTTGTATCTGCCATTGGCCAAGGATTTTACTATTGCCAAATAACATTTAGATTTTCTTTTACGCATACGTGCAGCTTAGCACAGTAGAAAAAAAGGAGAGAGACAAGATCTGCTCCCAACTCCAGTAATACAGTAGTTCTCAGCAGTTATACAGATGGATTACACACAACAGCAGACAGTGGGCAGGAATTTTCAAAAGGAAAACACTTAGGCTAAGTTCACATTATCATTCGGGGGCTTTTCGGAGGGGAGTCCGACATCGGAGTACTTTTATGACGGAATGGGGTTAAAGCTTTTCGGGAATTGAGACCAGTGCCCTGTTTATACTTCTAGAGACACGCAAATTGTTCAATGGGCCATATTCCTTATTTGCAATTTATTAAAATCACATTTTTTATGTTGTGGTATTGTAAAACCCCAGGTAACCGGTTGTTACAGTGGTATTGCCTTCCTCTTGGGGCGGGTGATGCCATGCTTGGAAGCGAGGAAGGATCCCTTTAACAGGTAACCAGTACACGCAACACTGTTCTGACTCCAGGCCAGAAAGGGGAGTTAGAGACCCAGATTCAGGGGAACTTCCCTATATATTCTTGCCTGTGGGAGGAGTTAGTCGGTCTGTGAGATTGTGAGAGGAGAGTGAGGAGAGAGGAAGCAGACAGAGAGAGTCTGAGAGAGGAAAGCTGGGGCCGTGCAGACAAGTGGTTCTGCAGCTCCTGGAAGGAGAGAGGAACAGAGCAGTCTGTAGGAGACTGAAAGTAGAAGAGAAGCACAGGAGAAGTAAAGAGCTGGAGGGAAGCGCAGAATACCAGTAGCCGGAAGACCGAGGTTGTGGGAGTAACTCTATGCCCCATAACAGAAACCGGTGGACAGGAGATTACAGGTCACCTGCCTACCTTTAACACCCGAAGGCACAGCAGCACATAGAGCCCGGAGTCATACTGAGAGACACCTGTTAAAAGGCTTGCACTACCTGCCATGCGGGTAGTGTCCTACTAAAAGGGACAAAGATAAAGTGAGGACTTTGTGTGAGGTCTAAGGCAGCAAGGGACTAAAACACAGCGCAGAGAGGAAGGCTTCCAACCCAATCTGGCTAGGGGGATTCCTGAATCGCTTCCAAGTCGGCCGAACCACACCAGCACCTGTGATCCGTACCCTGGACTGTGGCTGCCTTACGCCAGTAAAAAGGTAAAGAGACTGCAAACTTGTGTCCTCTAGGTCTTTCTGGCACTACATCATCTTTATCTACTAACATCACCCCGCTGGACCTCTTTAAGCAGCATCGTTCGTCCCTGACCGAATACCACAGGAGGCGTCACGAACAAACTTTGTAAACTTTATTTCCTATTTACTTTAACCCCTTTTATTGGATGCGCAGGGCCACAGACCGGGTCACTGCCGCCATGACCACCCCTTTAAGAACCACCGGACCCGGCCCTAGTACCCCAGGGTCCTAGCGCTCCAATATTCCTTGATGTTTTTGTGCCAAATTCGTCAAAAAGGCGCACACAGTTTATAAATTTGGTGCAAAATCTAAAAACTCTTTTTTTTCTCAATCAGTCTTTGCTACTTTTTAGCACTAAAAGTCGCAAATCCTTGAAAAGTTGTGAAGATGCACTAAATTGAAAACTCCTCCAGAAACCTTAACCAGCGGAGGACTGGAGTGAAATTTGCCAAAAAAATGCAGCATTAAAGCCCAATTTAATGAATTTATCTAAAGCACCTGGATAAGCAAAGGATATATTTAAGGAAAAGGCAAAAAGTTTAACAACTTAAGAAATAGTGCAAAAGTTATAGAGAGTAAACAGTGAATACTAAAGCCAAAAAAAGGAGAATGTTACTCCAGAAAACTGGAGAAATGTCAATGATGAATCAAGACTTGTGTGTATTATCTAAGATCTGTTATGTGTATAAGGCATGGCCTGAATAGACCTCATAGGATCACTAATAGAAATAAGTGAAATAAGTATTAAAGTTAAAATGCAGATTTTTTTTCTGTATTTTACCCAACTTCTGTATGACCCCATTTCTGTATTCCAAAGAACTGATTAATTATGCTACTCCTACAGAAATCCCTATCTTGCAGCCTTAATTTCATCTGAACCCTTTTTAACATCATTTTGTTATTCCCATTTATAATTACAAGTAAATCTTGCCAAAAAAGTGTATTATTATTGTATGATAAGATTTTCTCTTAACAAACCAGTGATTCATATTTTCCTAGAGTTGGTTTTTACTCTACACTTTAAACGATGATAATTATGCCATCAGTGTCATTACCGGGCACATCCCACAGTGCCAGCCAATGACCCATATATTTGGCTTTAAAAGAAGAGGCTCGCTGTAACCAGCAGGGAAAATTGTATGTTCTGCCAGGCTTTGTAAATGCCGATGAAACTGCACAGCCTCACGCGGACTCAAATTCCTGGACTCTGTTTAAGAGCCAAAACGGCAATTGGCTTTTAATAAAATGTGTAACTACTTTAAACAGCATTGGGCATAAAGTTGCTATGAAAGCAGCTAATTAGTATTTTAATTATCATTAGCAGCTGGCTGCAGTGCTAATTCGGGGACTTGGAGTGGTATTCTTTAGGTTTCTGTGAACAGGTTGAATTTGTAGCAAAGTAGAAATGACTATTAGACTTTATAAACTGCTAGCATGTTCCTAAAATATGGAAAAAATGGACTCATTAAGGAATGCGGATTGTTAAATTGGGTCACTTTTGTGGGGTTCTGCTTTTCTGGCAGCTCAGGAGCTATGGCAATGTGACATGATACCTACATACCATTCCAGCAAAGTCTGCTCTCCAAAATAGCACTCTTTCCCTTATGACATTTGCCGTGTGCCCAAACCATAGCTTCTGACCACATATGCGGTATTAACATACTCAGGAGCGATTGCATCACAAATTGTGTTGACTACTTTCTTCTATTACCCTACACAAGAATGCAAATTTGGGGGCTAAAGCAACATTTTAGTGGAAAAAATATTTTTTTTAATTTATTTTGCTGAGTGTTATCAAAAGACAGTAAATCTGGGTTTAAGATGCTTCATACATAGCTAGAATAATTCCTTGAGAGGTATAGTTTCCAAAATTGGATCATATTTGGGGGGGTTTCTCTGTTTTGGAAACTCTGAGGCTCTTCAAGTGCAAAATAGCATCTGTGGTCTATTTCAGGCAAAGTTGCGTGTGGAAAGTTAATTTACATTTGTTTTCTTCCGAGCCCCTTTCTGTACCCTAAGAATAGTTTAATGTGGTATTGGAATACTGAGAGGAATCTGCACAACAAATTGTGAGGGCCGTTCTTTCCTGTTACATTTGTGAAAGTGAACAATTTGAGGCTAAAGCAATAGTTTCATGGGAAAAAAACCTTTTTGCACATCCCATTGTTATAAAACTTTGTGCAGCTCCTGTGGGTCAGAAATGGTCATTATAACCCTACATGAATTCCTTAAGGAATGTCATTGCTAAAATCGGGATATTTGTTTCTGCTGTTTTGGGTTATTAGGGGCTCTTCAAATTTGACATGTCATGCACAATTTGTTTCAGTCAAAAATAGCAGTGAAGTAGCTTTCCTATACGACCGCCCCTCGCAATGCCCAAACAGTAGTTTCTGCCTACATATGGAGTATCAGCATACTCGGGAGAAATTGTACAAGTTGCACAACAAACTATGGCATCTATTTTCTCTTGTTATACTTGCAGACCTAAAAAAATGGAGCTAAAGTATCATTTTCATGGAAAAAACAGAATTTGCAATTTATCATTCTATTCCGTGTCAAACACCTGAAGGGTTGGGGATTTTACGTTGGCTCCTAAAAGTCACTTCAAAAGTGAAATGATCCTTAAACAAAGAAGGTTTTGTAAATTTAATTGAAAACAATTTAAATTGTTGCTTAGTTTCAACCTTTCTGATATCCTAACAAAATGAGATATTTAAAAAACAATGATGAAATAAAATTATAAAATACAATGTGTCACACAAAAATACCTGAGCTATATTGAAGCACTCCAGAGTTATTACCCCATAAAGTCGCACAGGTCAAATTTGAATTTTTTTGCCTGGACAGGAAAGTAAAAACTGGCTTTGGTGGGCAGGAGTTAAAGAAATCTTCCAAAAAGACTTTCATAGATCTGTTTTTTATTATGGCCATATACAAAAATTAAGTTTGCAGGTAATCCCTTTTCTTAAGAGTATTACAAATTGGAATACTATTAGAAAAATATGTGCCTAATTAACCCCTTCACCTGGGGCGAGATTTTGTTTTTTGCTTCCCTTCTTCCTAGAGACATAACTTTTTTAGTTGTCCATCAATATAGCCATGTGAGAGCTCGTTTTTATGGGATGAGTTGTACTTTTGAAAGACACCATTGATTTTACATTATAGTGTACAGGAAAATAGTAAAAAATTCCAAGCGCGGTGAAATTGTAGAAAAAGTGCATTTACACAATTGTTTTTTGAGTTTTTTTATTTAGCATGTTCACTAAATGTTAAAACTGACCTGCCATTGTGATTCTCCATATAATTATGAGTATACAGCTATGTAACATGTATAGGTACTTTTTTAAATAAGTGGTGAAAAAAAATCCAAAATTTGTAAGGAAAAAAGTGACGCCATTTTATGAGACCTGTAGCATCTCTATTTTTCATCATCTGGGGCTGGGTGCCAAGCTGACATTTTTATTGATACCAATTTGAGGTACACATGATGTTTTGATCACCCATTATTACATTTTATTGCAATGCTGCAGCGACTAAAAAAACGCAATTCGAACAAGATAAGTGGAACGGTTTTTATTTCCACAATGTAGTGATGAGTGAGTGTACTCGTTGCTCGGGTTTTCTCTAGCACGCTCGGGTGATCTCCAAGTATTTGTTAGTGTTCGGAGATTTAGTTTTCATCACCACAGCTGAATGATTTACAGCTATTAGCCAGGCTGAGTACATGTGGGGGTTGCCTGGTTGCTAGGGAATGCCCACATGTAATCAAGCTGGCTAGTAGCTGTAAATCATTCAGCTGCCGTGATGAAAACTAAATATCCGAGCAGTCATAAATACTCGGAGGTCACCCGAGCGTGCTCTGGAAAACCTGAGCAACGAGTACACTCACTCATCACTACCACAATGTGTTTCAACACTGGACTAGCGACTTCTTCAAGTTGCATTTGTTTTTTTACTTGAAAAAGACTCTAGTCCAGTGTTGAAAGGCATTGTGGAAATAAAAAATGTTCAACTCATCTTGGTCCTAAGGATTCTTTATTACAGCACCGCAGCCTGTTATCAAATTTTGGTAAAAATTGGTCACAATACACATTTGAACACTTTATTTCTATTCCTTTGACCAAAACCAGTAGGCAGAGCTCTGTGACAAGTTCTATTATACCCAGGACTGTTGTTGCTGGCCAACTGAAGCTTATAAGGGTATGTGCGATAGCTATCAACTATAGTTTATGACTTTAAATTACAGTTATTTTCCCAAGATCACCCCACTGTGAAAGTTATAGTATCAGCGACAACATTTATGTAACCAACATATCTAAAAATACAGGACAGAATATATTTAGTATCTGACAATACGCCAACATTCTATGTAATAAACTTGTTTAAAAGAAAAGTAATGGCGTTACAATTTCTTTCTTGCAAATTTATTTGATCTGTGCCTGTACAGTTTGAAACTGTAAAGCGCTGCGTAATATGTTAGCGCTATATAAAAATAAAGATTATTATTATTATTATTATTATTATAAATGTTTAGAATTTCTCTCTGCCTTAGTTCCAGCTTTATACGTTAGCAAAGTCTTAACACAACCTTAGTATATTTTGGAAATTTACCTTTTAATTTTTCTTCAGTTGAAGTTGACGACATCTAAAGAAAATGGATTCTAATTTGGTAATAGCAGCTGCCATGTAGAATAAGCTGCTATTATAGAAGCAGAAAGTAAAAAGATATTCATGCTTATAAACCTAATTAATTAAAATATTACCAACTTAAACACTATATTTTTGATCAAACACTGGTCTTAAATGAGGCATCTTTTAACTTGTTTGCTAAATAGTATAATAGAAAGCATGTTTTTTTCCTTATGATTGGACTTGATTTGGTAGTGTTTTTTAGCTCATTAACTAGCTACAATACATTAACTCCTCAATTACAGAAGTTTAATTCCAAAAATCGGTGCATATGTAGGCTGAGAAGATTCACAAGCTTACAAACATTTATTGCGTTTTTTGTATTTTATTGTTCAAAAATTGCAAGTCAACATCTTATTTTTCTTCTAATCCCAAAATGGTATGTCTTAATAGTTAAGGGACTCAAAAAATATTCTACATTCTCAACTAAGCTTAGAACTCAGAAATCACATTTCTCCGTGTATGACTGCTGAATGCTAATGGCTGGTAACTATCGGCATTGAAGATTGCTGAAAGTAGCCACTGATGGAGACTCAATGGTTCAAATTTCTTTTAGTATGAAAAGAGCAGCAGAGATACTAATTCTGTAAACCTTCTTGCAAGACAATTTTTGAAATGACAATTCATTACAGTGTTGTGGACAGTTGAACTGGATGTCCTAGACATTTATTTAATCTGTGAGAGTCTAAGGTCCAAAATCCTATCAGTGTAATGCACTCTACAACCAAACGCTGTCCATGCACATTTAATTCTACATTAGTTATGAGACCAATGCTCCCACTCATGAATAAATAAAAAAGGGCTAAAGTCTATAATTAAATTTAAGCTTTATTTCAAGGTAACTGATAACATGTATCGCACAAAAAAACAGAGAAAATAAGCACAATTAATTCATAGTGGAATACATTAAAAAAAGAGGGTACGACTGTGTTCTGCGTATGCAACTAAAAAGTATTGAAATTTATAAAGGCAAAAGTACACAATATGTTGCAAATTGTTGTACTTAATCTGAATGTATCATATAGAGATAGTATCCCTTGGTCTCAAGTTTAAGCAATTGCAATGATCAGCACAAATGAGTACACCCCCTTTGAATGCAAGATTTTAATCAATATCTCATTGAACACAAGAACAATTTCCAAAATTTTGACAAGCCTAAATTTCATAATACATTTTTTTACCCATAACATGAAGATAAGAATAACTTTCATTAGAAAAATTTTGAGTTTTACTCAAATCAGTTTATGCAAAGTTGAATACACCCCATATCAAAAACTACTACATCCAGTATTTTGTATGACCTCCATAATTTTTTAAAGGGAATCTGTTACCACATTTGACTGGTTATAGACTGCTGATAAAAGCCCTGCCTGTAGTCCTCTCATATCAGAAGCCTTGTTGGTGATAAATCATCTTTTCTCACTTTATTGTTTGTTAGACAACCACAAGACATTTGGAGATTGCCTAACAGTCGCGAGCTCTCGAACATATTATTCGAGCATGCCCAAGATACTCAGATAACACTCGAGCATGCTCGGATAACACGTTACCAAGCACGTTCGCATTTCTTTATAAAACGTTAAAACAGTGTTTCAGATATCTGATAATGTTTAACCTCGTTAGCCATTTTTAAGAATTATATGATGATTATAACAGTATAGTAACGAGTTATAAAGAGGCCAAATTGGTTTCAAACATGGAATTCCTACCCTATTATGTAACTTGTATCCCATTGTCATTATTGTACGATTCATTTGCATAAATCTCATTAGAGCAAAAGTACAAGTCTCATAAATCTTTTGATAAATGAGTATGACATCATTTGGAGTGCAATGTATTAATTTTTGGTTACAAATAAATGTGCCATAATCATTGTAGATAATTAGGATGGTTAGAGGCAATACAAAAAGGAAATGAGTGAGCTTGTAAAGATTACTTTATCTTCAGGAATATTTTTTTTGGCACCTTGAAACTATATGTCGGAGGAAATAACCTTTTCAAATGTCTGCAAAACTTTGTCTTCTGAAAGTTTAAGTGCTGAAATTGTCATAGAATAATGCAGCCATTGTAGATACTTAAACTGGTAAAAGCACAATAGGTGTTTCTATTGTATAGTCACATTCGCTGTAAATAGTTGCCTCAACTCAAGAAATATGGGTGAAATCCCAAAAAGTAATGTGTACACAAAATATTTGTGCAGGTGACTAAAACAGGACAATAATAAATGTATAAATATTAAATCAATTAATAGGATAATAATAAATACGGTGTCAAACAATTTCCCATAGTGAATAGGTAGGGCTATGCAGCAGACATGATACTGGCATAACTAACGTGAAAAGAAATCTGCACCTATTAGGTAAATTATATTATGTGCATTTTTTTCAAAGTGCTTTTAGTGTGATTTTATTGTTCTTTTAATGCTGCAATTTTGGTATCTTTTCCATACATGTCACATTATAAATAAAACTGCTTTGTTTTAATACTTCCTGTTATTTGGCTTTGACAACATTTTATTGATATAGTCATGTACAGATTACATGTGTTTTTAGTGCATTTTGTAGTAGAAGCACTCAAATATGTATTTATTTACCTCTAGATTTTCCAAAATTTGCACATAAAACTCGTACGTGTAACACAATTTGACATGTTGTGGATTTAAAAAATGCTCTGCAAGTCAGTTCCATGGAGTTAAAAAACCCACAGTGGGCGTGAGATTTCTATAAATCCTATCCACTTTTCTGAAACTGTAAGATGCTTTGTTTATTACTAAATGATTATACTCAGGGTCAAAAACACCAAAAACTCATTGTGGGAACGTAATCTTAGGCCGTTGTCACACTTGCGAGTTCAATTTGACAAACTCGCAAGAGTAACTCGCATCAATACCCGGTACTGCCGCCGTCACTCGGGGCCGGAGTGTGCGGCTGTGTGTATTTCTATGCAGCTGAATGCTCTGGTCTCGAGTGCCGGTAGCAGTATTGATGCTAGAGAGTGTCAAATTCTGGCAGATCACTTCCAATAATTGTGCCAATGTTTAGTTCTAGTTAGATATCCTCTAATATGCAATGCTCAATGATCTTCGTTAGGCTAGGTAAGCATGGCAGTGCCCCAACCAGTAGCTACTCCTCACCATCGTCCAGCGTTCAGAGCTAGATCAGATGACATTGAATTATTCATTTTTGAACACTAGCATTTGTTCAATTCTTATTAGTTGAGGTTACTCTGGTGGAAGTGAGCTGAGTCTGTGCAAAGAGGAGTACCACATGTGTGCCCTGTCCCTGAGGAAGAATTGTGAACATCTTTGAAATACCTTGGTTGACGGACTTGATGTGGATCTTATCCCACTTATACAAGTACTGTAACACACAGACTACATATTCACAACTTTCATCCAGAATGCTGGAGGATGGTGGGGGAGTTGTTACCAGAGGTGGCGCTCCCATAATTACCTAGTCCCACTTAGATCATTGAGTGTTACACATTAGAGGATATCTAACTGGAATTATCACACCGGCACAATCATTAGAAGTCATCTGCCAGCAGCTTAACACTTTTGGGCCGAGACTTCTTATCAGATTAGTTGTCTTGTTATCATGTCTTCTGCACAGTGCTACCTCTTCACTGCAGATTTTATTTGCCCGAAGTGCATTTATTATTCTTAACTATACCTATTATCTTGTTTAAGTCAGCCATGCAAATAAATTGTATATACATTTTTGTTTATACTTACAGTTTTCTGAACACTTTATAATAATGTCTTATGGAATAAAGAGATGGGGACAAGCAATCAGTTAGAGAGACCTGTCATCTGGGAGCTAATACAGGATCTAAAATAAATAGTGATATCGCTGTTTCATTATATGGCAATAAGTGTACTTTTTAACTTTATTTTATTACATTTCACTTCCCCACTACTTTGCTTACTTAACCCCTTCATGCCATGGCTGTTTTCTGTTTTTGTTTTTTTTTTCATTTTTTTCCCTTTTTGTACTTTTTAATGTTACCATTGATTTTACCATGAAGTGTACTGTAAAACGTGAAAAAAGTTCCAAGTGCAGTGAAATTGCAAAAAAAAAGTGTAATTCCAAATTTTTTAAAAAATTATTTACTATATATAATATATATATATACATATATTGCTTATTTTTTATTTAAGTGGTGAAAAAAAAATGCAAAATTTATATAGAAAAAGTTGTTGCGTTTGTCGACATTTTACGAGACCTGTAGTGTTTTCATTTTTTTGAAAACTGGGGACTTGTTTTTTGCACCCTGAGCTGATGTTTTTATTGATACTATTTTGGGGTACATACAATGTTTTGATTGCCTCGTAATGCATTTTATTGCGATGTTGCTGCTGACAAATAAAATGTAATTCTGGTGTTTTGATTTTTTTGTTGTTACTCCTTTACTGATCAGATAAATTTACTTTATATTTTGATAGACTGGGAGTTTCTAAACACTGCGATAACAAGTATATATGTATTTTTTTAATTGTTTTATTTTCAATGGGGAAAAAGGGGGGTGATTTGAAGTTTGGTTTTTTTATGTTTTCATATTTTTTAAAATTTTTTTTACTTTTTACTCTCTTTAATAGTCCTCTTAGGAGACTTGAAGCCAGTGCTCACAGGAGATTCACATTGACAGGCACGGGGGTCTTCTGTAGACCCTCGGCTGACTTGATACCCCATCGGCGCCCCCCCGTTCATGTGACAGGGGCACTGATGGATGGGATTTCCTGCTGGCTCATGTACAATTTATCCTGTTAAATGCCACGTTTGGAGCGCTGATCCACACAAAGCTGTTAAAGGCACATGACAGCTTATTAAATCAGCTGTAATGTGCACTGAAAGATGCAAGCTCAGCATTGTAACCCATATAAGTTGGGGATATGATGTAAATATGCATCATATTTTGTGAAGGGGTTAAAGAGTAAAAGAGTTATTTTCATAAATCAATAGTACCCGTGAAAATAAGCAACCGCTGAGTGGCGCTCTTTTCTATTCGGCAATGACAACCACAGGGGTCTTTTGCAGACCCCAAGTTGTCATGCCAATCCATCGGCAACCCATGGTCATGTGACACGGGCGCCGAAGGTCAGGATTAGTGACGTGTGAGCATGGATTGACAACGGCAATTAACATGTTAACAGCAATTTCAGCTGATATATGCCTGAAAAGTTGCAAGCTTAGCGCCAGAGCCCACAGCAAGCAGGGGGAGGGAACCTTAGTCATACCTATATGTCTAAGGTGGGAAAGGGGTTAAGGCATAACCATCATTTTAATTTTTCATAAATCAATAGTACACATGAAAATAAGCAACTTTTTAATATACCTTATCAGAAAAATGTGCTTCTTTCTTTGCTAAAATTGATCAGTCATTATGAAAATTCTCAATTCTGAGGTAAATTCTGTATTCATTGAAGACAGACCTTCTTATTACTGAGATAGGAGATGGCAGTTGCTACAAATACAATTCTATGTAGAATAAAGGAGGGAGGAGCTAGAGACAGAGCCTCCTACCATCTACATAGAATCTCATCAGTACCAGCTGCCATCTCCTATCTCAGTAATGGGAAGGTTTGTCTTCACTGAATACAGAATTCACCTCAGAATTGAGACTTTTGATAATGACTGATCAATTTTGGCAGAGAAAGAGTACGTTTTTCTGATAAGATACGTTACAAAGTTGTTTATTTTCACGTGCACTATTGATTTATGAAATAAAAAGTAAAATGATGGTTATGCCTTAACCCCTTTCCAACCTTAGATGTATAGGTACGTCTAAGGTTGCCTCCCTCTGTTTGCTGTGGGTTCTGGTGCCGAGCCCGCAACTTCTCCAGCACGTCAACTGATTTCATTAGCTGACATGTGCCCCTGACAACTGCGGGTGAAATTGTGATCCACCTGCAGCTGTTAACATGTTAAATGCTGCTGTCAATCTTTGACACGGGCATTTAACATGCTCACAAATGAAGCACATTACTATTACCTTCCATCGGTGCCTGTGTCACATGAACGCTGATGTGTTGGCATGACAACCCGGGGTCTGCAGGAAACCCCTGTGGTTGTCATTGCCGGATAGCTATTAGTGCCGCCTAGCAGTCGGCGCTCATTACTAGTGAGCATTTCTGCTACATAGAGCAGGGCTGAAGCCCAGCTCTGTGTAGCAGAAGAGACCAAATGATCACAGCTTCTAGTCTCCCATGGAGATTATTGAAGCAAGTGTAAAGTAAAAAAAAAAGATTTTTAAAAATATAAAAAAATTAAAAGTTTAAGCCACCACCCATTTGCCCCATTCAAGGTAAAACAATTTTTAAAAAAATGCACATATTTGGCATTGCTGCTTTTAGAATCGCCCAATCTATAAATATATAAAAAGAATTAATACGATCGGTAAATGGCATAAGGAGAAAAAATCAAAACACCAGAATTTAGTTTTTTTGGTCGCCAAAAACATTGCATTAAAATGTAATAGCGGACGATCAAAAGATCATATCTACATCAAATTATATCAATAAAAACATCAGCTCATTGCAAAAAATAAGCTCTCACCTAGCCCCAGATCATGAAAAATGGAGAAGCTATGGGTCTCGGAAAATGGCAACTTTTTTTGGGGGGAAGGAGGGGACTTTGGATTTTTTTCACCTCTTATTTAAAAAAAACCTATACATGTTTGGTATCTGTGAACTTGTAATGATCTGGAGAATCGTATTGGCAAGTCAGTTTTAGCATTTATTCAACATGGTGAAATAAAACAATTGTGGAATTTCACTTTTTTTGCCATTTCACCACAATATTTTTCTCTTTTCCAGTACACTATATGGCAAAACCAATGGTGTCATTCAAAAATACAACTCGTCCCACAAGAAACAAGCCCTCACATGGCCATATTGATTATAAAAGTTATGATTTTGGGAAGAAGGAGAGCAAAAAACAAACTCAGAAACGGATCAACACAAGATGGTGAAGGGGTTAAAGTTTCTCTGACCTCTTGCTTTACTTCCATAGGTAACAGGTTGTCCAGATTATGTCCAAGTAACACTCGAGCACAGAGTCTTAAAATCTATAAAGACCTATGGATACAGACAAATGTAGAGAATGTTATGTAAGCGAACACAAAGCTGTCTTGGTTCTACAACAAACTCTTCTGTGCCCTTCCACTAAGAAATTTCATTGCTGAGTTCATTTGTAAATATTATTTGCTATATTTCATATAATTTAATAAATATAAAGGATTTATTATGTGTCTGTCTATATTAAATAATCTTCTAGGATTTATCCACCACAATATAAAGAGCACAAATCCTGCTCTAAAGGCAGGTTGGTTTTTAATGGCATTTAAAAATGTCTGCCATTTAAAAGGTTTTAAGAAGATTTTTTAAAACAAATTTAAGCTACTTTTGAAGTTCCACAGAAAATCCAAAGTTGAAAAACACTTGAAAATGTCGTCACTTTTTTTTGTATTTTCACAAAAATGCAGCTGAAACTCACAAAAAACTGGATTCCCAAGAAACATTTAGCCACATAATTTTAGCAAGCATTTTGCAGTTGTCCCTGTACTTTTTGATATAGCTTGTGTGTATTTTATAAATCTAAGCAATCATCTTTAAGGTGAAAAGCCAGACTCCCTAGCTCAGGGGACCCCAACTTGTAGCTTGGGAGCCACATGTGGCTCATGGGCCTATGACGTGTCCTGCCTGACAGCTAGCAAACAGTTATAAAGAGAAAGTTTCCAGAGAATGACTCAGAATTCGCCCCATTCATTTTTCCCATAGGAGCCCCTTTTATGAGTAACTCTGCACAGAAGAGCAGATCTGAATGCACATATTCTGGCCTTGAGGGTTCAGAGATAATTTGTACATGGTAAGCTGGAGAACGGATGATACTGTCAATCAGAGAAGGTGCTTGAAGCTGGATGGGATAGTGTGGTGGGAGTGCTTGCAGAAGGTGGGTAAGGTGGGAACCCCTGGGTTTTGGTATTCTGCCCCGTTGTGATTTCTGTGGAAAAGCTTTGGTTTTCATTATACTGGTAATAGGAGCTCTGAATGTCACCAATGTGAAGAGAGCTGGATGTGGTTCTTGACCCCATCTCAACGCATGTTGTAGCTCATGACCCTCTTTCAGAGCTGAGTGTGGCTCTCAAGGTCAGGAAGGTTGGGGACCACTGCCCTGGCTGATACATGTTACTATCTACAATGTTATAGCTCTGGCAAAAATTAAGAGACCACCACATCAAAACCCTGTCATGGGCAGCCCAATCTCCAGACCTGAACCCCATTGAGAACCTCTGGAATGTAATCAAGAGGATGATGGATAGTCACAAGCCATCAAACAAAGAAGAACTGCTTACATTTTTGCGTCAGAAGCAGTGTGAAAGACTGGTGGAAAGCATGCCAAGACGCATGAAAGCTGTGATTAAAAATCATGGTTATTCCACAAAATATTGATTTCCGAACTCTTCCTGAGTTAAAACATTAGTATTGTTGTTCCTAAATTATTATAAACTTGTTTTCTTTGCATTATTTAAGGTCTGAAAGCACTGGGGTTTTTTAATTTTGACCATTTTTCTTTGTCAGAAAGAAATACAAAATGTATTGCTTGGAAATTCGGAGACATGTTGTGAGAAGTTTATAGAGTAAAAGAACAATTTACATTTTACTCCAAAATATACCTATAAATAGAAAAATTAGACAAACTAAACATTTTGCTGTGGTCTCTTAATTTTTGCCAGAGCTGTACATTGTAGCAAACTTTCAGGACAACAGAGAAAGATTTCTGCTCAGACTGATGTGCAAAGCTGATTGTCCTAAACTTGATGCGATCATAGTAATCTGTCAGTTTTGAAAATTAAAAAGTTTTTAGCGCTATACAAAATCTTGAAAATTCCAAAGAATTGAAAAAAAAAGTATATTATAAGTTAGATACCCTTGAAATTTACAATGATAATACATGAAAAACAAACTATTCCTACAATAAAAAGAAGCCATGAGCCTCCCAATTGTGGCCATAGAATAAACTGTGTCCACTAAGGTTAGGCATTTCATTTGATGTGTTGCCCAAGGTCTTAATGTTTGTAAATCAGAGATATGGTTTGTTCTGTGATATTCCAGCCTGTAAATTGCTAGCACAGGTAAAAAGCTTTTTCCAGCTATGTGTGTCATTTCCCAACAGCTACTGGTCAGATCTAATCTCCATGAAGAACAGGCAGGTGTGAGAGCGAGGCATAGGCTCCTGACAAGGCTTCTGCTCTAAGGCTAATTGCATTTGTCCTGCCAGAGAATGCCAGGTTATGAGATCACAGTTATACTGATGCACAACTTTGCATTGTTAAGGGAATGAAAGAACGAAAAAAAACTCTTGGAGGTCAAACTCCGTTCACAAGGCAGAAAGCGAGCAAATGATGGCATTGATAGAAAGAGAGAATGAAAGCAGAGACAAGATAAATGGAGATTATCTAGAGGAATCAGTACGCTTAACCGACCTGTCTGAATCCTTAAGGGGGAAAAATGAATGTTACACAGTTCTACTATGAGACTCATCCTAATATCATGTACTGTTCAATGAGGGATAGCTAAACAGAGGAGCATGTGAAATGAAAACAAGTGAAATCCTTGTGCTTTGCGGAAGAAAAGCAAGTTTCTTGGTGGCGCTATTGGTTTCACTGAGACCAGTATAGATCTTCATATAATATTAAGATATAAAATAGTGCCCCTACACTCTAGGATCCACAGTTATAAACTAAATTGAGTAAGTTCATAGTAATTTATGTAATTGTCCCACTCTTCTGGGTGAGTATCAAAAAAGGTAACAAAGGAAATGCTAATTGATGGTGTGGGTATCTGTAGTATATAGTGCGCATAAACTTATATAAGATAAAGACCCTGCTGCCAAGAAGCCGGACCAAGTGATACAGTGTCGACATATTGCACTTAAAACTTTATCTTATTGACTTTGGTTTACTTATATTTATACAGTATCTATTTCTTTGAACCATGTGTTATTACGCACTTTGAGTTATTTTTTGTGTGTATATTATTTGTTTACATTTTGTACACCACACCACTTTAACTTTTTATACCCCTGGGCTGTGCGTCTCTTCTTACAATTGCCGTACCATACATAGTACACATAGTCAAAGACATATTTTATTAACCCCTTTCTGACCTCGGACAGGATAGTACGTCCGAAGTCAGAATCCCTGCTTTGATGCAGGCTCCGGCAATGAGCCCGCATCAAAGACTGGACATGTCAGCTGTTTTGTCCAGCTGACATGTGCACGCAATAGCAGCAGGTGGATTCGCGATCCACACACCGCTATTAACTAGTTAAATGCCATTGTCAAATGCTGACAGCGGCATTTAACAAGCGCTTCTGGCCATTAGGCGGGAAATGAGCGCATTGCTGACCCTCGTCACATGATCAGGGGTCAGCGATGTGTCGGCACGACAACCAGAGGTCTATTGAAGACCTCTATGGTTGTTGATGCTGGATTGCTGTGAGTACCACCCTGTGGTCGGCACTCATAGCAATGCAGCAATTCTACTACATGGGAGCCATCTGAGCATCGCTCCTATGTAGCTGGACCGATCAGGCTATGCCAGCTTCTAGCCTCCCATGGAGGCTATTAAAGCATGGCAAAAGTAAAAAAAAGTTTTAAAAAATATGAAAAAATAAAAAAATAAATAAAAGTTTAAATCATCCCCCTTTCACTCCCTTCAAAATAAATCAATAAAAAATCAAATATGCACATATTTGGTATCGCCGCATTCAGAATCGCCCAATCTCTCAAAAAAGAAAAGGATTAACCTGATCGCTAAACGGCGTAGTGAGAAAAAATTTGAAATGCCAGAATAACGTTTTTTTGGTCGCCGTGACTTTGCATTAAAATGCAATAACGGGCGATCAAAAGAACATATCTGCACTAATATGGTATCATTAAAAACATCAGCTCGGCATGCAAAAAATAATCACTCAACCAGCCCCAGATCATGAAAAATGGTGACACTACAGGTATCGGAAAATTGCACATTTTTTTTTGTTTTTTTTTAGCAAAGTTTGGAATTTTTTTTTACCACTTAGATAAAAAATAACCTAGACATGTTTGGTGTCTATGAACTCGTAATGACCTGGATAATGATAATAGCATGTTAGTTTTAGCATTTAGTGAATCTAGCAAAAAAGCCAAACAAAAAAACAGTGTAGGATTGCATTTTTTTGCATTTTCACCTCACTTGGAATTTTTTCCCTGTTTTTTAGTATATGACATGCAAAAAACAATGATGTTGTTCAAAAGTACAACTTGTCTCGCAAAAAATAAGCACTCACATGGGCATATTGACGGAAAAATAAAAAAGTTATGGCTTTGGGAAGGAGGGGAGTGAAAAACTTAAATGCAAAACCGAAAAAAACTGGGGTCATGAAGGGGTTAAGCAAAAACGTTGTGTAATGTGTGTCCTGTTTGAAACTTTTTACATCTGAGTGAAATAGTGAAATAAAGTGAGATCTAAGGAAAGGTTTAAATCTTCACACAAGATACAACACTTGCTGCTGCACATTGAAATATGAGAATTCAATTACATCCTGTGGTTAAAGGGAATCTGTCACCCCATTTTAGGCCTATAAGCTGCGGCCACCGCCATCAGAGGCTTATAGGTACCGTCACACTAAACGATATCGCTAGCGATCCGTGACGTTGCAGCGTCCTGGATAGCGATATCGTTTAGTTTGACACGCAGCAGCGATCAGGATCCTGCTGTGATATCGCTGGTCGTTGAACAAAGTTCAGAACTTTATTTGGTCGTCAGACCGGCGTGTATCGTCACGTTTGACACAAAAAGCAACGATACCAGCGATGTTTTACACTGGTAACCAGGGTAAATATCGGGTTACTAAGCGCAGGGCCGCGCTTAGTAACCCGATGTTTACCCTGGTTACCAGTGTAAAATGTAAAAAAAACAAACACTACATACTCACCTTCACCTCCCCCGGCGTCCGCTTCCCACACTGACTGAGCGCCGTAAATTGAAAGTGAAAGTACAGCACAGCGGTGACGTCACCGCTCTGCTGTTAGGGCCGGCGCTCACACAGTGCAGGAAGCGGACGCCGGGGGACGCGAATGTAAGTATGTACTGTTTGGTTTTTTTACATTTTACGCTGGTAACCAGGGTAAACATCGGGTTACTAAGCGCGGCCCTGCGCTTAGCAACCCGATGTTTACTCTGGTTACCCGGGGACCTCGGCATCGTTGGTCGCTGGAGAGCGGTCTGTGTGACAGCTCTCCAGCGACCAAACAGCAACGCTGCAGCGATCGGCATCGTTGTCACTATCGCTGCAGCGTCGCTAAGTGTGACGGTACCTTATCTACAGCATTCTATAATGTTGTAGATAAGCCCCCATTGTAACCTGAAAGATAAGAAAAACAAGTTAGATTATACTCACCCAGGGGTGGTCCCGGTGCGCTCCGGACCGATGGGTGTCATGGTCCGGGTCCAGTGCCTCCCATCTTCATATGATGACGTCCTTTTCTTTGCTTCCTGTCGCGGCTCCTGCGCAGGTGTACTTTGTCTGCCCTGTTGAGGGTAAAGCAAAGTACTGCAGTGTACAGGTGCTGCACCTCTCTAACTTTTCCCGGTGCCTTAACACTGCAGTACTTTGCTCTGCCCTCAACAGTCATGAGTCATGAGTAAGACTGCCTAGTAAGACTGGGTCATGTCGACCATGTACATTATTATTTTGTAAGCACTATAATTTCTTTTGAAAAAGAAAAGGAAAATCCAGTCCTGTTGAGCCGGACTCCAATTTTTTCTATTTTCCTTGATGGGAGGCCAGGGCGAGGCTGGAGTCTGGGCCCCAGGTGGATGAGCATAGAGCAACTGGGTGAGCTGGAATTAAGTTTCTATATTTAGTAAATTTACCCTATGCAAAAAGCATAGGGTAAATTTACTAAATGACTTGCGCCAGTGAGCGCAGGAAAGTGAATATTTTCTCTTATTTTAGACAATCCCTTTGATCCTTTTCAGTCTTTGAAAGATTGACTTGCTCATATGACAGAGAACTAGAAAATCTTATTTCTAAATTGTCACTGTTTCAATATAAAAGCAATTAAAATAATGTTATCCTGTATCATATATATTTTTATACATTTTGGGTTGAAAAATATTCTGCAGTTATTTTTCCCATATAAATCGGTTTTGTTATGATAGTATGATGACTTGTGTACGAATAGGAACAAACGATGACCGCTCCACGAAGCCGGAGAGCACTAATGCCGGTCAGGATTAGTAAACTCAGCACGTCAAGTACTTGTGTTTAAAAAGCTCATTTTAACCAGATTGAAGTGTGACTCACTGACCTTGCTGTATGGATCAACTCAACAGCTCAGTTCTCACTACTGGCTTAGTATTGACAGGGGCGAAATTGAAAGAAGCACTCTACCTATATACAGACAAATGTATTTCAACAATATATTTATTTAGTTACTCCCAATGTTGTTCTAAATAAAAAACAAATTCAGTGTCCCAACAATATAGGTCAGTGTATTCAGAATGGTTTAAAAGGAATTTATTTATTGAACATTCGTATCAGTTATTTATTTATATCAATTGTGCTACAGAAAGTCTCTATGTATCTAATGACTTTAATGGAGCACTTAATAATTTATTCATGCTAATAAGTTAGAGACATATGCTGCTCTTTGTAAGACAAAAAGCAGAATAACTAAGCAAATAGAACATGGTACAGGACTCTTCTGTATCTAAGGGTACTGTCACACAGTGGCACTTTGCTCGCTACGACGGTACGATCCGTGACGTTCCAGCGATATCCATGCGATATCGCTGTGTCTGACACGCAGCAGCGATCAGGGACCCTGCTGAGAATCGTACGTCGTAGCAGATCGCTTGGAACTTTCTTTCGTCGCTGGATCTCCCGCTGTCATCGTTGGATCGGTGTGTGTGACACCGATCCAACGATGCGTTTGCTTGTAACCAGGGTAAACATCGGGTTACTAAGTGCAGGGCCGCGCTTAGTAACCCGATGTTTACCCTGGTTACCATCGTAAAAGTAAAAAAAAAAAAACAGTACATACTCACATTCCGGTGTCCGTCAGGTCCCTTGCAGTCTGCTTCCCGCTCTGACTGACTCCCGGCCGGAAAGTAAGAGCAGAGCACAGCGGTGACGTCACCGCTGTGATCTGCTTTCACTTTACGGCGGCACTCAGTCAGAGCAGGAAGCAGACTGCAAGGGACCTGACGGACACCGGAATGTGAGTATGTACGTTTTTTTTTTTTTTACTTTTACGATGGTAACCAGGGTAAACATCGGGTTACTAAGCGCGGCCCTGCGCTTAGTAACCCGATGTTTACCCTGGTTACCCGGGGCCTTCGGCATCGTTGGACGCTGGAGAGCGGTCTGTGTGACAGCTCTCCAGTGACCACCACACAACGACTTTCCAACGATCACGGCCAGGTCGTATCACTGGTCGTGATCGTTGGAAAGTTGCAGAGTGTGACAGTACCCTAAATGTGGCTTGAGATAAGCTGTAGTACAGTATAGCACAGTAACACCACAGCTGAATGTTACATAGTAGATAAGAGGATCACTAAAAAAGAAATCGCAAATGTACCTAAAAAAAAAAATCACATTTGCCTAAAAGAACCAAAACTTTTTTTTATTTTTTAAGAACGTAATATAAAACCATGTTTTGCATTTGACTTATCTGTGGTATTTTTTTCATAAATTTGCTGCTTTTTGGGGCACACACTATGGTGATTAAGATTACATCTACACTGGACATTCTAAAGCTGAAATTCTCATGAAATCTGCTGATTTCACTTTTTACATTTTGTAAAATCTCATCCACATTGCAGCCAATGGATTACGCACTAGATCTTTTTCCAGCAAAATCATTTAAATGTATTATCTAAGTTTGCCAAAATGCAGGGTTTTTTGATCTTTCGCTTTAGCACACAGTCAGCAAAATGTTTTCATACCTTTGAAGGGCTATTAAAAGATTAAAAAAAACCTTATACTCACCTTAACACTCATCTCTCCAACCCCTCTGCTCCTCACCATTATCCGTCTGGTCCTCTCCATATCTTATCAGAATCAAAATTCCCAGGCTTCTCATTTTAGGTCAGGACTTCCAAGAGTTACGTGCATATGTGCTCAAGGTCACGGTGCATGCCATGACATCATGACTTTAGGCTATGTTCACAAGCTGCGGATTTTGCTGCGGATCACCAGCGTTTCCACAGCTGCGGGTCCGCAGCGGTTTCCCATGCGTTTACAGTACAATGTAAACCTATGGAAAACGCAATCCGCAGTGCACATGCTGCGGAAAAGACCGTGCGGAAACGCAGAGGTTTACATTCCGCAGCATGTCAATTCTTTGTGCGGAATCCGCAGCGGTTTTACACCTGCTCCATAACAGAAAACCACAGGTGTAAAACCGCAGTGGAATCTGCACAAAAACCACAGTAAATCCGCAAGAAATCTGCAGGAAAACCACCCAGTTTTTGCCCTGCAGATTTATCAATTCTGCTGCGGAAAAATCCGCAGAAGATCATTCTACGTGTGCACATACCCTTATGCATATTTGTTCAGAACCCATCCGATCATATTCAGAGCCAAAAGACCCACTCTAGCGTGAGATTTCTTCATCAGTTTTATTGAAAAGAGCATGCACTGAGCACCAAATAGATGACACTGAGAAGTGGAGGTACCGAACAGGTGAGCTGTGAGGTGAGAATAAAGATATTTTTTTTTTATTTTACACTTACTATATCCTGGGATCTGGAGAGACCCCAGAGTGTAGTAGGAGACATTAAATTTGTAGGGACTAAGTTCTCTGTCAATCAGATTTCCGCAGAAAAAATTCACAAACAGGAGAAATTAATTGTGCCTGATCTGTCTATCTCTAGCTGTGTGCATAACTTAAAACTAGCCATAAATGCTAAAGCTGTCTCCAATCTGATGTAAAAAAATTATACATAGTAACTGTCACGAGGATGCCATGACAGACAGGGGTCAGAGCATCGCAGTGTCTAACCACATGTAATCCTGCACTGATTAGAATTGCTTCACCATTCTATTAAACAGTGCAGGTTTTTTCCTTGCTGTCATGGCAAGGGTTAATCAGTTCAGTTGATCTCCTGGAGCTCTACATCCTGAATTGTCTCAGCTGTTCTGTGTTAGCCACTCCCCTCTGGTGTATATACTCGCCACTGATACTGGGAATTGTCAATGATTGTTCTATTTTCTGGGTAGGTGTTGGAGGAGAAATTCAGTGCTTTGAGTTTGAGAAAAATTAGAGAGTTCTTCAGGAGATTTCTGCTTGGAGTTGGTTTGCATGCTTATTCTCATCCTCTCATATTTGTTTTCTCCCACCTATCCTTCCCTTGTGTTCCACTCTGTAGTTTTGTGAGTATATTTGTATGATAGTAGTTTTCTTTCATGTTTGTTTGTCCGTCCTTGTCTGTCTGGTTAGTGTAATCCTATACACTTCAGCTTCACACCTCTTTTGGTGGGGAAGGGAACAGATAAGGTTTAAGATAGTAGCATAGCAAGGTACGTGACCCCGGCATCTCCACCTTCTAGGGTAATCCAGGGAACAGATATATATTACGGAATCCTACTAGTTCGAGAGATCAGGTAGGCGTCCACCATCCCTAGTTACTATGTGATAGTAACCTATGAATATCTTATTTATCGAACCTAAAGAAAATGTGACAGAACAGTTCTCCACTCCTGCTTCCCTATTTTTTTTTTGCTTTCACTTTTTACCTCTTTTCCCTCTGGCCTACAAAAAAATTTTTGTTAATTCTTTTCTGCAATGTCTCTTGTATTGCCTACTCAGGATTTCTTGCTTACTCTTTGTATCAGTCCAGAAATTACAGTCAATGAATAAAGTTTATTAGGAATGTTCAAACCTTTAGCTTCTCAGTTATCTATCAAATTATTTCTTTGAATTTCTGATCTTCATTAAAACAGTTGGACCATTATACACAGTAGCAAACACAGTAGTTTGACAATAAACAGGGCAGTACGGTGGCTCAGTGGATAGCATTGTGGCGCTGGAGTCCTGGGTTCTAATCCCACCTTGGACAAGATCTGCAAGGAGTTTGTATGTTCTCCCCGTGTTTGTGTGGGTTTCCTCCAGGCACTCTGGTTTCCTCCCACTTTCTAAAGACATACTGATAGGGAATTTAGATTGTGAGCCCCATCGGGGACAGTGATGATAATGTATGAAAAACTGTAAAGCGCTGCAGAATATGTTAGTGCTATATAAAAATAAAGATTATTATTATTATAATAAATGGCTTCACCCAACCACTAACCATGAGTGGAGAAAAAGTTTTGGTGTTATCATTCATATTCTCTGAAAAAAGGCCAAGAAAGGAAAAATTCTGCCGGGTATGTAAACTTTTGAGCACAACTGTACCTACCTCATAGCTGCGGTGTAGATGTTGATTAAGGCAGTTATAATATTATATGTTAATGATTTCTTCCATGTTCCGGGGCGTGCGGTGCCTGGAACAAATTGCTGCCTCCTCTCTTTATTATAATGGCACCCCCTCCCATACACGTGACGTGCAGTTGCAGTGCTGTAATCCCACACATGTGCCATCAACTCTCGCGGTTAAATGAAATGTATCTGCCTTTCTATGGGCAGAGTCTTCACTGATCTTCTGTGCAAGCGCCAGCGAGTCACTGCGCAAGTGAGACGTGCCGTGTGACTTGCATGGGTCCCCTCTAATGCCATTATAATGAATTCTCAACATCTACACCGCAGCTATGAGGCATACATGTAAGACTGGTTGAACCATTCTATTACCAGTATGTCCACAGTAATAGCTAAAATTCGTCCATGAAGTGACAGATTCCTTTTAAACGGTCACATCATAAGTTCTTCTTTCTTTTAGGTTGCAGTAGTCATTATTGGCTATTATTATTGATGAATGTGTATATGTAACACATTACCATGAAATAAAAATATTTCTATATTTATCACTGTGGCTCCAAACAAGACATGTTTTCAATACACAACAGATGTGAATAAGACATTTCTGTAAATTGGGCATAGAATTTGAAAAATGGTTTAAAATTTCCACTTTAAATGTCATCCTTTATAATCGTTACATTTTAGTACTTGGAAGAACTAAATTCCATTTTTATGAAGAGAACCAACTGTGCAAAAGGAACCATAACTTGTTAATATTAATTAGCATCATACATTTTAATAAAAAAATGAAAGAATGTTATTGTTAAGGAAATATCAGAAGTATATAAATCTTTATAAATATTTAGAATTTAAGACTACACATTGTCCTGAGTTGATTGACAAAAAGATTGCAATGTCAGAATTGCAACCTAGCATTAATTGATTGTGAATTAATTCGCCTTGTAACCTTTAGAGAAGCACTCCTCCCATCAAAGTTTTTATACTCTTAATATATTGTAATCACCATATTATGCAGCACCATGTACTTACAATTGCTCATTTTGCCTTTCTGCCCAGCTAATTATTCTCTTTTCTCTGCTCTATCTAGAAACAGGAAGTCTTTTTTTCCCTGCATGAATCATTCTCCTCTTCAACCCCTGACCCAGCTGCTCTGCTCCTCTCCCTGCCAGGGACATTTGCAGTGACTTATTTTAGTCATATAGGGAAAATTGACCTCCTGTTTCTACATAGAGCTTAGAAGCATGGAGTTAGTCTGGTTTTAATCATGAGATTCTACAGACTGTCATAAAGGAGAATGAACTAAGTAGAAGGGCATAATGAGCAATTGTAAGTACACAGTGATATATACGGTAATATGAGGCTTGTAATATATTAAGAGGATACAAATTTTACAGAGAGTGCTTCTTTAACAACACACTCTTGAAGCACAACCATCACAAAAATTCAAACTTTTTTGGGCTTTGGCAGAAAGTCACATGCTCCTATAAACTTCAAAGGTAGTTTCATGCTAATTGCATGAGAAATTTTCAATTTGGCTTTTTTTTTACTTAAATCGTACTGACCTACTGGGGTTATGCAATTACAGACACAAACGTGATAAATTCTTGAACAAATATGGTTCGGTGCCTTTGTCCTGGCAGGAGAAATAGGACTGCAGAATACACAGTGATATAGCAAATAATGCAAGACACGAGCACCGCTGATAATGACCATCCAAGGAATAGCATATGTCGTCAAGGTTCCTTTATTGATAAGTTATTCAAGTTACATGTTTGAAGATTGAATTGGTATCCTCATTAATAGACCTGGTTCATTAGTCACATCAGTAATCTATGGCTACAGGACAGGAGCCCTGAAAATAACCACTTATCTGATTGCATCCATGGCTACTATTGATATTAGCTGGCACACGTGCATCACACTGCAACAGTGACATTTCACCAGACAGGCTAATTAATTGAAGAGTCATGGATGCTGTCAGGTAAGAAGCAGTTCCCCTGACTTGTGTCCAGCAGCCACCGATTACAGACATGGCCGATGGACTGAATCGCGTGAATCGATTTGCACCAATTCCATTGGGCCACGTACTGTATCTGGCCTAATTCAGTATGAAAACTCTTTTCTGGAATAAATTACTAGTAAAAAAAACCTTGATTACATCTTTTTTTCTCTGGACGATCATTAACTTCAGTGCCTGCGTGTTGCATATTTTGCTGTACCATTAGATGTGACTAGCTGCATTATGTTTATGATCTTATTGTTACATGGCCACAAATCTCCATAAAGCCATAACAATACAGATTTGTAAAGAGACTGAAAAGGATTAAACATAGTGCATGCCATTATTAACCCATTGGCTTTTAAGACGTTTTTGGCTGTGAGGCTGTGCCTTTTTTTTTCTTTCCTGCCTTCAAAGAACCATAACATTTTTATTTGTATCAAAACTAGAGATCGATTCACAGATAATCGACTTAGAGTCAACGTGTTTCTTGAGTGGTTCACTATTTTCTGAATTAACTTGTTATTCGAGTTTTCCGAGCATGCTTGGGTGTTCTCTGAGTATCTTGGGCGTGCTCGTAGATTATGTTTGTGTCGCAGCAGCTGCATGACTTGTGGCTGTTAGACAACCTGAACACATGCAGGGATTGCCTGTTTGTTAGGGAATCCCCATATGTATTCAGGCTGTGTAGCAGCTGCAAACCATGCAGCTGTGGTGACGCAAACATAATCTATGACCACACCCAAGATACTCAGAGAACACCCGAGCATGCTCGGAAAACTCGAGTAACAAGTTAATTCAGAAAATAGTGAACTACTCAAGAAACACGTTGTGCCAGACTAAATGAAAAAGTAGGAGGATTGGATGGATCAGGGAAAATACATGTGAGTCATGGCAACTGCAGAACTTGACCTATATCCAACCTGGAGGGAATCAATGCACTGTGATGTGCAGAGCAGTGTGTGGAGGCAAAGCTCAAAGAGTGAAGGGTATGACAGCAATAGAATGGAAATCTGCTGAACCACAATGAATATATGTAAAAGCAAGAGAAAAATCCCTGCACACCATGATCTCCCTGTCCGTGTCCATGTCCTAATAAAGACTTTTTATAGCATCGGGAATGGTGAGTGCTGATCACTTTTTTTTTCTCTTGCTTTTACATTATTACCTCTTTTGATTGAGCACCCCATATGCCCATGCACTGAGTAGGGGGAATAGGAGCTGGTACAGCGTATTGTAGCACGCTAATAGGTGATCGCAAGGGACAGCAGTGCGAGTATATTACCTTTTGCTTGGACTGTCCACAATGAATATATACCATGCAGTGGGATGTCACAAAGCCAACCAATTAATAGAGTAAAATATATCAAAAGGGCTATAAGTCTGTATAGGAAAACTCAGGTGCTTAAAAATGTAGACATAATGGAGGTATGAGTAATGTACAAAGCACCTGTAGGAAGGGAAAGCTGATATTAACTGAGTGGTAGGAAGATGTGTGCATGCCACGCACCCCGACACACATTTCTGACGTTGTCCTTCATCCCCTTTCTTACCACTTATTTGGATTTTCCTTTCTTGGTTCTTTTGAACTACCGAAATCTTAAGCCATTCCCTTCCATGCACATACTGTATGTATAATTACTATTGTGATATGCTCATTCATACCTTTTGATATATATGCTTTGCCTAAGTCCCGTACGTATTTGTTTCTCTGAAGACTCAGATAACAGTCTAATGATATCAGGCACGGCTATGCAGGCTTCACCATAATAGCCATCAACTTATCACATCACATGGTCTAGCTCAGCCAAACAGGAGCTATCACAAGAGGTATAAAAGATGGGCGCTGACCAAGGAGCACCATTGAATGCTAGTACAGTATAGGTATTGGAGGTTAGAGTGCACAGCTCATTTCTCCTAGGGATAGAAAAAGGCCTAATCCGATTGTGGTGTACTACTACAGTGCTAATCCATATGGAAAATGGGAGTGCTGGTCTCAGTCTGTTAATACTAAATTGAAGAGTAAAGTGATATATCAGGAAGTGGTGTGGCTTTATAGTCACTCAGTGTGACTGTGAATTGATTGATATGTGATATACTGCAATAATAGCCTTTTTATTCTTCACACACTGACAACAACTGGGTTTTAATTCTCTTGATGCTAATTTGTTCTCTCTCTTCTTTTTCTGGGCAATTAGCCGATTTCAATATTGCAATTGAAGCAAATTTATGAGGCTATGTTTACATAGTAAGGAAACGTAGCTCTTTGGATGCAGCGGATACTCTGCTCCGCCCAAAGCGCCGCGCCCCTGTTGTACGAGCAGTGATTCCGCATGTGTTCAATGAACACATGCGGAATCACCCCATCGTATACATAGACCGGGTTATTTATCTTGCGAAGACAGAGCATCTCCACAAGATAAATAGACATGCTGTGGTCTAGAAAGACGCGCCGTATGTGCATAAATGCAGGACCGCTGGATGCGGCCTTGAGCACATAGTGGAGACGGGATTTCATGAAATCCCCTACACTATGTTGTAACATCTGGATGCTTCGGATGTCGCAGCATCCAATCCGCAGCAAATCCTGATGTACTACGCCACGTGGAAACATACCACAGTGCAATACATTTTTTAGGGAAAATTTGGGAACCAAATTCAAATTTCAAACGATCCACTCACATCAAATCAATACTCTTTAGATCTGACTACAATATTCTGTAAATTGGCCATTAAATATTTAATGCATTGAAAAACTTTGTTGGCTGAAAAAAATTAAAACAATTCTTCAATTTGTGGATATTATTTTGATTTTGCTTTTCTAGCATTTACTCTGTAGTAAATGACCCTTATTTATCAAAGCATTTTTGCCTGAATTCTAGTGTAAAATTTGCTTTGAAGAGTCACAAAATATTTTCACAACTCAGAGTTGTGCAACAATGTTGTGACTGTTGGTGTTTTCCTGCCAGTTTATCCCAACTCCTTCAAAAGAAGGTGATGCTGGTATGAGTTGGGGAACCTAAGGGCCATGATAGCACAGCACGACTAATTCATGCCAAGCTGGGGTAATCTCTATACCAGAAGCCTTTCTTCACTGTTTGAATAGAATAAGATTACTGGTAAGCTGAATGTTACTCATCAGACACTTCTGATTCATTAAATGCCATGCCCTAGAAAATCTCCAGGCTTTATGATCAGGGCCAATGTGAATATAGTGATACCATATTTATGTAGCTTTTACTATGTTTCGCAACTTTTG